>NC_138942.1:19152500-20352500 GCF_965226115.1 Aulonocara stuartgranti
AGCTGAACAGCATTTGCAACACTAGTACACATTCAGTGACCAACGTTTTGGCCACACCAGTGCAACCAGGAAAGCAGAGGATGTCTATGTAAAGGTGTTAAATTTAGCAAGGCAAAAATAAAAGATTTAATAAAGAAGGTCTTGTTAAAGAGAAAAAAAAAATGCTACAGCATGCTAAAATTCCACAAACCTGCTCTTATCATGTTTGCCTGTTAATTCATCTTAGAAAAAAAAATACAGTATCAGTGTATTTTGCTATCTGGTGATCATGGGAAAAAAAATATTTCTGTCATATTTTGTGGCTGTTTTTTACGGATTAAACCTTCACATTAGCTAAAATATCTATAACAAAACAGCAAACAAAAAGATCTAATGAAGTGCACCTTAGGTTAGCTTTCATGCTTGTCAGACTTATTTTTAAACAAACTCCTGTTAACAAGCTGGAGTAAAATGTAAATTTTACTCCAGTTTGTTAACAGGAGTATTTTCACTCAAAGCCATTTGAGAGTGCGTTCTCTAATCAAGTACAAAAATTAGACTGTTAAAACCTTCAACAATTTCACCTGTGCAAACTGCTTATCTACCTATTAAATGAGTACTAACAATGCCATCACTCATGTCCAAGACTGAATTGTTCCCTGCTGTCAGGGGCAACGGTTGCTGTGGACACCAGAGGCAGATGAGGGTCTTTGATTGTTACTGTAGTCATCTGTTTTTCCCATCTCCTTTCCCTCTCCGTCCACCCAGTTCTTTTACCTTTCTTCCTCTGTCCTTTCCTTTCTCCCCTTATTCCTGCTTGTCTTCCTGCGTTCTGTCGATCTCCCTCTGTGTCTCTCTCCTTCTGTCCCTCCTTCCCGGTGCTGCTCTATATTTAAAAAGGCCTGTTCAGCCCAAGTTATTCTTGCAGCTGCTCGGGAGGGGAGCAATAAAAGTTTAATGGTAGAAAAAGGGTCTGCGGTACATTGGGTACACAGCGGCGATGCCGGCTTACATGCAGGAAGAAGGAAAGATGGAGGAGACTGGAAGGAAAAGGGAGGGAGGCTATGAGAAAGAGAGCTCGAAACAGAAAAGAAAAGCCCGGGTCTCAAGTTGGGATTGATAAAATCACTGTAAAGGTTGTTCAGTGACAGTGAGGAGATGGCTATGGAGAAAGGAATGAAGAAAAGGTTAAACTAGCATTGAGATAGATAAGGGAGTGATGAAAAGGCAGATGGAGGGCGTTCTTAAGGGGTTCCATAGGAGGAGGGGAGACAAAACAATAAGAACTGAATAAAGAATGATAATGAAAGAATGGTCTGTAAGGGAGGATGGTAGGGACCGAGAGCGAGAGAGCAAAGCATTTGTTATACATTATTTACTCTCTCGGAGCAGCTAAATAGAGTGGCAGATACGCATTTACTTACTGAGATGACTTAAAGCAAAATCATGTCATGCCTGCTTTTGTTTATGTTTCCATAAGTCGTAGACAGCAGTTTAAAGCACATTGTTTCCACTCTTTAATGACAACGTCAAAGAATAAGTCACTAGGATAGCAGTAGGTTATTTTTAATTAGGCTATATAAAGCATATTATATCTTTAACTTGGTGGTGGTGCATATATATGTACATGAACGTACCTCAATGTGACAAAGCAGGGAGGTAGAGAATGAATTTTGATGCCTTCAGCTTTCAGCAAATCAATATGTATATATAGCTACAGCTGCTCAGTTTTTCAGGTGTACCCACTTTGCTGATTTAAATGAATGAAAAATTCAACCTTTGATTCAAATTAACTGAAAAGTTCGTCTTATTAATATTAACCTTTGTTAAACTCACATTTATAAACCATTATTTAACATTAACTGGTTTCTTTTAATTCACTTTGTATCAAATACTCAAGTAAAGAGCAAAACATTGATTCCTGATTAATTATGTTTGTGTGTGTGTGTGCGCGCGCGTGTGTCCTCACGTGTGTTTCCAGAGCAACGATGCCTCAGGGAGTGCATGGAACTGGATGTACTTCATCCCCCTCATCATCATCGGCTCTTTCTTTATGCTCAACCTGGTGCTGGGTGTGTTGTCGGGGTAAGTTTATGTGCATGTGTAAATATATAAAAAGAAACAGTCCCAACGTGCTTTACAGAGGTCTCAGGTGATGATGTGATGTGCAGGGTATATACTTGTGTCATGTGTGTGTCTGCAGCGAGTTCGCCAAAGAGAGAGAGCGTGTGGAGAACAGGAGTGAGTTTCTGAAGCTCCGAAGACAGCAGCAGATTGAAAGGGAACTTAACGGTTACCTGGAGTGGATCTGTAAAGCTGGTATGTATGACTGAGTGCATGCCTGGCAACATTTGACCATATAAAAACACCTGACATGTATTACAGTGTAATACATGTCAGATGTCACAGCAAATTTCTGCTTAGATATTAACACTCAAACCACTGGAAATTCAGAAGACTTAATATATATTCAGCTGTAAGTTTGAAGACCAGCTTGTGTGATGCTGGAATGAAAGTAAACCATCACTTTTTCCCGGAACGTCAAAGTAAACACTTAAAAAATGAGGCCAAAAATCCCTTTTTGTGGATTTTATCATAAAAGCAGTCACAGTAAACATGAGTTATAATGTGACATTATCACAATCACTTGCACAACAGTTGTTATTCAGGGAAGAAGGATCCATATTACATTGTATTTTATAGTTATAGCTGAATACACACTGACACCTTAGCACTGACAAGTTTTGGTTTGTTCTTATTCAAAAGTTTCCCATTGCAGCTGCTCTATATGGTTGTGCTTTCTTTTTGCCATTTTTTTCAATGTCATTTACCTTTAACATAACACATATCCAGTAAAGCAGTGACACAAATTTAATGGAACTTATAACACATATTATATCTTGAATATCTTACAGATTACAGACCCTTGGATAGAGAGTTTTGTCCACCTCTCCGGCCTGGTAGCTATCTGTTGAAGGCAGGAAATGTGAGAGAAAATAAGAGTAAAAGAGGGTCAAATCGAATAAAGGGGCAGATAAAGGGGACAGAGCTTTGATCTTCCTGAAAAGACAAATTTTACATAAAAACACAGAAGCTAATAAAACAAAAGAGGGACTACTGAGTGAAACAGAGACTATGATTTAAAAAGATGTATGAAGATGTTGTGGAACTTACACATAAATGTATAATATATTCACATTTTTGCTTGTGTGTTTTGTAGAAGAGGTCATCTTGGCGGATGATGAGAATGAAAATGAATATGATGGTATCAATTTCCTTTTTCTTTTCGAATGTAACATATAAATATGCATAAATGAATAGCTGAACTGTTGTGTTGTGGGTAAATGTATAAATATATTTGTACTGTATAACAGGTTCTCGTAGGAGAGCCACAAAGAACCACAAAAGCAAAGCTGAGCTTCTAAATTCAGAGGAAGGGGAGGGAGACCTGGGAGTAGGTAAGATGTGTTGTGTTTCTCTCTCTCTGTCTGTCTACCACACACACACACACACACACAACAAAGCCATTTTACATCCCCTCAGAGAACACTGCATTTACTTGTTTTGTTTTTTTCTGCAAAAGCTCCCAAACCCTACACATTTCTACCACAGCTCTTAACCTAAACCTAACTCCATGATAATCTTGCTTTAAAACACACTTATTTCCCATTATGACTGTAAAAAGGAATTTATATCCCCACATTAAGAGTAGCACACAGGAGAAACAGACCCACAGTCAAAGGCAAATCGCAGGTACACAGAGATGCTATCTTATCTTGCATATCAGCATTACCTGACCCTCCTCTCCATCCCTCTCCCGCCCTTCCCTCTCCTTTCTCCCTCTCTGCTGCTCTGCACTCCTAATGTTACATTTTCACTGTCCCCGAGCCCCTCATCTTTTTTTCCCCTATCTTTAACTTGCCCTTGTTATCTCATTCCCGTTTCTCCGCTCAAACCATTTTTTCAGCACAGTCATTCTAGGCACTTCTCTAAGATTCTGAAAGCAAACTTTTTTTCTTCATTCTTTAGAGCAATAATGGACATGGTGCAACCTAGAAATTCAAAATTGATAAGGCAGCTTTGATCATGTGCTACCTTTAAGTGAATTATACATCAATTTGTACTTAAAAAGCAGATTCAGTGCCGAAAGGTTGATTGAATTGTAGTGTTCCAGCAAATAGGAGGTCCATCGATATAGTTGACTCTACTTTAGTAACTGTCCACTATAAAAGAATAATGCATTCTTTTACTCTCCTAATAATTTACAGAAATAATGGGATGGGATCTTTTGCCTGTATTAAAAAAAAATACAGGCAAAAGATAGCATTAACATTTTAGTGCCAGTGATTGTGTCGCCTTTTTGGTCACTCATTGACTTCTTTTCATTTATGTCACAGTGCAGCTGTTGATACACGATGTGCCTCATTTATCCTTTTTGAATGGTAGGTTCACCGTTTGCTCGTGCCAGCTTGAAGAGCTCCAAGCTGGAGGGATCGACTTTCAAGCGGCGGGAGCGGCGGTTTCGCTTCTTTATCCGTCATGTTGTTAAGTCCCAGGGCTTCTACTGGACCGTGCTGTGTTTGGTGGGCCTCAACACGCTGTGTGTGGCTGTTGTGCACTACGACCAGCCTGAACCACTTTCAGATTTTCTATGTGAGTAGGAGGTGAATGCTTGCATACTTAGTGCAAGTATGGGCCGATTATCTCCGCAAATGCACAAATACTTTCATCACAGATTATTGGAAAAGGAGTGGGTGAGCAAATTCTTCATTAATGTGGCTAAATCCATGAAAGAGCTGACCCAGTCGTTTAACACAAGCGCATCCAAGCACACACAGTTTTCCTTTCATGCAGACTAAGTCTTTTTCAAAAATGGTTCTGGGACGAATACACACACAGAGACTCGCTCAGGTTTTCACCCTCATCTCTTTTTGTGTTCTTCCCTCTGTGCAGATTTTGCCGAATTCATCTTCCTGGGAATATTCTTGACAGAGATGTTTGTAAAACTGTACGGCCTGGGCAGACAGGCCTACCTCAACTCCTCCTTCAACTGCTTCGACTGCATTGTGAGCCCTTCTCAGTCCACACCCAATAAGAAAATAACACAATGTACAAACTCATAAGCGGGTCTATAGACGGACTTTACACCTGTGGGATGAAAACAATAGATGAAAAAAACCTCTGCTATAGACTTTACACAAACACAAATGTGCCATACTGCATGCTGATGTCTGTAGATTATTTGCTCAGTATAATAAATAACTATCTATAATTGCATATGCTTACATTTATATTAGGTGATATGTGGTAGCATATTTGAAGTCCTTTGGTCCATCATCCAACCGGGCACATCGTTTGGCATCAGTGTGCTACGAGCTCTCAGGTTATTGAGGATCTTCAAAGTCACCAAGTGAGTCACTTGTAATACAGTAATGATCATACATTAAAATAAAGGACATGGTATTATCATCATTTCCATGTGTCTGTTTCCCAGGTACTGGGCGTCTTTGCGTAACCTCGTCGTGTCTCTGCTCAATTCCATGAAGTCCATCATCAGCTTGCTCTTCCTGCTCTTCCTCTTCATAGTCGTCTTTGCGCTGCTGGGCATGCAGCTCTTCGGAGGACAGTCAGTGTCTCTCTCCTTCCCCTTTAACAGCCATGATTTAATTTTCTGCTAACCTATTGGTTTTTGCTAATTGCCAGTTGACCTAAGGCAGTTTTTCAGAGCGCTGGTTTTTCAGACAAACATTTGTTGTGCTTGCCTCTGGCTCTCTCAGTCGTTCTCTCTATGCTCACTGTTTTCTCAGCTCCTATTATATATATATATATTTTTTTCATTCTTTCACTGCTAGGTTTAATTTTGAAAGTGGCACCCCTCCAACCAACTTCGATACATTTCCCGCAGCAATAATGACGGTGTTCCAGGTAAGCAGAGGAGAGCGATGTACTGTAAAAGGAGAAAAGGGGAGGGAGAGGCTAGTGGAGGGAGAAAAAGCCGCAAAATCGAAGACAAAGCTGGATTAAAGCTAAACGCTGAAAGGACTAAAGAGGATTTGCGCACGAGGAAGTGATATAAAATGTAAAATGCTACTCTAGAACCCTTAAAGATTATTAGGTGGGAGCATAATTCTGCTAAAACATGTTCAAATATTTAAGTAGTGTGTAGAAAAGGGTGAGTCTGTTCTTTGATTATAGCATTTTGAGCAAATATGTGGATGTGAGAGTGCTCGTCATAGCATCGTCTGAATATTTGTGTATGTTTGCCAGATCCTGACCGGCGAGGACTGGAATATGGTGATGTATGATGGCATCAAATCTCAGGGTGGAGTCAACAAGGGCATGGCCTTCTCCGTCTTCTTCATTGTACTCACGCTTTTTGGCAACTGTATCCCTTGACAGTGACATTGCAGATAAGCCTACATGCATGCGCAGCTCTCAGATATTTAGAGTGGAGACATTTGTAGATGTATTTTACACATTTTTACTTTACTCACAGTAAAAAGTCATACAAAGGTTAAATGCAGATTTTTTTTTACAGTTTTCTTTAGCACAGCCTCAAAGGTGGAATAGTTAGAATGCTTCTTTCTACCTATTGCTGTTTGCTGTTGTTTTGTAGTTGCTGTTACTCTGAATAGAAGTGCTACTTTTTTTCTTAGCCTGACTTCCTTTAATCTTTTTTTTTGGCATATCGACATTGAAGCAATTAGTCTTGCATTGAAACATCGAGACATTGCACAGAAACCATCCGACAAACAACCTGCATGATGGTCTGCCTGAGAAGCTCAATTCACTGCAGGGGCCAGGCGCTCTCCAATGGTCACTTGCAAGAGCTTCAGTCAGTGTTGTATTTACTGTTTTATTCACTGACAACCTGTTCTTTGGCACAGCTGACAAAAGATCAAAGTGAGAACGTGTAAGAAAAAGAACAATCTCTGAGAAATAGTCATGCTTCTTTTATTCATGCTGGACTGAGGGCAGAGTCAGCTCTTCATCTTCAGCTACAGAGTCATATTATGTACAATCTCAGTTCTTCAAAGGTTTTGAAGCAGTGGACAAACCCATATATAACATGGAAAACATATTAAATGTTAAAACTGGGACATTTTACTGCTTTATAAAAAAAATACTGGCTTGTTTTGAATTTGAAGGTGGCAACATGTCTCAAAAAAGTTGGGATGGGGCAACAAAAGGCTGGAAAAGCAAGTGGTCTAAAAAGAAACACCTCAAGGAGTTTGCACCCAGTTAGGTTCACTGGCAAAAGGTCAGTAACATAATTGGGTGTAAAAAGAACATGTGAGAGAGTGAGAGAATCTCTCAGAAATAAAGATGGGCAGAGGTTCACCAATCTGCAAAAACACTGTCAACAAATTGCAGAACAGTATTAGAAAACCTTTCCTGTAATAATGCAAAATTTTGAGTGCTTTGAATATCTGATCATATGCAGTGCATAATATCATGAAATACAGAATCCAGAGGAATCTCTGTGCACAAGGGACATGTTATGTAGCGCTGTGTGGAAACACAGGGAAGCACATAGCAGACAGGGATGATGTGACAACAAGCGGAGGAATACAGAGAACCTAAATGCACACAGGATCATGAGAGGAAGGGAAACAGCAGGGAGCACCGCTGGAATTAATACAGCCTAACAGGACAGGGAAGCAAAACCGAACACAGAGAACACAGGATGAGAGACTGTCAAAATAAGACAGGAAGTACGATAACACTTGACACTGGGAAGCAGACTAACTAAGGAGACAGAAAAGGAACACCGAACAGGAGAGGCATGGAAACAGAACCTAAAGACCAGATGTCAAAACTAAGACCAGAAACTACAAATATAACACAAATAAGAAAAACAACTAAAAGAACCAGAACCAGGAATATATACATTGAATCTTCGAATATTAAATAACCTGAAATGGATGCTCGCCTTCAGGTGGCACTGCATTGAAAACAGACAGAATTCTGTGATTCTGTCAATCATTGCATGGGCTTGGGAACACTTCTAGAAATCCCTTTCTTTGCCACGCAGGTTAAACCTCTGTCAGGCACAATCTAGATTGCTAGCATTTTGTCAGTAATTAAAATAGTATATTTTCTCAGGTTAAACATTTGATATTTTCTTTGATATACTGTGAATAAAATATGGGTTTTATTCGATTTTCAAACCACTGCATTCTGTTTTTATCTACATTTTGTACAACGTCCCAATTTTTCTGGAATTGGGATTATAATACCAAAGTGATTGTCAACACGGAGATGTCACTGTCATAATCCTAATTGAGATTCTGATAAATCCACTGTCCTGGCATATACTGATACAGACCTGTGTTGTCATCTGTAAGTCGAACCACACACTGTTAAGGGATCTGTATCAAGGATGATACTGTAGCAATAATGATACGCTGCAATCCAATACATCAACTTGCCAAGAGGTACATTATAATATAAGTGGCTTAGCCAATTATTTTATCTACATTTTGTATTCTCTTGCACAAACAATCTCCCAGATGCTGGATTGCTTTTAACTCTGTGTTCAGACACTCTGCTGAATGTGTTCTTGGCCATCGCTGTGGACAATCTGGCCAACGCACAGGAACTGACCAAGGTATAGTACAGTCTAATATGAGTGCAGTTTCTTACACTAACACATTAACCACGAGTTATCCTCCTCTAATCAATGAACTTCTTCTGCTTCCCTCATGTGAATTTTTCCTGCCTTTATCATATTTGGGTTTTGATTTATTTTCTAATCCACATTTGCAGGATGAACAGGAAGAAGAGGAAGCTGCCAATCAGAAGATTGCCCTGCAGAAAGCCAAGGAAGTGGCTGAAGTTAGCCCACTATCTGCTGCAAACCTCTCCATTGCAGCGTGAGTCTCTGTCTCTATTACTTTTGTGTCACCATCTGGGAGTCTAGTACTTATGTCGGACTCAGCACTTTGGGAAGTGGACGGTATAGCACAGTTGAGTGTTTGAAGTCAGGAAAACCGTCAGTGAACCATAATCTGTTCAAGTTTGGATTCTTAAAACATCACTTCATCACCTTATGAACGTGTGGTGATGTTGGTGATTGCAAATAGTCTTTCATCACAATGAGCTTTATTGACTAATTACCCTTCAAAAGTACACAGCCCCACTTTTTTCTTAGAATTGCAATATATTCATTGATCAAATAGCATCTTCCAAACTGACTTTTTTCTGTTTCAATATAAAATTTAAAGTTCATGAATGTAAAAATTCTCTGTATATTTTGCCATTTTGTCATCATAGTGGAATAAATCATGTCTTCATCTATCTGGCAAGGAAAGGAAATTGGGGATAGCCTAAACACACATATACTTGCTTCTCGTCCTTCTCTCTGTCATCTCTTTCTTCTCCTTTACTTTTCGTCTTAGTCTTTGATCCCTTTTCTCTGTACACACAAGGCTCTGTACTTTCACGTCTGGTAAAGTTCACACACTTTGCTCTCAGATACAAATACGTGCATGAAAATACGTTCAGCACAACACAGGAGTACCATGTTTGTTTTTAAATACCATACGTAATAGCACAGTCGTGTCCTTAGCAGTTTGGTGTGTGAGACTGTGCTCACTCATTGTCACTCGCAGGTACAATGAACAAACATGCCCTAGAGTTTTAGCTCAATACACTCACACGTACATATGCTTATTAACATTTCCATCATTTTATGAATCGCTTAGGTTCTTGTTACTGTTTGTGCCGTGTAGTGCGCTTCACTATGAAGTGACCATCTGTGTCTGTGTAATCAGTTTAATTTACTTGGAATTATGATATAAATATGTCTTATTTTCACTACAGTTTATGTGTATCTGTCTGTATGTGTGTATGTGTGTGGATGTATGTGAGTGTGTGAGAAAAGAAGTTTTCAGGTAATGTCGGTTTGGTATAGTATCCAGCATTTCTTCTCTAGGTTACCATGGTTTTTTGTCCAAATTTATCCAGAAAAACAACCTTCACAAACCATGCTGCCTAATTGCTTGAATCTTTTGAAAGCAGACTGTAGGACAGAGGTTTACCATAGAGTCTCGGTTAAGCTTTAAGCGTTGTAGGGCTGCAGATTGCCTTACGTTCTACTGTGCCAGTGTAAATCCAAATCCCTAATTTCTGTGGTGCAAATAAAAGAAAGAGAGAGATAGAGACAGAAAGACATTTAAATTCAAGAGGAGATCGTCCCTGTTTTCCCAAGGAGGGATTTTAAACTTGGGGACATCAGTGGTGCATGAAGAATCTCTTAAGAAGATATGGCAGACTCAGAGAAAACTACGTAAAACCAAGGCAACACAAGTCCAGTTTGTACTCTCAAAAGGAAATTGCTCTCTCTTAAACAGCCATGCATTCTAAACAGAGTGCAAAGACATTTTAGGAAGTATTATTCTAATGATAGTGAATAATTTTTTTAAAAGTTTCAGCACTGTGTTTTTAATAAGCTTAAAGAAGCCTTTGGAAACAATAAAAATCATATTAAATTAGGTTGTCCTTATAGATTTGGTCCTTTAAATTATTAGCGTGCTATTTTGTGTTAGGAAGAGGATCATGCACAAATTCTGAATTCAGAAATAAATTCATGACCAAAATGTATCTACTTTTTTAAGTGCCCCTAACCCTCTTTAAGACAAAGCAGAGCATTTCATATTTAAAATGTTTATTTTTAAATCTTACTGTAAGCTTTTCAGGGTTTATCAGTTTTCAGTACAGGTCAAAAATATGCAGATATTACATGTTTTATTAAAATTTTAAAACATGTTGTCATAATGCCAGTGTATGTTGTCATGTAGGATATACCCACAGGACCATATTTTGGTAAGTATTTTTTTAATGTAGCAGCTTCAGTGGAAAAAGAGAGTGAAGGGTAAACATGTGCAGTACATTATAAAGAAGTAAAACTGATCAGCGCACAACAGCAGCACTTGGGAAGGGAAAATGAGTGATAGAAGAAAATGGATTTTGTTGAGTGTGTGTATGTGTCTTTTGTGTCTGTGTGTACGAAGGGTTGCATTCCAAAATGCTTAAATTTTTGACAAAAAATATTCTAAGATTCGCTTCCATTTTTGGATTTCAGGATTATAGTTTACTTTTTTAGTAGTTTAGACATGTAACACTTTTGTCGTGGATAGCGATAATTTTTTTTAGAGTTGGCACTTTGTGTTTTTTTTCCTTTCTTTTAAAAAAATAAATGGATAGCCCATTTTGGAATGAAATCCTCCTTCTGTTCTTTTGTGTCATCTCACTCACCAGCTGTTTCCCTCCTCAGCAACAAAGTACACAGTGAGTGTCACAACGCTTCTGACCCCTTTCTGGACTGGTATTTATTTATTTGTTTATTCATTTATGACTTCCTTCTGTTTATTGACTTTACAACCATTCCTTGCTTTTTTCATGTTTTAGATCTCTATCCTTTTCTTGGCCCTTTGTTCGTAACATCTGTTTTTTTCAAAATTATTGTACATATCTGGCTTATTTTATTTTATTTTTTTTAGCTTTTTCTTTATGTTGGCTTATTTTTTAAAGTACTGTTTCTGTTGCCTACGGCTGTTGCTTTATTGTCATTGACTGTTGGCCCTGAGAGAAAAGTAAGTTAAAGTTGATAGAAATTTTGGAGGGTAAGAAAGGAGGTGGTCACTGACAGTTTGGGGGTGTTTTTTTATCTCATCTTTTTGCAAAAACAAGAAATCAGTTATTCTAACTAATATAAACCATTCAATTCAGCTCAATGGCTATTTTTGCTCTGCACAAAATCTGTCCATTAAATTGTATGTACTTTAGCATGGGATGATTAGTTGTGTATAATTTGAACAAATTCGGACCTCGCCTCAGTGTTATCCTCCACACTGTTTCCCACGTGGTTTACCAAAATAGGGCCATCCTGCCTTGTGCTTCGGCAAGCTGTGCAGATACCCAAAGCCCTGTTCTGTTAAGAGCTGCGTTGTTTTATAGGTCCAGTCAAATGACCCTTTAAGTGTCTGTGGCCCCCAGTGTGTCTTTATGTCCTTGCTATTTGATGTACTTATATTTTTAGTGTTGGTTTCCACTTCATCATTCTCATGTCTTTGTGCGTTCATTTGCATAGCATCAAGTCTTAAAGCAGGTCTTAACGAGGCCAATCCCTTTCTACCTTTTCCACCATTCTTCATTTTGCAGCAAGGAGCAGCAGAAGAACCACATTAAGGGAGTCAACAAGTCAGTGTGGGAGCAGCGCACCAAGGAGCTGAGGAAGCAGACTCTGGCATCCAGCCGCGAGGCCCTCTATAACGAATTGGACGCAGATGACCGCTGGAAGGCAAGGACAGGGAGGGAGGAGCACAACAATGTAAAGGAAAAGGCAAAAAGGGCCCCTAGACTTGTGCTATCAGTGTACACAAGTTATGGCCACGAGTGTTGATGATGACTTTTATTGGTTTTCATTTGTTCTTGTTAATCATTTATCGGTGGCTTATTTACCAACTATGGTCTAAATATTGGTTGGAAATTTCCAATATATAACTGAAATGTAGGTCTTCTAAAGTTTTGCCTCCTCTCATGAATTACAAAATTTGAAATTATTCCTTCTGTGCTGTTTCGCTATCCATTCGTTTCCTTGCAGGTCAACTATTCACGTCACATCCGTCCAGACATGAAGACCCATCTTGATCGACCCTTAGTGGTGGACCCCCATGAAAATCGTAATAACAACACAAACAAGACAACTGGCAACAACTCAGACTTCTGTGTCAGCCAGCACCATCCTGAGCACCATGGCCAAGTGGGAGGGGATGGTGGAGGAGGTTCAGGTCCACCCAGACCTCCCATGGAGCGGGGAGAATCCACGGAGAGTAGACGGAGCCGCAAAAGTGAGCATCACCACAGCTCTCATGTCCGTCTGGATGCTACAGTGATTCCTGGGCCGGGTTCAGAGGAGAGGGTATCCAGGCGCCATCACCACACGCGGACTGGGAGTCGAGGAGGAGGGCAGTCCGAACACAGGAAGCCAAGGTCACATCGAAAGAATGCTGAAGATGGTGAGGAAGGTGGGGGAGGAGCTGGAAAATCTGGAAGACATAAGAGCAAAGGAGTGGATGGGAGTAGGGAAGGAGGAGAGCATGAGCGAGCAGGCAATGGCGGTGAGAAGAGGTCAAGAAGAAGCCGGCGTGGAAGCCAAACAGAGGGCGAGGGGAAGCGTATGTGCTCACACAGAAGGAAGTATGTCATTCATTTTTCGTTTTCCAGTCATCCTTTTTACAATCTCCTCTAATCTGATGGCTGTAATTCTTTCTTTGACCTCTTCCTAGGGACTGCAGTGTCCCAAACCTATCTACCACACGGCCCATCCAAAAGAGTCTCTCAAGGCAGAATAGCCAGTACAGTGAGGACATGGACAACCTCATGAACACCAAACTGGTGTCTGGTTCTACACCACCTAGCGAGGGTCGCCCCTATCCAGTGGCCAGTCACACTGTCACCCCTGGATTTGGATCTGCCCTTCATCTTGCTAACAGTGGCACTCGTGGAAGTTTGGTCACGTTGGATAGTTATGGGAATGTCGGACATCACCGTGCAAACAGTGTGATCAGGCTGCCCCACCCTGATTATACTGCTGTGGACATGCCCATATTTCCATCCACCAATGCCATACTGCAAGGTAGGGGTGAATGGATGTGTTTTTCTTTTCTTTTGTATTTCTTCTGCTACTTTATAGCTCTTTACAATGTTTTCCTCCTACCTTCAGTTAATAAAAATGCCAACACTGAACCTCTGCCACCTCCTACAAATGATGATGAGGAAGGAGGGGAAGGAGGGCCTAGGCCCATGCCTCCATATAGCTCCATGTTCATCTTCTCGACCACCAATCCGTAAGTGATACGTACTAACAATTACCAATGCACAGGCTAGCACACGCAGTATATGCACAAATTGCAAACTGAAACACACTGTCTCATAATTACCAGTTAACCATATAAACCTTTGGCTAAATCCCTATCCTAATGAGGACACATCTTTCCTTAAGTGTGAACACAAAGTCAGCAACACAAAGCAAAGATGAAAACCAGCCCAAAGAGACTTGAAAGCATGAGAAACATAAACAGGTCAAAACAGAGGCTGCAAGCCTGACTGCTCATCACTGCTTTTGTTACTTGTTGAAGTTCAGGCTCTGGCTGCTGGGCTGGGGTCAACATGCACTCAGCTTTATCATCATTCTTGGCTAGCTTTGCGTTAGCATGCTGTCTGTGCAGATGTTTGCAAAGAGATGAAGCAGTATAATACTATAATGGATGCAGTTTCCATTTTACCTTCACGCTCTTGTCCTTTTGTGCAGTGAAAAAAAGTAATGTCCATATCTCCACTCCTCTAATGCTGTATAGCTGTTTTCTGTTGCCTACACTTTGCACAGTCAAAAGTCAGCTTTATTGTAGTTGACTTTTGATCCAAAAGTATGAGATAAAGTTGATTGTTGGTATAATATTTTGAGGGTAGGGAAGGATGTAGTTAGTGTCTAGACAGCTACTCTTGCCTCTTTAGTTAATTTGATGCAGTTTGGTGTGGATTTAGCAGTCTATTAAATTGTCTGTACCTTACAATGGTTTGCCCAATGGATGGAAAATGGAGGCATGAACCACATATCAGTTATCTGATCCTGATAGCTACACCAGAAACCAAGAAAAGACTGCCACTGCCCGGCCACTGACAAACTGATGGATTCCCAGATTGATATTTGGGTAAACCCTGCTTTACTTTAGCTTTTCTACTGTGGTCCCACAATTGCCCACAGTGCTGATGGAAAGATTGACTTGCCTGTCACTATCTCAAAAACTATTTCAAATGAAGCTCAATCATAATGTCATGCAAGGCTGGACTGGGACAAAAAATCGGCCCGGGCATTTTGACTAGAGACCGGCCCACCAGGATAAAGATTGAAAATGTGACGTCATTCAGGGGTAAAACCGCAACGGATTCTGGGAACTTGTGGCAAGAGGTACTAGCGCACGCAGGCTTTCAATTGAACTCAGTTACACAGCGATAAAAAGAAACACAAAAAATGGCAAGAAGCTGTTGTATTATTAACTGCAACAGCCGGTCGCATGACAGCCACAGGAAGCCGATCGTTTTTTTTTTAATCGGATTACGTCGTTGAAGAGAAATGTTTTAAGCCATGTTTCCGAAGTAAGAGCCGACGGATGGTCTGGATATACCAAATATAACGTCCCAGAACACTCCAGCTCACAGGTTAGTCTGCTCCAAGCATTCCCACAAAGGTCAGTCTGCTGTTGTAGTTAATGCGTCATTTTCATAACATAATTGGTGATATAGGTTACAAGCAAGTCTGGCGCTGAACAGAAATTGTCGCGCTATGCTCCTTTGTTTATTGTGCATAAATAGTAAATTGTCCTGACACAATATTGCGTTTCGCTTCTGTTATTATGGTACATTGACAAAAACATATACGTTTATTCACAGGATAAAACAGTTTTTTTGTATCACTAATTGTCCAGTGCGATTACAGCATACAGTATTATTGTCACTGCTACATTTCTGTAATGAACCAGAAATTATTTCCACTGCTAATTAATTACCATTGAGCTCAAAGGTCCTATTAATAAACGGTTAACGAATGTGTATTTATGAAGACGATTTGTGAGACTGGTAAACTTACCTTTGTTCGTACGATGGTCTTTCGTTCTACACGGTGCATTTCAAGGTCCTGTACCCCTCCGTCAGTAAACTGTTCCTGGGCTTGTTGCAGTGACCTGAAGTTACTAAACTTCATGAGTGTATGCACTCACCCCAAGAACCGTGTAATTATAAATATGAGCGTGGTGAAAGTTGGGCAGCACGCTAACGTATTTTGTCCCTCTGTGTGCTCGTAAGGGTCTAACCCTTTCACTGGTTTGATTTTTCCTCGTATCTTTTCTTTGTCTTTTCGTCGAGTCTGTCTTTGTACGGACCGGCATTGTTCTCCTTTGTTTTGTACATTCCTTTTTTGTGCGGCAAAGAAAAAACAAGAAGGTATTGGAACCGGAGAATGAACGTTTTGCGGTGCTGCAAATGCTTGCGTTTGATGCGGTACTTGGATTGTTTTGCCACGAGTTCCCGGCATGCAATGCGCGAAAATCACGTGATTGCTAAACAAGGGGGCGGGTGCATTCGGCCTCCTCGGCTGTAATTGGTCCAGCCCAGAGTCGATCATGACCAATTGGCCAATCCAACACCTTTCATTATATATACCCTTCCTAAAAAAAAAAAAAAAAAAAAAAAAATCCATCGGCCCATAAAAACAAAAAATCGCCCGATGGCCAGTCCAGCTATGATGTCATGTATTCTAGACTGTGCTGGCATAGCATGAAAAGAGGTCATTTGCTAAAATTTGTTGAAGACACAAAGCCTAATTTTAGCAAATGAGCAGGTCTAGTTTGTGTAAACATTAACACAGAGCTGTTTAAACATTAGTTGAGTATTTGAGAGGGATTTAAATTTTGTTTAGCCTCCACAATGGCCTTCATTATAGTTATAAATTAAACATAATGGTATGCATTGCATTAATGCAAGAGAAAAACAAATATCTTTGTCTGCTCCTAGGTTTCGACGAGCATGCCATTACATTTGCACCCTGCGTTATTTTGAGATGTGCATCCTGCTGGTCATTGCAATGAGCAGTATTGCCCTGGCAGCTGAAGACCCTGTTTGGCCCAATTCCCCTCGAAACGATGTAAGAAATTCATCATACATGTATTATTGGTTCTTTTGGCAACAAAAATATTATGCATATAATTTATCTATTAGTTTTTGTATTTACTCTCAAGGTTATTTTTGCCATCTCCCAAGCCTTACGTGCGTGGAGGTCTGAGCAGTAAATGAATTAACTATATAGAGTATGAGATAGAACATATAAATCCAGCACTTAAAATGATTATTGACAGTTTTATAGTGGGTAGACAATTAAGTGGCACACACAATATTCAGGATTTTCTGTGTTCAGACTCAGCAAAATGATACAAACTCACAGACCACACATGCACAGGAAACAGTTGAAGTTTAAAGTACTGCCTTCTTTAGTAATATAATATCAGATGATGCAAAATAAGTGCAACACTGCACTTATCTAAAATACAAAATCATCATATGCTCACTTTTTCTTTGTGCAGGTTCTGCGCTATTTTGACTACGTCTTTACAGGAGTTTTTACTTTTGAGATGTTAGTAAAGGTGAGACAAATCAGCATTTTTCCTCCGTGTTGAGACAAACATTCTCCTCTTTTTGATAAAGGCTGTAATGGGTCCTTGTTTTTGGTCTCTTTTCTAGATGGTGGATCTGGGGTTGGTCTTGCACCAGGGCTCTTATTTCCGGGACTTGTGGAACATCCTTGACTTTATAGTGGTTAGTGGTGCTCTGGTGGCCTACGCCTACGCCTTAGCGTAAGTCTCCCTCCTGCTTCCCCCTCTGCTCTCTTTTCTCCTCTCCCGCTCCTCTCCCCTCTCACTGGTACCTTGGAGTACAGCGTCCCCTGTTCTTCTTCACTCAACCATGGCTGATTTTTGGCCTCTACTTTCTCTATCCTACACACTTTTCTTTCATTCACTCGCATACATTTTCTCTCTTGGCACTTTTTCATTCTCTTGTGTCCTGTTATCCTCCACCATAAACCCAAGTCTTACCTTTATTTAGAGTGCAAAAGACCTGTCCTCTTTTTTTGGCCATGTCCTTACTTCATTTCTCTTACGTTCACATTTTGCTCCTGCAGTCCTTTAATTTTTAAGCTCCTCCTATTTCAAGCTCCTTCCAGCTTCTGCGTAAACACTCCCACATTATAAAATAGATCCCAGCATCCTCTCCCTATCTACCTCCCCATGTGAGAGGTGAGGACCACCCTTTGCACCTGTAACCCTTTAGTGCCCAGGGCGTTCTAAAGTAAAAGGGCCCATGCAAACCCCGGCCAGGTCACCAAAATTCTCAACTACGTTCTCTACTACAAAGCAGGTACTTTAATCTTTACTTGATTTGCATGGCTGTAAAGATAAAAATACAACTACATGTTGATTACTGAGTTAGGCTGTAGATAATAAGTGCTATGCTGGTACAAAGCATGAATTTTGCTTTTGCATGGTATGTGAGAATATAAAGCAATTTATAGATTTAGAAGTCTGCATTAATGTGATGTCATGTTTTGGATATAATATATACACATATATGTAGATATTAGGGGTGCAACGATACACAAAATTCACAGTTCGGTTCGGGTCGATGCTTTGGTGTCACGGTTCGATATTTTTTTCGATACAAAAAAATGTTCATGCCTTTTTAATTTGTCATTTATTAAAATTATAAATATATATTTATATCGCCTCTTTCAGTGCGCCCCAGGGTGGCTGTGGCTACAATGTAGCTTGCCATCACCAGTGTGTGAATATGTGTGTGAATGGGTGGATGACTGGATATGTAAAGCGCTTTGGGGTCCTTAGGGACTAGTAAAGCGCTATATAAATACAGGCCATTTACCATTTACCATATTTTAACTCAAAAGTACAGTTTTTAAATTTAATGTTGCTGAAACAACAAAATAATAATAATAAAAATATCTATCTGATCGAGAAATCACTCATCTTTGGAAAAGAGAGTTTATAACAGAGAAATGGCTCTTTTCAAAATAAAAGCTATACTATACGCTTCTTCTGGGCTATATTCTCAGCAGCATATTAAACATATCAGGTCCCCATAAGGAGAATCATGTGCTCTGTCTAAATGATCCGGGTAAAGTTTGTAGCATGCGTGCTTGTTGTTTTTGTCTGCTTCCACTTGTCTTTGCACTAGGATGATGTCGGCGTAAATGTGCAGTCATATTTGTTGTGTTCCCACTAGTGCTGTCAGCGTTAATCTCGTTAAAATGACATTAACGCCATAACGCGGCAAATCTCCGTTAACAAGTTACCATGGATCGCCCCGTGCGTGGGGCTGGATGGCGTTAACACGTTAACAAGCTAACTGTGCTAACGCACTAGTTCCCACAAATTGAGCATTGCGTGGCACATCCGACATACTGTTTTACTTTTGTCCATGACGCGCTTACCATCAGGGTCATGCTTCACATGAAAACCAAGATAGTACCAAACGCCAGCTCTGAATGAGGGTGGGGGAGGTTCAATTTCGGGTAGCGTTAAGGCAGTTGCCATGTTGCAACGAGCTTAGCTTCTGTCTTGCTAGCTCGCGGTGCGCTCAGTGGATTTGCACTCGACAGTGCAGCCTAGGCGGAGTAGTCGAACGCACATCCACTGAGCGCTCAACACAGACAGCATGGTCAGAAGAAAAGTTGATAAAATAAATAAAAAAATTTGTATTGTTCGATACATATGCATACTGAACCGAAAGCACTGTATCGAACGGTTCAATATCGATACGAGTATTGTTGCACCCCTAGTAGATATGTTTCCGCATAATATATTTGTGCTCTCAAATTAATGATAATGATATACCATAGATTTTTACACAGGTCTGCAATATGTGAAGACACTGGATATTGTTTTTACTGTGGAAGTGACTGAAAGCAAACCTACATAGCTTAAACTGCTATGAGCTTTTGGACACTTGGATTATAAGGCACCTAGCATTCTTCTGTGTTGGGTCATTGAAGTTGGTGGACTTGGAGCCTCTTGGATGGAGGATGCTCTGCTCATTTTAACTTAAACACCAGTAACATACACTTATGGACAAAAGTTTTGGGCTTCACACTCTTTTAACTATAGCTTTTGCCACAGATCAGGCACCTAGCCATACAGTCTGCCTTTACAAACATTTGTTGTTCTAAAGAGTTCAGTGAATTTAAGCATGGTGATAATATAAGACACCATACCTACAACAAGTCAGTTCATGAACTTTCTTCCCTTTTAAATATTCCACAGTCAACCTTAACTGGTATTATTGCAAAATGGACCACAACCACAATATGGCAGACCTTACAAAAGTTACAAAGCAGGGTTAGGCAGGTACACAGTGTAGAAAAGTCACCAACACACTGCTGCAGAGTTCCCAACCTCCTCTGAATTTAACAACAACACAAAAACTATGAATTAGGAGCTTCATAGTATGGGTTTCCAGGCTGAGCAGCTCCTGTAAGTGTAAATAGGTGATACAGTACAGAATTTGTATTAATCCGAATATATTTGACAGTTTTATTTAAACTGAACTGAAATGAGAAACTTTCAGAGACTCTGTGAGTGTGTTCTGTATCTAACCACTTGAGGTCTTCGATTAATATACTGCAAATTAATATGGGAATAGCTAAGTGATACAAATAAATTAATACATTTTGAACTTTTGACTTTATACCTCTCTGACCTGTCTTCCCCATGTGATGTTTGTGTAATGTATGTATGGTCAGAAGGGTAAGTCGGCGCTGGCAAAGGTCGGTAGCCTTAACCCAATTTCCTTCGGGGTCAACCTTCAGGATCAATAAAGTTTTATTGAATTGAATTGAATAAAACTGACACTTGAGTAATGACTTGAACTAAAGATGACACCTTGGATTTTCATAGTCCCAGAATGATATCTTGTGACGTTGTCCCCTCAGATCTCCTCAAACAGTTGGGGTTTTTTTGCGGTCCTAATGACCCATCTTTTATGCCACCTTTACTGAACTGCTCCTCCTCTGCACTTTGTGTCCATTCTTCCACCTCTTTTTATCATACATCACGACGACACTCAAAATGTACTTAGTTTTCTCATCATTCTGGTCTCGGAAAAGTCTGTGAAACAGTGCACTTTCACGGGTATTTCTCCAGATATACCGAAGAAAATATTCTGCACGCTTAAATGAAGAAATAGGCTTTTTTTGTCATTCGGTAATTTGTTTACTGAAATTAATGAGAGTCTCTGGAACTATGGCAAAAATGTTAGAAATTTTGGCACGGTCACTGGGAATAGTCGTGAATTATTTCACCAAGATTCAGGTCTGTGCCTTCAGCAGTCTATCCCCACCAGTGGGTAAGAGTTAAACCCAACAAGTTACCAATAATCTCAACTAATAAAAACCTTCCAGCTTTCAAATGCAGTTATGCTAAAATAGTTTTGGTTTAATCTAACATAAACTAGGTTGTCCAGCTTATCTGCTCACTTTATAACTATGCCGTAGTACATTGTTAAAGTCCAGCTGAATTAAGAACTCATGAACATGGCAGGTGCTCCACGGTTCTGGTAGAGGTGATCCATTGTCAAGACGTTCACTCTTTGTGAATCATCTTTATATGTGTGTGTGTTTTAACCAACACTCTTTCCCCTCATTTTAGTTGAATTTGTGTCTCTCTGTTTGTATATACAGAGATCTTTGTCTCCACCTTTTCTGTGTGTCCCAACCTCTTTCTGTTTCACTGCTGAATTTTCTTTCTCTGTGTATCTTCTCTGCAAGACCAAATTCATCCAGTGGAAATGTTGAGTATGAATTATAATGTAGCCTTAATCTGAAGAAAACGAACAAACAAGCCCAATTTGACTATAGTAGAGGTTTATCATGCTAATGGCTGATGGGAGATCGGAACCAGTAAGAAAAGATTCCTACCCATCCAGATAGTACCTTAATTCAATTGGTGAAATCAAACAGCACTCCTGAAGCGATCAGAAGTCTTGTTGGAGATGTTTATCACTCCCTTAATCAAATTATTCTGGTCTGAGGGCTGCTGTGTCTTGGACCACTTATGCAGCTGTCCTTCATATTTCTGCAGTCAGACTGAGGTTCAGATCCAGACAGGCTCAGAGTCAGAGATGATGACTAATCAAGTTTGGTTTGCCTTGAAGCGCACGTTGACATTCTAAGATGGTTTTTTTCACCAGGTAGTGTTTACTCTGCTATGTGCCTGAAATGAGTTTATATGTGGGCTTGCTGGTCCTTAATAATAGTAATTTGAATATTTAATTGTTAATCATGACGTTTTACACATTAGATCATTTTCAGAGTAGCACTAGTTACCATTTGAAATCTTGCACACTCATCAAGCAGTTTTGTTTTGTTGTTGTTGTTTTTTTGGGGGGGGGGGGGCTAAATTGTGAATGTAAGAGATTATCTGAATGTGTGAGTAGGTTGGTTGATCTAACAAGAGAAGGTACTGTCTTTTCTTTTTTCCCCTTTCTCTCTCTCATATGGATGTTTCCCTCAAAATCCTTCCTTTTCTGTGTCCCATTCTGTTTCTTTATCCCACCTTGTCTCCTCTGTCTTGTTGTTCTCACCTCTTACTCATATCTCTCTTCGGACTACGAGCAGCAGCGGCAGCGGGTAAAGTTCTCTCACTTTTTCCTCCTCATTTTCTTCTTCTGCACTCTTGGTATCTGTTTCTCTGATCACACATCTCTTTCCTTCTCATTCATCCATTGTCAAAGTTGAAATGTGTATCTGTCTATATTATTTTTCTTTTTTTTTTAAATCCATTGTTCACCATGGAACAACTCGGACTCAAACCCAACTAAACCTCATCTTAACTTCTGTCAGGTCCTCAGCTGATTCACACAGATGCAAAGGAGATATTTGTGCTTTAATTGCAGGTTTTTCCACACATTTTTATTTCAATAAATATGGATATGAACATGATCAAGAAAGAAACTTTTAACCAAAGATGGATAAAAACACAGACACAGTGATTTGCATACACACACACACACACACACACTCATGCAGATACACACATTAGTGGTGGTTGTGTGCAAATACACACACAGCCACCACCAGTCTGCCATCTGGTCTAACAGCTGTAAGACACAGGCAGCTGTATACACAGCTGCTGCCCCCCTAAGGATCACTTTGAGTGACCTCTTCACCCTGATCTGTACACTGGATATGTGAGGATTTGTTAAAATCAGGGCATTTGAATTACAGTCAAATTTTCTATTAAACTAATCGCAGCCAGTTTACATAAAGTCAGCATCAGTTAACTCCTGCATTGTTTCTTTAGGCTCCTGCAGCCTTGTACACAGTGCCAGCCCAAATCCAGTATTTGACATGTCTAGATTACAGAAACTTATTCAGAAAGTTTGGACAACAACACCTTTCACCTTGGAAGCTATAGCAAGTAGCTAGGGATCTTAAGCTACTTGCTATAGCTAGAGAGATACCTATGGCGTTACCACAGAAACCCATAAAGCTAGGTTGGTAATGTCTGGAAGCACAAATCCGACTGTAACACTTGAAGATAAGGAAAGTCTGATCACAACATCTGATTTAAGGAACAAATCTGCCATGTCTTCAGTCTGAACATAGCCTTTGAGGTCTATTATAATTTAACACTCTATGGCATATGTGCCTGGACAGTTACACTGCCAAAGTGAAAAAAAACAAAGAGAGGTTTGGCTCAGCATTTCATTGGGAAATGCTTTATAAAATCTTTGTCTTGGCCAAAAACCATGCAAGACAAGATTCCATGCTGTCTGAACAATGCTGTGAAACAAGCTAATCCTGGAGCTTATAGAAATTAACTAGATGAGTCATCAAGAGAGAGTTTGGCTTGTTCATTTAAAAAGTTTTTCCCATTTTTAAGCACAACAACACTACCAAATTGTGGCATATGCTTGAAATTGAAGGCGTTTTGAAAATGTGTTAAAACTTTTAACGCATTTACGGTGACGAGCAGAAGAGCCCCTTGCTTTGCTCCTATTACTCAACTGCCCTACGACAGAATACAATTTTGTTCTCGCTGAGAGTACAGCTAAACTCTCTCTCTCTAAATGTCTCTCTATAGAATAAATTTCTCCACCCCTCAAACTGCTGCTTAAAAGAAGAAATACTGCAGCATGGAAAGCAAGGTTTCAATGCAGCATGAACAGATTTCACCATTAACTGCGCATGGGCAAACTGAGGCTTTAGTGTTTTTGAAAGGCATTGAAATACATTGCAAAACACTACACAAGGGAGATAGCATTCAGACAGGAATGATATCAGTTGTTCCCATAGCATGTACTCTAGTTATAAATCCCCACCTAATTCTAGCATGTAGCTACGATGTTATCCTCACACTTAGGAATAAGGCTAAAGCGTAATCTGATAGCAATGCTGCATGCGTTGCTATGCACTTAACCCAGACGTAGTTACTCATTGATTTTGAGTTAACTCGGACACACATGCCATCAAGAAATGGCTGCCCATCGCCATTTTGGAATCGAGAGGATTAAGGCTTTCATGTGCTGCGTATACTAAGTCTGCTGAGACTTGTAACTTTCACTCTCCTGTGTGTACATGTATGTCTTCTTTGTTTTTGGTGTGTAAACACGTGTAGGGGGAACAGCAAGGGAAAAGACATCAGCACCATCAAGTCGCTGAGGGTACTGAGAGTGCTACGACCTCTAAAGACTATTAAACGACTTCCCAAACTCAAGGTACGCTTGCGCAGCAAAGAGACTCCATTACTTATATTTCACTTTTACACAGATTATTGATGAAATCTACCTTAAGGTAAGTACAACAACCAAGAAAATTAAACAAATTACACCCTGATCTACCATCATCTATTATTCTTTAACCCCCCCTAATATTATGTTGTTCTCTTGCTTTGTCCTCAGGCTGTGTTTGACTGTGTGGTGAACTCTCTGAAGAATGTGCTCAACATCCTGATCGTCTATTTACTCTTCATGTTCATCTTTGCTGTGGTTGCTGTTCAGCTCTTCAAGGGGCGTTTTTTTTACTGCACTGATGAATCCAAAGAATTTGAGCGCGACTGCAGGTCAGGAAAAAAAATCCAACTCCTTTCACCTTGCGCTGTGAAAATGTCCTGGTGACCTGCATAACTTTTGGTTTAATCCTTAAAGATTAAAGTGTCTCCTCTCCATCCTCTGTGTCATACCTAATGCAAACGTTTATAAGTTTTTTTCCTTTCAGTCCTTGTGCTGATTTTGTGTTTTTCAGAGGCGAGTATCTGGTGTACGAACGTGATAACGAAGTGAGGGCGCAGAAGCGGGAGTGGAAGAAGTACGATTTCCACTACGACAATGTGGCTTGGGCCCTTCTCACCCTCTTCACTGTCTCTACTGGAGAGGGGTGGCCGCAGTGAGTAGCCTATATGTGAATATATTCATTCATAAATAGAGCAAGTGTGGATATTGACAACCTGTAACAATACTTCACTGTCACTTCAGGGTGCTGAAACACTCGGTCGATGCGACTTACGAGAATCAGGGCCCAAGTCCAGGATACCGGATGGAGATGTCCATCTTTTACGTGGTGTACTTCGTGGTCTTCCCCTTCTTCTTCGTCAACATCTTCGTAGCTCTCATTATCATCACTTTCCAGGAACAAGGCGACAAGATGATGGAAGATTACAGTTTAGAAAAGAATGAGGTGAGCAAGGATTCCGAAACTGGAGCGTTGCATGATGGAAAGGCACGATGCAAACCGAAAATGTCTTTTTCTGCTGTTTTTGACAGAGAGCCTGTATAGACTTTGCCATCAACGCCAAGCCTCTGACACGCCACATGCCACAAAACAAGCTAAGCTTTCAGTACCGTATGTGGGAGTTTGTGGTGTCACCGCCATTTGAGTATACCATCATGGCGATGATCGCGCTCAACACAATCGTGCTGATGATGAAGGTAAAGGCCTGCAAGCTCCAAACAAGGAATAAGTAACGCACAGAACAACATAAACACCAAGACAGCCACCGAGTTGCTGAACTTAACGTCTAAATTTATACCATTAGCTCTTGTTGCCTGCGCCTTAAAAAAAAATACAAGCAGCCTTTACTAGTCTGGAATGATTCAAATACTTCTGCTTTTCTGAGAGAGGTACTGCCTATGTGTGTTTTTGTTTACAGTATTACGGAGCCTCCGACACCTATGAAGCTGTGTTAGCCAACCTGAACATAGTGTTTACTTCCCTCTTCTCCATGGAGTGTGTACTCAAGATCATCGCCTTTGGAGCACTGGTGAGTATTTCTGGGTTTATGTGTGGCGACGATGTACTGCTCTGTAAAAATATGAGAAGCCAATAAGAACATATATACATATTTATTTTCATGCCTTTTTTCTGTATTGAATGAATTTTACCATTTAAAATGAACAGAATGCCCATATACTAAACAAAACAAAAAACTGAAAACGTTTACAGCCAAAAACAGCTCTTCATCTGGGCCTGACTTTCAACTAGATTACCCTGTATCCCCCACTTTCTCCACCAATCTATGTATTACACTGTCTAATGCTATTCGGATTGTTGGCAATAATCAAATGATTTGTTTTTCAGTTACAAAACCAAAAATTTAAACAAATCAGAAGCTACAAAAAATCAGTGATAAAGTTATTTTACCGGCAAAAGATGCAGATGAGAGAAAAAAGTACAGACGAGATAGTTTGACAATGAATGGGAGGTGATAAAGGACAGAGGTGGGATTATAATATATTAACTGAAAAAATGAAAGTGAGTGACATATAGGCGGCCAAAAGAGAAGCAAAGATTAGAGAGCGGGTGGTGAGTAGACAGCATCAGCTCTGATTCATGGATAAACTTATGTACGTATTAGGCATGTCGTAAGCACACATAATCCCAGCCCTCAGAGATATTAGTGTCCGTGTGTGTGTATGTGCGTGCGTGTGTGTGTGTGTCAAAGTGGTTTATTTTAATATCCGCCTCCCTTGCTCTCCCCTGGTCCTTCCACTTGTCTAATGCACAATTTGGCTCCAGGCAATATGTGGGTAAGCAAAGAAGCAGAGGCTTATTAGCATTTTGTCCCGAGTATTACATGACTCGTTGCTTTGAGTGTCCCCACTTATTGAAAGAATGCTTTAGAAAATCTCTAATCAAATATAGATTGAAATTTTTTTTGCATATATATCTATAAATGGAGGGCTATAATAGAATTTTTAAAAGGTTTTGAAACTGAAAGAAATTCAAATTGGTTTTTGCTGTACTATATGTGTTGTTTGATGGATGTTATAGTCTTGTGATGCAGTACAATGTGTCCCTGGTGTGCTGGTATCTTTCCAGCTTCCCTTCACTGATGGTCAATTTGTCTCATCTAATTTCTTTCCTGTTCCTGTCCTACACTGACATTTGTTTTCTTCCACTTTCTTGTTCCCCTTCTGTATTTTTCTGTCCTTGTCTCATTTTCTAATTCTTTACTTCTTACTTTTTTTTCTCCTTGGTATGGTTTTTCATTTAAATATGACTTATACATCCTTTTGCTTGTTATTTTCATGTGATCTGTCTGCGCTCCATCCCATTGCGTTGCTCAATTTCTCTGTCAATCTTTATCTCTTCCCCTCCTTACTCTTTGTCTGCTTCCTTGCCACATCAATGTTCTTCTGCTTTTTACTGTGTCACTCTTGCCTCATGTCACCTCATATCCTCCTTTTTTCTCCTTTATCCTGCTCGTTGTTCTTCTCTGTCCCTGTCTCGTCTCTTCTTCTTTCTCTCGCTTTCTTGTACTTCTTTTTTCCCTCTCTCTTATGCTGATCACAGAATTATTTCAAAGATGCCTGGAATATTTTTGACTGTGTGACAGTTCTGGGCAGCATTACAGACATCCTCGTTACTGAGCTTGGGGTAAGTACCAGATTTTGAGGTGTCTGTGTACAGATGTTTATGTTTTACACTCCTGTATTGAAAAGTCAAACTGGAAGCAAACAGATGTGATATTACATTAGCATGTTTCTTTCTTAAACAGGCATGACTGAGGTATGTTTGGTGAACTTCAGAATGTGTTTGTGGACTTTCACATCTGCCTCACCATCTAAAAAACATTAAGTAGACAAGACAAGGAGTAAGGAGAGAGCATGAGTTAGAGGCCAGTGTTGAGTTGCTCAGTCATGCATGAGTATCTCTTGAAAGTCTTATATAATTGTCCCAGTTGGTGGGATGGGAATACAGCCAACCAGTGCCGAGCCACTGACAGGCAGGAAGGCAGGAAGCATGCTGATTACCTATAGTGAGCCATAGCCTCTCCAAGCAGCCTTTTAGTTTGTTATAATATTAGGGTGGTCAGTGGGTGCATCAGTTTGCAACTGCATCAGAAGTACCTGAAACAACAACAGCATCAACAACATTATGGGTATATTAAGATCAATGATGAATGAGTGCCCTAGATTTGGTGTGCAGCATTACATTTTTGCTAAATATTGCACCAAATTGCCTGTAATGACACGCTGAACCAAGTAAACAAAATGAGTTAATTCAGTTTATTTAGGACCTGCATTCAGATTTTTCAAATGTTGTATTACCTCACTATGTCCATTAAGGAGATGAAATTGTGTGTCAGTGCATTTATTATGTGATGCATGAAACTGGGTTGAGCATCATTTGTGAAACACTTGTTCAATCCTAAAAATCTATTTAAACGTAGAACCCCAAAAATAGTACATTTGTATAAATCTACATACAGAAGGTAATCAGAGAGACTCAACCTAAAGCTAATATTTGAAGGTTGGTACAAATGTTCTTTGTATATTGTTGGGACATATTTTAAGAAAAGACTCTTGTTGCGTAAGAAGTAAACTCTGAATAACAGATGGTATTGATAGGAATACAGGGAGTGCAGAATTATTAGGCAAATGAGTATTTTATCCACATCATCCTCTTCATGTATGTTGTCTTACTCCAAGCTGTATAGGCTTGAAAGCCTACTACCAATTAAGCATATTAGGTGATGTGCATCTCTGTAATGAGAAGGGGTGTGGTCTAATGACATCAACACCCTATATCAGGTGTGCATAATTATTAGGCAACGTCCTTTCCTTTGGCAAAATGGGTCAAAAGAAGGACTTGACAGGCTCAGAAAAGTCAAAAATAGTGAGATATCTTGCAGAGGGATGCAGCAGTCGCAAAATTGCAAAGCTTCTGAAGCGTGATCATCGAACAATCAAGCGTTTCATTCAAAATAGTCAACAGGGTCGCAAGAAGCGTGTGGAAAAACCAAGGCGCAAAATAACTGCCCATGAACTGAGAAAAGTCAAGCGTGCAGCTGCCAAGATGCCACTTGCACCCAGTTTGGCCATATTTCAGAGCTGCAACATCACTGGAGTGCCCAAAAGCACAAGGTGTGCAATACTCAGAGACATGGCCAAGGTAAGAAAGGCTGAAAGACGACCACCACTGAACAAGACACACAAGCTGAAACGTCAAGACTGATGAAATGAGAGTGAGTTTTTTGTTTGTTGCCTAATAATGCCTAATAATTATGCACAGTAATAGTCACCTGCACACACAGATAACCCCCTAAAATAGCTAAAACTAAAAACAAACTAAAAGCTACTTCCAAAAACATTCAGCTTTGATATTACTGAGTTTTTTGGGTTCATTGAGAACATGGTTGTTGTTCAATAATAAAATTATTCCTCAAAAATACAACTTGCCTAATAATTCTGCACTCCCTGTACATAATCTGTATTTAGGAGATGAAGCCATTTCTTGGACAGAATTAATTTAAGAAGAAATTCAAAAACTATCCCCAATAATGTTGAAGTCAGAGTTGTAGAGTATTTGCAGCTGTAACCAAGAATCAAGAGCCAATGTAACAATTACTACTGAAAGGCTTTTCTCTCTTTTTTTTAACAATTTATAATAATGCAATATAAGCCGTAATAAGTGGAGGCTATGTGCTCTGTATATTTCTTGCCTCAACTACGTGGAAAATCCACCTACATTGCAAACATTACATTATTATAACCACCTCTGCTCTTCTTTGACAGTTGCATCATTACTATATATCACATGACTTTGGCAGTCAGTCCTATTGGGTGGTGTATGAGTTTTTGGTTACCTTGTATGTGGGTCACATCTTAGTACTGTAGCTTGCTTCATTAGAAAGGTTGAGAATTAGTGCCTTTCAAAGAGATGCCCTGTTGTCTCTCCACTCTAATGCCTCACCAATCTTACCATTATTATAAAAATATAGATCCCAATTGATTGAGTATGGTTAGATGATTTCCTCTCCCCTGTGTTGTATTGTTTGTTTCTACCTGCCTGGATAGGAAAATCTTCTATTTCTGAGTTTGGTTTGATTTGACTTGTTTAGCTCCTGGTTATTTTTTTTTTATTATTTATTTATTAGTTTATTTATTTATTAATTGGTACAGAGCGTGAATCTTTGTTCATTTGGTCTTGATTATTTCTACTCAAGATTTCATTCACTTATGTATCGACATACAGTCATGGATTTTTAGAATCCATGTATTTTCTTTTTTCATGCTGCCTTGATTCTTGGTATCAGCATTATGAATGTGTAAAATCTACAGACACTTACCTTTGTGCTAATTTCTCTTTGAATGACTGTTGATTTCTTTCTTGTTTTTATCTTTTCACATGCTTTCTTTAAATCGTCCTCAAACTTAACGATGATCTACTGTAATCTACTTCTCCAATCCCCTTCTCCCCTCAACACCTACTACTTGCTGTGATTCCATCCAATCAAAATGCACTATGATTCCTCTGTGTCCACCCATGACAACTGGCTTGGTCAATCTCTCTGGTTGTTCTTCGAACCAACCAATAATCCAAAAATTTGCTGCTATAAACCATAACTCTGCAACATCCACATGTAGATGGTTTGTAATTTTTTGGAGATCTTATTTTACTGCATGTGTTTCAGCTGCATCCCAGTCAACGTTCTGGCTCTGGAATGTGTACAGTTTGCTTGACTGCTTTGCTATGATCACTCTGAACCCTTAACTTGTACATTTGCGTTTGTTATCTCCCAGCTAGTCACTGTATATCTCCACAAGCGTGTGCTGAAATATATCCTTTACTCAACACTAATATTCGGTTTGTAAAGGATTGGGTTTTAGAAACTACAGTAGATGGTAAAATTTATCCACATATATGTATAAAAGTTGCTGGGAGAGTGTTTCTAGTAACAACATATTAAATCCAAAGCTTTGACAGTGGCAGGAAGAACAAGTGATGCATGTTGCCCATTGCATGCCACTGGCAGAAACCCCTGTACACACAGACACACACAGAAACATGCAGCAATGCAATATAAGCAGTAATTGAATAAAGCCTGCATGTGCTGATACCAGTTACTTTTGAGCACTTCACATCTCAACCTGCAGTCTAATAGATTTATCTGCTAAACTATGTACAGTTTATTAGTCACGTGTTCAGTCTGATGAGAGTGGAAAATGGTAACCTAAAGAAATTCACCTATGTAGTAATGACCTTTGTTGATCCTTGAACCACCCTCTGCTCTTATTTGACAGTGACATCACTATTGTATGTCACATGACTTTGGCAGTCGGTCCTATTGGATGGTGCATGAGCTGCCGTTTTTGCTTGCCTTGCATTGGCTGCTTTGCCTTGTGTTTGGTTCACATCTGCATGCTGCGGCTTGCTTCATTTGAAACGTTGCATATTTTGCCTTCGGAGAATTAGTGCATTTGGTTGTCTTTCCAAGAAGTGTCCTGAAGTCCCTGCACTCTAACTCCTCACCAGTCCTAACACAATTACTAAAAACATATATCCCAATTGGATGAAACTGGTTAGATCTGGATGATTTCCTTTCCCCTGTGTTGTATGGTTTGATTCTACATTACTGGATATGAAAAGCTTGTTTGGAGCCTTGCTGATTTGAGTTTGGTTTGCTTTGACTTGTTTGGCTCCTGATATTTTTTATTATTATTTGTATTGAGTTTGAATCTTCTTTAATTTGGATTTGACTGTTTTTCTTCTCATTTTTTTTATTCGTCTGTAAGGAAGATTGCCTGCATAATTTGAAGTACGACTAACTATTTTCCTTCCCTTTCCATTCCCCAATCCCCCCTCTTGTTCCCTTTTCACAATCCTTTATTTCTGTTCTCTTTCCCTTGCTTTTCCCTTTCTCAACTCCCCCATTTCTCTGGTTATACTGTGGCTGTATTGTAGAATAATTTCATCAACCTAAGTTTCCTAAGGCTGTTCAGAGCAGCTCGTCTCATCAAACTGCTGAGACAGGGAGAAACCATCCGAATCTTGCTCTGGACCTTCGTTCAGTCTTTCAAGGTTTGCTTCCAATTATACAGCTTATTACCCTGAAAAATCACATGCATTGATATGTGTAGACGCTACATGTCAGTGCAGTGTATTCATTGTATAGATCCCTTCCTTTTACAAAAGAGGTTTTGGTGCAGTGCAAAAGTATATTAAAAAAAAGAATTTGATTTTGATTTGAACCTTATATTAAACTGTAAAACGTGTTGTTAAAAGGCATTATTCATTTTAAATTGGCTGCCAGCAATTCTTTTAGAGGAAGCTGTTCCTAACATTGGTAGCATTGTTGTGCTTAAAGGTACAGTGTACTGTATGTGTATCATACAAAGGAGCCAAGAGAGGACGGAGGTCTTCATATTTATTTTCACTACATGTTTGAGGTTAAACTTTTAACTTGGATTTCAAAACAATGGTTTTCAGAAATTTCTGGAGTCCATGGAGGGATTTTCATAAGACCAATAGAGGCACTTACAGTGGGGCAAAAAAGTATTTAGTCAGCCACCGATTGTGCAAGTTCCCCCACCTAAAATGATGACAGAGGTCAGTAATTTGCACCAGAGGTACACTTCAACTGTGAGAGACAGAATGTGAAAAAAAAATCCATGAATCCACATGGTAGGATTTGTAAAGAACTTATTCGTAAATCAGGGTGGAAAATAAGTATTTGGTCAATAACAAAAATACAACTCAATATTTTGTAACATAACCTTTGTTGGCAATAACAGAGGTCAAACGTTTACTATAGGTCTTTACCAGGTTTGCACACACAGTAGCTGGTATTTTGGCCCATTCCTCCATGCAGATCTTCTCAAGAGCAGTGATGTTTTGGGGCTGTCGCCGAGCAACACGGACTTTCAACTCCCGCCACAGATTTTCTATGGGGTTGAGGTCTGGAGACTGGCTAGGCCACTCCAGGACTTTCAAATGCTTCTTACGGAGCCACTCCTTTGTTGCCCGGGCGGTGTGTTTTGGATCATTGTCATGTTGGAAGACCCAGCCTCGTTTCATCTTCAAAGTTCTCACTGATGGAAGGAGGTTTTGGCTCAAAATCTCACGATACATGGCCCCATTCACTCTGTCCTTAACACGGATCAGTCGTCCTGTCCCCTTGGCAGAAAAACAGCCCCATAGCATGATGTTTCCACCCCCATGCTTCACAGTAGGTATGGTGTTCTTGGGATGCAACTCAGTATTCTTCTTCCTCCAAACACGACGAGTTGAGTTTATACCAAAAAGTTCTACTTTGGTTTCATCTGACCACATGACATTCTCCCAATCCTCTGCTGTATCATCCATGTGCTCTCTGGCAAACTTCAGACGGGCCTGGACATGCACTGGCTTCAGCAGCGGAACACGTCTGGCACTGCAGGATTTGATTCCCTGCCGTTGTAGTGTGTTACTGATGGTGACCTTTGTTACTTTGGTCCCAGCTCTCTGCAGGTCATTCACCAGGTCCCCCCGTGTGGTTCTGGGATCTTTGTTCACCGTTCTCATGATCAGTTTGACCCCACGGGATGAGATCTTGCGTGGAGCCCCAGATCGAGGGAGATTATCAGTGGTCTTGTATGTCTTCCATTTTCTGATGATTGCTCCCACAGTTGATTTTTTCACACCAAGCTGCTTGCCTATTGTAGATTCACTCTTCCCAGTCTGGTGCAGGTCTACAATACTTTTCCTGGTGTCCTTCGAGAGCTCTTTGGTCTTGGCCATGGCGGAGTTTGGAGTCTGACTGTTTGAGGCTGTGGACAGGTGTCTTTTATACAGATGATGAGTTCAAACAGGTGCCATTCATACAGGTAACGAGTGGGGGACAGAAAAGCTTCTTACAGAAGACGTTACAGGTCTGTGAGAGCCAGAGATTTTCCTTGTTTGAGGTGACCAAATACTTATTTTCCACCCTGATTTACGAATAAATTCTTTACAAATCCTACCATGTGAATTCATGGATTTTTTTTTTCACATTCTGTCTCTCACAGTTGAAGTGTACCTCTGGTGCAAATTACTGACCTCTGTCATCATTTTAAGTGGGGGAACTTGCACAATCGGTGGCTGACTAAATACTTTTTTGCCCCACTGTATTAATTGTGAGATATTCCACCAGGTGATAGATAGATAGATAGATAGATAGATAGATAGATAGATAGATAGATAGATAGATAGATAGATAGATAGATAGATAGATGCAGGATCTAGCTTATTAGTTAACATTTATTGTGTCTCTTTTCAGGCACTGCCTTATGTTTGCCTCCTCATTGCCATGCTGTTTTTCATCTACGCCATCATTGGGATGCAGGTGGGTGAGAACCTCAACCTAAAACTTGCTCCAGTGCTGCTGGGATGCATTAAATATATTTTATAGTATAACTATAATGACGAGGAGTGCAGCATACTAAATGATAGTGAAAAGAGTGATCATATTTGGAGTATAATAGCAAGAGAAGGAACATTACAAAAATGTCAAAATGGGATTTATGTCTTAGTTTCAGATTGTTACTTATAATCTTTGTTCCTGTATGTTTTTGTGGCAAAAAAGACTAAATGTTCAGCGATCAACAACCATCGTCTAGTTTTCACTTTTAACAGTATCATTGTGTTTGACAGCTGTTTGGGAATATTGCAATTGAAGAAGTTGGAGACAGTGCCATCAACCAACATAACAACTTCAGGACCTTTGTAGAGGCTCTTATGCTTCTCTTTAGGTGCTTTTATATGTAACTCTGTAAACCTATAATATACATTTCCATGCATGCCCCAGTCTCTCTTGAGGTCATTCAATTCTGGATAGGTAAAATAATCTTTTTGTATGTTTGAAGGAGTGCAACGGGTGAGGCATGGCACGAGATCATGTTGGCGTGTCTTGGGGGTAAGGACTGTGACCTCAAGTCAGGGAATGTAGATCCAGATTGTGGCAGCCAGTTTGCCTACCTCTACTTTGTGTCGTTCATCTTCTTCTGTTCATTCTTGGTGAGCCCCCGGGTTATCCCAGTTACTGACCGACATAACATAATATAACATTACATGACACAACACAGTGCAATGCAATGTCACACAGCATGACAAAACACATTATAACATACACATAACTAGGGATGGCATAACACGACAGCACAACATAAGATGACTTGACAAAACTTAACATAACATCATGTGACCGATCATAACATCGTAACATAATGTATCACGATATAGTATATCATAACGTAACATGAAATACCACATTGTAACCTGACATATCGTAAAATTGCATGACATAACTTGGTATAACGTAATATGACATAATAAGACATAACAAGACTAACAATAACATAAAATTGTCCATCTTTTAGTTAAAGCTGATTAAGTAAATTAGCATTTCACGTCACAGCTATTAAACCAGTGATTTTGTGAAATCAGTGGCTGTTTGTAACTTTTTTTGTAACTTTTCTGTTTGTATGTGTGTCGCTGTGTGTGTTTGTGTGCATGCATGCGTAGATGCTGAATCTGTTTGTAGCTGTTATCATGGACAACTTTGAGTACCTGACTAGAGATTCATCCATACTAGGACCTCACCATTTGGATGAGTATGTCAGGATATGGGCGGAGTATGACCCTGCTGCCTGGTGAGTTATATAACGCCTATACTCAGGTGTAAAGAGGCACAAGCACAAGGAACAGATCTGTTTACACATGTAGTACTTGCACATATATTCATAAAATTATACTTTTAAGAGTTTGTACATACAACAACAAAGACACTATTTAAAACCTGATATTTAGACACCTTTAATGCATCTTTTTCTCTATATTTTAATAAGCTTGCCCACACAGAGAGACGCAAGAAGTTAAAGCGGCTACTTCTCCTTAATTTTGAGATTTTCTTTTCTTTTTTTGGTGTGAAGACTTTTTTTTAAAGTGATACAGTGAACAAGAGAATTGAACACATACAAGCATCGGCTTTTTAAAACATTAATTTACTAAAGAAATAGCTGCAAGGGGGCTGTAACGGATCTGAGTATAACCTCATCAGACATCTGGTTATCTCTCTCACACCGTACAACCCCTCCCACTCTGTCCTCGCCTTTATTGTAAACTCCCTTCACCCCTTCCTAACACTCTCCCTCTTCTGGAATCGGTATACTGTCAAAAACTTAACACGGCAACGTCTACACTCGAAACTGAAGCTTCCGTGTAGTCCAAATGTATATTGTAGACATGCTAAGTTTCATGGTATCTGTATTCCAGTGCCTGTGTTTTTCCCTCATGCCTTCCTATAGAATGCACTACTATAAATAGAAAATACAAATAATATGGTGTGCAATAAATATGCTGTGCACCATTTCTATTGTACAGTTGTGTTAGGATTGCCTTTCTTGAGACTAACATGCTATTTTTTAACCTCTAAGGAAACCAAGTAATAAACAAAGAAGAAGAAGAGAATACAATAAGAAGGCACTGTTTAGGACAACTTTAAACAGAATGTGCCATTCAGTTATGTTTCTGCTATTTCTGTATGTGCATGTAGAGTTTGTATAAGTGCATTCAAGTGATGTCGTAAGAGTCAGTTTTTACAGTTCTTCTATATTGTAAAGTATTTCCAGATACTGTGTTCTTGTCAATCTTGTATTCTTCCTCCCAATGTCCCCTCTTCTTTCTTGATGTGTGTGCCTGTGTGTGTGCGCGTGCATGTGTTTTTCTTGTGTGTGTGTGTGTGTGTGTGCGCGTGTTTGTTAACTCCCTGTATTCTTCTTGCAGCGGGCGCATACATTATAAGGACATGTACAGTTTATTACGAGTTATCGACCCGCCTCTTGGCTTAGGCAAGAAATGCCCCCATAGGGTGGCCTGCAAGGTTTGACTTCCATTCAAACAAAACTTCTTAAATCACTCTTGCTAGCCACAGCATCCAGGAATGGAGTGAATGCCGCTTTGTTTTCTTCTTCATTTCAACTTTACAACTTTGTTTCCACCATTATCGACTTGCATTCTGAACTGCCGAGAGAATGTGCGGGACAATGCAGACACCCAGAGAAGCATGCGAAATGCATTAACCGAAATAGGGAGGGGTAATTCACATCAAGGCGTTTTATCATGTTGGAAAAAATAATCTTTTTTTTTTTTTTTAATATATGAGCATTTTTTTTCCTTTTGCTTGCTGTGGAGACATGGCTATAATGTAGCAAGCTACGGTCGCCCACTGTAGTGTTGCATTGTTCTTGGTTGTTGGGGGGTTGGGGGAACGACAGAAACTGCATTGACACTTCTTCCCTCACTCCTTCCTCTTCCTTTTCCTCTCCTGTCTGAGCAGGAGCAGCTTGGCGCCCGCTGTCAGGCTCTGCCTGTTCTGTTCTTGCACAGAATTATCTTCTGATACTACAAGAGGATATTTATTCCTTAAATTCTTCCTCTTGCTCGCCTCCCTATCCACTGTCATTTACCCTGTTCTCTGATATGACAACCTGTTAGAGAGTACTGTTACTCAAAGAGAAGCCACACAGCCAAAACAGTCTCTCCAAATCCTCCCAATAACCTTGTCTCTCTGTTGTTGTTTTTTTTTAAACATTGTTTCAGTCATCTCTCTCTCTCTCTCTTGCTTTCTGTCTATCTTTCTCTAAAATCTTTTCTGCTACTCTTTCACTCTCTCTCCATTGTATTTCTCCTTCTTGGAATATCTGCATCTCTCTCTTTCTTGTTAACGGGGTGGTGGCATGGCTGATGATGCAGTGGCAGGATCAGTTGCAGGGAAATGTATGACATGCTGAGGCACATGAGTCCTCCACTAGGCCTCGGGAAGAGGTGTCCAGCTCGGGTGGCCTACAAGGTCAGAAAGGCCCCCATCTTCACCCAAGTCTTCTATGGGTGATGTGGGTTTTTTGGGGGGGAAGGCTATCTAGAACAATGATTTAAATTATCAACGTGGTGTAAACTTTTAGTGTCATTGTTTCTTTGGTTCTGTTCCTGTTTCTTTTTGTGGAAAGTGGGGGTGGGCTGGTCGGTGTTGTGACGTTGTGTGGTGATGTGGGACTTGTGGGTGGAGGTAGCAGGATGGTTAGGTTGACGGGTTTAGATAAGGGGTCTGTATCCACAGGAGGGGATGACAAAGAGGGACCTTCTCAGCTCATTTGCACCGTGTACAGCTCACATACACAAAAGCACAAAAGGCACACACCTCACGATTAGTAGTGTCCTCGTTTAACTGTATAGATCAATGCTGTATGAAGACATTAAGACACCTATTAAGCAGATAAACGTGTCACACATGTAGGCACCCTTCAATACATACACTTACACAGAAGCATGCGTGTGCAGCAGGGCTTGGAAGGTCCATTAGACTTATGTCCTCTGACTCGTTCCATCCTGTGGATGAGGTAGACGCATACACAGAAACACACAGAAATAGGTCATATCAACCTACACAGATATTTTCTGTTACTTCTCATGGTAGAGAGAGCAGAAGGGCTTGTGTCAGTGATGTGTTTTCCTCAGAGAGCCTTTGGTTGCCATACAGAAGCAGTTCTTTTTCTGTCACCCTTCATGTAGCAGCTCCAAGCCCCCAAGCAGCCTTTTCTATCTGCAAGTCCAATCTTCTCTTTGTCCTTTGGTTCTGTCGTCAATGCAGTTCTATTCTGTTTCCAGCCCCCCCCCCCATTATCTCTGCATATTGCTCCCTTCTCCACACATGTACACTCCCTCACTTTCCCCCCTGCATGGCCAGTCCCCACCAACACCACCGCATCACTCCTGCACATGCCCTATTTGTCAAGTACAATACAGGTGCAATGGATATCATGCAAACCGTTAGATTAAGAATATACTAAACATTAATAACACATTTACATTACATGCTACACGTGATCAGGTTAAAAAAAATCTTTTTCAGATTACTGTTAGCCTGAGGAGGCAGCAAGCCACACAATCTGTAGGCACAGACGATCACTCCATTGCTTTCTCCACCTCCCACTTCTCTTCCAGTAGAGCTGGGGCAAATAGTGCAGAGATTTTACATGATTTAAAGCTGCATGTGATTAAACACGTTTATCCGATTACATAAAAGAAGTCAAGATTGCTGACGTTGTGATCTGATACAATGTGCTATTTGACCCAAGCTTTTTAACTCTCTACTTTTCTGTTTTTTAATTGAACATTTTATGTTTAACACCCGCCATCATCCAACTTGGGCCTATAAACTTTCAAACTATGAGCCTCCTTCCTGAAATGTAAAAGTAAAAATACCAAAATGTATCCTGGTAGGTGTGCTTAGCATTCTATAATGCTTTTTATGCATGGTTGAGCATCTTTGTCTTCTCTGATAAATATTACTAGATCCAAATTTATTTAGCATAAGTCTCAATTTGCTTTCCAGGCGAATCTAAATCTTAACTAGGACCTTCCATCCAGTCCACCTAATAGCTATCCTTTTAGTGTCGCTGCTTTTAACCCTTGATCTATTCTCTCCTGAAGAGAGACAGCATGGCTTTTCAGGCAGGACTGCTTGCTTTATTTTTTTTCCCTTTACAGACACAGCCAACTAAGTATGGCAGTGATTCCTTTTCTTTTTTTACATTACATTGTTTTGACTTTTATTTTTCTATTTTCGGTCACTTTTTCTCTTTATGTGCTCCAGCTCATAACCTATTGATTTTTCTTTCTCTATCATCTCTTTCCCTTAAGCTTTCCCTTTCAGTTCTTATTATATCTGTTTTCTGGCAGAAGAAATATTTCGCTTCACCTCATATTTCCTACACACGCCTGGATTATGTTCACCTGAAAAATCATTACGCGTCTTAGCACCAGAACAACGCTTCCATGGTGGGCTTTTTTTTTTGTTTTTGTTGTTGTTGTTGTTTTTTTTCCTCTTTTTCCACAGAACGCTGCTCTCTCTCACCTATTAACCCTTCGAGTCTATACCCATTTGTTCACACATTTGACATCAGAAAATGTCAGCGTAGCCTCATTGTCTACTATTTTTCTTAATGCCTCCGATAACAGCCACATTAAAGCAACTCACAAACTCATTTTAATGTCGCCAACAGAGGATGCTTTCTGTGTACAGCTGCACAGCTGCTTGTCCTGTGAGGCATATTGTGCCTGCATTGCATGCTGCATGGGGGTGGAATGCGCAAGAAGGATTTGGGGGGAAAGACGGATTAAAGGAGAGGCATATTTTTGGAATGTGGGGACGGGGGAGATGCATGGTGCGCTGCATGTCTTGGATGTCGCCGGGTTGTTGTCTTTTGTCACCAAACATGCATGAACATCACTCTGTTAGTTGATGTAAATCGTATTATTCGTGTGTGTTTGTTACTAACCAACAAGACCCGCAAAGGATAAAACCAATAAACAAAAACCACAGTGTTCCTCTTTCTTAGACCAGTCCCTCGGTTGGCTTATTGGTTTATCATCTGGTCTCTGTTGTTTTCACTGTGAACCTCCAAAGCACTAGGGGGAGCTCTGGATAATAGTAACTGCTGCTCAGCCTGTTCCTGGACAGTTATGAAGCAAATAAGAATGTGATTCTGAAAAAAGTCTCCACTAATCAATTTGTGACTTAGATGTTTAAAAATGAACAAGAATTTGGGCATTACTACGACTCTCTTGTCACTTCAGCACTCATAATCACATATGCGCCTAATTTGACACTTAAGTCTGAGCCACTATAGGCTGACAGACAAAGTCAGGGCCTGCTGCAGATGCTATGCACAGCTCCTTCAACTTCCGAACCCACCCCCTCTTCCCTTCTACCCACTCTCCTTCCCTGCTACAAGCTCAGAGCCCTTCCCCCTTTTCACCTGGAGGTTCCACATGCACCCCACCTTCTCCTCAATGTTCTTACTGCCTGACTGGCTTCCTCGCAGAGATTGCTCCGTATGGATCTGCCCGTGGCTGATGACAACACGGTCCACTTCAACTCCACTCTCATGGCCTTGATCCGCACAGCGCTGGACATAAAGATTGCCAAGGGTACGGACAATTTGACTTTCACTTGTCACATTTTCACATGCTTTCTTCTTCCTTCTCTCTTAACCCCAACATCCTCAAAGCAGAATTGTCTTTTCTGTGCTGAACCAGAAACTTCGAACTCTTCTTGATGCTCAATCCTCTATACAGCAACTGATGTGTTGTTATTTCCAAGGCTTTAGATTCTATATGTAGAACTTTTCTAGATTTAGCGTGAGGCTGAAGGTGAGACTGAATGTAGCTCACAAAGTTGATTGCTTGTGTTTCACTTCAGTTGTGAGCTTATATTAATTACATGACTAATAAAAGGAACTTTTTTTTTTCTGTTTGTCTGTTTCCATGTTTGTATGTCTTTTCCCCCTTTTCCTTTCAATCTGAATGGCTATAAACAATGTGTGTAATTTTGTGTGTATGGGTAAACTTTCTTAATGTGCATTTTTCTGTGTTTTGTGTTCATTTGTGTTCTCATACTTGGGCATGGATGTCCATACATGTGTGTGTGTGTATCTGCATGTGTGTGCATGCTTCTGTTTTTTTAATGAATATGTCTAGGTGGTATCGACAAACACCAGATGGATGCAGAGCTAAGGAAAGAGATGATGGCAATCTGGCCCAACCTCTCCCAGAAGCATCTGGATTTGCTGGTGACACCACACAAGTGTAAGTGACCAGAGTTTGGGTAAACCACAGCAGTGCCATTTTCTGCTACCACCTAATGCTCCACCATTGTTCCTCTCCATGCCCCCTGAGGTCTGCTTCTCCAAACCAGTCTTTTTCCAGTGCTGCACCCTCTGAATTAGCTTTCACATCTGTCTCACACATCAGTACTCAGATTGTGTGAAAATGATCATGAAAAAACAGAAGCACAGAAACAAGCTGCATGGTAGACACAAAACAGCTCCACACACCCACGCAATAGTGCAGTATCTTGAAGTGGAGATCAATAAAACTGACTGAGACTGAACTACACAAGGACAACAGCTCTTGACTGAAAAAACCCTTTCTCCATCATCACTGAATATATCAAAAATGTCCAATGGGTGGCAGTGCAATAATACAGTCTCCTGCAATTCCAATCCATTACACTCCTCCCCTAATCCCCAATTATCCAAAACAAGGAGAAAAAAAACTTCATTAAATAAACTACAACACTGGTTCAAAGATTCAGTCTTTCAGGTGGTATTCGTACTTGTTAAAGGCAGTGCTCTGCTTGTTGTTTCTCTGTAGAAACTGGAGTCTGTTAACTGCTACATACCCTCAGAAGTAACCTGAGCTTACTGGGATGAATTTTGGTTGATTGTTGCAGACCACTTCTTCTGGTTATCCATAAGAAGCTAAAAATTATGGAAATGTGAAATACCCACTTGAATCATGGGGAAGTCATGCTTGCCCATCATATTGCCACAGGGGCTGGCCGCTTCTATCACAGCAGCGGAGCCTCAGCCTGTCATTTCCTGGCATGTGCTGCAGTTCTTTACCACCACCCCTTTCCAGATGGAGCCACCACAACTAGCTTCTTGCAAATGCTTTCATGTGGCAGATGGCCACATGTTCGCGATGTAGGCCATTCAGCGTATTTGCTCTTTGAACTGTAGGAGCTATGACCGTCACTTCCTAGAAGACCCATCTTTGAACCACACACAGCCCAGTTGGATGTCTATAAGAATGTCTCGAGTGCGTCATCGTGTACGTGATTTGGCCATCTGTTCTAAGACCTTCGTGAGTGAGACAAAAAAAGTAATATTCTTCTTCTTTACCCATATCACTGCTTCCCATCTAAAGAAATGTATCTGCATTTTCATTTCCTGATGACTTTCAATAATACTCTGTCATGGTTAAATACTGTAAGTATGGATACCCAATGCTGCTTTTTCAATGCAGCCAGAGTGGGGATGGCTGGCTCTGTGCCCGGGAATTGCCAAGAGTGCTCTCTAATCATTAATGAGGGTAAACTTCCTCCTGTAATAATATTTATGAAACTTCTTTCCTTCGGAGAATGACAGAGTGTACTTTCTTATGCATTTGGGCGTATTTCCTCTCTGACTCACTCATGACGTAAATTCAGCTGACTTTTCCTCACGTCCCTCCATCAAATGAATAATGACAGTAACAGACCCTGATGATTTATTTCGGGCTAGCTGCAGCGACTTCCTGCTATGATTGTGAACTACTGCTGTGTTGCTTTTTGGCATTTTTAATGCTGCCTCACACTTAAAGGGCTTTCTTTGCATGCTACAATACAGTACATGGAAAAATTCTGCATGCGTTGGCCATAATAGGTCAGCAGCCCAAGGAAAAAAAGGTAGTTGTGAACTTTTGCTAGTTCAGGGTTACAAGACTGAAGCTACCATCTGTGTCCAACAGGTGGCGGTAAAGTATTCATTTGCAATCACAAAATTACAAAATGAATACTGCATTTTTTTCTCTCCTTAAACTCACAAACGCAAGAGTCACCATTCCTTAACATTCACACTTCTACCCATTTCTGTGCCTGAGATCAGAGGGTGTCCTACTATAGATAAACCTTCTACAGATGTCTTTTCACTCCGTGGCAGGCAGCTTTATAGACTAGGGGCAAATCTCTCTTTTTACCATTAGTTATATTGAGGAAAGTATAAATCAGTAGTTGCTCTCATTCTGTGATGCCTTGATGTGCACAGATTGTATCTCTTTTTAAACAATTTTAATCATTTTACTGGAGACCACAGTTTGTTTAATATTACACACTAAACACGAGCCATATATCAGAAGGAGATTGTTCAGTTACAGTGATAGGTTTGTAGCTTGTACCTATCCGCTGGAACGTTGAAGACAATATAATTACACTGCAAAGCAAGACACAAGCAGGCTGGTTTACTCATGCATGAGGGAAATCTGGCTGGGGCCGAGTGTCGTCCCACCACCTAGCCTCCGTCAGACTCTCAGCCAGGCTCCCCATAGCACTCCTTTTATTGTGGTTACATGAATATGCATAGGGTCATTAACATATGACATCTTACATAGGTATACATGTGAACAAAGAATAGTGTGTGTGTGTGTGTGTGTGTGTGTGTGTGTGTGTGTGTGTGTGTGTGTGTGTGTGTGTGTGCGTGTGTGTGTCTGTGTGTGTGTGGGGTCCAGATGTGACCCTGTGAAGACTCCCCAAAGCTGGTGCCAGGAGTCTAGCGGTCCATCTGAACAAAGGGCTCTTATACTTAAACAGATATACGTGTGCTTGCTATACCATAAATCAACAAGAAAAGATAAACTCTCCTAGGGAGTATGTGATTTATACCAAGGACACTCTAGAAGAACGGATGCACTCCCTAACACACAGAGCTGTTACTTTAGGATGAAACATCCTTTCAATCCACCAATGATTATATACACTTCTAAGCATATATGAGTAAATATTTCTAAGCATAAATGACAATCAACAATACAAATCTAACATACAGCATTGTACTTGTGACACATAGAAGTGTTTTTTAGAGTTAACTGAAGTTTTTAATCAGCCTGGCAGTGAAAAGACTATTTTCTCGTATGTTCATGTATGCAAGTGCTTCCTGTGCGCTTGCCTCACACCTCTCTACCATTCCTCATGCTCAAAGACCAAAGAGCCTGATCCTGCAGGGTAACTTGTCATTCTCTCTGCAGCGACCGACCTGACAGTGGGGAAAATCTATGCCGCCATGATGATCATGGAGTACTACCGGCAGAGCAAGATCAAACGTTCCCAGGCTCTTCGTGATGAGCAGGTACTGCCTGTCTCCAGTGAAGTAACACTCTACCTGCATCCGATCCTTTAAAATTAAAGGCAGACTGACGTGCTGAAACCGAGGCCACAGGTCTGTAACTTCATCTATACAAGCCCGGACTGTGACAGCATTCGTTCAGATTAGGGAAGCGTGTCCATTCAATTACCTATAAAGGCAAACGCAATAACTTCACAAAGGTAATGCTCAGAAACAATGCTGCCACCTTCTGGGCAAAGTTTGTTACACTAGCACTGAAATTCTTGAGGAAAAAAAAAACATTTTCCTCATACAGAATGTAGCAGGTTATTTTTTTCACATTAAGCTAAAATGTTGTCACAATCCCAAATGTGCCCATGCCTGAACCTGATGGGAATCTTCACAATGGCTTCTTTAGCTGAGCTTGTGTCTTTCCTATATCAACTGCTTGTAACAATACACTACCTTCTAACTCCCTGTTACCCATGCTTGTCACCTTGGAAAGGTATAGACCTCCCTCACAAGATGATATGTTATCAATGCTGAAATTATGTGATTCCTAACATTATTATTCAGCCGTAATATAAAGGTCTGCTTGCACTTAATATTGTCATTGCACGTGTTATGTATTATGAGATACTTCTCATGATGTTCCCGAAACATCAGCAAGCCACTGCCTTCTTTATTATTTCTGATCCTCATTATTTTCTCCTGCCTTCAGTCCTTTGCAATGTTCCACATCCACACACAGACGCATTTCTCACACAATTGTTTTTATACATACTTTTTATCACACAGTCTGCGGTGTGACTTTACTAGAGCCTCAGATCTCAGCTACCATATTATCTAGAAATGCAAAGAGAGATCTATGCAGTGTTTCATTATAGAAAACGCAGCTAGGCCAGACCGGATCACACAAGTTTTAGATGTGCTTTACTTGTTGGGGTTCACATTGTGTTTATTCCTTGCAAACTAATTGGGATGCTTGCTACAGTATTTTCACATAAGTAAACTGAAAAACAAAAGAAAAATAATAAAATAATTTAACAACTAAATAAAATTTTAGATTTAAGTGGTCATTAGTGGACATTAGGCAGTTGTAACAAATGTAGCAATTCTTATTTGACACGTGCCATCATGTACTTTACCTGCCTGCTACCGGCTTCTTGCTGTGTTTCTTTGCTACAATGTCCTCTATCATTTTAGAATAGGATCTTTTTTTTTTAATTGTCCTGCAAATGTTTTTTTCTTCTCTTTTTACATACCCACCCCCACCCATTAAATTTCAGCCTGTTAATGCATCAGATGACAACCATAATGTGATAGTTTGCTGTATGAAGCTCTGGATGCAGTGGTTGAATCCTGCTTCCTCACTGATCGTCATTTTGCTTTGATCCCAGAATGACATCTGAGTCTGCTCATCTCTCTCCTTCTGCTAGCTGCTGGGCATTCGTTGCTCTTGCATTCATCCCTCTTCCATTCTCCCGTTTGCCCGGTCTCGCTTCAACCGGCAGCCCCCTCTCTCTATCCCCTCTCTTCATGCTCTGCCCTTGTTCCCCCTCCCCATTTCCCTGTCAGTCTGCCTGATAGCTGGCGACGGCCATGTTGTATATCTCACACAGAATCGAACGCCATTACTATTTCAGCGCGTGGAGCCACCTACCCCCTCCCAGGATGGGGGTCCGGGACTTAACAATGCCCTGCCTCCTCCTGAGATGACAGACACCACCAACAGCCTGTGAGTTGGACACTTCTGGATTATTTTCACTTTACAGGAACAGGTTTGCTGAAGAAAGACATACCCTTGACTTGTTAATATGTGTTTGTGTGTGTGTCACAGGCCGGTGGAGGGAGGTGTCCCGGAAAGCCAGTCGTGGGTGACGGCTCGCGCTCAGGAAATGTCTCAGAAGGTTGGCAGCTGGAGCCCTGAGGGACACCCTGTGGATGGCCTGGGAAGCATGACCAACTCTCAGGTAAAAGCACACACACACACACACACACACACACACACACACACACACACACACACTGGAAATGGCACAATAAGCTGGCCAGAGACCACACAGATAATAGTTTGTGCCGTGTTACTTGATGTAGCTCCCAATTGCAACTGAGGACAATTACGTGGTAAAATCTTCACTGTTCAAGTTTGTAATTCCGTATCCAGGCTCAGCAGTGACCTGCTCATTTGTAACACCTGATTTTTATAGAGGATTAGATCAAATCAGGGCAGCTGATAAGTTTATTTAGTTTTTTCCCAGTATGTTCATTGTTAGGAATACTCTCCCATTCTTATGGTGTCGTAAGTTCAGAGCTCAGACTGCATCACCGTTACTGCACTGTTGCCTTTATCATTTTACTGAAGTTGTTACACTTATTTCCTGCAGTTCCTCTTTTTTGGATTCTTCAGATATCACTAACATTGAACATTTCTTTGATTAGCTCCATCTCTCAAACCTGTCTCTACACACAAGTCTTTTTATTTTATTTTATTTCTTTAAAATCTCACTGAATTGTTCAGTGGCTATATATCTCTGCATCTCATTTGACTCAGACTGGTTCATGTCTCTGTTTTCATGCCGTTAAACATGTCTGCTTGTAGACCTCGTGCGGGGGGAGGGTGGGGGTCTGGCAGGTGCATGCATCTGTCAGCCCTCTTATTGTAGCCACCTGTCCACAATCAGCAGAGCTCTAAAGGAACGACTAAACTCAGCAGCCAGAGAGACAACCTGGTATTCTTTGATTATCAGTTCAGATTTAACTAAAATGCGATTTACTCCAAACAAAATCGAATTTTGCAAATTTGCTACATAAAATTTGCATGTTTCTGATTAAAAAAAAAACCCCAACATACTGGATTTTTGATAACTGCAGTGCAGCTGACCCACCAGTGCAGTTTCAGTTTTACATAACCTCATTTAGTGCCCACAATGTACCAGGACCTGCACCTGGCTAACATTATCATCTGATCAGATTTCTTTTTTTCTTTCTTTTTTTCCCCTCATGCCTCTTTTTGGCTGCACGTGGTTTTTTCCTCCCAGAATCCACTCCTGCCGTGACTCACAACCTCCTCCATCTGGCATTGAGTGCCACTAAACAAAAAGGGAAACAACAAATCACCTTCTGCTCGCATTTGTTGCAACTCAAGTGACAGCAGCATATGCAAACACAAAATTGGATTTTGGTTGGAGTATTTTCTAAAGACCAAAACACACAATTTCCTTTTTTCTGTTTGATTTAAAAATGAAAACAACAATTAAAGACCAAATTATCCAACTGACATGATTTTCCTCTGGGACCTTCAGCTTTCTGCTCTCTTTGGATAACCTTTCCACCTTACCCCCCTCTCCTCCTCCCTATTAGTTTTCATGGCAGCCAATCACACCACCTCCTGCTCTCCTGCTCTGTTTACAGACGGTAGAGATGAGAGAGATGGGGCAGGATGGTTACTCGGATACTGAGCACTTTCCACCAATGGAAGGCCACGGCAGGGCCGCTTCCATGCCCCGCCTCCCAGGCGACAACCAAGTGAGCAGCATTCTCACCTTTCCACTGTCCGTTGTCCTCATTGTGTCCGCTCCTTATCTCCTTTTGTTTGGAACAATGACATTCACAAAGGTCTGACTCGTTGCTTATGGATTTCTTGCTGCGGCCTCTTGAATCCAGAGTGGAGAACGTTTGGGACGAGGTTGCGAACGACAAACTTTTACAATCACTGGTTACATTTTGCGCTGGGTGACGTGGTTGCAACCATGATGTCCGCTAGCATATCATGACAGTATTTCAGGGTAAAACATGTAAATGTTTTGCTGACATGTTGACCTCCAGGCTTGGGTTCACAAGGACCACAGCAAGGCAAAGTCAGACCTTTCATTCCTTTCTTTTTCTTTTCTCCCGACTGTTTTGCTTTTCTCTTCCCCTTATCTCTCTTTCACCTGCATGGAGGTGTTTTCGGAAATGCGGTTGCCTTGTTTTCCATCCCACACCCTCATCCATGTTAAACTGTTTCATATCTCGGTGAGTGCTCTGGTTGTCATTCACACACGACACATTTATAAACCACACACAGACATGCGCAGTTCTCTACCCCCACACCCACCCCACATTATTTCTTCTTCTTTTGTCAGGACCGTGATTTATTTATCTTTTTTTTTCTCGATTTGCTAAACTGTCTCTTCCTTCCTAGCAGAGGTTTTCCAAGTGCCGAACCGGGCTTCCCCCCCTTTATTAGCAGGACTGGTTCTAGTATGATGTTGAGTGTTACAGATGTGTGCGTGTTTGTGTGTTCTGGAGCTTGTTTTTATATGTGTTTTTCGCTGATTATCATCATTGATGTTGTGACCGTGTTTCTGTTGATTGAGCACTTTCATGGTGATCTTGTCTGTATAACACTCTCGTGGCACCAATCACCCCCAGTATTTGTGGTAAGTGTATCTCTTCCACCCTCGCTGCTGCTTCGGTGTCTAATCGGACCTTCTTTCTCTGTCCCTCCTTTTCTCTTTCTCTCTCTTTCATCTCTCCACTCTGGCACCCCATCCTCTTTTTGGGTTGAACCTCAATCTAACGCTTTTAAACTTGTACTCCTCTTCACCCTTCCTCTTTGATCACTGCATATCACACCATCCCTGTCTCCCTTCCTTCTCTCCCTCTCCCCATCACTTCTCCTCCTTGTTTTGTGTTTGCGCCACATCCATACATTTGGTGTATTTGTGGCATTGTTTGTGTGTGTGTGTGTGTGTGTGTCTTCTCTGTGCTCATACAGCAGCGGAGGAAAGGGAAGCAACGTGGCAGTAACCTCAGTGTATGTACCCTGTCTTCTCTGTCTTCTCCCTCCTCCCCTTTCTCTTTATTCAAGTCCCCTTCTCAAACATGTCTTTGTGTTGTGTGTTTTTAAGCAGGGGTTTTCTTAAGATGTATTAAAGCAACCATTTTTAGCATGAACTCATATGCAAGTCCAGTTTCCAAACCAATCCTACTGACCCTTAACTACTCACTCGTGCACTTAATGCAGAAAGTTTGGATTCGGGCTGAACTCTGCTTGTCCCTTCTCATCATTTACGGTCATATGACTGTCTCCGGGTCTTCCGTATCTCTGTCTCTCTTTACTCAGCTGCTGCTCCTGGTGCTTCGTTGTCTCATGTCCTCATGCCTGTGTGCTTATCTTTGTGTTGTTGCTGTTAACAGTCTCCATTATGAGTCTCCATTCACGACTACCTACCTGCATGCTAGAACTTAGATCTTTTTGTTTGAGTGAGTGTATGCTTGCGTGAATGTATGTGGTGCGTGGTTAGAGTGTCAGAAACAAGGAGGGATATGGACATACGTGCATATGAATGGATATGTTTATAGGATTCTCAGTGCTACTTCTGTGAGGCCAGTTAATCTGCCAACCCATCTTCTGTAATTTAATCTGTGACAATTCACAATGTCTACAAAACTTGCTCAGCTCAGCTGCAAAAAGGATTTAGCACTGAAGTAACCTGATATGATTTTCATGCCCAGGTCATCAACTTGTGGCACCATAGGCGCTGTCCTGCTGTCCTGTCCTGCCTCAGGTCACGAGGCATCGGCACTGCAGAGGAATGTCGTTAGCAGACTCAGGACATCCCCTATGTACATGCATGGTTGCAGGGAAGCACGCTGAGACAGAGCAGAAACAGAAGAGTTTTGTGCAGCCTGGAATGCGCCATGTTCGAGGGCATTAATGAGTGGTGAAAATGGAGAAGTGCTGAATTGACGCTTCTGTCCCCTTTTTTTCTTTAACATTACAAGTTACAGAAGCATGGAAGGCATGGTCGCTTGCCATCATCTCTTTCCCTGTGCTTCCTTTTGAATTTTTTTTTTAATCTTCTGTATCAGGGGTCGGCATCTGAGCCCTGCACCAGGTTTGAATGTTAATACAACACTGCACTGGCCTTGCTTTAGCCATGCTTAGCTACTGAAATACATGGATGGATTGTTTACAAGCACTAAACTTGGCTAATGGGTTTTTTTGCCGACCCCTGCCTTATAAATTGTATGCAATGTCTCTGTTTATGAAGTAGCATGATTGGGGGTCTATGATTTGGTATAGGTTAAAGGAAGAAGATCCGTTGAGGGCTTTCATAGAAACAGACCCCAGTTAAACCCATATATACACCCCTATACATATCTGTTATCCCATTGTATAAATGGAACACCAACTTGACATTCAAAGGAAACACCTCTCCTTGCATTTCTCTCTCTCCCTCCATCCCTCGGTGGTTTCTTTCTCTTCCTCTCTTAGACCATCAATGACAGCAGTCCAATGAAACGCTCCGCCTCCTCCCTGGGCCACAGCAGGTCTGGGCGTGGTCACAGAGACAAAGGAGGGGCAGACGACTACAACATGGAGCATGCAATCCCAGAAGAGGGAAGAAGTTCCAGACACGGACACCGGCGAAAAGACCGGAGCCATCGGGCATCTGAGAGGTCCCTCTGTCGCTACACTGAGGCTGACACAGGTGGGTGAAACCACAAACACACACACATTTTTTGCATAATTGATCATTTGACAGGTACTGTAGAAGATATTTCCACTATCCAGAACTCATTTTCTCTAACCGTCTCACCTTCTGCAATAAATGAATCCAATTTTTGTACAACTGAACAAAAAGCACATAAAAGTCTTTTTGTTGTTGTTCCAAGGGCTGCTAGAATGTGTCGCTGAAGTGCAATAATAACGAACCCCTCTAAACACTCTGTCATCAGGCCTGGGCACAGACCTAAGCACAACCACTCAGTCTGGCGACCTCACGTCAAAAGACAAGGATCGAGACAGGGATCGCGGCCGTTCCAAAGACCGTAAGCACCACCACCATCATCACCATCACCACGGCTCTGTGGACAAGGAGCGCTATGTAGCAGAACGAGGGGGCGAGTACGTCCACAGGCACTCTCGCGACCGTGACCGGGAGCGAGAAAGGGACCGGCGCTGGTCGCGATCTCCCAGCGAGGGTCGCGATTGCGTGACACACAGACAGGTGGGCTCCTGGGGTATTGAGTGTACTTGATATCTAGGCTGGAAAAACACACCTGTTGGTTTTTGAGGAGAAAAATAATTAAATAAATATTGGTCAGACACATTTCAAGTGGTCTAATATTGGGCCTCTAATTTGATGGTAGTTAACTGGTGGACTATCAGCTAGAAAAACCCCAATAACCTTTTCTGGCTGTAATCAAACACAGTGCTGTATAGTCTACATAAGGTGTAACTTTTTGATGTAGTTATGTTAGAAATGTTCCTCTGATTGGAAACTGTATAAAAAAGATAGATGTAGCGTGACATCACCTGTTGGTTTGTGGACTACTGTTTTGAAGGCTTGTTTCAGTTTCTTGAATCACCGTATGGTGGCTTCACAATTACAGGCTAGCCGTACTTTAAAAAATACACAAGATATAAAATATAAACATAATCATATATTAAAATTAAAAATCATTCTGTAATAAATAAGAATTAAATATAACAATTAAGCCATAAACTCATTAGCAAAAAGTATTAAGTAATATGTGTCAAACAGAATCATTTTCTTGTTGAAAGCCAGAAGGGTTGCCCCCTGCTGGCCAATAGAGAGAATGCAAGTTTAATGCACCAGTCTCAGAACCTAGGTCCAACTTTTAATAAGGTCTTCTGCCCTCAGATTAGAGGCCATTGTTTAATTGTTGGCATTATGTTAATGACAGCAGATAGCATGTGTATCTTTATGTATATTTGTATATACATTTATGTTTCACTATATTCACATAAACATGCATTATTGTTGGTATAATAATGCAGAAATGAGTAAGAAGTGTTTGCTACCAAACCACCAACAACCAAACAAATATGCATAAAGAATGTATATTTGAGTACCTTATTGCTGTTCCCAGTTGCCCTGTCTAAATGTTCTGTCATGCCCTCCCCACTATGTTTCCTTATGACATTCTTTTCCAAGCTTATTGCCCACTATACTTTAGACCTAAATTTTCTTTGCTCATGAATTTTTGGTAATGCATATTATTTAGCTAAACACGCTGATTTTGTAATATATTTTAATAATTACTGCAGGAACAACAGCTTTCTTTAAAGGGGAGGAAGTGGATTTTCTTATTTGAATTTGTGTTATACATACATGCTACACAGCTTGCTCAAAATAATGCAAAACCAGACACATTTTATGTATGTTTAGTTACCATATTTACCCTGTACTGCATTTGTTATCCTGGAAATCAACCCTTTATCCTTCTTTTCTCCTGTCGTCTTTTGTTTTCTTTCCTCTGCGTAACATGTTGCTTTTTTATGTATGGTCCTGTTTGAAATCTCATCTTTTTTATCCACATCATCTGCTCTGCTCCTTTTTAATGCCTTTCATTTCTGCCACTCTTTTATGGATGGTGCTTTTATTCTTATTGTTGCTGTGGATCTTGCTCTGGTCCTTTTCTTGCTTTTCTATCTGGACTCTCTGTCTTGCGTTCTTTTCCTTCTCTCTCTGTTGGCTTCACGCTAAATCTTTACCATCCTCTACTTTATTCTACATGTTTTGTCGTTGAATTTGTGGTTCGTTTTTTTTATTTGCTTTATTTCACTTTTTGTGTAGGGCAGTAGTTCAGTCAGCGGAAGCCCTGTCCCCTCAACCTCGGGGACCAGTACACCGCGGCGGGGCCGTCGGCAGTTGCCTCAGACCCCGGCAACACCCCGGCCCCATGTTACTTACTCCCCTGTAGTCCGTAAGGCTATGCCCACCCCTCCTGGGGTGGCACAAGGCAGACCCTCAGCCCCAGCTCCTGCCCCTCGCCGCTTTTCTCCAGAACCTTCCCAAGGCCAGGGTCCTCCCCCCGCTGGCCTTCAGCTGGGCCACCATGGCACACCACGTCATCAGCCCCCACTGCGCTGGGGAGACACAGGTGGAGGAGGGGGCTCTATAGAAGGGGATGGATGTTTCTACAACCAGGACTACCAGGACTACGAGCCCCATCATGAACCACCTGCCTATGAGCCAAACCCCGTGCAGGGGGGCAACCCGCACCCTCATGCCAACCACCCACTGCCACCTCCCTCACAACCACAGCAGCATAACCCCCATCCCCTACCTCCCCCACAGCCACACCCAGTCAACAACCCCCATCCTCAGCCCAGCCGAACCTCGCCTAGAACTGTTCATCACGCGCCTCCGCCAACAACGGCTCTGACAGGGCCTGTGCAGGGCCAAGTTCAGTCTGCCGCCCAGCGCCGGCTACCCAACGGCTATCGTTCTTCATCACCTTCCACACATGTCCACGGACCCCCACACACTGGTCCCCACAAGGTCCCTCCTCCGGCTGGGCATCCAAGGGGTCCTCGCAAAGGCTTGCATGAACCCTACAGTGAAACGGAGGATGACGATTGGTGCTAGCCTCTGGGGAAGGGGGTGGGACTTAACAAGGAAAAAAAAATTGAAATACCGAAAGAAGATGAGCCAGAGCACTGACTGCCAAGGGAAAAAAATATAAACGTTTCTTTCTTGTCTGTTCGATTTGTTTTTCCCTCTCCTCCACTGCTGTCTAAGTGACGGTGAGCTACATGAAACAACCGGTGTCATGGGATGGAACAAGAATGCAGAGACAGAATCTGGAGATCCAAAAGTGATACGAGGAGGTAACGAAACACCTCCGCGTTCTGCTCGCGTCTTGTCGATCATTTCTTTTGATGCCAAATGAGACCAAACTGGAGGAGCGTCAGACACTAGTCTTTGTGTCTTAAATTATGCCTCTGGCCATGAGCTATAGCCACTTACAAGATGTCAAGAGTTGCGACTCGACAAAAGACACTTTACAGTCAGAGACAAAAATGAGCGACCTCTTTTTTTGTTGTTGTTGTCGTTTGTTTGTTTTCTTTGCTTCTCTGAGCTAACTTCTGTTAAGTTAGCTGCAAAAAGATTTCAAACCAACCCTCCCAGCCACCAGTTGAATATTGATGAGTTTTATCATCTGTGTTTTTAAATACAAATAAACCTGACACAGAGCCCTCCACCTGTAAGAGGTGAGGGAGGCTAAGTGGGTGGGAGAGTTGGGGAGTGTTGCACGGGGGTCGACGAGTCTCTCCATGGACATCTGGAGGAGAGGATGGGTGCATCTGGAGAGATTGCACTCCTCCCAGAAACAATTTAACCAACCTCAACCTATGACCTATGAGAGGGAAAAAAATAGTGGAGGATGGGTTTCAGAAACAGAGAAACAAACTGTTTTCTGCAGTATTTCTTCTACTCCTGGAGCTGCTTCTTCTTCCTCCTTCTCTTCTACTTCTTCAAAACATTGAAGCTTGAATCTTCTGTTGCACCCCCACACAGCTTCGTTTTTTGTAGACTTGCAGAGTTGTACACTCTATGGAATCCTGCATGAATGATACAAAAGAATACTAATAATAGCAACACTGAGAATCTACTGTTTGCAGAGGGAAAATGTTCTTCAGTCCTGTTTTTTTGTTATGGTCTGCAGGGTTTCTCTCTCTTTTTTTTATTTATGATTAAAAGTGCTTTCTGTTTTTCTCTCTCTCTCCTCTGAATGATATTCCTCTCTCTGTACCTTCACATATGCTAAAAACACCAGTGGCCCGAAAGTTACATGGAGATTGGATATTTACTGTATGTATATCTAGAGGGAACAAAATGATAACTCTTCTGCTTGCTCGTCTACTGTCTATTCCGTGCCAAATGCCTGCCATTGATACAGCTGGAATTGTACTTATTTTTGTGGAAGTTACCTTTTTTTGTAATTAAGGCTAAAAAAAAATGGTTTAATGGGACGCAGGGTATAAACATGGATATGGTGAATTATGTCTGACAAATCAGTAACATCTCAAAAGTCTTCCAGGGTGTGGGGTTAACACAGAGGCAGCAGAAAGAGACCAATAGAAATGTGCAGAAAGGAGAGAAACTCTTCATCTTTGTTTTCTTTGTTGCTGAACGTATTAAGGGATAAACTTATACCATCGTTTGTAAAGATCATGATGAGCGTGAGAATGAGGCGAGTTCTCCATATTTGGTCTTATATTTTCTTCTGTGTGCTTGTTTTTATTTTGATCTTTGAAGATTTGAAAATAATCCTTTTTCCAACCCTTGGGTGGCGCTGGAACACACCACTACACTGTGGGAGAATGAGTTATCAGGAGGACAGAGCTGTCCTCTTACTCTGAGTCTTCTTCAAAGTTAATAACTATTTGAAATTTGTACATCAAAATGCATTGAATTGCAGGTTTTACAATCCACTCGCCATCGCCTTTGACCTACAGATGGCGCTGTGTGACAAATAGTGTCCCGGTCTATTCACTATACTTATACAGTGAGTGCACCAAAAATGCAGTTTAGCTCATTCTCTCGCTAGTAGACCGCCTTATCTGTGTAAAAATCAGGTGTGTGAGTCGTATTGTAGCAGATGGGCTGGAGAAAGGATGCCTGGGCCTCGCTGTAGTCCTAAAAATCACCTGCGTTCTGTGTGTATCACTCTTGTATAAGTTTCAGTTCTCTCTGTGTGCCTCAAACTAACACTTTTCACTAACGCACACCACCGTCAGACCCAACATTACTGTTATTTTTTACTTTAAATTCCTTTTTTTTTCTCTCATTCTTTTACTTGACCCACATCTTACCTGGAGGCCTATCACATGTTGACCAGAGAATGCATTGAAAAAAAAAATAGAAAACACTGCCTATTAGTGTCTTTCCAACCTCAGTGGAATGTCACAAAAAATATTTCTCACATCACTACATGTAAAATTAGAAAGCACACTAAGGTATGTAGCTCCTGGTTGTGGTGTGTGTCAGTGGGTTTTTGCGTGTATGTATGCACACGGGTGGGTGTGTTTCAAATAAAATTATGTTTTGTTTTTCTGAATGCTTTTTTAAAAAATTCTCCAGAACTCTTCTGAAATCTTAAGACATTCAAATCAAATCATTGTAACGACCTTCAGCTCTGTGGTTGTGCGTGTGCGTGCGTGTGTGATGTCAGTAAAGCCCCTCCCACCTGCCCCCTCCACTGAATGGAACGTGCAAAGCCCCAAAATGTTCACCTTCCATCTTTGTGTATATGCTGCAGTAAAATCCACTAACACGCTGATTAACCACACAAAGTCTTCAAAAAGCAATGTAAAGTCGCTACTGGGGGAAAAAAAATACATAAATTTAAAAAAAAATGTTTTTTTTCCTTTTTGTTCGTTTTTCAAGTACAAAAGATTTTAAAAAAGGAAAAAATATCTAGTTCCAGAAATGCATGTGCTATGTGCATGCCACACCGTGGGTTAAAAAGTCATCTTCAGGACATAAAAGAAAAAGCAGATTAATTAATTCAGAGGAATTAAAAAAAGAAAAAAAAGAAAAAAGTGATATATAAATAGATGTTTTTAAAAAAGCAATGTTTCCTTTTTTTCCTTCTATTTTTGAAAACAAAAAATGTTTTAAAAACTTAAAAAAAAAATCTAAAGAGTAAAAACACAAAAAAGAGACTTTGGTGAGAGTCAAAGTCCTGTTTGTTTTTCTTCTGTTACATGGGGTTGAGGCACAGCACAACCATGTTCAGGACACCATGAAAAAAAAAGAACTGTTTTTAATTTAACAGAAAAAATAAAAATATAAAGAAAGAAAAGAAAGTACAGTTCAGACGATGGTGTATTCTTCCTTATACTTTTGTGTTGGGGAGGGTCAAGGGATGGAGGAGCTCGCCAAAACTGTTGATGTACTTGTTAAAAACTGGCTGATGGTCCTTTGATCTCTCACTCACTCTCTATTTTCTCTCTCTCGCTCTCTCTCCCTCTATCTCTCTCTCTTTCTCTACCCTGTCTCTCTCACGCTCTTACCTGTCACACTCTCAGCCAGTCTCACCGCTATTTCTACCAGTGCATTTTGTAATTCCAAACAGAAACTCTTCCTAAAGAATAAAATCCAGAGAGAATGCATACTGCTTTGTGTCATTTCTTTTTTGTGCGCCAAGTCTTCTTCAGCTTTGAATTTGCATGTGTGTGTGTGTGTGTGTGTGTGTGTGTGTGCCCTAGGAAAGTGCATAGGTTTCTCAGTCCATTTCCTCCACCTGTCAGTCAGTCAAGAAAAATAAACGCTTGTAAGCATTACTCACAGAAAGTGAAGGCCACACATGAACTTTAAAACTGTACTCATATTTCTTGGCCACATTACCTTTGTGTAGTATTATCACAAAAAAACAGCTAACAACTGGTTTATTTTTTATTACAAAAAGGATTTGCAGTCATGGTGAAAGTAAGCACATGTTTTATATATATATATATATATATATATATATATATATATATATATATATATATATACTTTTACTCTGCTTTTTATAATCACTTTAAAGAAATACACTCAATTAGGTACAGCACGTCAACCACGGATGATGGAAATATATCATCAGCCAGTCACATGGCAGTAACTCGGTGTAGGTATGCTGACGTGGTCAAGAAAACCTGCTGAAGTTCAAATTGAAAATCCAAATGGGGAAGAAAGGTGATTTAAGTGATCCTAAATCACCTGGTCCACAGTGATTTTATCACATAACCATCTTTAGGGTTTACAGAGAACATTATGGAGAAGAGAAAGTATCTGGTGAGCGACAGTTCTCTGAGTAAAAATGTTGATGTGAGAGGTCAGAGGAGAATAGCCAGACTGATTTGGGCTGATAGAAAAGTGAGAGTAACTCAAATTAGTATTCATTACAACCAAGCTATGCAAAAGAGTATCTCTAAATGCACAACATGTTGAACCTTGACGCAGATGGGCTACAGCAGCAGAAGATCACACCAGGTGCTACACCTGTCAGCTAAGAACAGGTAACTGAAGCTACAATTCGCACCACTCACAAACACTGGACAATGAGAGATTGAAAAAAACTGCTTGCTCTGATGTGTCTCGATTTCTGCTGCAGCATTAAGATTTAGGGCTGAGAATTTGGCCTAATCACCATGAAAACATGGCTCCACCCTGCTTCGTATTAACAGTTCAGGCTGGTGGTCATGGTGTAATGGTGTGGGGGATATTCCCTTGGCACACTTTGAGCCCCTTAGTACCAACTGACCATTGTTTAAACACCGCAGCCTACCTGTAGTATTGTTGGTGAGCATGTCCACCCCTTTATGACCACAGTGTATCCGTTTTCTCCTGGCTGCTTACAGCAGAGTAATGCACCATATCACAAAACTCAAATAATCACTTGGCCAGATTTCATCCCAATAGAGCACTTTTGGGTTGTGATGCAACAAGATATTCACATCATGGATGTGCAGCTAACAAATCTGCAGCAACTGCATGATGTAATCATGTCGATAAGGACCAAGATCTGTGAACAGCTCTTAAGTCAAAACCACTTTGTTAGCAATGTATACCTAATAAAATAGCAGGTAAATGTATTACCAAACGAAGAACTTTATGAAGGATTAGCAAAGAAAATGTGGGATAGTCACAGAATTGAAGGAAGTACAGGAATACTGGTAAAAAAAGTCTCAGTCCACTGTTATAAATATCTATGACTAAACAAGCAAAAACAGACTTCATTAGGGTTGCCTGAGGGCCAGACATCATCTGGTGGACCCTGTACTCACTGCCCGGAACAAGGAGCCCAATTGGCATTTGTCAAAACTGGCAACCCAGCACATCATCCGTCATCTCATTTGGAGCATAGCCTACATTGTCAGGCATGCATAAAAGCAGGCAGGAGCCACATAAACTGCTAGCCCTAACCCATTTTGAGTTGCTGCAATGACATTTTGGCACAGTAGACTAGTCTGCAGCATTTTTCACTCTAATTTTCAGGGTGTCTTTTAATTCAGGATTCTGTAGGTTGGTAATTTTCATTTCCATTAATCACTTTGGTATCCTTTCATTCCTAAAACTTTACCCAGTCCATATCAGTATAGCTATCCAACAAAATATTTCCCATTGGGATCTGATGTGTTTTCAAAGTGTTCCTTTAAAGTTTTTTAACAGTGTATAACAAAAAGTGCCAAGAGAGGATATTTGGTACTATGAGGAATTGAAGTTTGTGAGGCTGGTGCAGTACATGTATGAGGACACTGAAACAGTGGTGACGTGTGCTGTAGGAATGACAGATGGGTTCAAGGTGGGGGTGGGATTACATCAGGGCTTGGCTGTGAGCCCCTTCATGTTTGCAGTAGTGATGGGACACATTGATAGATGAGGTCAGGCAGGAGTCTCTATGGACTACAACCTTGACAGACTAGATTCTAATCAGTAGTGAGAGTAGGGAACAGGTGGAGGAAAGCCTGGACAGGTGGTGGAGGCATGCTTTGGAAAGAAAAGGAAAAAAAGTCAGTAGAGGTAAGATAGAGTACATGTGTGTAAATGAGAAGGAGACAGGTGAATATAAAAGGAGAAGAGGTAGTGAAGACAGATAAGTTTTAATACCTGGGGTCAGTCACCCGAAGCACAGACAGTGCACAAGAGAGGTGAAGAAGAGACTGCAGGCAGGGTGGGGTAGCTGGAGATGACTGTCAGGGCTGATTTATGACAGAAGGATAGCAGCAAAATAAAAAGGGTTTGCGATGGTTGTTGCGATGAGTTTGGAGATGGTAGTACTGTACTGTAGTACTGGGCGACCGGGGGGTTGGGAACCGCGTCTGTAATCGGAAGGTCGCCAGTTCGATCCCTGGGCTCTCTGTCCTGGTCGTTGTGTCCTTGGGCAAGACACTTTACCCTACCGCCTACTGGTGTTGGTCAGAGGGGCGGACGTCGCGATATGGCAGCCTCGCTTCTGTCAGTCTGCCCCAGGGCAGCTGTGGCTACAACTGTAGCTTACCTCCACCAGTGCATGAATGTGAGAGTGAATGAATAGTGGAATTGTAAAGCGCTTTGGGTGCCCAAAAAAGCACTATATAAATGCAATCCATTTACTGACAAAAAGAGAGGACCCTGATCTGGAGGTTGCAGAACTGATGATGCTACAATTTTCACCTTTACACTTTAATTACACATTTTGACTTTTATGAAGTAGTCAGAGAACAGAGAGATTGTCAGTGACCCTGCTATCTTTTTGGAGATTACTTTGGAAAAGTTGAGAAGCGCAGTAAAATGGCCAGCTCCTTTTAAAGTGCTCTCATGATTGCATGAAAATTGGATCAGGGTTGCTCACATACTAATGGATAAAATCCAGTTACTCTCTTTTTTTGTTGTTGTTTGTTTTCATTCTTTTTTTTTCCCTCCTTCGAGAATTTAAGAAAACTGTGGTATTAAACCATATTTGCTTTTACCATCAGCAGCAACTGGTGTGAGCACAAACACCAGACACAGAAACCTTCCGGGCAGTGTAAGGGCAGTCAGCGGTCACGTGTTCAGGAACACGTGTTTTGTTGAAATTCACGCGATTCACTGGTGAAACGTAAAGACTTCAGATGCCTGTCAGCTACAATATTCTCAGTAATCATAATAATCACACCCAATATGATGATTTGCTCAGCATAAAAATGAATTGTAATTAAACAGGCCTCCTCCATTCTGCAACACTATGCTGAGGCTCGCTGACACATCTGCCTGAAAAGGCTCAGTCAGCTCATTTAGCTTCCTCATTTTAACACAGCAGTCAGATCTAATTTAGCTGAAGATGTTGGCAAAGCAACAAGTATTGAGTGCTGCAGGATGGTGGATAATCATGGAGAGGTTGGTCTCTGATGTGACAGTGATTTGACATATTTGGTGTCTTAAAATATAAGATTTACAAACCTTTAAATATCAGGGTTGATTAAGGGACAGAGTCATCTGAGTTGCTTTAATTGGTCTAATTTGAATTATTTTTCCCCTGTATTTTGTATTTCAGTTCTGAAGTATATAATAAATAAGTTCCTTTATGCTTCCCCACGAAGAAGACTTGAGTTTGTCAGCATGTAAATTCCAAATGAGCTTGTGTGTGGACAAAAAAAAAAAGTGTGAAGGTGGAGTAAAGAAGCAGTCTGCACTGGAAAAGCCACACACATGCACTTAAAAGTTTCATGTGTCTGATGTGTATTTTCACAGGCATGTAGAGACAGTTCCGGCCACTCCTCCCAGCCCCTCTGGGCCCTCCGGTTTCAGCCGGAAGACTAAGCTGCACAAGTTGAGGCCTCGTGGAGGCCACACAGGCACTTCCCCCACATTCCTGCTTCTATTTTCCAGGCTTAACCCCCTTCCCCCAACACAAAAACAGCGGCGGGTGAATCCCTGTTGTACTTGCTTCATGCTGTGACTTTTATACTGAGTTTTAAAAACATAACAAACTCACAAACTGCTTTCCGTAGAGCTAAACAATCATAAGCCTTTTAAACCTTTAAATACAGATTAAAAAATAATAATCTGGAAATGTCTGAAAAACAGGTCTAATTATTTGATTTGTTTAAATAATTGTGAATTGCTGCAACACTCAAATAGTAGTAGAGCCAAGAGCTTTATCCACGTTTATAGGTTTAGAGCGTATGGAATGCATACGAATGTGAACAAAAAAACAGCAGTGTAGTTCTTGGATGGCAACAGGACCCCGATTGTTCTCCTTGTTTGGTCAGTCAAAAGGCTTGACAGCCTCCCCCTCCTCATTCTTTAGAGCCCCCCATCCTTGGAATTGTCCCAGCTTTTGTTCTGCAAATCAGCCTGGAGGTGGAAGAGGCATGGGGGAGGAAAACACCCAAGCCAGTTTCCTGTCAGACTGACAAACACACACCCACATCCAACTTTCACACGGTTTTCTTGCACCTCACAGCGCTCCACCCTGCCACCCATTACACACAACACCTTGGTCTCTCACTGTGCTATCTGTACGATACGATATGACAGATTATAAACAACACACGACTTCAGATTCATATTAGATACCAAAGGTTTAATAAATACTGAGGTAGATAAAGTCATTCAAGGTTTTACACCCCCCGCAAAAAAAAAAAAAAAAAAAAAAAAAAACTTCAGTAAAAATGTACATTTGCTGTTTTGACAGCATGGTCCCCAAACACACTTGTGTAAAATGTACATAGAGTCAATTCATACAGTCTAGTTTAAGGCGTAATGATAGTCCCGCCTCTGAACAGGTGAGGTCATAAATTAGATCACAAGTCACTGAGACCTCCACGGTGGGCATGCTCCGGGGCTTCCTTGCTCAGCCATGACTGGGACTCTTGGGTCATCCATCCAAAGCCAGTCCCTGGAGCAGGTATAGCCTGCAAAATGGACACGTCCAGACATCCAGGCCTTAAAAAGTTCACTGCCTTTAATTTCAGCAGGTCTTCAACACGCTGCGATGGCTGTCTGCACGGGAATGAGGGTTGGGGCTGTTCGCAGTTCACTACTGCACTTCACATAGTCACTCAAAACGGAGCTGACAATGAGCTGCTGATGACAGTTCACCTGCTCGAGTTTTGCTTTCTTGCAGGGCAGAAAGTCCGGTTCAGCAGCCGCTTTGCCCCGTCTTTTCCTGGAGTGCTGTGCGGGGCCGGACGGGCACACATTCTCCTTGTTTTCCGCGTGGTCGTGCGCGTGCAGCGCGCAGCGCAGCTCCGTGGATGAACCGGCGGTCCGTGACTCTTCAGCTGGGTGAGAAGCGGGACTCTGGAGCCCCTGAGCGGCAGCTGGCCTTGTGGTTATCACATTAACAGCCGGGTGTTGTGGTTCACATGTCGGGGCGGCACTTTGAGCTGTCGCCTGGGCCGCATGATAGATGTCCCGGGCAGATTTCATGACCAGAGTGAGCAGGAGACTCCGGTGAAGACGGAGACCCCCTCGCTGGGTGCGGGAGCTGTACAGTTTCCCCAAAGCCACGACCATGATCCTCTTGGCCTCTGCGCTGACCTCCATGTCACGGCTTGTTTTGAAACTACTCCCAGACAAACAGTCAAAAGGTTTGTATATCCCGTGTTTCCCCCTCTGACTTCACACAGACACGGACGAAGCGCGAGACAGCTATTTATCACCTCTTTGACGTCACTCAGTGCAGCGTCACACGACAGAGGCCCGCCCACCGGCCTCATACCCGGACTCCTGTTTCAAACAGCCGTGCACCAGCTGGTTAGACAACTGTAGCTATTTTAATCCTCGAAGATATACAACAAGCTCGACTATTTACTGTAAGCTGCAAAACACACACACAAAGCAGAAAATAACTCGCCCAGTGATAAAACTACTACAACAACGATAACTACTACTAATAATATCAACAGCGATGATTATTATGATAAACAATATCTAAAATTATTCAAAGTCAGCTTTATTGTATCTAGAAATAATGAAAAAATAATGTAAAACAGCGCGCTAAGTGAATATGAGCCATCAAAATATAAATATGAATTACACATGATATAAACCTATATACAGTTATTAGTGTCTATGAAGTGTCCAAGGTATATACATTATTGGAGATCTTTGTAGAGATATATAACACATAAGTGAATTAATGGAAAAGAGAATAAACAATAATTTCTTGAAAAGGCCCTTTTCTGACATCAGTTAGTACCAATTCATAAATAAATGTAAAAATTGGAGTCTGGCTGTGTTTTTTAAAAGAGTCAATAGTGTCTCTTTTAATGACACTGTTCATTTGCAACAATGCGGTTTTTTATAATAATAATAATAATAATAATAATAATTATTATTATTATTATTATTATTATTATTATTTCTCCCTAAGGAAATTATTTACCTGTGTTTTTGCACTCAACAAGCTTCTACTGCTTGCAGGCAATCTGTAGCAGATTTACTAAGAAGTGCATAAATTCAATCGTTTTTGTTTATTTGTTTTTTCAGTCACATTTTTACTCCAGAGACGAACTACCGGTACGTTTCACTTCTAGGGTTAAATCCAATCAGTCTGTGAGTTCTCCAATGACACCCATCCCCCCAGGGTGTTGCTTCCTCTTGCAGGAAGAAAGAAAAATGGGAGGTGGAGTGTGTTGCGCTCTCTCTCACACACACACACAAACGCACACACAGATGCCCATATTTAGTTCATCCGGCTGTAGTGGGCCAGCGCAAAGGAAAACCCATGACGTGAATGGGAGCCCTGCTTTCCTGAAGCCATTTAAAGTAACAACACCAGATTGCGTCAGTGCTTGCTGCTTCCTTCAGACCATATTTGGACAATGAAACTCACTCTGCTACATTATGGGGTGATCAGAAACCGCAGTGTGCCCGCTTCCCTTTTCAGTGCCAGAGCGGTCTACATGAAATATAACATAAATATGAGAAGTTTAAACCTTTAAAAATTACTGTATACTGTACCGGTTTAAAGATGTGCTACATAAGATTTTTGGGTCATGAAGGAAACGCGAAGACTTTGAATCTCGAGCTGCGTAATTCCTAAGCAATTTCTGGCATGCAGGTGATTGTTTTTTCTTGAGAATGCCTCTCACTAAAACATAAATTCTCGATAATGATAGGTCTGAACCCCTGAAACATGTTCTTACTTGGAAAAATAGACTTAGGCTGACACATTTTTGAAAGTTGACAACATTTTGGTTATTTCAGTTTAGTTTGAGGCCTTCAACAAAATCGTAAAAAAAGCTGAAGAGGCATTATTTATACACAGTGATTTATTTTTAGGAGATCAATTATAATTCCCCCAAAAGCTGTTTCACAGACACTTGTGGGACTTTCCCTTTATCTCTTTACAGAGTAAGCAAGTAAAATTCCTGGAGATAATTGTCAAATGTTGCATTTGCATTAACTCTCAGTGTTAGTAAAACAGGTAATACATAGACTGAAAACCCTAAACAAATCTACCAAAGAGAAGCGAGAAAACTAGGAGAGGGAGAACGAGACAGAAAGTCCAGATTAGATGTAGACTTATCTGGACTAAACATCTACATCATCTAAAAGCTACACAAGTTTAAGAAAATCACCTACCAGATGAATTGTGAAGTGATTTGAGCTTTATTTTCTGCTCAGACTTTGAGCAGACTGTGTGTAAAAATGACTGCTCCTGCAATCATTTTTCTGTGCTCCCGCATTAAAGGTAGAGGTCAATTTTAACCTCGGTAAATTCAAAGTTGTTTCTGGTCCCCTGTGACAAAATGCTAGATAGCAGTTAAAGACTGCCCTCTCGTGGTTGTTTTATGGAAGTGACTCAAAATGTTGGCGTTTGCGGCCTATTAAAAAATTATAATATGTGCTCATAAAGAATTTACTCTCTAGGTCTGGAGATGGGGAAGAACTGATGAGAGTGCAGCATGGCCTTAGGGTGAAACTGAGGAAATCCAAAAACTCATACAAGAGGAATCTGGGGGCTTAAAACAAGGGATGTCTTGAGTGGAATAAATAAAATCACTGGGTTTAAGGTGACAGATAGCTAGAGGGCAGACTGGAGAGCATAGGTGGGTCACAATTACAACCTGAGTCTGAAGCAGGAGAAGATACTGGTGTTGTGGAAAAGCATCCATTCTGGTTCCTGTACTGAAGTTGACACCATCAGAGGTTAATAACTATTGAGTAATTGTGTTCAAACCACAGCTTCCTCACGGGAGATAAAAATACTAATCTCAGCCCACCAGAAATGAAAATATATCTTGTGCAGTTTGCATCAACCAAAATTGAGGGTGGATGAAACAGTCACAGTAGTGCAAAAACTATTTTCCCATCTAGATAGTAATGGCTACACTGTGAGGATCACCTTCTTTGGTTCCTTAAATGCACCTAACACAATTCAGATGCTACTAAGGCTACGTTCACACTGCAGGTCTTAATGCTCAATTCCGATTTTTTGATCAAATCCGATTTTTTTTGTCTGTTCGTTCACACTACAAATAAAATGCGACAGCAAATGCGCTCTAGTGTTACGGTTGGAAGGAGGACTCAAGCGCAGGACTCCGGTACTGATGCTTACAAGAAAAGTTTATTTACAAGTCACCAGGTGTATATACAAGAATGTGCAGGGGGGTGTTATATACAGCTGAGTGGGGGAAGAAGGGGTCTCCAGGGAAGTCCAAGGGAAAGCATACGTTCTTCAGAATATCCACTCACACGATCACAGGTTCACACTCCAACACTGCCACACGGGAAACACACGGGGAAAAATCCAAGAGGTTGCGTGGTAGACAACGATCCAGCGACGAACAGCAGTCACCTCCTGGCTTAAATGCTGCTCCCCTTAATGAGACACCTGGGTCTCATCTCCTGAGGGCGTGGGCCAAGGGCATGAACCCACAGTGAGTTCCGCCCCGGCGAGAGAGAAGAGGAAGAGAGACAGAGAGGGCTGATCAGCGTGCAGCTGATCCGCCTGGCCGTGACAGTACCCCCCCCCCCCCTGACGGGAGCCTCCCGGCGACCCCCAGGCTTGTCAGGGTGAGCCGCATGGAACGCCCACACCATACCCCGATCCAAGAGGGCCGCCCGCGGGATCCAAGAACGCTCCTCCATCCCGTAGCCCTCCCAATCCACGAGATACTGCAGACCGCGCCCCCGGCGCCGGACATCCATGATCCGCGAAACGGTGAAAGCCGGGTGGCCATCAATGACCTGGGCGGGCGGAGGGGGTCCGGAAGGAGGGCACAGAGGACTAGAGAGACACGGCTTCACTTGCGACACATGGAAGGAGTTATGGATCCTCATATTCCGGGGCAGGCGAAGGCGGACAGAGACAGGGTTAATCACAGAGTCGACCTCAAAGGGACCGATGAAAGTGGGAGACAGTTTCTTGGACTCAGACCTGAGTGGGATGAATCTGGTAGACAGCCAAACCTTTTGTCCAGGTGTGTAGGTGGGAGCAGGGGTCTGGTGGCGATCCGCCAGGCGCTTATTGCGTTCCACCGTGCGGAGAAGGGAGGCCCGAGTCGCTCTCCAGGCGCGCCGACACCTCCGAAGATGCTGTTGGACAGAGGGAACAAAGTGCTCACCCTCGACGGCTGGGAAGAGTGGCGGTTGATAGCCCAAGGACGCCTCGAAAGGGGACACACCGGTAGCAGAGGAGGTAAGGCTGTTATGAGCATACTCAATCCATGACAGTTGCTCGCTCCAAGTTGACTGGTTAGTGGAGACCAGGCACCGGAGAGCTGCTTCGAGCTCCTGGTTGGCACGCTCCGTTTGGCCATTCGTCTGCGGGTGGAAACCAGAGGAGAGACTGACCTGAGCTCCGAGGGCACTGCAGAACTCCTTCCATACACGCGACGTGAACTGCAGTCCTCTGTCTGACACAATGTCCGTGGGGATGCCATGGAGGCGAAACACGTGGTCAGCTAGCAGCCGGGCGGTCTCTAGAGCAGTGGGGAGCTTAGGGAGGGCGACAAAATGAGCAGCTTTGGAGAAGCGGTCCACAATGGTGAGAATCACAGAGTTACCTGACGAGACGGGCAGACCAGTGATGAAGTCAACAGCGATGTGCGACCAAGGGCGGCTCGGAGTCGGCAGAGGGTAAAGGAGGCCAGAGGGTGGTTGATGGACGCTCTTGTTTTGAGCGCAGGTCGAGCATGCGGAAATATACTCGCAGACGTCTTTGGCAAGGGAAGGCCACCAGGCGAAACGTTGGAGGAAGGTAATAGTGCGGTGGACCCCCGGGTGGCAGATGAATCTGGCAGTATGAGCCCAATGTAACACTCGTGACCTTACTGAGGAGGGGACGAAGAGCAACCCTGGAGGGCCCGTTCCGGGGTCCGGTTCTGTCCGCTGAGCCTCTCGAATAGCCGACTCGATCTCCCAGGTCAGGGCCCCGACTACACAGGTGGGCGGTAGAATGGGAGAGTCCCGAGTTGCGTCTTCGGAGGCGGCGAATTGGCGTGAGAGGGCGTCTGGCTTGACATTACGGGAACCGGGTCTGTAAGTGATCGTAAACTGGAATCTAGTGAAAAACAGGGCCCACCTGGCTTGCCTGGCGTTGAGGCGTTTTGCCGATCGAATGTACTCCAAGTTCTTGTGATCGGTCCAGACCACAAACGGCTGGGCAGCACCCTCTAACCAATGGCGCCACTCCTCCAGGGCTAGCTTGATGGCTAGTAGCTCTCGATCTCCCACATCATAGTTGCTCTCTGCAGAGGTGAGACGGCGTGAAAAGTAGGCACAGGGATGCAGCTTACCTCCTTGCTGCTGGGAAAGCACCGCCCCCACTCCAGCGTCCGAGGCATCCACCTCCACAACGAACTGCCGGTCGAGATCGGGTTGGACGAGAATGGGCGCCGAGGCAAAGCGGTCCTTCAGATGGGCAAATGCACGTTGAGCCAGCTCATCCCAGCAGAAGGGAACCTTGGGAGAAGTAAGACGGGTCAGAGGCAGGACCAGTTTACTATAGTTGCGAACAAAGCGCCGATAAAAGTTCGCGAACCCCAGAAAGCTTTGAAGCTGTTTACGGTTAGAGGGGGTCGGCCAGTCAACAACGGCTTGAACCTTTGCGGGATCAGTCTTGAGGTTACCCCGATCGATGACGTGGCCCAGGAAGGAAACAGTTGAGACATGAAACTCACACTTCTCCCCTTTAACAAAGAGACGATTTTCGAGGAGACGCTGAAGCACTTGCCTGACATGGCGTCGGTGGTCGGCGACAGACTGGGAGAAGATGAGGATGTCATCCAAGTAAATGAAAACGAAATGGTCGATGAAATCTCAGAGCACGTCATTCACGAGAGCCTGAAACACAGCTGGAGCATTGGTGAGACCAAAAGGCATCACAAGATATTCGAAATGGCCCAGGTGAGTATTGAAAGCCGTCTTCCACTCGTCTCCCTCCCTAATCCTCACCAGATGGTAGGCGTTGCGCAGGTCCAACTTTGTGAAGATGGTGGCACCCTGAAGAAGCTCGAACGCGGAACTCAGCAGAGGGAGGGGATACTTGTTTTTAACTGTGATGGCGTTGAGGCCGCGATAGTCAATACAGGGCCGTAAACTTTTATCTTTTTTGGTGACAAAAAAGAAACCAGCAGCAACAGGTGAGGACGAGGGGCGAATGAGACCAGCGGCAAGTGACTCATTGATGTAATTTTCCATGCTTTCCCGCTCCGGTCGAGACAGGCTACTGGTCGGAAGCGGCGCGCCTGGGAGGAGGTCAATCCCACAATCGTACGGCCGGTGAGGGGGAAGAGAGCGTGCCTTATCTTTACAAAACACTTGCGCCAGGTCGTGATAGTCAGACGGTATGGAGGACAGATCAGGCGGTTCTGAAATAGTTTTATTGGGTGGTAGGTTCATGGCGGGGGTGGCGGCTTTTAAACAGGACATGTGACACTCCTCCCCCCACCCCGAAATACTCTTTTTCCTCCAATCAATCACAGGGTTATGTTGACATAGCCAGGGATAGCCCAAGACTAGTGGAGTGAGTGGGGCCTTAAAGACGTACAACTGTATGGTTTCAACATGATTGCCGGAAAGAGACAGGGAAATCAGTTCTGTGACATGAGTAATGTCTGGAAGACGCTGGCCACTAAGGGCTGTGACTTGGAGTGAATGAGACAGAGGCTCCGTGCTAAAACCTAACTTCAGTGCCAGCGAGGCATCAATAAAATTCTGTTCTGCCCCGGAATCAATCAGAGCGTCGAGAGAATGAGTCCTGAGACGAACCGTTAGCTTAGCCGCAATCATGAGACGAGGAGGAGACTGAGAACATGAGACCTCGCCCACCCGTACACTCCTCACTACCGGCGGGCGCTGTCTTTTAGCCGCGCCTGGCAATCCATGGCAATATGGCCCTTGCGGCCACAATAATAGCACTCACCGGCCCTCCAGCGACGATACCGCTCCTCGGGCGACAGACTGGAGCGGCCCAGTTGCATGGGCTGTTCACTTTCTTCCGTGCTGTCCAACGAGTGACTGCCGCTAGGCGCGCCCCCACCTGACATCTCCATGCGCCCCGGGGGCCTCTGGGAAATGTAGTTTCCGATTCCCCGACGTGCCCGTAGGTGCTCATCCAACTTCACACACAGCGTAATCACATCAGACAAGGTCTTAGGAACATCTCTCATCATCAGTTCTCTCTTTAACTCATCACAAACATTATTCAGGAGAGTACTTATCAATGCCGACTGCCCCCAGCCAGTCTCTTCGGCCAAGGTCCAGAATTCGACCGAAAAATCCGCCATACTCCGCCTCCCCTGCTTCAAATTTAACAGTCTGTGGGCAGCCGCCTCCGCTCCGGTGCCTCTTTCAAAAACACTCTTAAATTTGGTGAGGAAGTCCTCATAAGAAATGTCCAGGGCTGTTCTCAAAACAGCTTGCGCCCAGTTTAATGCGTGCCCGCGTAATAGTTGAACCATAAAGGCGATTTTGGCCCCATCTGTCTCATATGTTCTTCGTAACTGACGGAATTGTAGTGTGATCTGAGTCAAAAATCCACCACATTTCTCGAACTCACCCGAGAAAGGCTCCGGCGCTGGTAACGATCGCTCCGGTGGTTCTGTGGAGGCCGGCGTGGGGGAAACAGGCGGAGCGGCTGCAGAGGGACTGGGAGCCGATAGCTGAGGAGAAACAGACGGAGGGGGTGAGGGTGGGCTTACCGACGGTAGACGTTGAGCGAGGGCTTGAGTGAGTGCGGCCAGTTGTTGATTTATGTGCCGAAGCATGTGTTCGTGGCGTTCCAGAATTGCCTCCGGGGTGAGGACGGGTTGCTGGGTGGGGTTTGAGTCCGCTGAGTCCATGATGGCTGGATCGTTATTGTTACGGTTGGAAGGAGGACTCAAGCGCAGGACTCCGGTACTGATGCTTACAAGAAGAGTTTATTTACAAGTCACCAGGTGTATATACAAGAATGTGCAGGGGGGTGTTATATACAGCTGAGTGGGGGAAGAAGGGGTCTCCAGGGAAGTCCAAGGGAAAGCATACGTTCTTCAGAATATCCACTCACACGATCACAGGTTCACACTCCAACACTGCCACACGGGAAACACACGGGGAAAAATCCAAGAGGTTGCGTGGTAGACAACGATCCAGCGACGAACAGCAGTCACCTCCTGGCTTAAATGCTGCTCCCCTTAATGAGACACCTGGGTCTCATCTCCCGAGGGCATGGGCCAAGGGCATGAACCCACAGTGAGTTCCGCCCCGGCGAGAGAGAAGAGGAAGAGAGACAGAGAGGGCTGATCAGCGTGCAGCTGATCTGCCTGGCCGTGACATCTAGTGTGAACGCTCAAAGCGGCCCGCATGCGCAAAAGAAGACGTCACACAACGAGCTGTGTTTAGACCCAGACCAAACAACATTGTTTGACTGATGGCCCTTAATATAAAGACTTCGGACTTTACGTTTCCCAATTTTTGCTTGAAGTTAGTTATTTACATAATAATGTACATAACCTAATAATTATCCTTATTGCTGTTTTAGAGGAGCGGTGCTTCAAAGGATAGCTGCAGATTTCTGTCAGAATCTGCAGATTATACAGTACAAATAAAATGTTCATGTTGTCTTCCCAACAGTTTGACTAACATCTACACTGGATGGCCAGGAAGCGTTCGCGATGTCTTCTCCGGAGCTGATAATTGGTGTCTTTTTTGTGTCAGTGACGTAAAAGATGAATTTAATGCGACATGACCGTTCAAACAGCAGTCGCTTTCTAAAACATCAGATATGTATCGGATTCAGTACCACATACGAAAGTGACCCAGATCGGATTTGAAAATATCGGATTTGTGCCATTCACACTGTCATACTATGATCGGATATGGGTCGCATAGGGTCAAAAAAATCGGATTTGATGCGCTTTCGCCTGCAGTGTGAACGTAGCCTAAGAATCTACTGGAAAAATAAGCAAAGACATCCACCATCTTCTGGATTACTGACTACCTGACATATACAGTGGCTTGCAAAAGTATTCGGCCCCCTTGAACTTGCCCTCATTTTGTCACATTACAGCCACAAACATGAATCAATTTTATTGGAATTGCACGTGAAAGACCAATAAAAAGTGGTGTACACGTGAGAAGTGGAACTAAAATCATACATGATTCCAAACATTTTTTACAAATAAATAACTGCAAAGTGGGGTGTGCATAATTATTCAGCCCCCTTTGGTCTGAGTGCAGTCAGTTGCCCATAGACATTGCCTGATGAGTGCTAATGACTAAATAGAGTGCATCTGTGTGTAATCTAATGTCAGTACAAATACAGCTGCTCTGTGACGGTCTCAGAGGTTGTCTAAGAGAATACTGGGAGCAACAGCACCATGAAGTCCAAAGAACACACCAGACAGGTCAGGGATAAAGTTATTGAGAAATTTAAAGCAGGCTTAGGCTACAAAAAGATTTCCCAAGCCTTGAACATCCCACGGAGCACTGTTCAAGCGGTCATTCAGAAATGGAAGGAGTATGGCACAACTGTAAACCTACCAAGACAAGGACGTCCACCTAAACTCACAGGCCGAACAAGGAGAGCGCTGATCAGACATGCAGCCAAGAGGCCCATGGTGACTCTGGACGAGCTGCAGAGATCTACAGCTCAGGTGGGGGAATCTGTCCATAGGACCACTACTAGTCGTGCACTGCACAAAGTTGGCCTTTATGGAAGAGTGGCAAGAAGAAAGCCATTGTTAACAGAAAGCCATAAGAACATGTGGAAGAAGGTGCTCTGGTTAGATGAGACCAAAATGGAACTTTTTGGCCAAAATGCAAAACACTATGTGTGGTGGAAAACTAACACTGCACATCACTCTGAACACAACATCCCCACTGTCAAACATGGTGGTGGCAGCATCATGCTCTGGGGGTGCTTCTCTTCAGCAGGGACAGGGAAGCTGGTCAGAGTTAATGGGAAGATGGATGGAGCCAAATACAGGGCAATCTTGGAAGAAAACCTCTTGGAGTCTGCAAAAGACTTGAGACTGGGGCCGAGGTTCACCTTCCAGCAAGACAACGACCCTAAACATAAAGCCAGGGCAACAATGGAATGGTTTAAAACAAACCATATCCATGTGTTAGAATGGCCCAGTCAAAGTCCAGATCTAAATCCAATCGAGAATCTGTGACAAGATCTGAAAACTGCTGTTTACAGACGCTGTCCATCTAATCTGACTGAGCTGGAGCTGTTTTGCAAAGAAGAATGGGCAAGGATTTCAGTCTCTGTGCAAAGCTGGTAGAGACATACCCTAAAAGACTGGCAGCTGGAATTGCAGCAAAAGGTGGTTCTACAAAGTTCTACTCAGGGGGCTGAATAATTACGCATACCCCACTTTTCAATTATTTATTTGTAAAAAATGTTTGGAATCATGTATGATTTTAGTTCCACTTCTCACATGTACACCACTTTGTGTTGGTCTTTCACGTGGAATTCCAATAAAATTGATTCATGTTTGTGGCTGTAATGTGACAAAATGTGGAAAAGTTCAAGGGGGCCGAATACTTTTGCAAGCCACTGTAGACCACAGGAATTGTGATTGGAGAGTACTCTGTTTGCTTTGGTGATCTGTTGTACAGTAGCTCCACAGGGGACAGTGCCTCCACCGTGTTCACTTTGTACACCTCAGAGTCTCAACTGCAGATCATAACACCTAAGGAAAAACTGTGTGGTCTGGGAGATTTGTCTCTGAATGCAAATACGATGAAAGAGATGGTGATCACGCCCAAAAGTAAGAGGTTAGGAACACAACAGAATGATTCTGATCTGCTGCCGCAAGGACAGAGATAGGAAGTCTGTCATACCGCATTTAGCAACTTTTTATAACACAGCACATCATGTCTGGCAGTAAGTCATCTGCTCTTTAATTGTAACATTTTATTTGCCATTTAAAATTGGATTTTTTTTTTTTAAATTTTAATTTCTTTTTCTTTTTCTTTTTTTTGCTGAAACAAAATCATAACAAAGCATTTCCTGTCTTAACGAGTGGAGTATTCAGTTTTCTGATAATTGTAGTACACGAGAATAAGCTGATGCATTACGGCTGCCTTGCATTTTGTTCTGGTCATGCATTATTAATGTCTTCATTCAGTATCAGATATCTACATTGCATTTCAAATTTATCAGGCAATGCATTACTTTACATCAGTGAGGCATCACTTAAATCCCAGAAAAACGAAAGCATTCCCGAGCTACACACTAGCCATTGCCACAATTAATTGCAATTTCCAGCATGACAGTCATCAAAACATAACACCAAGGTAGCAAAGGAGTGGCTAAAGAAGAAACACATTAGTGTCATGGAATGCCCTAGACCAGCGGTCCCTAACCTTTTTTGCGCCACGGACCGGTTTATGCCCGACAATATTTTCATGGACCGGCCTTTAAGGTGTCGTGGATAAATACAACAAAATAAAACTAGTACCGGTACCGAAAAAAAGAAATTTATTCATAACACACGTGAAAAGACCAAGGAAAACTGAGTAAACGATAAAAACGATAACAAAATAACACTGAAAACCGATAAAAACCCTGAAAACTATACATTTCACACCTGAGCCTCAACTCTCGCAGCCTGGCACCAAACGACTCACGGACCGGTACCGGTCCGAGGCCCAGGGGTTGGGGACCGCTGCCCTAGACAGTCTCAGGACCTCAATCCTATATAAAATCAGTTTCTTTCTTTCTTTCTTTCTTTCTTCAGAGCTTGAGATGACGGGTTTAACACCTTTTTATCGTTCAGTGTTGGATGCTTGGAAAACGCTGAAGATTTTCTGTGACCCTGACCCTAGACCTGGCCTGTGGCTTTTTGAGGAACCATTGTTTCACAATGACTTTTTTGTACGGGATTGTTTGCTGTCATTACCTGGAATAAGGACCAAGTTCATTCAAGCTGGGATTGTGAAACTGGGTCACCTCGCAAGACTATCGATAGAAAGGATGTGCGACCTTACTAACATCAAGTCCACCAGGATCTTAAAGAGGATCCTTGAAGAGGTCTGGGAGTCCTTACCCGTGTCACTGAAAGTATTTGCTGGACGCTGCAATCTGGCTGACCAGTGGCATAATGGATATGAGTACGTATTTCCAGTACTTTCAACTGTGCCAGCTTTTGATGGCTGGCATGAGGAGGATGGACTGCTTCTCTCTTTGAGAACACCGGTGTTGGGTGTTCTCAGTTCATGTGGGAAGAAGCACCTGTATCAAAGTTGTGTCAAGGTGCTGAACTTGTGCTCTCTAGCAGGGGTCAGGGAGTCGAGGTGGACTCAGGTTTGTGGTTCAGACCTTGCCCCGAAGGGCAGATGGAGGGTCCTGTATAAGCCACCCGCTGAGAAACGGGTGGGTGACCTCCAGTGGAGGATTATACATGGATTGATAGCTACGAACAGACACAGAGCTTTGACCCGACTAGGGGTGGATGTCTGTTTTGTGAACAACAGGAGTCACTGGAACACTTGTTTTTGTCCTGTGTAAGGTTAAAAAGCCTGTTTAGTTTATTGCAGGAATGGGTGGAAGCCCTGGGTGAGCGTTTTTCTATTGCTGTTTTTTTGTTTTTAGTCTTAAGTACAGAGCTTCTAAAAAGAAGGCTCATGTCTTAATCAGTTTCCTTCTTGGTATGGCTAAGTTAGCAATTTGGAAAACAAGGAAGAATAAAATGCTTGGACACCAACACCTGAGAACGGCCCTTCCTGGGATCAGCAGATGCAGCAGCAGATCTCAGAGAATGACTCGGCCTCTGTGTGGAAAGGTTTTAGGAATATTACAAACTACAAGCCTAAAACCCCCCACTCCACTGATGACTTGCTCTTAGCCAACACCCTTAACGACTTCTACTGTCGTTTTGACGAGCCATCAGGCAGCCTTCACACCTCCAACGACCCCAACAATAGAGGCACTTTGGACACTCATTCCCCCACCTCTCCCCCCTCCATAGAGCCATCACCACCTTCAAACTGTTTACCTGCAACACCCGCCCCCTCACCCCACACAAAAGAGGATTTCACACCACCTCCTCCGACCACAACTCTTCATATTCATGAAGCAGATGTGAGGAAGCAGTTTAGGAGTCTGAATGCTCGGAAAGCTCCCGGCCCAGACGGTATGTCTCCTGCCACCCTCAGACACTGTGCAAACGAGCTGGCCCCAGTGTTTTCTGGCATCTTCAACTCCTCACTGCAGGCATGTCATGTGCCTGCCTGCTTCAAGTCCTCTACCATAATCCCTGTCCCCAAGAAACCTAGGATCACTGGACTAAATGACTACAGACCCGTGGCTCTGACATCTGTGGTCATGAAGTCATTTGAGCGCCTAGTTCTCTCCCATCTCAAGACCCTCACGGCCCCCCTCCTGGACCCCCTGCAGTTTGCATATAGAGCCAACAGGTCTGTAGACGACGCCATCAACATGGCCCTACACTTCATCCTGCAGCATCTGGACTCCCCAGGAACCTATGCCAGGATCCTGTTTGTGGACTTCAGCTCTGCCTTCAACACCATCCTTCCAGACCATCTCCGAGGCAAGCTTTCCCAGATGAATGTGCCTGATCCCATCTGCCGGTGGATCACTGACTTCCTGACGGACAGGAAGCAGCACGTGAGGCTGGGAAAGAATGTCTCGGACTCCCGGACCACCAGCACCGGCTCCCCTCAGGGCTGTGTTCTTTCTCCTCTGCTCTTCTCCCTGTACACCAACTGCTGCACCTCCACCCACCAGTCTGTCAAGCTAATCAAGTTCGCAGATGACACCACCGTCATTGGGCTCATCTCTGACGGGGATGAGTCTGCCTACAGGAGGGAGGTTGAACGTCTGGTGTCTTGGTGCAGCCACAACAACCTGGTGCTGAATGCCCAGAAGACAGTGGAGATTATTGTGGACTTCAGGAAGCACTCAGCCCCACTCCCCCCCATCATCCTGACTGACACCCCCATCACCTCTGTGGACTCATTCCGCTTCCTGGGTACCACCATCACCCAGGACCTGAAGTGGGAGCCCACCATCACCTCCGTCATCAAGAAAGCCCAGCAGAGGATGTACTTCCTGAGGCAGCTGAAGAAATTCAACCTGCCAACACGGACGATGATGCAATTCTACACTGCAATCATCGAGTCCATCCTCACCTCCTCCATCACCGTGTGGTACGCTGGAGCCACTATCAGGGACAAACAGAGACTGCAGCGTGTTGTGCGCTCTGCTGAGAAGGTGATTGGCTGCAGACTCCCATCTCTGCAGGACCTGTACACCTCCAGGACTCTGCGGCGTGCAGCCCGGATCTCAGCTGACCCTTCTCACCCTGGACACAGTCTGTTTGACCTGCTCCCCTCAGGCAGGAGGCTCCGGTCCATTCGCACCAGAACCTCTCGCCACAAGAACAGTTTCTTCCCCTCTGCTGTTGGACACATGAACAATAACCACATGATTGTCCCCGCCACTAACACATGACCCTACGCTGTGTCACTGCATCATTTCATGTTTGGCACTGATCACCACCTGCACTCATGTATATATCTTTCTACGTAGCACTCATAATTCTTATTCTCATGTATATATCTCATGTATATCTCATGCACATATCTTTCTTTCTACATAGCACTTTAATTCTTATTGTCTGCACTGAAGCACCGCAGCAATTTCCTAATGTTGTAAACCTCAACATCTGGCAATAAACCCATTCTGATTCTGATTCTGATTCTGACAGGGTTGGACTGATGCAGCACTTAGTTTTAAGGGGTTAGTTGCATCAAGATTGAAAGTGGAGCATGCTTTTTATAGTGTAACTTGTAAGCTACAGATGTTTACAGATTTGTGGTGTATTCAAAATGTTTTATGTTCATTGAGGGAGGATGGTGCACTTGTTTTGCGTTTTTAGAGTACTATTATTATTTAGTGTATTTGTTTTGCTAACTACACGTGGACCTAAGTGTGTGTGGGTTTGGGTGGTTTATTGTGATGTTTCCTTTGATTTTGTGAGCGTTTGTTTGTATTATTGAATTGTGATATGAATAAATGCGCTTGTTAAAGGTCTTTCTTTCTTCCTTCTATGTATTCATTATAAGATTGGCCTAAAGCAATACCTTCGTGGTCCACAAGGGGGCAGCAGCCATCATGTTGGAAGACGATTTGTTTTGCGCAAGCAATGCTTGTACTCCACATCTGAAGAATAGCTTGCCATCTACATGGGAATGTAACAGTAGAATAGTGTAAAATATATATTGGGTCAAAAGGTCTGAGAGCAAGTCTAATACTATAAACATAATATTTTTTTTGCAACATATTTACTTTCATGTAATCATTTTATTACACATTAGTTTCAAATTTTAAATAAAATGTTTAGTCAAAAATTCCACTTTAATCATTCCACTTAAAAGCTTAAACTTTACTGGAGATTTTTGTTTTTCTCATCATAGAGGGAGAAGACAGGGAATATTGAGAGAGTGAAGAGGGATAAATAACATGCTTTTAAAGTAAAACCAGCCAGGAATCAAGCTAGGGACAGCTGAGAAAAATTTAGGCTATGTGATAGATATCCTAATCAATAAACTGTCACAATCTGATATCTCAGTATTTGCTACCTTCTCAAGTTTGTGAAAAATTGAACAAGCTATTATCCCTGCTTGTCTTTCTTAGACTCTAGGGACAACCGAAAGGTGGCATATAGTCTACTAGTGGAGCTCCAAAATTTGAATATTGTGAAAACGTTCTTTCCTTATTTCAAAAGTCTGCCTCTTAAATCCTTTGTTCATTACACTGACCTTTCCCAAACATATCTGTGCTTTAGCACTTGTGATTTGTTTTGCAGAAATACATTATATTGCCAAAATTATTCACTCACCCATCTAAATAATTTAAATCAGGTATAAAATCAAGCGCTTAGGCATGTAGAATGCTCCTACAAACAATGGTGAAAGACTGGGTCGCTCTCAGCAGCTCAGCAAATTGATAGTGATAGATGCCACCTGTGCAACAAGTCCAGTCCAGTGAGCGCTGATAACAAGCTGGGTGGACTCTTTAGTCCAGAGAATGCAACATCATGTTTTTCAAAGAAATGAAATAAATAAATAAATAAATAAAAATCAGATTTTTGACTTAGCCTCAGTCCAGTTCCCCTCTAAAGAGGGGCAACTGCCCCCAGCTGTAGAGCCATTGTATAAACTAATTGTTTGTCCAAAACCTTTGTTTTCTTAGAAGAGATAATGATACAATAAATAGTTTTAAAGTGTGTTTGTGGATATTTTGTTGACTCCATTTACATACTGGGGATTTTCACATACTTCACTGAAGAGGTATCTGCCACTCTGCCTAGACCTGTTGCTCCTCCTTTGTCCACCCATGTACAATTTTCTAAATCAGCCACTGGGTAGCGCCATCTGAGGGCCCAGCAATCATCATCCAGTATTAATGTTCATCCTTGTCACATGTGCACAGAGAGCTCCCTAGATTCATATAAAACACTGTATCCATGATGGAGATGGGATGGCAGCTCTTACCATGTCTGTTCTAATAAATCAGATTAGCCTTAGATTCGATTCAATTTCAGATTAGCATCTTTGAGAATCTATGAATGTAATACACTTAACCATGTCCCTCAGTGCTCAAGCCTTTTAGCTGTTTTAAACCCCCCCCCCAAAAAAAAAAACCCACCCACCATTAATATAGTTTAATCAAGATTTAGGCCTGGGGTTCTGAGCTCATGAACAACATTTGCTTTGGTTTAAAAACTAAAATGTCTCAGTTTAAACATCTGATATATTTACTGTGAACAAAATATCATTTTATTTAACATGCAAACAACTGCATTCTGTTTTTCCTTTTACATTTTATACAGCATCACAACTTTTTTAAAAAGGTATTTCAAACAAGAGATTCAGAGGTTTAAATCCTATTTAAAATCCTCTTTACCACACACTCCATTACAATGGCAGCCAACTAAACAGCAATTTAACAAGGAGCCAAATCTTTGATATCAGATGTGGGTTATTGTATATAGATCAGTTCTTCATCTAGAAACCAATTTATAGCTGTATTTCCCAATACTCCAGTTTTAATGTTTGCTCTTCATCAGTATAAGATTACTGTAAATATCACCATAAGGTTAGATTTGAGCTGTTGAGCTACAAGATCATACAATGTTTGAACAGTTTCAGTGATCTAATTTCCTGTATTTGTTGTAACACTGGGTGGTGCACTTAACAATAGAAATTTAAAAGCCTACATGACACTTTTCTGTCCTGCATGTTTGACATCTGTTTTTAAAACAAAGATTTAAAAAAAGGTCATGCATGCAATGAAAATGGAGACAGTGACGGTGCTTCAGATCCTTTTATCCAAATATGAAATATAACCCATTATTTAACACCTCATCAGGAAGCTCTTTTCAAGCATGTCAAAGCAAAACTGTAAACAAATGATGGCAAAAACAACTGTGTGTGACACGTTCATACAGTATGAAAGCGACAGGTCATACATGACAGCTTCCAGGTGTGAACACTGAAGCGTTGAGTTTAAATTAGGTTTATGAACGGTGCTTAAATAAATTACATTAAAGTACACTTCTTCTTGCTGTGCTAACCACAGTAGTGCTAACCATTGCAGAGCTGTGTCATTAAATCATTTGCAATAAAGTAAGATTCAATTAAGTTCACCAGTGAGCAAACGCCATGAGAGCAAATGACAGGCAACACCATTAAAGCGATTAAGGAAACACAAAAACGAGGAGTCTTGGAGAAATTGTTACAAATCTTTTATTAAGATACTCATTATTTGTTCCATTTTTGACATTTTCTCTATGATTTGTATTCATTTATCTTAAAGTTGTTAATGTGCAATTACCTTTGATAATGTTGGGTCACAGTTACAGGGCTTTCACAAAGTTATTGGCACTTGGAACACAGAAAGAGGATGAGCAGTACAGGAGGTCCACTGGTGCTACAGGGTTACAGAGGGCAAAGAGCAGGGGCAAAGACATGGGCAGACCAATAACTGCACAGGTTGTGAAGAGAAGCATTGTATCTGGGTAAATATATACCTCATGCTGCGAGTGCACAACAAACAAACTATGTGTGCGTCTATATATAATATACAGTATTTATCTATACATGTATATAATCATATTTATCTATGTACTGTTTAGTGACAAAAGGTTCCCAATGCCGTGCCACACCTTATCCATTCAAGTGTGTAGGTCTACATTTTGTAAGTGTAAACACGTACGCTGAAAGGTAGAGAAATTGCTTAGAATGTTCAATAATAAAAAAAAAGCAAGAGAGCTCTCAAAAGAACACAAATTAAAAACGAGTAACACCCACATACCTAGTGATGATGGAGGACTGAGCGACTGAGCAATCAAGTTATGAATAAGGGAGTTTTTAGCTGTCAGTGAACTTTTACTTCAGGGTGAAACCCCCGAAATGTCCCGGAACCACATTTTATTTCAACTGAACTTGTTGAACTGATGGCAACATGGGCCCTAATCACTGTTTATATGTAGTAAAAGCTTTGAAGCTGCAACAGCAGCATAATCTTACTAGGTCAATGGTGCAGTGGGGACATTTCCGTATACGGGTTGGGCAGCTGCTTCATTAGAGTCGACACCAATTCACTGGCGTAGCCGAGCTCTCGTTAATGACTCACAATACAGTACAAGTCATTCAGTGGGTCACTGAGTAATATGATTACTGTGGGAGACAAACAGAAACGTGTTTCTCACGTTGAAATCTTAATTGGTCATATTTTATCTTATTTGGAGACTCAATGACAGTTCTTCTGAGTAATAGCATGTAACAAAGCAAACTTTTCAGCTGATTATGGCAACTTTAACATGCCTGGCAAGTCTGGTGATTTGAAAAAAAATTATAGTCATACTTAAAACAATGTGAAGCAACATCTTGTGAAAACCTCTACACAAATTAAAGCTAGACATTATAATTCAGCTCAAACATAAACCACTGCTTTGCCTTTATGAAGCGCATGAATAAACTTGGAAGAGTGAAACATGACACCAGCTGCATAAGGGACAGGAAGCACAACAGTCTTCAAAGATACTTGAGGTATGTGGGGGAGGGGTGCTCATGTGGCATCTACAGTCAAATGCAAAACTGAGGTTTCTTTGTTATTACCCTTAATGAATGCTCACAAGGTACTGCATTTATGTTTCATCCATATACTGTATCACCCACCTAAACCAACCTAGAATTTGAAACAATAATGAAAATATGCTGAGCTAGAATCTTTATCATGCCACTAGTCATTTTATTTCTTTTCAGTAAGACTTAACTGCCTTTGATAGGAACCATCAGCATCTTCCTGGCTTTCAAACTCTACCTCTCTACACAAAAATAGAACCTCTATGGAAAAAAAAAAATTCCTGAAAGAGAAAGTAATCAGTCCGTGCGAACGTATCAGGTTAAGAACACATTCCGAGTCAGACCCGGACTACTTTCAGGTTTTTCCACCTGCAAATGTAAGAATGAATCCCCTGTACTGACCTCCGTCCTTAACAGATTAACATGCATTCAGAAGGTTTCTAGCAAACACCAACTTCCACATACAAAAGGTCAGTTGTTGACATTTCTTAAATCAGACACATTCAGCAACAGAAAAAAAGAAGAACACTTGGGATTCAACTCAACAGTCTTCTTGATTATTTACAGTAGGCGTTCGTGCCACTACTAAACAACAAATACAGGCAGGCATGGGAGAAAGAAAAAAAAAAAAAACAACAAGGCAAATTCCACCTAAAGGGGTTTGATTGCTACACAACACTTCTCAAAAGGTGCATGAACTACTAGTTCTTCTCAATAAGGTGCAGAAACCACCACTCTTATCGCTCATGGAAGGTGCAAAATCATTTCAAACTTCAAAATAAAACTCATTTTGAATTTCCAGATGAAAGAGGTGGTGCATTGCATACATGAATAAGCCACACACCAAAGACACATCTTCACAATACAAACTTGGCTTTCTTACCAGAGAACTATATCGAACACACACATACACACAGTACCATTAAAACCTTTTTGCTTCAAGCAGCATTGCCTCCCTGCGACATCACTGTGCCCACCAGCTTATTGACGTCAAGATTTGAAAGATGCACTTGTTCATTTCACAATTATTTCTTGTGAACGTCACTTTGTTCCTCCCTCCTTTTAGGAATTTTTCTTCGAAGGCTAAACTAGCAGAGCTGTCAGATAAATGTAACCTATAAATGTCCAAAAGTAATCTTCAAAACTGTGGGCCAATGCTGTATCAAAGGAGGCGAATGTTGCAGGTTCACAACCTAACAAGAAATGCTAATCATAGTCACAGTCGTGCCAGCGGAAGCAGTCTTATTATTCCTTTAAAGATAGTGGACAAAAGATGAAATGTGTCAAATTTAGCAGTTCAACTGCTCATTCCATTACTTTCACTGTAAAATAAGGATAAAAATAAATGACTGAGGTTCTTATGATAAGACTCCTTTCATTATTATTATTGTACTCCTGCAAAAATAGCACTTTTCCTTACTTGACAAGCCCTCTTTCAATAAAAGCTGAATACTGAGATTTTAAAACAATCCCTCTTGCTCTCTTTGCTCACACCATTCTAGGCATGGGCACTTGTATAAATATAGTTTTTGTCTTCTAAAAATATGACCAGCTTTGATTACCTGTTGCCCTTCAAATTTCATTTTTTCCCCCCATTACAATCTTCTGAGTAAAAAGCTTTCACCCTTCTTACTGGATCACTTTTCAGTTTACAGACAGAGAAACATGCAAAGAAAATAAAAATAGGCAGATGAGATATATTTCTATAAGACAGCACACAGTGAAACACTCGAGTGAGATTCTCTGGTCTCAAGAAAGGTGAGGTGAGGCTGAAGAATACTTGCAGGGTGATCAGTGGAAGATGCAAGAGGAGGAAGAACAGGTAGTGTTACTTTGTTTTAATAATGTATCTATTTTGAAATTTAGTTTCTTTCCCGAGGCTGGAATACAAGTTGTCAGGGTTGCATAGAGAAAAATGCCACCGACACTTACATTCAATATACCCGTCACTTCTGCTCCTGGAAATCTGTCCATCCAGCCATCTCTTCCTCCTCAGGCTGCACCAGTAACTCCCTGCCCTCCCCCCAAACCACCAGCACCTCAGGGAATGTATTTAATATGCAACAGTGGATGTGTTTACACACCTTAAAAAGACAAGGGGAGGCAGAGGGCAGTTAGGACACAACTAAAGACCCTCTTACGCCCTTCCTTTCCTTGATTACCTCCATTATACAGTCAAAGCAAAAAAACCTTAAGTTTTCAAGTCCTGGTTACATCAGGGCAACAACTGTTGACCCTAACAGTGTAGTATAGACAGTCAAGATGTGAGAGATCAGCGTGGGCCAAAGAGTGAGAAGGCAAGCGCAACTGGGGAATACTGTTATGTGCGTCACCAAACATTCAAAATAACGGTCCTCCGTCCCCACCCACACCTGGTAGCGATTCACCTGAAGAGCCGCCCGACTCCATACCAGCACCACTGGCGGACTCCAATGAGGCAGGGTCGAAGGTTGGATCCGCCCCCAGGGCGTCTTCCTCTGTCTTGACACCATCAGGAAGGAACGCAGAGTAAGCGTCACTTTCCGCCATCAGTAGCTTTAGCTTGGGTATCCAGCTCTTACGGACCACACGTCGGGCATTGGTGCACATGTCGGCTGCAATGGCGTTCATCTCGCTCTCCTTGAAGCTGGTTGCGAAGTTCTGGCAATAAACTGACAAAAAACAAAAAGGGGGGGGGGGGGGGGAATAATTAGGCTGATCACACTTTTATGATGTGACTGGAGCCAAGAACGAATTTCACGAGTGTACTGACAGATCCTTTTGCCTGTCTTCTACCCACAACAGACAAAAGCATCCCTTTCACCAATATTTGAATGAAGATGGATTTATTCTAAGTACATGCACATACTACAGTATGATCTGATCTATTTGTGATGCTGGCAAAAAAAACCTAAAAGGGGTAATAGGGGTTAATAAATATTTTTAAGGACTATACTGGATTATATGGGACTGACAGTATAAAAGTGAGTCAATTTTTTATGGACCGCCTGCAATGCTTAGGTCCTGCTCTAAATTTAGATAGTTGCCAGGCAACATAATATATCAGATATATTCCAATATTCAAGTTTTGTGGATATAAATTAAATGCTCCGGTCACAGAATGAAAACAATACAATGTTGCAAGGAGTATAAATGCAGAAATGCTAAAAATCGATCATATTAATCCATTTGTAGGTGGCTCCTAGGCAGCATGATGATGTCCCAATGGCTGATATAGATAAGAACCTTCAGGAATCTAAGACGTACCTGTGTGCCAGGTTTAGCTGCTGAACTAAAGGACTAATAGGCACACAGAGGCCTGCTGTATGAGAGTTACAGTGTTTAGGGAAATGACTACAGCTATGGCTTTTTCTTTTTGATTTTAACCACGACAGTCTCTATAGAAGTTTGCACACAAAAAACTTCCGACAGTTTCAAAGGAATCAGAAGAGGATATTTCCATAGTTGTTCCTATTTATGTGTAGCATACAGCATGAAACAGCCTGCTTTAGAGGTGTTCACAGAATTGGAATTAACTCTGTGGCACAGTCGATGGAAATGCCTGCAGAGAGAGTGCGGAGAAAGCAGAAGTGACAACCAATAGGCAATATTCCTGTGTTATTACCTGCGTGTACCAAATGATCACCTGTGCTATTTGCTTATTGGCACAGTTTGATATTACACAATCTCCGCAAGTTAAAGAACACTGCAACTCGACTGGATCGGACATCTTCCTTCTCATGAGCACCTCTGCTGAGTAAGTTCTAGAAATGATCAGGGCTGCAGAGCATATGTGAAAACGACTCATGACTGACAAAAGAAAGTCTATTCAATATGCGAATCAACATTTGCTCGGTTTAAAATTCAACTGAAACACTTTAGACAATTGCAATCTTTTATAAACACCAGCCAAGTTATTTATCCAGCTGTCTCTCATGTTCAGTGTTTATTATCCTGGCTAACGTTACAGTATGCAAAATGCATAAGAAAACCCCAGCACATGTGGCGTGACCTCAACAAAGCAACAATTGTTTTGCTGACTGATTTCTAGTAAAAATCTACTTCAGGGGAATGTTTTTAATATTCACTACTGAAACAGAAATTGCTTGGTTTAAGTAATGGGTGGCACAGACAGTTTTTTTTCTTGTTTTTCACCCACAGGGGTTTTGGCACATCACCTACATGTAAGGTGCCAAGAGAATGATAGAGTATCCCCTCCAGGCATGTTCAAAGACAAAAATGCTATGATTTGCATAATATTTTGGGCAGGAGATGTTTTTCTGCAAATAATAAAAATGAAAGTAGTTCTGTTACCTTGTTAGAAATTCTAAAACAAGGTCAGGCTTCAACTGGCAAAAACCTCAGTGGAATACTGAACCCAAGATCCAATTAATGTAGTCCAAAAACTAAATGTGAAAAGCTAGCAAAATGTAAACTTTCAAGTCAACAGGGACAAAACAGTCACATTTAACTTGTTTACTGGCTCACACCACAGTAAATATGCTCTGTACTGGGCAGAATAACGACGTGGCATACTCCACAACTCCATCAGCTACAACCAGTCATGTGATGCATGTCCATTTTTAGTTTGGTATGATCCAGTAAACAAGTGAAATATGATTATTTTGTCTTTAACAACTCTAAAAATATATTTTTTGCTCAGCCCTCGATTGCAAACATGAACATACATATTTTTTTTGGTTTAAGTTTTACACAAAAAGACTGCTGAAAGTGTTTCATGTGCTGCTGAAATGCTATTCACAATGTATTATGTGTGTTGTGCAACACAGGCTTCAGACTAGTAGTGATGTCACGAGTCCCGCTCACAGCTACATGTCTTTAAATCTGATTTTATGGTGAGCATGGATACATTTTCCACTTTCAGCAAGCTTTTACTGAAAAAGCACAAAGCTGTAAAGAAAAAGGGCAACTCGCAAAACTCAAAACTATAGAACGTCTGAACAAATAATCACCTCACTATAAGCAGGACAATATCTCTGTTCTGGTGTGTCTGATGTCAACACTTGATTTCAGGGTGAATGTTACTATGTAGCGGTCACAGAGTTATTGCCAAACACTAATCATACCAATGCAAATCTTATTTATGCTTTTAAAACAACAAAACCAAAAAAAAAAAAAACTATGCTTGTTTTGTTGCTGCTGTGAGGCACGTTGTAATGTGGATTTTTTAAAAAAAAAATTACCAAGTATTAATAAAGATTAATATTATTGTTGTTACTATTAGTACTATCTAAATGTACCTAAAAGGAAAACTGAGACATTACACAGCTAACTCATTAATTCAGCTACGATTATGATACGGCTTAGTTTACAGTGTAAATACACAGTGTGTGCATGCAGTGTGACTGCATGTACATTCCCCTCCATCAGTACATGCACAAATTGTTTGCATGCTTGTGGGCAAACACCCACAGACAGACAAAACATGTACGCTCACATTTGACTGCATGGAGCACTCTGTTGTCCAGGGGCTTGCGGCTCGGGTCATTGGTGGACGAGCGAATGCCTGTCCCGCAGCTGTTGGCCAGAGTGTTCCTGATACATCAAAAAAATAAGAAAGAGGTAGACAGAACAGAGGAAACACAAAAATAGTTGATTTATCCTTCATATGCCAGCAGATAAAAAACAAAAAAAAAAGGAAAACAAAAAAAACTTTAATTTCTATATTAAAACTACGCTTTGCATGAAACACTTGCATAAATAGACCCAGACAAATCGAGGGAAGAAGCAAACCTGTCAAAGAAGGCGGCCAGCAGCCTCCTCAGCAGCACCTTGTGTCTGGTCCCTGCACTCACATGACAGTTCATTAGCTGAGCTCGTGATATATACACAGAAGTACCTGCAAAGAATCCAGAAAGAATTGAGACCATTTATTATCACTGTAGATTATCTACTGAGATTATCTGCTATCTCGTTTTATGGCATTTCCCTTCTTCAACTTTTGTGGGTCAGGTACAGCAATGATACAGTCAGGATCTTCGCTTTCGGTTACTGGAATGGAGAGTTTATTTATCTAGCAACAGCTCTGATTCATATCACACTGCAGCTGTGGGTGGGGAGAGAGAAGCCTGTGCGCCAGTTAAATGTCACAGCTTTGAGGTTTGATTTGGTTTCATTACTTCAGTTTATTCCTTTGACTTTTACAAATGTAGTATAAAACTACCCTGAAACACTTGCTTCAGGTTGCTCTGTCACAGGCACATGCTGCTGCAGAGTGAAGTGTGTAACCCCACTGGTAAGGTAACACGCACAGTCACAGTATGTCCTTGACATAAACAAACTGAGTCACATGTGCAATACAGCTCTGCTTGCCAGTGCAAATCTCAGTCATCTGAGGACAGCGTCCTCTGAAGATATGAATATATATCAGTGCTACCTGCCTTGTCCTATTTAGACCTCATACTATACTGCCTATATGTATTTAATAGTTCAGCTCTACCTTTAACCATAATGTCATTCATTTCCAGACTGCAGACTGAGGCAGATAAAACTATTCACCTAAAAACAACACTAAAATAAAATATTTATTTATTTTTATTTTATGTTATATAAGATTTATCTGTCCTCTTCCCCTTATCTTTATCAGGGTGGTGGGTGTGCTGGAGCCTATCCCAGCTATCATGGGGTGAGAGGCAGGGTACACACTGGACAGGTTGCCAGCCTGCCGCAGGGCTAACACAGAAAGACAGATAACCATTCACACTCACATTCACACCCATGGGCAATTTCACAATTATCAGTTAAAATAGCCCCACTAACTGCATGTCTTTGGACAGTGGGATGAAGCCTGAGTGCCCACGCAAAAGTGGGGAGAACATGCAAACTCCACACAGAGAGGCCCTGGCCAGATGTTGGAGTCAAACTCAGGACCTCCTTTTTGTGAGGCAACAGTACTAACAACAACACCACCCTGCTGCCCTTGTGATATCAGATAAATATATGAATAAGATAAGTTAGTTTGATAACATATTTCTGATATATGCAGTACTGTGCAAAACTCTTAACCAGCTGCTCATTTCTTTATCTTTAATTTTGCTTCCAAGGAGCCAGACTTGTAATTTTTTTTATCGTGGTCTAGAGCAATAGTTCTTCCGGCTTTCTGAAGAACTACTTTCCCTTGGACATCAGCTTCTTTGTTTATTCATTTTCAGTCCTTGTTGCTGACCATTTCCAGAGGAAGGATTTTTGTATGTTAAGTCACTTAACACTGACTTAACTAAAATTAAAACTAAAAAAAAAGATACAGTATCGTATTGTGATATTTTGTGTGGCGATATCAGGGATACCAAATATCGATATAGTACGAAGAAGCAGGCTCGTGTCATCTGACAGGAAGCAACCTTTCTGCAAGTAGTCGCAGCCTGACTTGGACTGACAGCAATCTCCCTTAGACAAAATACTGAAGGTTTACAGAAACTTTTAATTTAGAAATGCAGACAGATTTCCAGCATGTTGCAATCAGTCTGAATGAGCCTTTATGAAGAAGGATAACTCGTGGGGACTCGACTCAGCTGACTGCCAGCTGGCTGTATTCTGGTTATACTCATATAGAACAGGAAGGTTGCTGAATACAAATGTAATTGTTTTAATAATTCAGGGACAGTGTTGGTTTGCTTCACAATCTAATTTTGAAGCAAAAAATAAATAAATAACTGAAATGAGATAACTTTATCGTGTTGGATAATATCAGTACAAACAAAGTTTAATTTTAGGGACATAATGTGCAGTTGGAAATCGTGATAAATCACAATATATTTCACCGCAACACTCAGCATGTCACAAAATGTTAAAAATTGCAATAATATCGTACCATGAGTGAAGCATTGTGATAATATCGTATTGTGGAGTATCTGGTGATTCCCACTTGTAGACTCAACACTGGGAGAAAAGGCTGAGGTACGCCAAATTACACAAGAACTGGACTGAAAATCAGTATCCACAGGTCTTATGGGGTAATGAACCCAATTTGGAATTCTTTGGTTCAAATTGTTGTCAGTGTGTATAGAGGAGGAGGACTGAGCATGCACAATGATATAGAGGAGGTCAGGAGAGAGATACAACACTGAGTGTCTGCAACCTATAAGCACTTCAGTCAGATGTGTTAGATATCTTGTTAAAACTGATTAAATATATGAACACAGAAATATATTGACAGATTTTGATCCATTATGCAAAACCATTTGGAAATCATCTAATTGGGAACAGCTCAATTTTTCAGCATGACAAGAATTCCTAAAACACTGCCAGCACAGTATAAGCAGGATTTGAAGCAGCTTGGCTATATTTACGAATCAGATAATGACCCAACGACAGTCTGGTATAAATGTATCTATGATTTCTGTAGTTTAGATCAAGGTAAAGACTTCATTTTTGATACACTTGTAGCAGAATCAAAGTATTTTTCTTTCTTTTTTTTCTACAAACCACATGCTAAATATTTTGTTTTGACACTTATGGACAAACAACAAATTAAAGAAGAAAATCCAACAACAGTATCAGGCCACCACAACAGCTATGCTGCACTTTAGATTCTCAGTCTCTGGTACTTCACTAGAAAAAAGATTTTTCCTGTTTTGTTGTTGATGGTTGACGATGGCTGTAGAAGATGCTTGATTCTCATCAACCATCAACCAATTCAACTCGACTGAGAAGAGGTGATTTAAGCCAAACAGTGAACATCAGTTTTATATCCAAACTATTCAGTGACCCCTTGCGCTCTGCAGATGGGTGGAGGACACCACTCCCAACAGGAAATGTTTCATCATAAGAAAAAGGAGATCACACATGGCATTTTCTTTCTTATTCCTTGCTTGCCTCTAAAGATACAAGCAGACCTAAACCACAAAAGCAAAACATCCCCCCCAACAGCATCACAGAGCTGCTGGATTCCCTTTAGTGTAAAGGTCGAGGGTTTCAGTTTTTCTTTCATCCGTCACCCACCTGCAGGTTTCTCATGTTAAGTTTGACATTTTGGAGACAGCGAGCCAAGACAATTCTATGAAATTTGGATATTTTTGTCTCTCAAATCTAATCATTTTGAATTTCTTTCTTTTCTTTTTTTAAATTTAGTTGTAAATATTGCTGTCTTTAGGTACACACACACACACACAGAGAAACATACCTGAGACTAACTCTAGTTTCTCAGCAGGATCTCCTTCCTCGTATAGTTTGGGGTGACAGCGGTTGCCTATTTGGGCAATAAGTTCTGCAGGAAGACATGAAAGATCTCTGCCACGCATCCGACCTCGCGTCTCCGTGTTATCTGGTAGAGCCTCAACACGCTCACCAGCAGCTAGAAAATCCACATATGGAAAAATTTCGAATCAACTATAAAAATATATTTATGAGAATATTTTGTGCTGTTACAATGTCTCGACAAACCAAATAAAGGATACAAATATGTAATCAAGGTGTAATGAAAAACTTCAGCTAGATATATTTGTATGTGTTGGTATAACTATTCTGTCCATTACCTGCAGCTCCCATGTTGAGCATACTGTACATGGTGTACATGTTGCAGATTTGTCTGTACTGCTCCTCAGCACTTTCATCTGTCCCCTCCTCTTCTTCTTCGTCATCATGGTAGCTGATAGGTGAGTCACTAGCATAGGTACTCAGGGTGCCAGGGCTGGCGCCCTCTGACATGATAAGCCCTGCTGCAGAATTCCCATTGGTGCTGGCACCGCCACCAATCCCACCACCGGCCACCATTCCCACGAGGTTGGTCGTGGTGGCACCCATACCCACAGCCAGTCCGAGACCTCCGGGGCTCTGGATAGCGCTGCCCCGCACTGCCTCCTGGGAATAACGGGCTGCTTTCCTGGCACCTCCTCCTCCCCCTGAGCCTACCCCACCTCCATCTCGGGTGCTGCCACCCTCCCATAGTCGCTTGGCTACAGGAGTGCAAACCACTGAGTAAGGAGTGGCCGCCTCTGGTTGGCTCGCTGGCTGCTCCATCTTAACTCGTGATACCAGAGGGAGCGGCGTCAGACAGGAGGCGGGCCGGGCTGCACCGTTACTGGTCTGTGTTACAGGGCTCTGGGGCTCTGAAGGTGGGGCCTCCTCTCCATGAAGGCCCTGGGAGTCACAGCTGGGGGAGGATACCTACCAATAAATGCATATATCACCTTTGCGTCAGCAAATAGATAGATCTTACCTTGCAGAAAGTCTCAAAACAGAAATCTCAACCTGTAATTTACCAGTTCAAATTGATGAAACAATGACTTTAGGTTTTCTGCTACTTCACTTTCTATTTCTATTTAGCTTTACCTTGAGGAAGAATTCAGTGCCTTTCTCCATGATCTGTTGGATTTGCAAGAAGCCGGCAGTATACATGAGAAGAAACTGGTCCCCCACCGTCATGCTAAGACGGCCTGTGTAGCAGAAAGCCAAAATCTGCTGGAAGCTCTGAGGCTGCACGGCCGGCGGGAGCTCCACTACGGCTGGGCCGGCCTCACTGCTTCCGCCACCTCCACCATTGCTGTTGTTGCTGCTGCTGAAAAGATCCCGGAAATAAGAACTGCTAGCAGCCAGAACTGCTCGATGAGCCTAAGAAAAAAAGAAAAAGAAAACATAATTTAAAAATCATTTTACATATTACAATATACTGATTTATTAAGGGCTAGTGAGATGTTTTGGAGAATTTATTTTCTCACGGTATAGCTTCGTTTAAAAAAAACAACAACAATAAACAATACTTTTAAGATTAGGTTTAAAACTTCCCTTTTTAATAAAGTACATAGTTAGGGCTTGATTGGCTGACCCTCAATCCTCCCTTTGTTACACTGCAATAGGCATATGGCTGCCCCTCCCTAAGCCTGGTTCTGATGGAGGTTTCTTCCTGCTAAAAGGGAGTTTTTTCTTCCCACTGTCGCCAACGCCCTTGCTCACAGGGGGTTATATGATAATTGGGGTTTTCTTTGTTTTCCTGTATTATTAACCCTTCTGACAGCTTTTGGTAAACTGCTTCTATACCAGGGATGGGCAACTCCAGGCCTCGAGGGCCGGTGTCCTGCAGGTTTTAGATATCACCCTGGGTCATTGCACCTGAATCAAATGATGAGTTCATTACCAGCCCTATGGAGAACTTCAGGACAAGTTGAGCAGGTCATTTAGTCATTTGAAACAGCTGTGTTGGATCAAGGACACATCTAAAACCTGCAGGACACCAGCCCTTGAGGCCTGGAGTTGCCCACCCCTGTTCTACAACCAGCCAATGATTTATTAACATATTGATTTAGTAGCTCTTCAGTGTACTTTCATTTTTAAAATACTAATCGAGTTCTTTCAATGTCCCTGAAAAAGAAGGCCCTACTCAAAGTGAAAGATCTCAGAGAAGGTAAAAAAACAAAACGTTAGAGGCCAATATTTAACTGAGGAATGAATACAATGCACAAATTACATTGTCTCTAATGGACAGGATAACTCAAACTACTCAGCAAATGAAAGAAAACCTGTAACCCGTAAAAAACAATCTTTAAAACAAACATTAATAACATCTTATATACTGGAGCTAGAAACTTGCACAAATGTGGATTCACACCGAATGATGCATCATCTGCCTCTGCTGCAAAAAGTTACATGTTGCAACATCCCCCCCACCCAAAAAAAAAAAAGAAAATGTCCAAACAGCAGTTCTTCTGAAGAATAATGACGTTCCTTTTCCATGGAGCACGACTGCCACAGGACTTTTTGTTTACACTCGGGTCTTTTCTTCTTCATTATAACCACGACCTTCAGTCAGTTGAGTGCAAATAAGAGAAACAGTGCACCAGTACCTTGAAAGCATGGCCCTTGACCACCACGGACACATCGCAGTAGAGTCCCTGCAGCCGCTGCTCATTCAGACACTCTAGAACGTTGTTGCCGAAGTTTGGGATCGCCATCTGGAGGGTCTGGGCCATGGTGCGCCTATGCACACCACCAAAAAGGTCTTGTTGGGAATGAATAGAGACAGGCAGAAACAAACAAAGAGGACAAATGAGGAAGTGAATAGATCCAAATGCTGGTTACTGAAAAACAGGATTGACTTCATATATGGAAATACTGAGCCAAATTCCCACTCCCCCAAACACGCTCTTTTTCTCCATGGAATTTTTTCCCATGATACGGAAGAGCACCCAACTCAAACTACATGTATAATCAGACCTTTTTCATACAAAACAACTACAACTATTATCAAACCAACCCAAATAACGATGGTTGATATATTTCTTTTTGCACAGGATTTTTGTTTTAATTCAGGTAAATTCATTCTTCATATTCACAATCCAGTTCTTCATACATCTTAACTGAAAGCCTGTTCAATAAGGAGACCACACTAAACTAAACTTTCAGTGCGCTCCATGTTAGAACTTCTAATATGTAATAAGTAATTGGCAAACTCATGCTAAGAGAGTTGATGCCTCGGGTGCTGCCTCCTGCATGTTTCAGCTAGGCCACGTGTGAGAACGGGCAAAGATATAATCGCATGTGAAAACCGCCGTCATTTACCAAGTATGAGCTCCTTCCTGTTGGTCTTGCCGATATGTGGATAAACTTTGACCATGAGGCTGGTCAGAAAAGAGCAGGGCCGCCACTATACTTGCAACTGGTAACAGTTAGGAGACCTTTGACTGCACCACTACAAACAATATGTTGAAAGACCGTCTCCAGATCTCGCTTTGATTTGCCAAAGAACTCGGAATGAGAATATTTATACGGCAACTGTGGAGTAGTTCTTCATGTGACATTTTGATACATAATAAACTTTCTTTGTGAATCACTTTTCAGTGGGTTACATCGCATTAATCATGATTGCTGTCGCATGTTTCAGCTTCATCTTGTTTCGTTGCAGTGATGACTCCCCCCCCAGGCATTGTGGGGTGAAGGTGTAATGTAACACAGCTATGTTAAAAGACAGAAAGCTCAAAGAGAAGCTAAACAGCTGAGGAATGTCAGAACCTCACATTAACACAATGCAATAAAACGCCGAGCAAATCTAACTGGCCTGTTTTATTACTGTTAGGCCAAAGTATTCATAATGAAATGCCTGTCTGTTAAAGGAAGGTTCCCCACAATTAAAACAATATATCTCTTGAAAAACCCAAACGACATGGGCCGCATTTTCTCCTTCGCACAGTCTACCGAATAGTATTGGCAGGCTCGCAGCACTCTGATATTTCAAACTAAGTTTTGTTGAAACTTCCACAGGATAATCTACATTTCATTAATCCTATACGTCACTTCAACCTTGCAGTAGCTGTTGGTGCCCAGCACCAACAGCTACTGAAAGCCTTTTTATTTTCTGTGTCTTCTGTGAGCTATAAAATCCCGTGTCCTCAGATAACTGGGTCATGTTCTGGTATTCTATGTGCAAACGTGTGTTTGTGTGTGTGGCCTAAACAAAAACCGCATAGCATGTTTCCATTCACTTCAGTCAACAGTCAGAGGCAAACATGCCCCCCCTTTGCCCCATATCCACTCTAAGATTGATAGATTATGCCTGTCAATATTAAATTAAAATGAGCCAACGTTCCCTCTGCTGTGGCTATGAGGGCTATAAGCAGGGTATATTACATTACTCACTTGATACTGTGAAGGTATGTAAACATGCTTCGATGGTGTTACACCAGCTATGCTTTGTGATAGCACGTTCTATAAACAGCAATTTCGGAGGTGCTATTCACATGCATGTATATGCCCTCTGTACCCTCAATAAGAGCAATGCAAACAACAGATACATTGATCAGCCTACATGGCATTGCACTGCTCGTGCTTACTTAAAGCACAAGGCCCGTCATAAGTATTTCTATGCACGCAGATGAGGGTACAGGCCTGCAATGCAGAGATATATTACCACTTAAAAGTGTTGCATGAATGCTTGCTGAACCTACATGCACCCACACATAGAGCGTTATCAGTGTAAGATACTATCTGATAATGTGAGAGCAAAGTGACTGAAGCCCATCCTGTGAGAGGCATAAAAAGCAAACTTTAGTGTGACTGACTGATGAGGGTTGAAGCGAGCCAGCCCATCATATCCAAAGCCTTTCATTTGGGACCTCGCCAAGCTCCAGGGTAAAGAGAAATGCTCTCTTTGTCTCCATCTCACTCAAGCTCCCCTCTCCCTCATACTAAAACACAGATGCGCACACACACAAACTCAAACAAACCCACAAAAGGCACACTGAGTCACACACAGACATTAGACAATACTGCTTGTTTACAGTTTGGCGAGCCACAGTAAGCACACATGGTTGCACATCAAGACACACAAACACTGGGCCGAGAGCAGGGGTGTGTTTGCACAGTTTGCCCCAACAGTGAGCGAGAATGCAAGCGTGTGCACGCACATGTGTGTGTGGCCCTGTGCACTAAGGAGGGGCAGCGGGGGCCTGTAGGGATGAGAAGAATAATCTCAGGTCCTTAAATATATACAGTAGAGTGCAGCAGCAACAGCGTGAGCAAATGAAATTCACCCCAACTAACCCTGTAGCTTAGCTCTCATACCAGCCAGCCCTGGGAGGAAAGTAGGTCAGACATACAACATACTAAAGACCTTACACTTTTAATAGCAGCCTTTAGAATATTTCAAGGGGGGCTAAGTTGTGTTATGATGGACTGGTTCTCAGCCTATTTTGAAACTTATTCCACCAAACTCTTATGTTGGTTCAAACCTTTCAGATCATTATGTGGAAAAGCCCCTCATGCAGCTGGCACACACAGTTCCCTCTATAGGCATTTCCTCATTATATGCGCCCATGCTTGCATAGCTGTGCTCCTGGCAGGCCTGACTTTTGCTTATCCTCACAGCAAGAAGGCTGATTGTTTTACAAACAGACTTTTTTAACTTCACATTTCTGATTTTTTTTCCTTTAATGTGTGTGCCTCTGTGCTGAAAGTGTTGCCAAATAACGTGTAGAAGGATAAGGAGTTGTTTAACCCACCTGGGGGTGTCCGATCCGTGCCTACCCAGCCGGGAGGCTACTGGGAGGTAGGGACAGCATGGATGCGTTAAGGGGGAATCCAGGATGGCGTGCGATTGTTTACGTGCCCTCAAATGGCAATCGGTTAGACGAATCTAAAGTAGTTTTACAGGAATCGGGCCACTTCGGGAGTCCCTATCCCCCCTCCATTCCCCCTCCTCCAAGTGGCTGTCAGCGCTGAAATATCTGATTGCCCTCTCCTTCCATCCGCAGCACGGCCTATGGGAGGTGGCTAACGGCTAAAGCTAACGCCACAGTTAAAATATTTTGGGTTCGCCCGGCGCACCATCCACCTCGCGCACACTCAGCCCCAGCTGCACAATGTCAAGCATTTCCGCACTCACAAAGGTAAACAAAGCACTTACTGGCCGAGCGGACGAGGTAGCCGTGCTGCGACGCCGGTTAGTCAGGCCCAAAATGTTGCTTATTTAAATATTTTGGCGACGGGGGAAATCGCTCCCCCTGCCATTCTCCATTCTACCGACATCAACAGGTCATCCCAGGACACGCAGCAGCTGAGGGCGAGCCAGACGGAACCAGTGCGGCACGGAGCAGGGGGGGTGGTTGGTGGGGGGAGCACAACAAGGCACAATTCTTTTTGCAGCCGGCGCTCACAAGAGCTGCCGTGCCAAAAAAAAAAAGCGAGAGACAGAAACAAACGGACTGCCGTTGAATTTTCTCATGTTTTGTGAGGCTCGTTAAGTTAAACGTGTTCTGCTCCGCTGCTGATAACGAGCTATATTTTTATTATAATTATTATTGTTAGGCTGAAAAGGGCAATAGAAAGTTTAGATTGTGCCAGCCTGGACCAGCTTTCCCCTTAAAGTCGCGCACTTATCCCAAACTTTAATTGCCCCACTGCTGCTGGTGCTTCTGCTGGACTGCCCCCCCCTCCTGCTCCATCAGCCTAAAAAATCTAACGGTGACCACCCACTCCTCCTTCTTCTCCTCCTCCACCGCCGCTGCCGCCGGTGGATCATCAGACGACCCTACCGACTGACTGACGGCCGAACAAGACACTCACCCCCTCGCTGGGAAGCTGATGCAGAGCGCTGGTTCGTTTTTCCTCGCTCCGGACAGCCATTCAGTGGGAGCGGAACGGCGATAGAAGAGCCATCGAGGGCGGTACAGTATCCCAGGGGATTGCGGAACGCAGAGCCACCGATCGCAGCGAACAGCAGAGGAGGAAGACAAGCATGACGCGCTCGTCATTCAATCGCATGATCGTTGAGAGCGCAGCCTCAATTTGGGGGAGACCTATCCCACGGCGTAGACTGTTTGCGCATTGGCACAGGCTGCGTGGAGGAATTAGTCTGAGTCTCTCTCTCTATCTTGCTCTCTCCCTCTCCGCAAATGAACTATGGAAGTAGGCCGTGTGTATGTGTATATGTTTCTCTGTGTGTGTGTGTACTTATTTAACTTAAGTGAACTCCGCGGGCGCATATAAAGTAGCGATAAAGCCGCACCCTTGTTGGCTGTAAACAAGTGAAACCTATGATACTTATACAGGCATATTTGCCCAATTGGCATACAGTTATAAACCGTGCAGTGGCGTTATTTATAGCACCCTATCTATAGAGTGCTCTGTTCTATGAATTCTTTCTTTTTTTCACCCTGTAAGCTGGAGGCACAGCGAAATCAAAATCCGAATGGACACAGAGTGCACGCAGAAACGCAAGCCTGTGTCATCACAGGTTTGTTAATAAACGCCATCAAAAGAGCACATTCCCCAAACGTGGACATCATCATAAGAACAAGAAAACCCTATGACTATATATACTTTGATAATATAATAATTCCATCTGGCACTTAAACCTCGCACTATTCTGTTCACGTGCTTTTGCCAAATGCATATTTCAATGTGGGTACCTAAAAGGATAGTATCCCACAATGTTAATGTTAATAATTTCACTCGACCCTGTCAGCAAAGATACGGAGAAAAGCAACATTAAGTAATTAAAGACTCTCGAATGGTATTCTGGGAATTATTTAACTCAAATGTCAGTAGCAGAGTTGGTTAAGTTACTTGAAAGAAGTAAATAGTAACTAATTATTGATTACTTCTCCAAAAACTAATCCAGTTACTTTACTCATTACTTATTTTCAAAAGTAATTAGTTACTTAGTTACTTTTAAAAAACGTGAACCTGTATACGTAATAGAGACCTTTAGACCTTTCAGCCCAATTCTATTTTTTATGCATAATCCATCATATAAAATTGAATCAAATGGAAAGCCACTTTTTAAAAATTGTTTTATGAGTTTTAATCTTTTCATTTTATGCACAAAAATTAGCAAAAATTAATTAATATTCAATATTTTATGCCTTTTTATACGTGTTATATCAATTTTAACCTCCTAGGACCTTGCGTCCACATATGTGGACATCATTTTGGGTTATTTAGATCAAAATACTCAATTTTGCTCTACAAGTGCCTGATATCCACTTACGAGGACGTTATACTGCTACTGTTCCATCTAAACTTTAAACGAATGTCCTCATATGTGGCTTTCATTTTTCTCAGAAACAAAAATGAGGTAAAAAAAAATATCTCGTAATTCTTTGTTTTTACATTCATCGGGCCCCAATATGCTCAAATATCAAAGAGAAATTAAAAATGCATGCCGTGGAAGAGTTCGAGTCTTAGGAGGTTAAACCTTTTGAAGACAAATGTAAGAAAGTTGCTGATGAATTTCAACTCAGTGCTTCTTCTGGTAATAATCTGATGTAGAGCATTAAGATTTGAACGTGAGTTTGTTTTACTTTGATTTGCATTGCATACTTTCAGCACATTCAGTCTGAAATAAAATAACAGGCAAGGCATGGGTTCAGCAGTGACTTCATCTGTGTTACTGAAGTTAACTGATTGCTGATTACCTGAGAAACAGGTAATCAGCAATCAGTGGAATTGACTGGAATTGGCCCCCTAATGTCAACCTTGGTAACTATTAAAACTGAGGAAAGTCTCTAATACACAAATCAACATTTTCACTGGTCTTCTGGTCTTGGCCCCTCAAGTTACCCAGGGGCCTCTGATCATGCCTCCTTTATATATATTTTTTCACTTCATTGAAGTTTCCTTCAATGAAAGGGAGTAGGACAAATGCAGAATCATTTCAGGAGTGTCACCCCAATACATTTCTCACCAATACATTTCCTCCTTATCATTGTAACCTTAATAGCATTGTAACTTTACAATAATGCACTTATTTATCCAAAAATGGGGAAATTATTGTATATATAATAATTTTTGTTATTCATCCATGGATAGATACATTTTCTTTCACTTATCCAATTCTGGGTCACGGATAGCTCGCACATATCCCAGCTGTCACAGGGTGAGAGGCAGGGTATACCCTGGACAGGCTGCCAATCTGGTTATTGTTATATTCATTATTACTACCAGTTATTTATTAATTTGTATTTTCTCTTTGATTATTTTCTTTCTTGATCTTCTTAAACACAGCCTCAGCTTTTGCTCTTATGCATTAAACATCTCAAAGAGTCACATCTTAATATCCAGCTGATCTAGTCTTTTTAGTAATCTGTCTTGTTTCCGCAAATATTATCCTATTTGTGCTGTTTTTACAAATGTTCTTCTGTTTTTGAAAACAAAAATTAAGAAAAGAAATATAATAACTGAGATCATATCAAAGTGCAATGTGTCGTCAGTTTAGTTGGAATCTGTTTAGATCAACATAAAAAGAACTGTCTAAGGTTCGGAGGTAAAACTTTTTAAAAATGAAAAAAAAAATCCACATTTTATTATTTTGATGAAAAATCATTTGCATCAACATGGGAACAAAGCAACATCTTTAGGTTTTTGAAGATGTTTTACCTATCATCTTCCGTGATAAGGTTTTCAAAAAAACAAGCAAACACAAAACTACCATTACCTAGATGACTGAGAACCTACAGAGACATTTTGCAGTCAACCATTCTCTGAAATCCTTGGCCCATATATACCTTTTGCTTTGCTAATACTGGGTTGCACACTATATTGCCAAAAGAAATAATTTGTCCATCCAAATCACTGAGGTTCAGGCATTCCATTCACTTCCAAGGCAAAACGCATATACAGTAAAATCAAGCACCTAGGCATGTTCATTGTTCCTACCACATTTTTGAAAGAATGGGTCACTCTCAGGTAGCTCAGAGAATTTAAGCATGGTACTGTGATATGATGGCATCTGTGCAACAAGTCCCACTAGTAAATTTTCTTGCTACTAAATATTCCGCAATCAGCTATTAGTGGTATTATAACAATGTGGAAGTGACTGGGAATGACAGCAACTTAGGCACGAAGTAGTAGCCCATGTATAATCACAGAGTGGGGTCAGTAAATGTTGAGGTGCATAGTATGCAGAGGTTTCCAACTTTTGCAAAGTCAATCCCTGTAGACCTCCATACTTCATGTAGCCTTCAGAATAGCTCAAAAACAGTCAGTAGAGAGTTTCATGGAATGGGTTTCCAAGGACAAGCAGTTGCATCCAAGCCTTACATCACCAAGCTCAATGCCACTGGACTCCAGAAAAGTGCAAGTAAAGTTTGGTGGAGGGGTTGGTGGAGGGTTGTTTTGCAGGAGTTGGGCTTGGCCCCTTAGATCCAGTGAAATGAACTCTTAATGCTTCTGCATACCAAGACATTTTGGACAATTTCATGTTCCCAAATTTTTGTGAACAGTTTGAGGATTCCTGTTCTAACATGACTTTGCATTAGACATGACTTTGCACCAGTGCGCAAAGAAAGCTTCATATAGACAGAAATGAGTGAGTTTGGTGTGGAACTTCACTGGCAACCCAAAAGATCACCTTTGGAGTGAATTAGAGCAGAAACTCTGAGCAAGACCTTTACGTCCAACATCAGTGCCTGATGGTCAGAACGTCCCATAAACACACTCCTAAACCTTGTCAAAAGGCTTCCCAGAAAAGTTGAAGCTGTTAGAGCTGCAAAGCGTCATACATCATATTAAACCTTATGGATTAAGAATGGGATATCACTTCAGTTCAATTCATATGTGTAAGAAGGCAGATAAGCAAATACTTTGGGTAATATAATGTCTATCAGGTCTACCTGTGTACCTACCTGAGGACTCATGAGTGTGAAACAACATCTAAATGATGTTTTGATGCATGCTCAATCATCCAGGTAAATAAATCCCATTCTGATCCTGTTCATCTGGATGTAGCGTTTTCAATGGGAGAAACGTCTAAATGACAGACAGTTGTCCAAGAAACATTAAGAAAAGTGTCCAATAGCTAAAGAACAATTTTAATTTGGGCAATTTTAAAGGACTTCTCATCAAGTCCTTTCTCTAATTAACCTTGGAGTTAAATTAATAGTGAGGACTGGCAATTGTTTCCACAGTGTTCTAAAAGGTACAGTAGAAGTGCTACAGTAGAAATCAGTAAGTGTATTTATTAAAAATATTTATAGCTATTATTTTATTACCAGTGGCAACACCATGGTTGGTGTTGTTTTCACCTTGCATGACTGTGTTTGCATCATTGTAGAAAAATGTAGTCCTGGGGACCCCTATTGATGCTGAGACAACCGCAAAGTTGGTTTTGAGTACTTTTCAAAAGCTGCATGTCTGTCTTTCAGTGGACAGATTAGTCAGTGCACTCACGCTGCAACGATACAGTCATGAAACTTTGTAGGTGTGTAGCTGAGATCTGACCCAGATTTCAGCTATCTTGTCAATGTATGCCGATCTCTTTATGCAAAGACAATGTTCTTTAGCACTGCAAGCAACTAAAAAGTAGGTATTCACAAGTATGCAGCTCAATCTCACCGGTTATAAACAATCAATTTATGCTTAAACCATGATGGTTCTGGTAGTCATGAAATGTACATATGCATCTGCCAAGAAGGTATATTGATATAGCACCGTTTTTGCTGTTGTTGTTGTTTAAAAAAATCAATAACAATTATTACTTTTTGATTTTGCTGTTATAAATGTATTAAATCACTGTCAAAAACAAATAAGAAAAACTAACGACATATAAACAATACTTAAAAAAATATTAAAATAATAGATAGAAAGCACATTGACTGTAAATCTCAGCACTAATCGCACAGTGAGAAAACAAATCACCCTATACATTTCCATGATGAGTACATCTAAGTTTTTGTTTATTCATAATAATAGTTAGAAAATATTAATAATTTATTTTTAAGTTAGTGGTTTTGTGTTTTGTTTTTTGCCATTGTATTGTTTCAGGATCAGTACTGGTTGAATGCCATTGGGTTCAGTGGTAGTGTGTATTACAATAAAAGTCTGACTATATACCTTGATCAATTGAATGAATATCTAAATATATTGAATAAAAACTGGCATTACATTACAGAGGCTCATTCGCTATCTTGTGTTTTAGTTATGAAATATTATAGCATGTGATATAGCACTATGAATAAGTCAGCAGAAAGCAGTATTCCTAAGTAATGAAGACATAATTCTATAGAAAATGTTTGTACTGTATCAACCAGGGGTGTCGAACTCATTTTACATCATGGGCCGCATACAGACCACTTTGATCTTAAGTGGGCTCAACCAGTGAAACTCCCCTTTCTGTCAGTGTGAAAAAGGTACACATTTTACTGTTTTTCTAAGTGATAAACAAAATGCTGCAACAAAGAAAGCAATCTGTCAGCACAGCTCTTTGGACTTAAATTCTAAGAAATCCATGTATAAAATTCACTGTCTAGCAAAAATTTCTATATTAGAAAGTGAGAAACAGACATAACTTAGCTTTGTGCAATTTGACATGATTTGTGAAAGTTCCTTCAGTACTGAATAGCAGAAATTAGGCTTTCTTTTTTGGGGGAAAAAAAAACAGAGGCTGACAATACCGTTCACTTGTATATTTTCTGAATAATGCAGAAAATAAAGATTTTTGGTGGGAAACAAAACACGCAGAGACTTAGAGCAGTGCAGCAGTGTGATTTTATTGTGGTGAAAGCAAAATAGCCAAGGCAACTGGGAGTTCATTAGAATGTCCTCTTGTGCTCTTTAATCGTTTGCTGTTGTATCTGCTTGGTGGTTGTTGAAATGGTTTTGTAAGCTTTTATCTGAGATTCTGATGTTTCTGTGGATACCACACGTCTATATTTAAATAACAGATCTGGTGATGCATCCCTTTAAACCAGATGTTCTCCCTCTTGCTTCCAGTAGTGTGGGCATTCAGGTTTGACAGGTTAATTGTTTATTGCTTAATTGCTTGGTGTATTATGAATGTCCGTAATGGAGGTTTTTATCAGTAGGAAAAGCTGTAAAACTTATGAAAATACAGTAAAAAGTCCAAAATTTCTGCTTGTGCTTGTTTTTGGTGCGCAGCAGGTCAAACAGGAATTATAAATGTCTTAAAACTTGCATTTAGGCCTATGAGACTTATTTAGACATTCAGACACCCAATATCACTGACATGCAGTCAGATGCTGATCATTTTAAGTTTTCATTCGTTTATTAAATTTTCCTAACACGCTTGCATTTAAATCCAGCTCCCCATCTCTCTGTATACCTCGACTGTACCACTACACTTGCTGTCTTCGGAACTTCTGCCCCCCTTCTCTCTTTCAGTTAATGGTAGGATCCCATTAACTGCATGGTGTGCCCATCATATTCCCAGTGCCAACTAACGGTCAGTTAAAGGATCCATATACAGGGAGTGCAGAATTATTAGGCAAATGAGTATTTTGTCCACTTCATCCTCTTCATGCATGTTGTCTTACTCCAAGCTGTATAGGCTCGAAAGCCTACTACCAATTAAGCATATTAGGTGATGTGCATCTCTGTAATGAGAAGGGGTGTGGTCTAATGACATCAACACCCTATATCAGGTGTGCATAATTATTAGGCAACGTCCTTTCCTTTGGCAAAATGGGTCAAAAGAAGGACTTGACAGGCTCAGAAAAGTCAAAAAAAGTGAGATATCTTGCAGAGGGATGCAGCAGTTGCAAAATTGCAAAGCTTCTGAAGCGTGATCATCGAACAATCAAGCGTTTCATTCAAAATAGTCAACAGGGTCGCAAGAAGCGTGTGGAAAAACCAAGGCGCAAAATAACTGCCCATGAACTGAGAAAAGTCAAGCGTGCAGCTGCCAAGATGCCACTTGCCACCAGTTTGGCCATGTTTCAGAGCTGCAACATCACTGGAGTGCCCAAAAGCAAAAGGTGTGCAATACTCAGAGACATGGCCAAGGTAAGAAAGGCTGAAAGACGACCACCACTGAACAAGACACACAAGCTGAAACGTCAAGACTGGGCCAAGAAATATCTCAAGACTGGTTTTTCTGAAGGCTCTGGACGTTGTAGGGCTGTCCTGGTTGACACGCCTCTGCAATGTTGCGTGGAGATCAGGGGCAGTACCTGTGGACTGGCAGACCGGGGTGGTGGTCCCCATCTTTAAGAAAGGGGACCGGAGGGTGTGTTCCAACTACAGGGGGATCACACTCCTCAGCCTCCCTGGGAAAGTCTATGCCAGGGTGCTGGAAAGGAGAGTTCGTCCGTTAGTCGAACCTCGGATACAGGAGGAACAATGCGGTTTTCGTCCTGGTCGCGGAACACTGGACCAGCTCTTTATCCTCTCCAGGATACTTGAGGGTGCATGGGAGTTTGCCCAACCAGTCTACATGTGTTTTGTGGACTTGGAGAAGGCATTCGACCGTGTCCCTCGGGGTGTCCTGTGGGAGGTGTTGCGGGAATATGGGGTGTCTGGCCCATTGCTACGGGCCATTCGATCCCTATACAACCGTTGCAAGAGCTTGGTTCGCATTGCCGGCAATAAGTCGGACTCGTTCCCGGTGGGTGATGGGCTCCGCCAGGGCTGCCCTTTGTCTCCGGTTCTGTTCATAATTTTTATGGACAGGATTTCTAGGCACAGCCAAGTGGCGGAGGGCTTTCGCTTTGGTGGCCTCAGAATCTCATCTCTGATTTTTGCAGATGATGTGGTTCTGTTGGCTTCATCGGGTGAGGGCCTCCAGCTCGCACTGGAACGGTTCGCAGCCGAGTGTGAAGCAGCGGGAATGAGGATCAGCACCTCCAAATCTGAGGCCATGGTTCTCAGCCGGAAAAGGGTAGAGTGCCCACTCCGGGTCGGGGATGAGTTCCTGCCCCAAGTGGAGGAGTTCAAGTATCTCGGGGTCTTGTTCGCGAGTGATGGGAGAAGGGAGCCGGAGATTGACAGACGGATTGGGGCTGCAGCTGCAGTAATGTGGACGCTGCACCGGTCCGTCGTGGTGAAGAGGGAGCTGAGTGTAAAAGCGAAGCTCTCAATTTACCGGTCGATCTACGTCCCTACCCTCACCTATGGCCACGAGCTGTGGGTAGTGACCGAAAGAACGAGATCGCGGATACAAGCGGCAGAAATGAGCTTCCTCCGAAGGGTGGCTGGCCTCTCCCTTAGAGATAGGGTGAGAAGTTCGGCCATCCGGGAGGGGCTCAGAGTAGAGCAGCTGCTGCTCCACATCGAAAGGAGCCAGCTGAGGTGGTTCGGGCATCTGACAAGGATGCCCCCTGGGCGCCTCCTGGGTGAGGTGTTCCAGGCATGTCCCACCGGGAGGAGGCCCCGGGGCAGACCCAGGACACGCTGGAGAGATTACATCTCTCGGCTGGCCTGGGAACGCCTTGGTATTCCCCCGGATAAGCTGGAGGAGGTGGCTGGGGAGAGGGAGGTCTGGGCCTCTTTGCTTAGGCTGCTGCCCCCGCGACCCGGCCCCGGACAAAGCGGATGAAGAAGGATGGATGGATGGATGGATGGATGGTTTTTCTAAGGTTTTATGGACTGATGAAATGAGAGTGAGTCTTGATGGGCCAGATGGATGGGCCCGTGGCTGGATTGGTAAAGGGCAGAGAGCTCCAGTCCGACTCAGACGCCAGCAAGGTGGAGGTGGAGTACTGGTTTGGGCTGCTATCATCAAAGATGATCTTGTGGGGCCTTTTCGGGTTGAGGATGGAGTCAAGCTCAACTCCCAGTCCTACTGCCAGTTTCTGGAAGACACCTTCTTCAAGCAGTGGTACAGGAAGAAGTCTGCATCCTTCAAGAAAAACATGATTTTCATGCAGGACAATGCTCCATCACACGCGTCCAAGTACTCCACAGCGTGGCTGGCAAGAAAGGGTATAAAAGAAGAAAAACTAATGACATGGCCACCTTGTTCACCTGATCTGAACCCCATTGAGAACCTGTGGTCCATCATCAAATGTGAGATTTACAAGGAGGGAAAACAGTACACCTCTCTGAACAGTGTCTGGGAGGCTGTGGTTGCTGCTGCACCCAATGTTGATGGTGAACAGATCAAAACACTGACAGAATCCATGGATGGCAGGCTTTTGAGTGTCCTTGCAAAGAAAGGTGGCTATATTGGTCGCTGATTTGTTTTTGTTTTGTTTTCGAATGTCAGAAATGTATATTTGTAAATGTGGAGATGTTATATTGGTTTCACTGGTAAAAATAAATAATTGAAATGGGTATATATTTGTTTTTTGTTAAGTTGCCTAATAATTATGCACAGTAATAGTCACCTGCACACACAGATATCCCCCTAAAATAGCTAAAACTAAAAACAAACTAAAAACTACTTCCAAAAACATTCAGCTTTGATATTAATGAGTTTTTTGGGTTCATTGAGAACATGGTTGTTGTTCTATAATAAAATTATTCCTCAGAAATACAACTTGCCTAATAATTCTGCACTCCCTATATTTGGTCTTTTGACTAATGTACTGACTGAATTTCATCATCGGTAGTAAAATAGTGAACCGTGTTACTGTTAGAATGATGTCTTCATTACATAGTAGAGCTGGGCGATAGAACGATAACGATATGTATCACGATATAACTTTTACTCGATAGAGAAATTAAGCTATCGCGATAGACCTGGCCGCTCTTCTCCTCTTAAAATAAAAAAAATAAAAAATAAAATAAAAAAAGGTCAGCCAATCCAAACTAAGTAGCGCAGAGCCGAACCAATCACAGCCGCAGCGTCACGTCGCGTGACTTGTTACGTACAGCACTAGTGCCAAGCCGCACGTGTGTTTGTTTGGGAAGCAGCCAGCGGGTAATGGAGGAAATGAGTTTGCCGACTAGAAAAATCAACCGAGCGTGACCGAAGAGAAAACAGATGATGGTTCCAATGCCGGAGAGATTGTCAAACGGAAGAGCCATAGAAGTTCTGTAGTGTGAAGGTATTTCGGCTATTTCAAGTCTGACAAAAAACAGAGTAGCGTGCACTGTAAATTGTGCCGAAAGCAAGTCTGGAAATACAATAAACTGGTGCATGCGTCACACTGTGCGCCACGTTATTGTTTCGGTGAAATGAATTTCTACAATACTATTACTGTTAATTCTACTCTCTGCAGTGTTTAAATGCTTACATATACACACAGTTACTGTCCCTCCACACATACGACTCAGTTCTGCTTCTATGCCGCAGCTTTGTTTACTTTTTCCCACCGAGGCTTCTAGACTTCTGATTGGCCAACATTTCTGCACGGTTAGGAATCTAGCGCCACCTGCTGCTTTGGCATGTTCATAGCAGCGTTTTCCTTCATTTCTGCCTTTATGTATGGATGGGATTATTTTTTAAAACGAAAACGGAAAATCTCCGTTTTCAAAAATACCCGTGTACGTGTGGACGTAGCCTCAGTCTCTGACTGGAAGCGCTAATTCATCATTCGGCTTTTGTCAGACTAAAGTAACTGTTAAAACTGTTTGAAAAGCTCAGCTATACAACAAGGAGAGATTGAGAATTTCCTTTTAGTTCTCAGTTTATTTGATATTGACAAAAGTTAGTCAGTTTTGTCTGTTATTCTGTAAAACAAACTAAGATTTATTTTTAGAATTAATATTTTGTTTCTAAGTGGAATTGACAATTTAGTCTGTTTCGTTTGTTCTATTTTGAAACTTAAACGCTTTAGCGGCTGCCTTTTGTGTAGTTTGCAATATTTGCCTTTATTTATCTGAAAAAGTCTCATGTTCCTTAAGTACATCTACCCTGTTGAACTTATTATGGGAAATAAATATTTAAATAAAAACAAGCTGCTGATTATTTCACATTTTACTTTTGAGCAACGGCACATTTAAATCTTACAAATATAGTTATTTGGCTTATATCGTGATAGATATCGTTATCGCCTGAAATGAAAAAAACATATCGTGATATGAAAAAATCTCATATCGCCCAGCTCTATTACATAGGAATGCTTCTTCCCTGCTAAATTATTCATGGTACGACTTCTTGTAGCGAAATCACATGCTATAATATTAACAATCTAAAACATACCAAAGCCTCTGTAACATTAGCTTTCATTTTAGGTTTTTTCAGACATTCATTCAATATATTCAAGTAACCTCAGCGGAAGGTGTTACATGAAGAGGATGTGGGACCTATGGAATCTTCGATACCCAGCATCCAGTCTGACGGTGAAAGAATTAGTAGCTCAGTGTTCCAACATTCAAAAAAAAGAGAAGAAGGACCCGCTATCACAGCTGGAGATCGACGAGGTACAACACAAATGCAAGGGAGAGACAGGACAACAATTCAGGGGGGAGATATCATTGCCCCCACCTGAGATTTTGTACCAAGCCCCAGGTGTGATGGAAGAAGGAGCATTGAATGGAATAGAAACTAACCTGAAAGATGGAATCTTGGTGAAGATCGAAATTTGAACCCTGAGAAGCTGATAAGAAGTACAGAAAACTACCCATACTTTAGGCCTTGGAACCCTCCAGGTAAAGACTCACAGCCTTGGCCAGATGATTGAAGAGGTATACCAGAGACATGGAAGGCAGGAGAATAAACCAGCTGGACACCATGGAACCATCCAAGCTGTACGCTCAGTGGCAGGGGAACAGTATGAGAACAGCACATCCAAGGGTGGAGATGGAACTGGAAGAGCGTATGGGAGAAGGGCACAACCCATAAAGTCAATGCTCATTGGCTAGTGCAATAGCTAACAATAGCTCATGGCAACCTCCGTGAACATGGTCCAGTAACATCACAGTGGAAAACATCCAAGAAAGGGTCTCCAGTATGAAGAGCTGGACAGAACCAGGCCCCAACATAATTCAGGCCTAGCTAAAGAAGCTGACTGCACTCCATGAGTATCTGGCAGCACAAATGAACCAGCTGCTAATCAACGAGAGACACCCAGAATAGCTAACTGTAGGCTGGACAGTCCTGATCCCCAGAAAGGACTTGTCCCATCCAACTACCAGCTAATAACCTGCCTCAGTACCAGATGGAAGCTTCTGCCAGGCATCATAGTGCAGGGCTCGCAAAATCGCTAGCCCGACGTCCCGGGGCTAGTGATATTTCCAGTCGGGCTACCAAAATCTATCTCAGCCCTGCCCGTCGGGCTATCATAGGAAGTAAAAATATATGACAATGCCTTTGCTTTCTTTCGCAAATGTAGCTGAGTAATTAGCTGAGTCCTCATCAAAGAACAGTGCTCTTTAATGAATGCAGCACATAACTTTACATCGTAGAGGTAACAGGGAGACATATCGAGTTATCAGATAGCCGTCTTAACTATATTCTAACTCTACAATTTCCCGACTGCACTTACCTCTTATTTCACGACACCACCCTCTAGTGGTGCAATATGGTATAGTCAGACAGGACACAACATCACTCACTAGCTTACTCTTCAAACGTGGCACGTGAAATCTCCCGCAGCAAGCTTAAACGTGCTAGAGGTTGACTGCGCAGAGAATTAAAAAAAAAAATCTCTGGCATGTGTAAAGACAGATGGATTTACGCAGGTATTTTAGTTCTGCTGAGCCAAAAAAGACAGGTCAGGATGAAGAAGGGACAGGCAAAGAAAGGCCTACCACAAAGCGGAAAAGTTATGATAAATCAGATTACGAGGCAAAAAGAAAGCGCAGTTTTTTGGATTCATGGACAAAAGAATTTCTGTGGCTAGAATATGACAAGGTAAATAACATAATCGCATAATCGCAGGTCTTTCCTCCCCACTGCTGTCAGACTCCATAATAAAGACTTTAACTGATCAAGCACACACATCCATACATATGCAATAATACTAAGTGCAATAATCCTTTCTGTCATCGTTGTATTTTTACTCAGTTGTATATAGTATTTGTATTTGTATTCTATTTTTATCTTATTGTATATTTATTTTATTTTATTCTACTGTATATAGTATTTTATTCTATTCTGTACAGTTGTGTACTGTATTTATTCTTATTGTATTCTAATTTTTGCCTCATAACTTTTGCACTGTCCACTTCCTGCTGTGACAAAACAAATTTCCCACGTGTGGGACTAATAAAGGTTATCTTATCTTATCTTATCTTATCTTATAATGTTCTGCCAGGTGTGTCGTGAGTTTCCCTCTATTGCTGAGTCGACAAGCGCCTTTGTTACTGGGACCAGTAATTTTAGGAAAGACCCCATCAGAACTCATGAGAAATCTCTGCATCACAAGAAATGCATTGGTGCTCAGTCTGCAGCATCTGTCCCAGAACAAACACCAATTGCAAAAACCATACTAAAAATAAACCAAGCACAACAAGAAGTCCTGAAAAAGCTGTTTAGAACTGCGTACTATGTTGCAAAGAGTGAACTACCACTGGCAAAATTTAGCAGTCTTTGCAAACTTCAGAAAGCAAATGGCCTAGATCTTGGTTCCACTTACCTCAATGACCATGCTTGCAGAGAGTTTATTGGAGCAATAGCACAAACTTCAAGAGACCAGATTGAAAAGGAAATTCAAGAAAGCAGGTTCTTATCCATTCTTGCAGATGGCAGTACAGACACTGGTATAATAGAACAGGAGTTGGTTCACGTCAGGTATGTGAGGGATAATGGTGACATAGCCACATACATGATCAAATGTCAGCCAGTCAAGAGTGCAAATGCTGCAGGTATTTTAGAGGCTATTGATGAAGCAGTGAACACCATGGGTATCAGAGAGGACACATGGAAAAAGAAAGTAGTGTGTGCAAATTTTGATGGTGCTGCAGTGATGATGGGTGAGAAAACAGGAGTAGCTGGGAGACTGAAACAGAGGATACCCCACATCATAACAATCCACTGTGTGGCACACAAACTAGAGCTAGCCGTGCTGGATAGCGTGAAAGGCTGTGAGTACCTGGTGAAATTTGAAGATACACTGAAAACCATCTTTAAGATGTACTACTATTCCCCAAAGAAGCGAAGAGAGCTGACAGAAATAAGTGAACTGCTAAATGAGAGGCTGGCACATTTCAGTGGGCTGAAGAGCACACGGTGGCTTCCAAGCCGGCTGAGATGTCTAAAGGCTGTGGAAAAAAATTACACTCCCACTGTTGTTCATATGGAGAACATGGCAGAAGGAAGTGATGTCAAAGCCGAGGATGCAGCCAAGGCTAAGGGGGTGGTGCAGGAGATGAAGACTGAGAAATTTGTTCACTTCCTGCATTTCATGTTGGACTACAGTACCATCTTATCCAAGTGCTCTACTGATTTTCAGCATGATAACCTAAACATCACACGAACAAATCAGTTAGTTGAGAGCACAACATCACGCTTACTCAGCCTAAAAACAAAACCAGGAGAATATCAGAAAACCTTGGACACAAAGTTCACAGCGAACCAGGATGGTAGCATTTGCTACTGTGGAACTCAGCTAACAAAAAGTCAGCGACCTGCTAGAAGAGGTGAGGGAACAGACAAAGACACCTTTGGTGCAGAGATCCAGAAGATTATTGACAACACAGTCAAGTACACGGACAACAGATTTAAAAATCTCCATGAAAAGCCTCTCTCTTGTTTCAAGGTTTTTGACCCTTCCACTCTTCCCTACCCCAGAGAAGAACTAGCAAATTATGGGGATGAAGAGGTGGATTATCTTGTCACACATTTTGCCTGTTTGCTAGATGCAGAAGAGAAAGAGAAAATTCCACAAGAATGGATGGATCTAAAAGTGTGGCTTGCAGAACGCCGGGGTCGCAAAGTAGATTGCTTGTACAGAGATCTCCTCTCTGAGAATCCAGAACATCTCTCTCATATCTTGTTGCTGGTGAAATTAATGCTGACACTTAGTCCATCAACAGCCATCTGTGAGAGAGGATTTTCTTGCATGAACCGAGTGAAGACAACACATCGTACCTCTCTACACCCTGAAACACTGAATGACTGCATGCAACTCTCCATTAATGGGGAAACAGTTGAATCTTTTTGCCCTGACAAGTCGATTCGTTTCTGGATGTTTTCTGGAAACGGTTCAAGACACCTGGATCATAAAACCCCGACAAGAACAAAGAGCAGTGAAATGGAGGGCAATGCACAGGAAGAGAAAGCTGATGAAGGAGATGCTATGCCCTCAACGTAGAGTGGCATTTTCTCATCCGAGACTTCAGTGGAAATTTCAGATTCAGGATCTGACACAGACTAATTCATGTTCTACACAGTTCTAACAAGTTCACAGAAAATTCTGTTTAATTAGAACCAGATATTTGAGTTGATTGTAATGTTTACACAGTTGTTGTAATTTGTGTTTTAACAATTTTTTGATTGATGTTTTGTTTCCTTTACAATATTATACAATAAAAATAATCTTTTTTTATTCGGGCTACTCAAATTTATTTCGGGCTACCAAAAACTAAAGAGTGCCTGCCCGAAGGGCTACCAGGGATTTTAAAATTTTGCGAGCCCTGTAGTGGCTAAGATTAACAGGCACATGGTTCAATAGATGAGCGGGGTACAGAAAGAAATAGGTAGGGATACCAGAAGAGTGAAACACCAGCTACTGGTAGACGGAACATTTGCCTGAAGCACCTCAGTGAGATCAGTGACAGGAATGGCTATGGATACTGACTATGAAATGGAGCAATCATGAGCAACCTCCTCTACATGAATAACATCAAGCTGTATGCGAAGAGTGAATGAGACATTGATTCACTGATCCACACCACAAGGATATACAATGACGATACTGGAATGTCGTTTGGACTGGAGAAGTGTAGTTGGATGGTAACAAAGAGGGGGAAGGTAGTCAGAACTAATTGGATTGCATTACCAGAAGGCATCATTGCACTGAGAACAGCTACAAGCACTTAGGAATCCCACAGGCAAACAGGAACTAAGAACAGGCGGCTAGAAAAGCTTCAACCACCAAATACCTGCAGAGGGTCAGGCAGCAGGTACCCTGCTGGAATAAAAAGATGGCCAAAGGCAAAGGAGAAGATAGAAGCCACTGATATCAAGACAAGAAAGCTACTGACCATGCATGGGGGGTTTCACCCCAAAATCCTGAGACTGTACGCTAAGTTTAAGGAAGGAGGCCGAGGACTAATTATTGTCCGTACCACTGTTCAGGATGAGACAACAAACATCCAGGAGTACATCAGAAAGATGGTGACAACTGACCGGGTGCTTAGTGAATACCTCAGGCAGCTGAAATCCAAGTTCAAGAGGAGCAACAATCATGGAATGGCAGGATCCTGCACTAATGTACCATTGGCAGATATAAGTGGCTAACATACAGAGGTTCCACCAGTAGGCAGTAATCATGGCAGCACAGGAACAAGCTCTACAAGATCCATAAAGGCGAGCATCTACCACACCAGCCAAGACTCCAGGTGCAGGCTGTATAAAGATGCCCCTGAGACAATCCAGCACTTAACAGCAAGGTGCAAGATGCTAGCAGGCAGGGTATACATGGAATGCCACAATCAAGTGGCTGACATAATATACAGAAACATCTGTGCCTAGTGAGACCTGGAAGTCCTAAGGTCAAAACACCCCACATGCCTCCTAGGGTGTTTGAGAATGATCGAATTAAGATTCTGTGGGCGTTCCAGATACAGACGGACAACTCGCAAAGATGTGGAAGGTGGCAAGGAAGGAAGGCAAGAGAGGTCCCAGTGGTAATTGGAGCACTCGGTGCAGTCACCACCAAGCCAGGCGATTGGCTCCAAAAGATCCCAGGAAATACATCTGATGAATACAACATCTGCCACAGTAATTAAATACATCAAGTTTTCTTTTGGGAACATTTCAGCATGCCCCCTCTAAAAGGCAAGGTCTGAGGCATGGTGGATTATATAATTACTCTGCAACTAGGCAGCTATGTGAACACAGGAATAATTGGCTTTTACTTTAGCTATACCATAAATTTATCAGTTGTTTTTTTTTTTTAAATGACTGAGGAAAAATGAAAATGTAGCTTCAAGTTCAAGTTCAAGTTGAACTTGAACTTGAACTCTTCCAGCCTCTTCTATTTTGAGCTCCTTTATCCTTGGTTAAATCATAAAAAACCTGAAACATGCTCAGCAGGGGGTTTGTAGAAAGATAGGACCACATAATTGTGAGTAAAAGCAAAAGACTTCACTAAGACAATGCAGAACAATAGTTTCTACAGCACCCGAGTCTGTCTATCTGCTTGCAGTGACTCCAGGTGACGCTGCTTGTTCTGTGTGCATTTGGGCCACCTCAGCCACCATCTGTGTGAAGACAGCCATCAGGTGCACTGGCTGTGAATCCATCATTTTCTGCATCACCAAGGCATGTTGGGTGCTAGTGTGACACATGCCTGTAAAAACTTTCAGTGACAATAACCAACTGCAGCCACAAGATGGCAGTAAATTAAAGGATGGTCGCAAACAGGCGTAAGACCATGCTGTCTGAGATGAAAGGAGAGAGATCGCTTTACTTTGGTACATTTTAATTTATGTGTATTTTTTACATTTTACAAGGCAAGTTTTTCACAGGGTTCCCTTTATTCCAGGGCACTTTTGAAAACTTCAGGGACCACTAAGTAAGCTTGCAGTCTCAGAGCAAAGTGCTCTGTGACTCCAGGATTCCTCAAATCTTTACTAGAGCCAAAGGTAATGCCATAAGGTAAGCATCTGATTAGACATCATGTTTCTAAGATTTTTAGGTCATCCTGGCCTTTAAGACATTTCTGAGTGTAACCAGCTCATTTGTATTATCTTAAACGAATAGAGCTGGGTATCATCTGCATAACAGTAAAAATGGTTTTCACAGTTTTCTAATAATAGTAATATGTGTATAATGTAAAAGGTATTGGATCATGGCACAGAGCCTTGTGGAAATCTATAGCAAACTTTTGTGTGTGAGAAAGACTCCTATTTATCATGCTTAAATTGGAATCTATCAGATAGGTGTGATTCAAATCACAGCAGCAGTGTTCTGTCCTCACTAGATGTGGGCGTGGTTTAGCTTATCCAGTTTGACAGACAGTGAACAGAATGAGAAGAAGAGAATGCTTTGAACTGAGATTCTTCTTTACTTCGATCTGCATCTCTAGTTTACAGGCCATGTTATTGAGGCTTCTTATACATGGTATCCTTTATCCATTTTCATTACTCTCCTTTCTCTTTTCTTTTTGTAAAACTAAATAAACACAAAACAGATAATTACCTTCTCATTCACTGAACATACATAATGTACTAATTGAAACTTAGTTTTCATGACAACCAGCAAAAAACATAAATCTTAAGGTTGCCTCAATTAAACATAAACATCACCTTCAGTTAACTAGCATTATTGATCATAGCAAGTTAGCCAACACATGCTAATATACAGTCGCTAGCACACAAGTAGCTTTACAAATGAGTAATGACCACACAGCTGAAATAGTAACTCAGTATATGCACATTACACATGCATCACAAATCAGATAGTTAAGGTTATAGTATGTAATGAAAACTTACAGGCATGCGTGGGCAAAGGTTTTACCTCCACTGAGCACTTGTAGCAAACTAGCTGGGCATTACAACTTCCCAAGTGCCAACTGTGGCCACAAGAGGGTGCCAAATCATACAAACAAAAGCATATTACCACATTAAAGTTATACCAACACAAGCAGAGTGCCTTTAATACCTGCATTGTGTTATAATTTCTGGAGTAAATGTTATGGACTACTGCACTAAGGTATAGCAGGACAGGCATAGAGATGAGTCCACAGTCAGAGTACATAAGGAGATCATTCATAACTTGCTTTTTTGTATTATAATGATTCATAATTATAATTATGAAATCTGAAAAACAAAACAAAACAAAAAACTTTTCAAATAAATCATTCCTCTGCAGATGATTGGTTTGCTGTTTTACAAGAATTTTTTTTTTTTATTACATAAAAAGAAGGTTGGAGATTGGCCTGTAATTAGATAGGACATAAGACACCTGGATCAAGTAAGAGCTTTATAAGCAATGGTAGTTACCACCACCTTAAAAGCCTGCGGTATCTACCCTTTTAATATAGACAGATTATTCACATTTAGAATTTAAACATTATTAATCAGGCAACTTATTTGAGCAGCCTTGCAGGAATGGAGTCTAAAGGGTATAATCATGGAATGATTAATAAGAGAGAAATAGTCTAAACTTCAGAAGTCATTAAAGAAAACATGAAACATTACAACTATAAAGGCTGATTCACACCAAGGACCCCTGCTGTCAAAAAACGGACATAGATTTAACACTATCTGTGAAGCATGAGTTAAGAGATAAGTGTTAAAAGTTTTTAGAACATATTTAGCGCCATCTTGTGTCAGTGCAGAAAATTAAGGTTCAAGGTTCAAGGTTCTTTATTTGTCACGTGCATAGTTATACAAGTATAACACACAGTGAAATGTAGAAATTACATCACCTTATTGGTTGCTTGCTGGTTATAGACTTACATTAGTTTAAGTTACTAGTTAAAGTTAAAGGAATACGTTGGAGTCAAATTGTTAAATGTTGTCATTCTGTTACTTAAAGTCTTGGTTCAAACTATATGATTAAAGACATTCCTTTATTTCTGACCCCCTCCCCAGCCTGTTGAATGGTGGGGGAGACTATAGTGTTTTATTATAGGGACACATCCTATGTGAGGGTTCTGTTTTCTTGTTTAGTAAACTTCCTGCCTTTATGACCCTTTTGGTCACACACACACACACACACACACACACACACACACACACACACACACACAGTTTTAACCTTTTGTGACCATAGGTTTTTTTTTTTTTTTACAATGGGTGTTTGTTTACAGTTTTTGCCCACTGCTTGAACACATTTTGCAAAACTCCACTCTCTGTGCCAAACTGTACACACAAGTACACATGACACAACACTGGGAAATATACCATTCACATCTGTGCCAAATTGAAACTCTACTCCCAAAACCTAAACTCTGCTGTCAAAACCTGACATTCCTTTGTCAAAATGTAACTCTGTTGACAAAATGACACATACTTGCATCATATGCAAACACTGACAGATCAGGGGGAACACACTAGTCTTCTTTATATAAAACACTGCAGTCCTTGATTTCCATTGTTTATTCAGAAGGCACATTTACAGGAGACACATTTTCAAACAACCAAAAACGCAAATAGACCTACTCAATATTGTACATTGCAGTACCATGAATTCAGATAAAGCAAAAAAAACAAGAACAACACAATAATACTGCAATAGAAAAAACACTATACTGTAAACACAAAAAACCATGACAATTGTGCATAAGTGGGCTCTGTTGGGGTCTGGCCACAGGACCTCATCAACATCGCAAGCAATGTCCTCTCCCGCTAGGCACCGGGGAAAATATCCTCTTGCATGTCGAAACCATCCATGGATTGCTGTCACCTGAATGTCGCCGCAGGCCTGTTCCATTGCCTGCAGAAGAGGCATGCGGGCATGTGGTTGGCGGTCATATACTCGCCATCTCCAAGCCGAAAAAAAATTCCTCTATAGGGTTCAAAAATGGTGAGTAAGGGGGCAAGTATACCACTTCAAATTGATTGTGGTTGGAGAACCAGGCCTGGACCAGAGCAGCCCGATGGAAACTGACATTATCCCATATCACCACAAACCTGGGCTGATCTGGTCTGTTCTGTACAACTATATCATGGAGAGCATCTAGAAATGTGAGTATGTGTTGGCTATTGTATGGACCTAGTATTGCATGATGGTGCAGAAGCCCTCGAAGGCATATGGCGGCACATAATGTGATGTTTCCCCCGCGCTGCCCTGGGACGTGCACAATTGCCCTTTGGCCAATTACATTACGACCCCGTCGTCTTGTTTTGCTCAGGTCGAATCCAGCTTCATCAATGAAAATGTATTCATGAGGCTGTGCAGCTCCATCCATGGCCAAGATTCTCTGAAAAAAAGGGGAACATATCACTGTACTACAGTGCTACACATACAGCACCCTCACCCCATCACACAGGTACCTGTGTAGCTCTCAGAATAGATCCATGTGGTACTGATATGGTACATATTCAGCTGCTACTGGACTTCACCAATACTCTATTGTAAATGTAAGGGACAGTTACACGTACCCGTACATATTCAGCTCGAAGTCCTTTGACCCTGTCACTGTTCCTCTCGAATGGGACTCTGTAGAGCTGCTTCATGGTGATGCTGTGTTTACCCAAGATGCGTCTGATGGTGGTGATGGTCACATGGTCTATGTTGCTGAACACTCGCCTGTCTGCAAGTATTTTCCGTCGTAGCTGGTGGAGACGGATGGCATTGTCTGCCCTCACTAGGTCCACAACGGCAAGTTCCTGCTGTTGTGTGAACAGGCGTTGCCGTCCTCCCCCAGAAGGTCTTCGGGTCATTCTGGAGGAATACAACCACATATTGTCATCGGTTTGCTTATTTTTCTTACAGTACTTTACTGTATGTACTGTGTCATCCACTGTACAACACTGTACTTCAATATAAGGAATCAGCCACTTTGACTGCAAAAGGAGCATTAGCACCCCGTACACTTGATATGGTAATGTGATATACTGTAGAACAGTGCTATAAAACCATCTGAGTAGAGCAGAAGGTATGGAGGTGAAGACAGACCTGTTTTCTAGTCGGAATGTTCGTATTACAGATGCCACTGTGAAGCGGCTTAGATGTGGGTGGACTCTCTGCCCAGCTTCCCTCATAGTCAGGCCATGGTTGATGACATGGTCCATCAAAGTTGCTCTTATTTCATCAGAAATATGGGTCCGTGCATGGCCTCTTTGGCCTCCTCCTCCTCCTCCTCTTCCTCCTCCTCCTCCTCCTCCTCCTCTACCTCTTCCTCTTCCTCTTCCTCTTGCTCTCCCTCCATCCATGCTTGCAAAGTTCTTGAAATGGCTACGCTGAGGGCTTTTTGTAGTTGGCTAATTGGCGTTCGGTTTTGCAAGTAAGTGCCTTCAGGTGTGTATTTGAGTGGTTGCAATTACCCGATGTGTTTTGTATTTTGGATACATGTGTTTTCCGAATGGCACCCTGAAATTTCATTTTGTGAGCGAAGTGTCTTATGTATGAAATGGAGTGTAGCATGCAGGACCATGTGTGTTGCATAAAGGAGTAGGTGTGTTGCATAATTGGAACTGGGGTGCAAAGCAGTGCTTTTGTTTAAGGTAGGGGTACATGTGTTTGAGGTATGGTAACAAAAGCTTCAACTTGTGTTACTTTAGTCTAGGCATGGGTTCATGGTGTTCAAGCAACGGGCAAAAACTGTAATTGGAATAAGTTTCTAAACCAGCGGGGCCTGTGGAAGCGCAGACGCAACAGAATACTTGGCTTGACTTTGACTCTTTGTCAGCATGGCTACAGTGGTCAAGTAAAACCTGGAATGTTTTCTGTTTTCCATGACTAGTGATGAATAGTGCTAGCTTTTGGAGGGCATTTAAAAATTTTTTTTTGTTAAACTATCAAACCGGGACCTCTACACACATTACTATGATTTGATAATAACTGTGACTTATACGGATTAAACAGAGTATCAGTACACTTGGAAGCTCTCAGTAATTAGTAATTTGTTCCCACATGATCTTAAAAAAATAAAAAAATCATAAGCAGACTTGGTTTTGAGTCAAAGCCATGTTGAATATTAGTTTGAAGTGGAAAATGTCCTGTGTTATAATTTAATTTAATTAATTTATTTATTTATTATGGTGCTTGACCCCATTCATCCACCACATGCAATGGGACTCATTGTGGCATCATCTCATTTTGCAGTTGGCTTTACTTTCTTTCCCATGTCATAATTACTTCGTCCACTAGAGTGCAGTGCTACACTATAGTTGGACTGCATGTCCTACCAAACTGCTGCACTATCAAGTCATGCTTTACAGTTTTTTCTGAATGCTTAAACCCTAACTGTGATTCCTGTAGCACAATCTCTAAAACTATTCAGACTTATAGCAAAACCACTCACTGAGTTTGCAAAACTAAAAGCACAAAAACTGCTTTGCACTCAGTTTGCAATTTTGTAACACACACTTTGCAAAACTGTAGGCACAATTCACTGCACAACACTCAATTACCAAATTTCCAACACACTCCTAGCAAAAGTATACACATGTATGGCTATCATTAACACTAATTTGCCAACTGTCTGGCACACTTTCACATGTCAAAACTTTCTTAGATAATTAGTTCACTTTGCAATCAGCCTAAGCACTATAATACAGGTAAGCTGTGTGTGCGGAGTACAATGGAGCGAGCAGAAAGAGTGAGAAGTAGAGGAGGCCGAGGAAGAGGACGTGGAGGTGAAGAAGTAGGATGAAGAGGACGACAAGGACAAGGAGGAGCAAGGAAGACGAGGAGGGGGGAGAGGAAGGGTAGGAAGAGTAAGAAATAGAATTGCTGATGACATCAGAGCTACAATAGTGGACCATGTCATCAACCGTGGAATGACCCTGAGGGTAGCTGGCCAACGGGTCCAGCCTAACTCGAGCCGCTACACTGTAGCAAGTACCATAAGGACATCTTGAAATGAGAATCGGTTAGTACAGTCACTTTGCACAAAGATTTGTAGCACTGCCATATGCCAATGAGAAACACACCAATACCTTTGATGTAAAAATACTGAAATTGTTACTTTACAGAATTGCTAGATGACCAGATGGGGGCAGAGGAAGCATGTTCACTGCAGACCAAGTAACCCATATAGTCATTATGGCGATTGCAAATACAGTTTTTCTCAAATGCTAAAACACATGTCACAAACGTTACCACCAGGTCCCCCAATGTCCAAACACAACACCCTTCTCTAAAGCTACATAAACACAACCACACCTTCCCACTGCAAAACTCAAACTCCCACACCAAGAGAGCAGCTCGAAGCTGTCAAAACTGTAAACACTATACACAGCATTACACACTACAGCAAAACAATTGAAAACACAATGCTCAATTTGTGAGAAGGTTCTTTGTTTCATAACTGCCAATGCATATTTTAGAAACTATACAGTAACGGATCGTCGTAGATCTCTGCAGAGGATTAGGCATTTAGATTTGTGAGTTTCATATGAGTAGTATAAATCTATAGAAAATCCTGCATGTACGTACACTACTGTAACACAACTCAATGCAAAAACAGAATCTATTGCACACAACAGTAATCTTGAAAACATGAACAGGGTGTGAAGTTTTTTTATTTACGTTATTCACACCACACACACACCACAATCACTGTGCGGCATCATGTCGCTGAGCTGTTGCTCGCATCTCGTCCGTAATGATGGTGCGAGGTTGTCTTGCTCTCCCTCCTGGACCTTCTCCTCTCCCATGTTGGCCTTCTCCTCTTCCTCGTTGGTCGCTCCTCTTCCTCCTCTCATTTGAACTCCTCTTCCTCATTGGCCTGCTCCTCTTCTTCCAGGGCCAGCTCTTCTCCCTCCTCTGCATCAAATTCCTCTTCCCCTGACTCTGCCTTCATCCATTGTGTTTGTTTGGAACCTTCAGCATACTGTGCACTCTGAACTTGCTTTTACATGTGGGTACAGCATTAGCAACAAGTGTCTTCAACTTTGAGTCATTGTGTGTAGTGAATGACGCCAGGTGTGTTCCCTGTGTTCAAAGATTGGTGACTGTGGCAAGCATTTTGCATCACATGGGCTTTCATTTGAGGATATGAGCAGAGTTGTTTTGCAACATGTGTTTTAGCAAGGAAAAATGTGTTTAGATTTATGAGTACAGAGGGTTGTGTTTTGTGAATTGTGTCTTCATGTGACATGTGTTTATGGTACTGGAATATGGTGGCTACATTTAGTAAATGTGTTTAGACTACTGGTCATTTGGGTTACAGGATTGGCTTTTGTGTTTTAACATTTGAGAAAAACTGTAATCCTATACTTGGAAATAAACACTTGTGTTTGTTTTGATGTGTTTGAATAAACACCAGTACTTGAAGTTTGGATCCCTCTATGCTTATGGATCTATGACAGAAGTATGAGCTCAAACTGACATAGCCTACCTTGTGCACAGAGAAAGCAAAAGCCAGATGTGTTTTGTATTCATACCATCAGTGTGCAGTTGGCGCATTGTGTGCTTAGTAGATGATGGCTTGTGTGTACTGTTTGATACGGAAACACCATTTTTACGAAGGTGTGAAGAGTTAATCTAGCTGTGTTTGCTTTTGCAAGAGAACTACAATGTTTTGATTATTGGGTGACAGGTTTTCTTATTTGTGTGAAGAGTTTTGCAAAATTAGCCAATAGTTACAAAAAATGTGCTTAAGCAATCAGAAAAAACTGTAATAGGGGAAAAGGTCCCTTGCATGATGTAGTTTTCATATTTGAATTGTGTTTGGCTTCTGGACTCATATCTTTTTGTTTGTGAAGTTTTGAGGTATGAAATTACTTTATTTGCTGTAGTTAATCATCTGTTTTCTCAAAAGAAAACACTTGGTGGGACTTCTTGAACAGAGACAAAGCTGTAGCATCGATAACAAGGGCAGATAAAATACTGAGACAAAAAGACTTCAGGATAAGGGGAACCCCCCACTCATGGCACACCTATGTGCCATGAGTGGGGGGTTTCCCTCACATAGTCTTCAAATTGACAAATTGTCAATCCATCCTACGATTCAATTTTATATATACATGTACATGTTTTAGAATATTAAATACTGTATGTTTGGTTTAAATTTATCAATGGTATTTATAGAAACATAGAGGGGTTCAGGTAAGGACCGAGAGGGAGGGTGTTTGGTGGGGATGTCAGACATGGAGACGCTGTCAGGCATTCTGCTGGGCATGGTGCCCTGCTTCCTTGCTGCCGGCTCCTTGCCACTTAGACTGGCAGCAGCATGCTTTGACTCCATCCCAGCAACAGCGTCAAAGATTTGGGCTGGCTGCCACAGGGTCTTCAGCCAATCGGGGCAACACACTGCCAGATCATTTCAGAGGCAGCCAATAGTAAGGCTTAATTTGTTTTGTGTCATCCCTCCCAAATGTGAATTCCTCCAAACCCACAAGGTACACAAATGCACATGGAAACACAATCTAAGCTTTCACTTAAAGACAGAGTTCACAGATTTACACTGACTCTGTGTATGTCTGGAAAGAGGAAGAGTTACATAAACATTCTTTGTGGTTGGAAATGAATGCACCTCTTCATAGCACAACTGCCTTCCCATGCCTTTCTGTCAGTATTTTTACAGTTTTTTCTGATTGCTTAAGCACATTTTTTGTAACTATTGGCTAATTTTGCAAAACTCTTCACACAAATAAGAAAACCTGTCACCCAATAATCAAAACATTGTAGTTCTCTTGCAAAAGCAAACACAGCTAGATTAACTCTTCACACCTTCGTAAAAATGGTGTTTCCGTATCAAACAGTACACACAAGCCATCATCTACTAAGCACACAATGCGCCAACTGCACACTGATGGTATGAATACAAAACACATCTGGCTTTTGCTTTCTCTGTGCACAAGGTAGGCTATGTCAGTTTGAGCTCATACTTCTGTCATAGATCCATAAGCATAGAGGGATCCAAACTTCAAGTACTGGTGTTTATTCAAACACATCAAAACAAACACAAGTGTTTATTTCCAAGTATAGGATTATTTGCAACCGCCATAATGACTATATGGGTTACTTGGTCTGCAGTGAACATGCTTCCTCTGCCCCAGCATCTGGTCATCTAGCAATTCTGTAAAGTAACAATTTCAGTATTTTTACATCAATGGTATTGGTGTGTTTCTCATTGGCATATGGCAGTGCTACAAATCTTTGTGCGAAGTGACTGTACTAACCGATTCTCATTTCAAGATGTCCTTATGGTACTTGCTCAGGGTCATTCCACGGTTGATGACATGGTCCACTATTGTAGCTCTGATGTCATCAGCAATTCTATCTCTTACTCTTCCTACCCTTCCTCTCCCCCCTCCTCATCTTCCTCTCCCCCCTCCTCGTCTTCCTGTTGCTCCTCCTTGTCCTTGTCGTCCTCTTCATCCTACTTCTTCACCTCCACGTCCTCTTCCTCGGCCTCCTCTACTTCTCACTCTTTCTGCTCCCTCCATTGTACTCCGCACACACAGCTTACCTGTATTATAGTGCTTAGGCTGATTGCAAAGTGAACGAATTATCTAAAAAAGTTTTCACATGTGAAAGTGTGCCAGACAGTTGGCAAATTAGTGTTAATGATAGCCATACATGTGTATACTTTTGCTAGGAGTGTGTTGGAAATTTGGTAATTGAGTGTTGTGCAGTGAATTGTGCCTACAGTTTTGCAAAGTGTGTGTTACAAAATTGCAAACTGAGTGCAAAGCAGTTTTTGTGCTTTTAGTTTTTGCAAACTCAGTGAGTGGTTTTGCTATAAGTCTGAATAGTTTTAGAGATTGTGCTACAGGAATCACAGTTAGGGTTTAAGCATTCAGAAAAAACTGTAAATTATGATCAGCACAGGTTTTCACATAGAGGCTGCACCCACATTGCTGCTACTACACATGGAGCTTTGTCTCACTCTTGTGGAAAATCAAAGTAATACAACATGATGGTGCACAACACAATTTTTCAAAAGATAAACAGTTTTATATTAGTATGTGTCATTACTTGTATTCTGTAAGGCAAGTTAGCATTTTTCTTAATTCAAGAAGAACTGAAGATAGTTAGTTATTTGTTTTCTTTATTGATTTTTAATGCATTTCTCACTTGTCTTACATACATGTCGCATCTAGCACAAAACTAAAACACAAATGCCAAAAATTGTAAAGCGTAAACAATGTCATCAATAACAATGGAAAAACAAAGCATTACATGTTCAAACTAGTCAGGACAGGTGCTGTTCAAACCCCCAGAACTTAGACATTTCAGTCATAATACATGAACCGTCCTGTGAACATCATGGTTTAGTCTGAAAGAAAAAATGAGAGAGAAAATGTAATCCTTTAGTGACAACTTTGTATTGTTTTCTCTTGAAATAAATAAAAGAAACAACAGCAACTTTTATTATTATTATTATTATTATTATTATTATTATTATTATTATTATTATTATCATCATACTATATGCTCCAAGATTAGTGGACTAATCATAATGAAAGTTTGCATAAACATTGCACAGGGAAATTTGAGTGCCAACATATATATGGCATATACACGTATTTCATTCAATAACCAAAATTGTATATATTTGTCATATTTGAAAGTTCAACTAAGCACCAAATGGAATATCATAATACAGTTTTAGAAGCTGAGAAAAAAAAGTAACTGGATTCCTTTAGGTTTTGTGAAGATGTTGCTAGGCCTAGCAGCGCCACCACTTCCTGAGACGCCTAAAGCTTGCCAACCTTCCTCCTCCCATCCTCACCATGTTCTACAGGGGCACCATAGAGAGCATTCTGACCAGCTGCATCTCATAATCCTGCCCATGTTTACGAAATTTAAATTGTTATTGATCCTTTTACCTTAGTCTTAAAGTGTATATTTATTTCTTACTCTTCTTATATTTATTGTTTTTTTTGCACTGAATGGAACTGGAACCTCGTCGTCTTGTCTCTCAATATACTGTATTGTTTAAAGCAGAGATGACAATAAAGTTTGCTTTGACTTTGACTAAAGTCAGGAGAACAACTGAGATAATCCATCCACAATGTGAGGTTAGTCATTAACATACTGGTGCATGGGCTGCGCTGTACACAAAAATGCATTTTCTCCTCCTGTAAACGGACACATAAACGGACACACAAATGTGTGTATGCAGAAGCAGGGAATAATATGCAGAAGCTGAGATAAATAATGTGCTACAATGTTCATACTATACTGATTTTCTATACAAACAAGTTCCTTATGCGCATATACTTTTACTTAGCACTTTTACTTTGCACATTGTCCAAAAGAAAATTGGATTCCTGTAGACACAAAAGGAAATAACTGAACTGCAGAGCTTCAGTGCTCTCTTCTGAAGTCCATTGAGCAGGTTAGGGAGGAGAGGATTTTGTCTAAGCTAACATCCATCATGGACAACAGCTCCCATCCCCTGCCTGAGACTGCACGAGCACTGAACAGCTCGTTCAGCAGCAGACTTTTACACCCACAGTGTAGGATGGAGCACGACCACAGGTCATTCTTACCAGCAGCTGTCAGACTCTATAAGACAATTTAACATCCTTTTGGTTATCTTATCTCCGTACAATTTATTCTATACATATTTCTTTACATTGTTACCTGTATATACGAACTTCAGTTGCTTATGTATATAGGACCACTTTGTGTCTTCCTTTTATATTTTATATTTCCCCCTGCTATAAGAGCTGTGTAACACCCAAATTTCTGGGATAATGAAGGTTTATTCTTGTCACGGTCCAGCAGATCTGCCTGAGAAATAATCTGCTTTGTGTTTTCTCTTTCCTCTCTTCCCCTCTCCCTCTCTCTCCCTCTGTCACCTGGGCGGAGTTCATTGTGGGCTCCCACCTTTGGCCTACATACCTGGGAGATGGGTAACACCTGCGTCTCATTAACTGGCCTTTACTTAAGTGAAGAATCGAGACTTCTCTTCGCTGGATTGTTGCTTAACCTGTGTCAGTGAAATCCTGGCTGAGACACTGCAATCTAGTTCCCTTGGTTTTGCTTCTTGTGTTAACACATTGTTTTCCTGTGTACAGACACTGTGGACCTGCCCTTGTTCCTTACAAAGATTCTGGTGTGAGAGAGGAGTGAGAGACTGGTAAGACACCAAGAGAGACAGAAGAGGAGTGAGACTGTTCACCTGCTTTTCCCTGTGGATTCCCTGGAGCCCTGATCCCTTGTATATAGCACTTTGTCACTGTTGTACATTTCACCCGGTGTTTGTGAATAAACCCTTCCTTTGAGCCAAGGAGTCCTGTGTTTGAGTCCCTCCAGTTAATGTGACTATTCTATTCTATTGTATTCTATTCTGCATATAAATTGACTGGCAAGCAAACACAGATTTAATATTAAAGTTAATTAAATGTATTAATGCTCAGTGAAAGTGGAGAGAGACAGGCAGAGATCAGTAAGGACAAGGATTATGTAGACAGACGGAAAGAAGCATACTACGGTTTTTCAGACAGGCGCAGAGGACAATAACATTAGGACAGTAAGTAATTAACATTTATTTATATATCACTTTTCATAGATAAAAATCACAAAGTGCTTCACATTAAAACCAGAAACATAAATAAAATAAAAATATAAAACAATGACAAAAATATTAATTAAAAGCTTGTTTGTATAAAAATGTTTTTAACTGCTTTTTAAAAGAGTCAATGAAGTCTACACAGCATTAAACACAACAGAAAGAGCCCTGGTGCCAGTGGCTGAAAAGCGTGTTTTGATATGGGACCAACAGTAACCTCTGACCTGACGATCTAAATGCTCGGGAAGAAGGAGGTTTCAACAGGTCAGAGATATACTGTGGAGCTTCACCATATAGAGCTCTAAAAGTTAAAACTAAAATTTTTAAATGAAACCTAAAATGTACTTTTCAATAATATGTGACCTCTTGTTAGTACCAGTTAAAAGTCTTGCTGCAGCATTCTGTACAGTCTGAAGGCGATCCAAAGCTTATTTGCTGAAACAAGTAAAAAGACCATTACAATAATCCAGATGAGAAAAAAATTTATAGCATGAATAATCATCTCAAGTTCTGCCTTTGACACCAGTAGTCTGAGTTTAGAAATGTTTCTTAGATGATAAAAACAGTTCTGAACCAGTTGTTTCTCAAGTGACATTGAACTGTCAAATATGACACCCAATACAGCGTATGAGTGAAGAATAAAAAAAAAGACAATGTACCAAAGCTTAATAATCATGAGCAAGACTGCTTGGATATATTCTAGTTCTCATTCCACCATGTGTGTGTGTGTGTTTCCACAAAGTCTATGAAAAAATTATGAATTTTGAAATATTTAACAATATTTCATGTTATTTAATGAGGTGAAATATTTGATTTTATGTTGGTTATGTTTTTTTTTTGTTTGAATAAGTTTGGGTTTTGGTTGTAAGTTCAAACAGTTATTCCTCTCTGTGTTGAGATTATTTATCAACATAAGCAGCTTGGGGCGCATTTACGATAAAGTCAGCCTCTACTATAATTTCTTCAAAAAACAAAAACTGGAGATTAACTCAATAACTGACTCTTATTAGAAGAAGCAATCACTAGATGTGGCCCAGTAATTATTTATAAGAAATATTACTTCAGAAAAAGCGCACTGAATAGGTTTACTGTAGCAATGTACTTTGTATGTGATGTATATAGAATTCAAATAACCTAAGAAAAGGAAATTAAATGACTTAGCATAAGTCTTACCAATTGGATCAACAATAGCCTGTGCATTCCCAGCAGCGTGATTCACAACACATCGGAAATTCTGTTGTGTATCCCAGTCCTGTTTCCTCACTCGGACTTGACTGACTCCAGTATAAACATCGCCTTTTTGTACTGAAGGGTACTGGATGAAGTCTGTCAAGGCAGTGTCGCCTTTGGTCCACGAGAAAGTCACTGCAGGTGCACTGAAGTTTACTGTAGCAATGTATTATGTATGTGATGTATCAAGAGTTCAAATAACCTAAGAAAAGGAAATTAAATGACTTAACAAAAATCTTACAGACTATAACAATATCAGCCTGTGCATTTATGTGCAAATTCATTCAAATTGTTTAGTTTTGTATATGTTCACAGAGCTTTCATGTAAACTTGTTATAAGTCAAATAGAATAAGATAAACTGATTAAATGTGAATTAGCATAAGGCTTACGTGTTGGTCTGACAGGAGTCTGTGCATTCCCAGCAGCGTGATTCACAACACATTGGAAATTCTGTTGTGTATCCCAGTCCTGTTTCCTCACTCGGACTTGACTGACTCCAGTATAAACATCGCCTTTTTGTACTGCAGGGTACTGGATGAAGTCTGTCAAGGCAGTGCCGCCTTTGTTCCACGAGAAAGTCACTGCAGGAGGGTTAAAGCCGGTGGCAAGGCAGCCAAGAGTGACCATATCTCCACTTTCAGAACCACATGGTGCCAGAAGAAACACAGTGGGTGCAGTTGCAGTGGCTAAGAAAGGGGAGACAACAGTAATTAAGATACCAGAATAGAAATACAATAATATACCACACATTTTCACTTAGAACTGATTAAAGAGAAAACACTTGAGCTGATTATGTTGCGTAATAAATCCCATCTTGAAAGACATTACATTTTAAATGTTTAGCATTTCAAATGTCCCGATTTATGTCCCATTTCATTGATCACTCTCCATTAGTGTTAAATATTAATATTATATAGTAATATATATATTATTATATACTAATAAGTGTCATAAAAAACTGAAATAAGTAAAAAGAATAGCATATATACATCTTATTGACAGTAATGGTGACCAGACACAGAGTGATTTCATCTTCAGGCTAAAATTGGTCAGTGTGCAGCTGTGAGAGGATGTGGATTGTCACCGCTGGCTCTGTCCCATCAGGAATTGATACTCAGCTAAACAGGGAGATTATGTATAAGTTTAAAGTCAAGACATGAGATAAAATTATGTATATATGACGACATATGTATGTGTACGCATGTGTGTGTATTGTAACGTACTGTTTTTCAGATCTGTGGTTGTGAAAAAATCTGATGGGGAGAAAAAAAAATTATGTATTATGTGTTGTACCTCAATTTATTGGCTATTAGTTCTCATCAAACTTTATCTTTATTTTTTTTAAATTATTTTTAAATTCCTCCAAAAGTTGAAGCTGTTGAAATGACTAGCACTTTCATATGAGTACATTAGAAGTTAAAGAAACTACTCAAAACAAATTCTATATGACTTAGCATAAGGCTTACCTGGTTTTATGGTTTTATTTTGATTTATTACAAAATCATAGAGCAAAAAAACATTTTTTGGTTTTTTTTCTCACCTAGTGTGTTGTCTATCTCGCTTTTATTCAAAGATCTACTTTGCCCTCCTGTAAACACAAGTGAATTCAGTATCTTCATTCACATCACTGGAATTTACTGTGTGAAAACTTGCTGTGTTGTACACTTGATTCAGAAACTGTAGTGATCAGATCAATTTTGCTGGTGACGTCTGCTCCATTTTTCAGCCATTTGATATCATGTTTCTTTGGTGCAAACTCTTTGGCAAAGCAGGAGGCAGAATAGGTACTGTCCTCATCAGGAGAGGAAATCACTTTATGAGTTGGATTCCTCTTAAACAGCACTGAAAAAAAAAGATGTACACAAATGTATGTATGCAAAAGCATTGAATTATTAATTTAAATGAACATACTATTCATAAATATAGAAATCCATCCATTTTCTTGCGCTGGAAAGTCTGTCTTGCAACCCAGTCCTGTCTCCTCACTCGGAGTTGAGTGACTCCAGTATAAACATTCTCTTTCTGTACTGCAGGATAGTGAATGGTGTTTGTCAAGGAAGAGGACCAAAGGAAGGAACCTTTTGTCCATCACAGGAGGGTTAAACCCAGTGGCAAGACAGGCAAGAGTGACCATATCTCCGCTCTGAGAACCACATGGCATCAGGGGAAACACAGTGGGTCGACTTGAAGTGGCTAAGAAAGGGGAAACAATAATAATTAATATACCACAATGGCAAAACAATAATAAAGCACACATTTTCACCTAAGATTAGTTAAAGATAGACTTTAGCCTTTAAATGTTTATCATTTCAAATGCCCCGAATCCCAATTTGTTCATCAGCCTCTGTCAGTGCTATTATATATATTACTGTTGTTATAAGTTCCAGATTTTGTTAGTGTATAGATCATTTTTCTAAATTATTTTAAAATGCAGAATGTGGACAAAAAAAAACAATAAAAAAAATGAAATAAATAAAAGAATAACATAAAGTTAGTAAACTTCGTTTCACAGTGTTGATGGCAAACTCTTTTAAGAACACATTAAATTTGATTCCACTTCAGCATTGATATTTGGCTGAAATGGTTTACTTACCTGATGAAACAGTGACTGTTGTCCCCTTTCCCCAATAGTCTACAGCACCGTATCATAGTACTGAATATACTTAGTACTGATGATACACAGAAGCAATTACTTCTGGGACTAATTAATTATTACATTATATTAATTATAATATATTATAAAATCCTATCAAATCACCCAAAATACGCTATCTGTTAATAATAATGGATTTCGAGACCCTTAAAGCACTTTACAATTCCACTATTCATTCACTTTCACACACTGGTGGAGGCAGCCACAGTTGTAGCCACAGCTGCCCTGGAGCAGACTGACAGAAGCAGGGTTGCCATATCGCACCATCGGCCACTCTGGCCAACACCAGTAGACGGTGAAGTAGGTAGGTGAAGTAACACAACGACCAAGACAGACGGAGCTGGGGATCGAACCAGCAACCTTCCAGTTACAAGATGAGCTTCCCAACCCCCTGAACCACGGTCACCCCACAAGACCATTTCGACGATATCGCATTTTTATAGCAAATGTATATGAACACAATTCACATTTGAAGTGACACTGACAAAAAGTCTGTGAAGGTTCTCAGTCATCCAGGTCATCATAATGTAAGGAACTTTGAAAGAAAAGTGTCTGGACTTCTTTATGTTGCTTGAACTTGAACAAAAGTAACTTGAACAAGAAATTTTTCGCTTTTCTTTCCAAGCTCCTTAGACCACACTGACAAAAAGTAAAATTAGAACTTGCATCCAATGGAGACATATCTTAACTGATGACGCTGTAACTGGAGAGCCATTTTATAAGTCTTAAAGCCATTTGAAATAGTTAATGGATACTGTAACAGGGTAGCCCTTAGCGGCTGGAAACACAGTGAGACAGACCAAGGCAAGTGTAGTGGAACAAAGTATTTATTCGCTATACGGCTCTCCTTACAACAATTAACTTGTCGAGCTTCTTTACAGCACAAAAATCCCCCTCTAATGACAACTGGCAGCCTTAAATATGTTCAGCTGTCACAGACTCAACCATTATTCCACTCTCAGGTAAATTCTTAAATCCCAACCTTCCACCACAGTATACAATATATCAATAAGAATAAATAAATACATAAATACATTTTCACATTTACATATTAATAAATATTTCACACTTAATGTTACACCAAACCCAATATTATAAAAACCCAGAAACCCAAGCACAAAAAGATTCACCACACTCTCTTTACCCATGGTCTCTCCCGGAACCTTTAAATGGTGTCTGGACCCCCGGGGAAACATTTGCCCAAACACCTTGAAGAGGACACAGGCAAGAAAGGTGAGTAATCATTAACTTACAAACACTTATTTACACCACTTTTATCCCTAGATTTTACACACACATTTGCCTTAGTTTCCCTTATTGGTAAACCTTAATCACAATCTCAATCACCATTCTTCTCTCCTGACAGACAACCACCACATTCCTTGATGAGGAGCAGCTGTGCAGGATCTGAAATAAGGCTACCAACTGATTTTAAAATTCCCAATAAATAGACAATAAATATTTAAACTGCTTGTGTGCAAATCCATGCTTAAAGTGCAATGCTCATAAAGTGCTTGATAAGGTGCTTTTAATAAAGTGAACAGTGTGCTCCAAAGTGCTATACATATAATATAAATAAATGCAGTAAGGGAGTCCTCTTCCTTACATTTCCTCCTCCCTCTCTTAAGCGCGAAGTGCTTCAGTCCTCTGTCATCCTAGATAAACAATCAGCAACCACATTTGACTTCCCCGGCCTATACTGGACCGTAAAGTCATAAGGCTGCAGAGACAGGTACCATCCTGCAATGCGGGCATTCGCATCCCTCATGCGGTTCAACCACTGGAGGGCACGATGATCAGTCTCCAGAGTGAAGTGACGTCCCAGAAGATAATACCTCAAGGCCTCAATAGCCCATTTCATGGCCAAACACTCTTTCTCCACTGTCGAATACCTCGTCTCCCTGTCGAGTAGTTTCCGACTCAGAAACACCACAGGTCTTCTTTCACCATCCACCTCTTGCTGAAGGACAGCACCAAGGCCAACTCCTGAAGCATCAGTTTGCAAGATGAATGGCTTGTTGAAGTCTGGACTGTGTAGAACTGGATGTGTGCAAACTGCTTCCTTGAGGTCTCTGAATGCTTGCTCACAGTCTTCTGTCCAACCCACTTTGTTGGGGGCTGAGCCTTTTGTGAGGTCATTCAGTACAGTGGATCGCTCTGCAAAAGAAGGTATGAATTTCCTGTACCAGCCTACTAGACCCAGAAAACCTCTCACCTTCCTTTTTGTTGTCGGAACTGGGAAGGACTGAATTGCTTCAATCTTTCCAACCTGCGGCTTTATCTTCCCAGAGCCAACTACAAAGCCCAAGTACTCCACTTCTCTCTTGGCTATGGAGCACTTCTTGGGATTGATAGTCAGTCCAGCCATTCTGATGGAGTGTAGCACCTTCTGTAGGTGAATGACATGCTCTTCCCAGGACTGGCTGTACACCACCACGTCATCCAGATATGCTGCAGAGAATGCTGACACATCTCTCAGTACATGGTCCATTAATCGTTGGAATGTCACTGGTGCACCTTGAAGCCCAAATGGCATGACTTTAAATTGGTACATACCAAAAGGAGTTTTGAAGGCTGTCAGCTCTCTCGCTTCTGGTGCCAAAGCCACTTGCCAGTATCCTTTACACAGATCAAGTGTTGTAATGTACCTTGCTGATCCAACTCTCTCCAGCAGGTCATCCACCCTGGGCATTGGGTAGGGATCAAACTTGGATACTGCATTCAAATATCTGAAATCAATACAGAATCTCAGGGTGTCATCTTTCTTTGGTACCAAAACAATCGGGCTGCACCACTCACTACTTGACACCTCAATGATTCCCAGGTCCAACATCAGTTTTATTTCTTTCTGCAGCACTGGCACCAACCGTTCTGGAATTCTGTAGCTCTTTTGTCGAACGGGTGCATCCTCCTTCACCCGTATCTTGTGCTGAACCAGTGATGTGAAGCCTCGTGTTTCTCGAAAGAGCTGTGGGTCCACGAGTGGTTTTATATCAGCCTGCTCAGTAGGAGACAAATGAGAAAGGTCAACTGAAGCACAAACTTGACTGTTAGTTGGAAAGAACTTCTCAGTCACCTCCTCATCCTTAACTGAACGCACCAGTAACTGATAGACCGGCTCTTGTCGGCTGTGGAATTCTTTCAACAAGTTCACGTGAAATGTCTGATATTTTTTAACTCTTTCTGGCATATTCAGCTCATAAGTGACTTTACTCACTTGTCTGACGATCTCGTATGGTCCATGCCATTTTGTCAGCAACTTGTTATTGCTGGTGGGAAGCAATAACAGTACTTTCTGACCTGGAAGGAAGACCCTATCCCTGGCCTTCTGATCATACCAAGTCTTTTGATGTTTTTGTGCAGCTTTCATGTTGTCTTGCATCAATGATGCCATTTTCTCCAACCTCTCTCTCATGGTGATGACGTAGGCTGCGATGTTTTCGCCCTCTGCTTTGGATTCCTCCCAGCAGTCCTTAAGCAGATCCAGGGGGCCTCTCACTTGGCGACCGTATAAAAGTTCAAAAGGCGAGAAGCCAGTGGAAACCTGCAGGACCTCCCGGTAGGCGAACAGAAGGTAGGGCAGCCATTGATCCCAGTCAGCACCTGTGTCAGAGACAAACTTGCGCAGCATACTTTTGAGAGTCTGGTTGTATCTCTCCACTAGCCCGTCCGTTTGGGGGTGATACGGGGTGGTCTTAAGTCCCTTTATCCCTAACAGCTTATAAACCTGCTGCAACAACTTGGATAGAAAGTTCGTTCCACAGTCCGTCAGAATTTCTCTTGGTATGCCTACCCTAGAGAAAAGCTGCAGAAGACAATTAGCAATGTGACGAGCTTTAATTGATCTGAGTGGGAAGGCCTCAGGAAACCGTTGCATAGTCACATATGACTAATATGTAGCGATGACCGGTGGAGCTCCTCTCTAAAGGGCCCACGATATCCATGCCTAGCCTCTCAAATGGTGTTTCAATAATTGGCAATGGTTGCAACTGGGCTCGCGCTACTCCTTTGCCTGAGGTCAACTGACATTTTTCACAGGAACGGCAAAACTCAGAAACCTGGACATACATCCCTGGCCAAACAAAATGGCTGCTGATCCTATTCAGTGTTTTGTGAAAAGCCATATGACCTGCCCATGGAATTGAATGACCCAAATCCATAACTTTGTCTCTGAACTGTTGTGGGAGTGCCACAGCTTCGCACTTCCCCTTTCTCTGGTACAAGATGCCTCCTTTAATCAAGTAAACAGTGTCTGCAAGACAGCTTACCTGACCTTGACTAGCCCCCTCTACCTCTGTTACCTTCTCAAACCAGGGTTTTAGAGTAGGGTCGCTTCTTTGGAGTGCACCTAAATCTGAGGGAACATCAAACTCAAGTTGGTTATTTGGCTTAGGGAACAATGCTGTACCTTTTTCCCCTGAGCCTTTGAACTTTTCTCTTCTTTTCTGAGCCCTAGACTTCCTAATCTTCCCTGGCTCCGTTTCGAGAGACTCCTCAAAAAAGGGTAGTTCTTGCATCCTTTCCTTTGCACTTTGTGCTCTTGTGACTACATGACAGGGTTTAAATGGTTCAATTGTCATATCTAGAGGAAGTGAGCTTCCAGATTCATCACCTAAGCCTTGAATGTCTTTCTCAGCACTCACTTGAGGGTCATAATCTGACTGATGTATTAGATCAAAAAGAGTGGGGATGTCATTACCAAGTATCACTGAATATGGCAAACTGGGAACCACAGCTACCACTAACAAGTAGGTTTGACCTCCCACTGTCAGGTAAACCTCAGCAGTGGGGTACCTGTGTTCGTCCCCATGCACACAACTTATTGTAGCCCCAACCCCACTTAGCTTTTCTCCTGAAATTATGCTAGAATGTACAAGAGTCTGAAAGCACCCAGAGTCAAGCAAAGCTTCCTCTTTACGCCCATTAATTAAAACAGGGACAGTACAAGCTTTCTTTCCTACTGGCTCTGTGGCTGGTCTTGGAACTGCACATAAAAGAGATGGTTTTGACTTAAGTGCAGGGCAAAATTGTTGTGTATGGCCAAAGTTATGACAGTGATAACATTTAATATCCTGAACTGAAGACTTAAAGGATTTCTTCACATTGTGAGGTCTATGGGAAGGGAGCTGCCTAGAACTAGAAAGATTTCTAGCCTGAACTTGACCAGAACCCTGTTCACCCCCAATGGACTTACTTGGTTGGGCGTAGTGGGTCTCCCGGCTGAAGTAGGTGCTCTTGCTTCCTTTTCTGGCTGAAGTGAAAACCTCTGCAAGGCTAGCTGCTTCCTTTGCAGTCTTCGGGTCATGCTCACGTATCCAAATCTCCAGCTCTGGGTTAACCATTCTCAAAAACTGCTCCAGAATTATCTGCTCAGATATTTCTTCTACAGTTGATTTTTCAGGTTTAATCCATCTTGAAAACAGGTCTTTCAATCTTACATAAAGTTCACGTGGCGTCTCACCTGGTTCAACTTTCGAAGATCTGAAGCGGCGTCTGTAGGTGTCAGCAGTGATCTCATATTTTGCCAGAATTGCCTCTTTCACCTTATCATAATTCTCAGAGTCTGTTAAATCCATAAGAATGTAGGCTGTGCGGGCTTTACCTGTCAACAGGGGAACCAGGCGAATAGCCCACTCATCTCTGGGCCATCGACACACATTTGCCATTCTTTCAAACGTAGTCAGAAAATGTTCAATGTCATCTTCTGGTGACAGAGGAAAAAGTTTTGGTTCAATTAAAGACCTGGACCCACTGGCCACTGGAATGTCTTCACCATTGAATCCAAGTTCTTGTTCTTCAGATATTGTAGGGGGCGCTGGCGCCTCTGGTGGATCAGGTTTATCAGTTACAGCATTAACTTGTAGCTGGATTTGCTGAAATTGATGCTGCATGCCTTTCCACCTTTGCTCCTGACGTGACAAATCCTTCTCCCACTTTTGGTCTCTGGCTGCTTGAGACCGCATAAGAGATTTCACCAACCCTGTCAACTCCTCCAATTTGTCCTCAGGGGTTGTTGCTGCCATGGCCTCTAGCTCAGATGAAGCTCCAACTCCTTCATCAGGCTGCTCCTCTTGGCCTGGCTTTCTTCCACCTCTTGTCATCATCTTCTCACTGTGGCATGAGTGACACACTTCTGACACCACTTGTAACAGGGCAGCCCTTAGCGGCTGGAAACACAGTGAGACAGACCAAGGCAAGTGTAGTGGAACAAAGTATTTATTCGCTATACGGCTCTCCTTACAACAATTAACTTGTCGAGCTTCTTTACAGCACAAAAATCCCCCTCTAATGACAACTGGCAGCCTTAAATATGTTCAGCTGTCACAGACTCAACCATTATTCCACTCTCAGGTAAATTCTTAAATCCCAACCTTCCACCACAGTATACAATATATCAATAAGAATAAATAAATACATAAATACATTTTCACATTTACATATTAATAAATATTTCACACTTAATGTTACACCAAACCCAATATTATAAAAACCCAGAAACCCAAGCACAAAAAGATTCACCACACTCTCTTTACCCATGGTCTCTCCCGGAACCTTTAAATGGTGTCTGGACCCCCGGGGAAACATTTGCCCAAACACCTTGAAGAGGACACAGGCAAGAAAGGTGAGTAATCATTAACTTACAAACACTTATTTACACCACTTTTATCCCTAGATTTTACACACACATTTGCCTTAGTTTCCCTTATTGGTAAACCTTAATCACAATCTCAATCACCATTCTTCTCTCCTGACAGACAACCACCACATTCCTTGACGAGGAGCAGCTGTGCAGGATCTGAAATAAGGCTACCAACTGATTTTAAAATTCCCAATAAATAGACAATAAATATTTAAACTGCTTGTGTGCAAATCCATGCTTAAAGTGCAATGCTCATAAAGTGCTTGATAAGGTGCTTTTAATAAAGTGAACAGTGTGCTCCAAAGTGCTATACATATAATATAAATAAATGCAGTAAGGGAGTCCTCTTCCTTACAGATACTTTTCTTACTTCTCACAAAATTGGTCTGAAATTCTTTTTTTAACATATTCTGTAACAAACTACAACAATTGTTGAAATAAGTACTTAATTTATCAAATTTATCATTATAGTTGTAAACAAATGAAAATGAATACATTGTATCGTACCGGGGGATCAGGAATTTCTCTCTTTAGCAAGAAAGATAACAATTCATACCTGATGTGACAGTGACTGTCGTGCCCTTTCCCCAGGAGTCATAAGCGTAGTCACAGTCTAACAACTTACTGACAACTGTATACAAAAACCTTACGCCCCATCTAATAAATTCTACAATCTGATATATTCTCCAGTTAATATAAAGAGATTCAAAAGACTGAACAAAACCTGATTTTCACCACCATTTAAACGAAGTCTGTAAATTATAAGCCATTTATCCCTCAGTAGTCCACAAATGATGGTATTGAACTTTCTCACAACCACAACATTTCTTTAAAAAAAAAAATCACAATTTAAATTAGAATCATAAATTAAAATGAAAGAATTAGATCACCTTACCTGATGTAACTGTAACTTTTCTCTTTATCAGATTTCATATAATTAAGCAGGAAAAAAAAGTTAGTTATAAGAATGTTAGAATTCATACCTGAACTGATAGTGACCATTGTGCCCTTTCCCCAGTAATCAAACGAATGGCCACAATCTAAATAATTATTTACAGCTCAAACCAAAAACCTGTTTGCACATTTCTGTGTTTTTCCATATTATTTTATGATAAGAAAATTATGTGGAATACTACTGCAAATTGAGATTTTGAATTGTTAAAAACAACAACACAGCCTTTAAATTTAAATCTTAACATTAAGGGAAAAAAACTGACTCACTTTCCCTGATCTAACCGTAACCATTGTGCCTTTCCCCCAGGGGTCAAAAGCGTTGTCATACAGGGAGTGCAGAATTATTAGGCAAGTTGTATTTTTGAGGAATAATTTTATTATTGAACAACAACCATGTTCTCAATGAACCCAAAAAACTCATTAATATCAAAGCCGAATGTTTTTGGAAGTAGTTTTTAGTTTGTTTGTAGTTTTAGCTATTTTAGGGGGATATCTGTGTGTGCAGGTGACTATTACTGTGCTTAATTATTAGGCAACTTAACAAAAAACAAATATATACCCATTTCAATTATTTATTTTTACCAGTGACACCAATATAACATCTCCACATTCACAAATATACATTTCTGACATTCGAAAACAAAACAAAAACAAATCAGTGACCAATATAGCCACCTTTCTTTGCAAGGACACTCAAAAGCCTGCCATCCATGGATTCTGTCAGTGTTTTGATCTGTTCACCATCAACATTGCGTGCAGCAGCAACCACAGCCTCCCAGACACTGTTCAGAGAGGTGTACTGTTTTCCCTCCTTGTAAATCTCACATTTGATGATGGACCACAGGTTCTCAATGGGGTTCAGATCAGGTGAACAAGGAGGCCATGTCATTAGTTTTTCTTCTTTTATACCCTTTCTTGCCAGCCACGCTGTGGAGTACTTGGACGCGTGTGATGGAGCATTGTCCTGCATGAAAATCATGTTTTTCTTGAAGGATGCAGACTTCTTCCTGTACCACTGCTTGAAGAAGGTGTCTTCCAGAAACTGGCAGTAGGACTGGGAGTTGGGCTTGACTCCATCCTCAACCCAAAAAGGCCCCACAAGCTCATCTTTGATGATACCAGCCCAAACCAGTACTCCACCTCCACCTTGCTGGCGTCTGAGTCGGACTGGAGCTCTCTGCCCTTTACCAATCCAGCCACGGGCCCATCCATCTGGCCCATCAAGACTCACTCTCATTTCATCAGTCCATAAAACCTTAGAAAAACCAGTCTTGAGATATTTCTTGGCCCAGTCTTGACGTTTCAGCTTGTGTGTCTTGTTCAGTGGTGGTCGTCTTTCAGCCTTTCTTACCTTGGCCATGTCTCTGAGTATTGCACACCTTATGCTTTTGGGCACTCCAGTGATGTTGCAGCTCTGAAATATGGCCAAACTGGTGGCAAGTGGCATCTTGGCAGCTGCACGCTTGACTTTTCTCAGTTCATGGGCAGTTATTTTGCGCCTTGGTTTTTCCACACGCTTCTTGCGACCCTGTTGACTATTTTGAATGAAACGCTTGATTGTTCGATGATCACGCTTCAGAAGCTTTGCAATTTTGAGACTGCTGCATCCCTCTCCAAGATATCTCACTATTTTTGACTTTTCTGAGCCTGTCAAGTCCTTCTTTTAACCCATTTTGCCAAAGGAAAGGATGTTGCCTAATAATTATGCACACCTGATATAGGGTGTTGATGTCATTAGACCACACCCCTTCTCATTACAGAGATGCACATCACCTAATATGCTTAATTGGTAATAGGCTTTCGAGCCTATACAGCTTGGAGTAAGACAACATGCATGAAGAGGATGATGTGGACAAAATACTCATTTGCCTAATAATTCTGCACTCCCTGTAGTGTAATATTTCAACATATCCAATGTAAAAAAATAACTAGCTCCAAATTCTAAATATGCCCAATTATACAGTGAAAGTTCACTTCAATTCACTGACAGACTGTCTTCAGTTTTCCTTGAGCCTTGTGTTGACCTTGTTGCCACCTTCTTAGGCAACAAGGACTCATGATAGACTCATGATGCACCTTCATGTCTAATTCTGTCTCAGATTGGTGTCCTGATGTGCTCACTGGATCACGGATTCAAAGTGAGAACAAAGTTAGCTAGGTAGTTAGCTTTCAGCAAGCCAAAATATATGTCAAAGATATACATAAAAATAATCATTTTAAAACCAAACCAGATAATATTTTGTTTAATATTTGGTTTTCTCCTGGCATTTTTTCTATTCAAGGTTGAAATGTTATTTCTAGAAAATAAAAGTTCAGCTAAAGGATTATTAATGCTTTTCATCACCACAGCAATCTGGCGTTTTTCTTTTTCTTTTTCGTTTTAATTTTTTTTAAATTTTCTTTTTTGGTCTGCGGGTCGAGTCTGTGCCCTCCAGCAATAACTTTTAACTATTATTTATAATTTTCCCAAATAAAAGGATCTGGCTTGCATTAGTCACATGACAACCATTAACCAATGCTCACCCTTGACAGCAGAGTGTTCTTGTTACAAGCTCGCAATGAGCACATGCATGTTTTTTTGCTGCCTGGACGGTGTGGAGCTGTAGGGGAAACACACAAATTAACATGGAGACGCAGATGCAACAAAATCCAGTAGGAAGGGTGTACAGCATATATACCCTATAGCTCACAGGAGTATTAGTTTATTATGTACACAAGGCAACAGCCATTAAGATACCATAATAGAAATACAATATATCAGACATTTTCACTTAGAACTGATTAAAGAGAAAACAATAGAAAAGACATTTCAAGTGCCCGAATCCTTCCCTGCAACATTTTTTAGAGGCAGTTTGCCCATCAGCCTCCTCCAATATAAGTTTACTCTTCTGTTAGTGGACACATACATCAGAACATTATTTTAAATGCAGAACATGAACAAAAGTCATTGCATGTAAACAATAGTGTAAAGTTGTTGAATGTCCTTTCACAGAATTGAGGGAACATTCTTACAAAAACACAATACATTTAATCCAACTTAAGTAGTGATCTCGGAAATGAAATTGTATTCTTACCTGATGAAACAGCAACTGCTGTCTCCTTTCATTCTCAAAGGTAATGCCATCTAAGGTAAGTATCTGATTAGACATGATGTTTCTAAGATTTTTATGTCAGCAGGTCTTCAAGAGATTTTTTCACCTGTGTCATCTTACTTCATAGATGAATAGAGCTGGGTATCATCTGCATAACAATAAAAATGTGTGCACTCTTTTCTAATAATATTAACTTAATAAAGTTTAGGAAAGCATAATAATGTGTGCATGATGTGAAAAATTATTGAATCATGGCACAGACCTGGAGGAAATCCATGAAAAACTTTTGTGTCTGAGAAAGACTCCTCATTATCATGCTAAAACTGGAATCTATCAGATAGGTATGATTCAAATCACAGCAGCAGAGTGCCTTTAATACCTACATTGTGTTCTAATTTCTGGAGTAAAATATTGTGGTCAGTGTTATGGACTGCTGCACAAAAGTCTAGCAGGACAAGCATAAAGATGAGTCCACAGTCAGAGCACATAAGAAGATCATTCATAATTTGCTGTTTCTGTATTGTAATGAATTCTGAATCCTGACTTAAACTTTTCAAATAAGTCCTCATCTGGAGATGATTCGTTTTCTGTTTTACAACTACTCTTTCAAGATTTTCTTCTTCTTCTTTTTACATAAAAGGAAGGTTGGAGATTGGCCTGTAATTAGATTAGACAGTTGAATCAAGTAAGAGCTTTTTAAGTAATGGTTTAGTTACCACAACTTTAAAAGCCTGTGGTATCTACTCTTTTACAGTTTTTGCCCGTTGCTTGAACACTATAAACCCATGCTCAGACTAAAGTAACACAACGTGAAGCTTTTGTTACCATACCTCAAACACATGTACCCATACCTTAAACAAAAGCGCTGCTTTGCACCCCAGTACCAATTATGCAACACTCCTACTCCTTTATGCAACACACCTACCCCTTTATGCAACACACATGGTCCTGCATGCTACACTCTATTTCATACATAAGACACTTCGCTCACAAAATGAAATCTCAGGGTGCCATTCGGAAAACACATGTATCCAAAATACAAAACACATCGGATAATTGCAACCACTCAAATACACACCTGAAGGCACTTACTTGCAAAACCGAACACCAATTAGCCAACTACAAAAAGCCCTCAGCGTAGCCATTTCAAGAACTTTGCAAGCATGGATGGAGGGAGAGCAAGAGGAAGAGGAAGAGGTAGAGGAGGAGGAGGAAGAGGAGGAGAAGGCCGAAGAGGCCATGAACGGACCCATATTTCTGATGAAATAAGAGCAACTTTGGTGGACCATGTCATCAACCATGGCCTGACTATGAGGGAAGCTGGGCAGAGAGTCCACCCACATCTAAGCCGCTTCACAGTGGCATCTGTAATACGAACATTCCGACTAGAAAACAGGTCTGTCTTCACCTCCATACCTTCTGCTCTACTCAGATGGTTTCATAGCACTGTTCTACAGTATATCACATTACCATATCAAGTGTACGGGGTGCTAATGCTCCTTTTGCAGCCAAAGTGGCTGATTCCTTATATTGAAGTACAGTGTTGTACAGTGGATGACACAGTACATACAGTAAAGTACTGTAAGAAAAATAAGCAAACCGATGACAATATGTGGTTGTATTTCTCCAGAATGACCCGAAGACCTTCTGGGGGAGGACGGCAACGCCTGTTCACACAACAGCAGGAACTTGCCGTTGTGGACCTAGTGAGGGCAGACAATGCCATCCGTCTCCACCAGCTACGACGGAAAATACTTGCAGACAGGCGAGTGTTCAGCAACATAAACCATGTGAGCATCACCACCATCAGACGCATCTTGGGTAAACACAGCATCACCATGAAGCAGCTCTACAGAGTCCCATTCGAGAGGAACAGTGACAGGGTCAAAGGACTTCGAGCTGAATATGTACGGGTACGTGTAACTGTCCCTTACATTTACAATAGAGTATTGGTGAAGTCCAGTAGCAGCTGAATATGTACCATATCAGTACCACATGGATCTATTCTGAGAGCTACACAGGTACCTGTGTGATGGGGTGAGGGTGCCGTATGTGTAGCACTGTAGTACAGTGACATGTTCCCCTTTTTTTCAGAGAATCTCGGCCATGGATGGAGCTGCACAGCCTCATGAATACATTTTCATTGATGAAGCTGGATTCGACCTGAGCAAAACAAGACGACGGGGTCGGAATGTAATTGGCCAAAGGGCAATTGTGCACGTCCCAGGGCAGCGCGGGGGAAACATCACATTATGTGCCGCCATATGCCTTCGAGGGCTTCTGCACCATCATGCAATACTAGGTCCATACAATAGCCAACACATACTCACATTTCTAGATGCTCTCCATGATATAGTTGTACAGAACAGACCAGATCAGCCCAGGTTTGTGGTGATATGGGATCATGTCAGTTTCCATCGGGCTGCTCTGGTCCAGGCCTGGTTCTCCAACCACAATCAATTTGAAGTGGTATACTTGCCCCCTTACTCACCATTTTTAAACCCTATTGAGGATTTTTTTAGGCTTGGAGATGACGTGTATATGACCGCCAACCACATGCCCGCATGCCTCTTCTGCAGGCAATGGAACAGGCCTGCGGCGACATTCAGGTGACAGCAATCCATGGATGGTTTCGACATGCAAGAGGATATTTTCCCCGGTGCCCAGCGGGAGAGGACACTGCTTGCGATGTTGATGAGGTCCTGTGGCCAGACCCCAACAGACGGCGGGATCCATGAGCCCACTTATGCACAATTGTCATGGTTTTTTGTGTTTACAGTATAGTGTTTTTTCTATTGCAGTATTATTGTGTTGTTCTTGTTTTTTTTTGCTTTATCTGAATTCATGGTACTGCAATGTACACTATTGAGTAGGTCTATTTGCGTTTTTGGTTGTTTGGAAATGTGTCTCCTGTAAATGTGCCTTCTGAATACACAATGGAAATCAAGGACTGCAGTGTTTTATGTAAAGAAGACTAGTGTGTTCCCCCTGATCTGTAAGTGTTTGCATATGATGCAAGTATGTGTCATTTTGTCAACAGAGTTACATTTTGACAGAGGAATGTTAGGTTTTGACAGCAGAGTTTAGGTTTTGGGAGTGGAGTTTCATTTTGGCACAGATGTGTATGGTATATTTCCCAGTGTTGTGTCGTGTTTACTTGTGTTTAGAGTTTTGGCACAATGAGCGACGTTTTGCCAAATGTGTTCAAGCAACGGGCAAAAACTGTAATACAGACAGATTATTCCCATTTAGAATTTAAACATTATTAATCATCAATTTATTTGAGCAGTCTTGTAGGAATGGAGTCTAAATGGCATAATCATGGTTTCGAGGTAGAAATGATTGAAGTTAACTCAGAATGATTAATACGAGAGAAATAGTCTAAACTTCAGAAGTCATTAAAGAAAACATGAAACACTACAACTATAAAAGCTAATTAATTCACACCAGGGAGCCCTGCTGTCAAAAAACGGACATAGATTTAACACTGTCTGTGAAGCTCAAGTTAAGAGATAAGTGTTAAAAGTTTTTAGAACATATATAGCGCCATCTTGTGTCAGTGTAGAACATTACATCACTGTGTTGGTCGGTTGCTGGTTATAGACTTACATTAGTTTATGTTAGCTAACTCATAATATAACAAATAACTATTAAATAGAAAAGGAGACTAAAACTAAAAATCTGTTTTTGTTCTTCATATTTGGATGAACACTCATTCAAGAAATTCATGAAATCCTTGCAAGTTAAAGTTAAAGACATACGTGACCTGGAACTTTGACTCTTTGTCAGCGTGACTACAGTGGTCAAGATAAACCTGTTGTTGTTTCTGTTTTCTATGACCAGTGTTTAATAGTGCTAGCTTTTAGGAAGGCATTTTTTAAATTCTTTTTTTAGACTAAAAAGGTATTTTCTCCCTTTTGGACACTGGGACCTTCACACATGTTACTACGATTTGATAATAACTGTGACTTAAACAGATACCTGGAAACTCTCAGCAATTAGTAATTTGTTCCTACATGACCTTAAAAAACTGAAATGCAAAAATCAGAAGCAGACTTGATTATGAGGCAAAGCCATGTTGAATATCAGTTTGAAGTGGAAACTGTCCTGTGATATGATATTATTTCATTTATTTATTTATTGTGTTTCTAAACCCCAATCATCCGTACTAACCACTTTTCTGTGCAGACAATGGGACTCATTGTGACGTCTTATTTTGCAGTAAGCTTTATTTTTTCCCATGTCATAATTACTACATCCACTAGAGTGCAGTGGTACACTGTTGTTAGACCCTCATTTCTGCTTCCTCCAGTAAATGATCCAGTCATGTTTTAATGGGAGAAAGGTCCCTGGCATGATGCAGTTTTCATGGTTGGATTGTGTTTGCCTCTGGATTCATAATTTTTGTCACTGTGATGTTTTGAGGTATGAAATTACTTTATTTACTGTAGTTCATCATTTGTTTTCATAAGAGAAAACACTCAGTGGGATTTCTTGAATAAAGACAAAGCTGTAGCATCAATAACAAGGGCAGATAAAATACTGAGACACAAAGACTTCAGGATAAAGGGAAGTGGTTTGGGTAATATTGGAGGTACATTCCCTCACAGCGTCTGCAAATTGGTGCTTTAAGAATCCATATACAATCCAATTTAATATATACATGTATACATTGTACTGGTGGATTATTAGCTCATGTAGGATGTTTGGTTTAAATTCATCATTGGTATGTAAGGAAACAGGGAAGGGTTCAGGTAAGCACCTGGGGGGAGGGTGTTTGGTGGGGATGTCAGACATGGAGACACTGTCAGGCATTCTGCTGGGCATGGTGCCCTGCTTCCTTGCTGCTGGGCCCTTGCCACTTAGACTGGCAGCAGCATGTTGTTCATTAGCAACAGCTTCAAAGATTAGGGCTGGCTGCCACAGGGTCTTCAGCCAATTGGGACAACACACTGCCAGATCATTTCAGAGGCAGCCAATAGTAAGCCTTAATTTGTTTTGTGTCATCCCTCCCAAATGTGAATTCCTCCAAACCCACAAGGTACACAAATGCACATGGAAACACAATCTAGGCTTTCACTTAAAGACAGAGTTCACAGATTTACACTGACTCTGTGTATGTCTGGAAAGAGGAAGAGTTACATAAACATTCTTTGTGCTTTCAAATGAATGCACCTCTTCATAACACCACTGCCTTCCCACTGCATCTGTCAGCATCTTTAAATTATGATCAGCACAGGTTTTCACATAGAGGCTGCACCCACATTGCTGCTACTACACATGGAGCTTTGTCTCACTCTTGTGGAAAATCCAAGTAATACAACATGATGGTGCACAACACAATTTTCCAAAGATAAACAGTTTTATATTAGTATGTGTCATTACTTGTATTCTGTAAGGCAAGTTAGCATTTTTCTTAATTCAAGAAGAACTGAAGAAAATTAGTTATTTGTTTTCTTTATTGATTTTTAATGCATTTCTCACTTGTCTTACATACATGTCGCATCTAGCACAAAACTAAAACACAAATGCCAAAAATTGTAAAGCATAAACAATGTCATCAATAACAATGGAAAAACAAAGCATTACATGTTCAAACTAGTCAGGACAGGTGCTGTTCAAACCCCCAGAACTTAGACATTTCAGTCATAATACATGAACCGTCCTGTGAACATCATGGTTTAGTCTGAAAGAAAAAATGAGAGAGAAAATGTAATCCTTCAGTGACAACTTTGTATTGTTTTCTCTTGAAATAAAAAGTGTATTAAAGTGTAATAGAAACAACAACATTTTATTATTATTATAATATACATTTATATATTTGTCATATTTGAAAGTTCAACTAAGCACCCAATGGAATGTCATAATACAGACTTAGAAGCTGAGAAAGAAAGTAACTGGACTCCTTTAGGTTTTGTGAAGATGTTTCACCTCTCCTTCAAATGACTTCTTGAGTTCTTAAACTAGATGGTGGGGAGTTCCAGGTCCTTAAACACTAGTGAGTGTTGTCTCTTAAGGGGGTCATTGACCGATATTAGCCATGTGCCTCATCATTTGATCCAATGAATGAAAAAAGTAATTATCACCATAGCTTTTTGATAAACCACTGTGAGACCTCACCCAGTCATATGACCTTTTGAGGTCACCTGAGGGAAGATGTGAGTGGGGGTTTAGGCACTTGGTGTGATCCCAACACTGCCAAGAGTGATCTTTATCCTTTAGGTGTTGATTTAAAGCTAACTCTTGCAATGCTGGTAAAGGACAACCTGTGCCAAGGTTTAAATACCGGGGACTCTCCATCGTTTGGTTTTAGAACTGAAAAAACGTCTTGGATGACAGGCGAAACCTCTTCATATAACTTAAAAAAAGTCAAGTTGCTTTCTTTCCAATCTCCTTAGACTATCATGACATGGATGACTGAAAGCCTACATAGACATAATACAGACTGGAATGTCAGATTAGAATGGTGTGTCACAATATAAATCATCACAGCATCATACTGTAATGACAGTGCATGTACATATTTTTATGCTCCCTGTCTCCCTTGTACAGATAATAATAACAATAATTATAATAATCTTCATGGTTCAAATGAGAAGCTAGACGTGAATCTTACTTTTAAACAATCAAATGACAAGTGCTTACCTTAAATAATGTAACTATGATACCATATATGGTGGCGATGATGAAAAAACCAGTGAGGGTGAAAGCCACATTCCAGCTTTCCTCAGCTGTGTCTTCATTCACATCAGCATGCACAATGTTGTCAAATAAATTACAATATTTCATCGTATCTGTGAATAATGTATACATTTGGTTATTTATCACTTACTTGACATTATTATACTAACAAAGAAGCTGAAAAGAGATTGGAAAAATAATGGACTTTACATGTCCTTCACATTACTTAATAGGACCTTATATGTGCAAGAAAAAAAATCAATCAGTGAATGATGCAGTACCTGGTTTCGATATATTCCGGGACAGGGTGGTGTTGGCATGGATCACCCGGCAGGTGAAGACCACCCCAGGTAAGAATATTTCTTGGGACAGGTAAAGGTGGCTCTTGACACTGAACTTTCCATCTGGGCCTCTGTGGGGCTCACTAGTGTTGTAGTTCAGCGGTTCTGTGCCTCCATTTTGAAACCAAGTGATGTTAATGGATACAGGGCTGAAGCCAAAGACCAGGCACACAAGTTCATTAGAGCCCTGAAACAAGTAGACTGATGGCTGGCTGTAGATCACTGAGGCTGGAAAGATATCCACAACATTTTTAGCAATCAGTCAATCAATTTTAATCAGTCTGTTAAAATGATTATAATGGAAATAATAGGTAAATATTAAATGCTAAATGGCAGCTCACCAAACACATCAGTTATATTGTCTTTAACAGGCGCTTTAGATGACTCCTGTTTGACAACACAAGAATACGTAGACCTTGTGGCTTCAGTTTTGGATATGTTTAGTCTGCTGCTCATAGAGTAAGAGCTGCTCCCTGAGTATTTCCATGGAGGACTGTTTACGTAATGTGAGGATGCGAGAGTCCGGCCATCTTCTTCCCAGTGCACTATGATGTTAGCAGGGAAATATTCAGACACTAGGCAAACAAGCGTTAGGATGTCAGACTTAGAAAGTTCAGAGGCAGTTGGTTGTATTATCTTCACTGTTGGCTCAAGGAAGTCTTGAAAAACACAAAAGGAAGAGAACCATAAAAATACAGTCACAACCAGAGGAACATGAAGTTTAGAAAGATTTGTTACATTTCTAATATTACCTCTGCTTTTGCTTATATGGTCTTCATTCCCATGATTGGAACATGGATGTTTTCCTTCACAAGAAATCTTTGTATGTGCATCCCAATCCACTGCTGGCACATTAAGGAAGCTCTGTCGAGTCTCTGTTCCATTGTTATGACTCACTGGGGGATTAGTTAGGACACCATAACTCTCGGGAATTTTGCTGCCACCTACTCTCCAGGTGATGGAGAAATCACTAAGATTAGGGCCGACCAGAAGACAGGTAATAGTCACATGTTCTTTGCTCTCAGTCAGCTGTGGCAGTGGTCCCTGGACATAAACCCCAACTAGCTGTGATGATGATGGAGTTTCTATAAAAAATAAAATTAATTTTAAAAAATGAATACATAAATAAATAAAAATAATATGCAACAACCATGGAGCAGTTATAAAATGTCTCATATCCAAATTTCTAATTTAAAAATAGTTTTATTGTATTCTTAATGATTATCACAATAAGAGAATTTTCACTGTACCTGAACAGAGACTGATTGTTTTTGTGATACGTGTGTTCAGAGACCTGTCAGACACTTCACAGGTGAAATTATTCCCTTTTTTCCACTCAGATTGATCAATTACAAGTTGACTCGTTACTCTAACACGTCCATCTACACTCATGCTGATATTAGTGGAAGTTGGAGACCTTTCCTGAGACTCAGACAACCATTTAATGTGAGGGTTGAAGCTCCATCCAGAGCATGAAAGAGTCTGTGATTCTGAACCTTTACTGGGAACCAGAAGAAGCTCCATGGATGGGTCCACTAAAGGGGCATAAATCAATGCATCTATTAGTCTATTTAATAGAAACCATGTAACTATAAAACAACAAAGATAAATCAGCTTCTACAAAGGGAAAAAAAGGGAAATCTCCTCACCAAAAATATTGCTGATGGAGTTTGAGTGAAAGGTTTTAGAAGAGCCTTGAATCACTTTGCAGGTAAAGGTTTGGTCTTTCATCCAGTACTTCTGAGGGACAATGAATTGACTACTGATTGAAAGTTTGGCTACTGAGCCTTCAGCAAAATTATAAGGTTTTTTTTCAAGAATTTCACCACGATTGACTTCTAAGGCGATGAAGAGGTTACATGAGGACAGTTGTTTGATGTCACACTCGAACACTGCACTGTCTCTCTTCGGCAGATCTGTGAGAGATCGCCTGATCTCCACCAAAGGAGTATTAACTGGACAACCTGGATGATCATGCAAAAACATTATTTTAATTGCTCTTTGGTCATAACATGTCTGATTTTCCTATTGTTGTATCATCTTACCTGCAATATTTATGGTCTTCTCAGCAGATGTGAAGCACTTATGCTCTGCTTTGCATGTTACATTCTTCACGTTCTCCCATTGAGTCGAGGAAACTGAAAGATTGCTGATTATATGAGTTGCGTTTTTCTCTCGGGTCGCTGTTTTAGTCACGGCTTTGCCATCAATCAGCCAGGTGATTGTGGCATCAAAATAAGTGTGGACCAAACACGTTGCTTGCATGTCAGTATTTGAGGTAATTACAGTCTTGAAGCTGGGAATCTCCACTTGAATGAAGGGAGAGGAGCTTGGAAGAGCTGTTAATAGGAAAGTCAAAAAAACCAAACAAACATTAGAGTCTGACGTTGTTACAATAAAGGTGAATTTCTGTGGATTATAAGAAAAATTGCTTATTAATATGGCAAGCTAATAAAACAAACTTTTAACTAAAGACTGATCTTAATTAGTTTCACATATTAAGAATTTGCGCATGATAAATGTGTTATTTGAGTCAGTAACTCTACATACTTACTGTGACAAATGTTTATTGTTCTGTTATATTGATCACCATTGGGCTTAGTCTTGCAGGCAAAAGTTGAGCCTTCTGCCCACGATGTCATATTTGGCCTAAACTCACTGCTCAGGCTGAAGGTTTTCTGTTCTCCCCCTGCACTTTGTAGCTTCCTTGTGCTTGCCTTATTGCTTTGATCCCGTTTTTCATCCAGGAACCACTCCAAAGTCAGTTTGTCTAGAAAGGAGCCACTCAATGTGCAGATGAGCCTTACTGTTGAGATTCCAACTTCCCCATCCCAGACTGAGTACAATGTGATGTTTGCTGAGACAATCCGAGGCACTGAGAAAGAGCAAATATTAGTTTGACTTTACATGCATAATTATAAATTCTATGTGTTAACGCAGCAAGAAAAAAAGTTAATGTCATCTCAGTTATACATACCTTCAGATTTTGGTAAATGAGGAACTGTTTCAGTTTTAAGTGTAGTGTGTTTGTCTTTAGGCTAGATGGCAGAGTTATAATTTGACATTGTTTGGTGTTACTGTGTCAGGTGAAGATAGGGCAGGAAGTCTGTTGCACAGTTGTTATGCATGATAGGGCAGAGTGGTCAGGGCAAGCAGCAAGCGGAAGCATTGAGTAACACCCAGGTCTCAAAAAAGTACCAAAATACAGAAGTGAGAGAATGCAAAGAGCAACGGAGCATCACAAACAGCAGGTGTGAGGTGTGGTTATGCCAGTAAGAGAAACAATTTGCACATTTACATTTCTCATGTCAGTTTGCATGTGCACCACATGTATTTTATTTCACATCTCATGACTTTGCCAAAGGTTTTAGTTCTCAAATCCTCTAATAATAGAGTAAAACGCAACCGACTGTAAAATCTACCACTTTGCATATTTGGTATAGCATGGGCTGCTGATTCCAGATGCTGTGGATGTGATGAACAGAACTGTATATTAGAGTTTAAAAAAGGACAAAATATTAAATACATATAAATAATCTTTAAAATGCATTAAACTTTTACAGATCAACCTTCAAATAATGTAAACAATTTCAAAATAAAGCAAGAGAAAGACAAAATTTAATCTTAATTAAAACATTTATTTTTAAAGACAGATAAAGCTTTTGCAGTTTAAAAAAGGCAGTTGTGATTACTTACATGATAGTATGAGATTATATGAAAAAAAATGTTTGAGAAATATTTTTTTCACCACACTCAAAGGTCCTTTCACAGTCCATTTGTTTTATTTGACCTGTTAAAAGAATAAAAAAATAGTGAACTTGGAGCAAAAGGATTTATTTCATACTGCTCACCACTACTTCATTATAAATAGTGTTTATGCATGAAGTTACATTGCTACACATATATCAAAAAATGTATCAATACACAGGAAACTTATAATGCTGTGCGTTTATTTTGTAGTTGGTTAAATATAGTTGCTGAATAAACTTAGAAGGAACACTACTTTAATATCAGCTGAAAATCACTTAGGAGGTCAAACTAACAGTTGACAAAGCTGCTTATAAGAGATTGTTACACAGTATTAAGTCAATTTCTAAATTAATTTACTTTCAATAATACACATTCAATTGATTAAGGCATTCAGAAACTTGCCATCTGGACATAAAGCACTGGGATATACATGCTACACTGGGATATAAAGAAAAATGAATTCAAATAGTAACATTATGTAGTGTAATTATCTTTTAACTTACACATATAAATTGGTTTAAATCAGCAATATGAGCATATTTTATATGTTTTGCCATTGGCATAGATTATTCCACACAATATCACACAATTTAATGAGTTTGATAATCACTTTTGTCACCATATCTTAAATATTGTAATCAACCACACATGCCACACTGATTTTGAAAGAGCTTCATTTTGATCTGACACGATTTTGTATTTATGGTCTTCCAATATGCAGTGTAATAGAAATTACACTTGCTGCTTCTGACTTAAAACCCTTGTCTTTGTCCATAGAGCTAGATCTTTGAGTAGGGCGATATCAGTATGATATCAGTTGGCCCTTGAACATTCAACTATTAAATTATGTTTTTATACAATTTCAGCACTCTAAGTGAATTTTAGCTGATATATATTGTTTATATGATATTAGCAATAACTGTATAAAGATAATTAAATTCACAACAACAGCTGAATTGTGAAGTAGGTAATCCCTCACTGGGATAACGTGAACCTTTTTCTTCCTTTTTTAATTGTATTAACTAAATATTACATTGGTTTATTAAACTGACATAATCCTAAATGCTTCTAATGTGCATAGATACAATTTTTTCTGTAATCTGCATTTTTTTTGTTGTTTTTACAATAATTGAGTTATTCTGACTCATGGTTAAAATGCAGAATGCTAAATGAGTTTTAGTTTTTTTCTGTCATGGCTACGTGCTTGATGAATGTAATCTGTCATATTGCTCAATGCTGAGTTAAATCTGCAGACAATGCCAGCACATTAATTTCTGATTACCTTGATAACAGTTGTTCCAAAGATTAACAGCAGAGTGATGAGGAAGAGAAGGATGAAGACGATGGCTACGCTTGCTATGTTATCGTCTCCAGATAGTCCAGGGTGATGAAACTCCAGATAGTCACCGATGAGAAGATCTAGATGAACAAACGTTATTGTGTCAAATAACTGGACATTTCACAACCCACTTTGAAACACACATTGTACGATGGGAACTTATAGATTTTATTTATTTCTGTTGTGGGTTAAATACATATGTTTTGACTCTATATGCTATAGCAGATTCATAGTCAGTCAACTCAGCTGGAAGTTATAATGACAGAAAAGAAAAAAATAAGCTGACAGATGTCGAGTGAGTGTCCCATGAAGATGAATAGAATTTCATGCCCTTTCAGACCTACAATCCTGACTTCTGACTTGCTTTAGAAAGACTCCAGTATTGTTTATTTGCCTGGGAGATTTAAAGGGTTGTATTGAGCAGTCATCTGTTTTTAAGGGGTGCAAGACTCAGTAGATGACACACAGGCACACAAAGACAAGTCACAGAAGCAGTGTTACTGAACTATCTGCATATTAAATAAACATAGACTGTTCCCTAAATACCTCATTTAGTACTGTTGTATTATTCTAGTAGAAATTAGATATTACATTTTTTTTATATTATTATTTTGTATTATTTTATAATTATTGTGTAAATAACCCAAACATGCTACTGTCTACATTAGGATAGCACTGTGACTGTACAATAAACATAAAGCTCAAAATATGATTTAAATGAAGACATGAACTGCATACAATAAACATCAACAGAGTTGCAAACTGTTTTTTTTTTTTTATTTTGAATCTGCATTGAAACACACAAACACAATGTCATATCACAAGCAACAGACATTAAACAACAAACAGCAGAAGACAGAGACATGAGAAACATCTACTGGGCCGAGCACTTTGAGTCTTGGTTGATGTTCATGTTGAGGTCAATGCGGTTTTTGTCAAATGTTCTGTACCCAATGGACCTGACAATAGCTCTAGTTGTGTTAACCACAGATTCGTGGTACACTACACAGCTATAGACAGCATTGTTTTTCCACTCGTGAAGGCTGACAAACAACTGGCCATACGCAGAATAGAATCCATTGTTTTCAATGGGTTCTGTGGTATTAAAAGCATAACTACTTGAGTCTGCTTCCTCGTCATCCACAAGCCAAGACACAAAAACTTCCTTAGGGAAGAAGTCTTTCACAAAGCAAGTCAGGGTCACCTCTGCTTTGTTAGTTTGTTCTAAAGGAGGGAGCATAAACACTGACGGACGCTGAGGGTTTCCTCCTGTAAGCATGAAACAACATGAGACTTTGTACCACACATACATTAACCAAAATAATACAGGAAATCAAATACACACACACACACACACACACACACACACACACACACACACACACACATACAGACTGAGAAGCAACAGTTATGATGTCTTTGATATCAAGATGTCAATAAGGACTAAACACAGTTTCAGAGTATTCTTCTTACCGAATTCCCTTTCATAAGGTTCCCTTGAAGGTGTGAGTAAATCTGAGTGGTGAACAACACAATAGCGCTTTACCCCCCTGGTCCATTCATCATAGGTGATGTCAAGTTCAGACATGTATGTCTCCCCATTTTCTTTAATCATTGGTTTACTTGTTATCTCCACTTCATCCTCATCCTCCCACATTATTTGAGGTTTATTTTTTTGTACTGTGACTCGACATGTTAGAGTTCCTTTTTTATGGAGAAGCATGTCCTCAGTTGCGGGGCCAGTGACTTCTACTTTCACATTAGATGTAACACAATCAGGACCTGAGTAATGAAGCAAAAAACAGTTAGTGAGCAAAATTATTACAAAACCACATTTAAAAATATAAATGTATATTTTTTTTAAAAGAAAACAAATCTGTTACTCACATGATGGTTTTACTTTGTAAGCCACAGTTTTATTCAAAGATCCATCTTCTCCTCCAGTAAACCGACATGTAAATGTAGTCTTATCATTCAGGTCACTGGAATTTACTGTGAGAAAACTTGTTGCATAGTACAGTATTTTTCCAGCCGCATTTTTTGAGTCAGAAACTGTTTCGGTCAGATCTATTTTGCTGGTGATATCTGCTCCGTTTTTCAGCCATTTTATGCCATGTTTCTTTGGTGCAAACTCTTTGGCAAAGCAGGAGGCAGTATAGGTATCATCCTCATCAGAAGAGGAGGAAAACACTTTAAGAGTTGGATTCTGCTTAAACACCGCTGAAAAACAAAGATATACACAAATATGTGTATGCAGAAGCAGGGAATAATATATATATATATACGTATTTATATATATGCAGAAGCTGAGATAAATAATTTGCTACACTGTTCATACTATATTGTTTTTCTATATAAACAAGTTCCTTATGCTCACTTTTTTTTTTTAGCACTTTCACTTTGCACAGTGTCCAAAAGAAAACTGGATTTGTGTAGTCACCAATAACTGAACTGCAGAGCTTCACTGCTAACTTCTGCATATACATTGACTGGCAAGCAAACACACATTTAATATTAATGTTAATTATGTTAATTATCAATGCACAGTGAAAGTGGAGGGAGACAGGCAGAGATCAGAAAGGATGAGGATTATTTAGACAGATGGAAAGAAGCACAACATGCTGCAATACTGTTTTTCAGACGGGCGCAGAGCACATAAGTATATGAGTGAAGAATTAAAAAAAGACAATGTACCAAAACTTAATACTGCTTGGATATATTCTTTTTCTCATTCCACCTTACAATGTGTGTGTGTGTGTGTGTGTGTGTGTGTGTGTGTGTGTGTGTGTGTGTGTGTGTGTTTCCACAAAGTCCATTAAGAAATTATGAATTTTGAAATATTTCACGTTATTTAATGAGGTGAAATATTTGCTTCTATGTTGATTATGATTTTTTTTAAAAACGAATAACTTCGTGTTTTTGTTGTAAGTTGTGTGTTCAGATTAATTGTAAACATAAGCAGCTTGGGGCACATTTACGATAAAGTCAGCCTCTACTATATTTCTTCAGTAAACAAAAACTGGAGATTAACTCGATAACTGACTCTTATCCTTATTAGAAGTAACAATCACTAGATGTGGCCCAGTAATAGTTTATAAGAAATATTGCCTCAGAAAAAGTGCACTGAAGTTTACTGTAGCAATGTATTATGTATGTGATGTATCAAGAGTTCAAATAACCTAAGAAAAGGAAATTAAATGACTTAACAAAAATCTTACAGACTATAACAATATCAGCCTGTGCATTTATGTGCTAATTCATTCAAATTGTTTAGTTTTGTATATGTTCACAGAGCTTTCATGTAAACTTTTATAAGTCAAATAGAATAAGATAAACTTATTAAATGTGAATTAGCATAAGGCTTACTGTAGCAATGTACTTTGTATGTGATGTATATAGAATTCAAATAACCTAAGAAAAGGAAATTAAATGACTTAGCATGAGTCTTACCAATTGGACCAACAATAGTCTGTCCATTTCCAGCAGCGTGATTCACAACACATTGGAAATTCTGTTGTGTATCCCAGTCCTGTTTCCTCACTTGGACTTGACTGACTCCAGTATAAACATCGCCTTTTTGTACTGCAGGGTACTGGATGAAGTCTGTCAAGGCAGTGCCGCCTTTGGTCCACGAGAAAGTCACTGCAGGAGGGTTAAAGCCGGTGGCAAGGCAGCCAAGAGTGACCATATCTCCTCTCTCAGTGCCACATGGTACCAGAGGAAACACAGTGGGTGCAGTTGAAGTGGCTAAGAAAGGGGACACAACAGTAATTAAGATACCAGAATAGAAATACAATAATATACCACACATTTTCACTTAGAATTGTTTAAAGAAAAAACGAGATGATTGTGATGTATAATAAAGTCCATCGTGAAAGACCTTACATTTTAAATGTTTAGCATTTCAAATGCCCCGAATTCTATTTTGTTAAATACTCTCCATTAGTGTTATATAACAATATTATATATTAATAAGTGTCACTTCTTTAGTAGTCTACACCACACCTTTTTGTAAATTATTTTAAATGCATAATATGGACAAAAATCAATCACAAGAAAACAGAAATAAAATAAAAGAATAACATAAAGTCGGTAAACTTCCTTTCACAGTGCTGATGGCAAATTATTTTAAGAACACATTAAATTTGATTCCACTTTAGCATTGATGTTTGAGATGAAATGGTTTACTTACCTGATGAAACAGTGACTGTTGTCCCCTTTCCCCAATAGTCAAAAGCACCGTAGCACAGTACTGAATATACTTAGTTCTTAGTATAAAAAGGCTAAACTATTAATGATACACAAAAGGTCTACTTCAACAGTCATTAAGAAGAAGATTATAAAATCCTATCAAATCACCCAAAATATGCTATCTGTTAAAGCCAATTTTGACATTTTTTTTAGCAAATGTATATGAACACAATTCACTGAGAAAATATTACGTTAAATTATAACTTGTATCCAATGGAGACATATCTTAACTGATGATGCTGTAACTGGAGAGCCATTTTCTAAGTCTAAAAACCATTTGATATACTTAATAGATAGTTTTCATACTTCACACAAAACATTTGATACTCTTACTTAAGGATTTTTATTACTCACAATTGGTCTGAAATTCTTTTTTTTTACATATTCTGTAACAAACTACAAATTTTTTTTGATGTAAGTACTTATTTTATCAAATTTATCATTATAGTTGTAAACAAATGAAAATGAATACATTGTATTGTAACGGGGGATCAGGAATTTCTCTCTTTAGCAAGAAATATAACAATTCGTACCTGATGTGACGGTGACTGTCGTGCCTTTTCCCCAGTAGTCAAAAGCGTAGTCACAGTTTAACAACTTACTGACAACTGCCTACAAAAACCTCACACTCCATCTTATAACAATCTACAATCTGATATATTTTCCTTATAGTTAATATAAAGAGATTCAAAAGACTGTACAAAACCTGATTTTCACCACCATTTAAACCAAGTCTGTAAACTATAAGACATTTATCTCTCAGTCTACAAATGAAGGTATTGAATTTTCTCACAACCACAACATTTCTTTAAAAAAAATCAAAATTTAAATGAAAATCTTAAAATTAAAGTGAAAGAATTAGATCACCTTACCTGATGTTACTGTAACCATTGTACCTTTCCCCCAGTAGTCAAAAGCCCAGTTATCACAGTTAACAGAGTCTTTTTACACCTCTTACAAAAACTAACTTCTGTGATATGGCATTACTTGGTGACATAATTTAACTTTGGAAATAATTTGAATCACTCTCAACTAAATAACTGCTTATATAATTATTTTCTAATCAAATTAAAGAGAAAGAAATACAAGGTTCTTTCTTTTTGTGCCAATTCTTTTTCAGATTTTATATAATTAAGCAGGAAAAACAAGTTAGTTATAAGAATAATGTTAAAATTCATACCTGAACCGACAGTGACCATTGGGCCTTTTCCCCAGTAGTCAAAAGAATGGCCACAATCTAAATAATTATTTACCACTCAATACAAAAACCTGTTCACATTTTTCTGCGTTTTTCCATATTATTTTACGATAACCAAAAAATCTGGAATACTCTCATTTTTTGCAAATTGAGATTCTGAATTCTTAAAAATAATACCATCAAAGATTAAACTGAGAGTACAAATTATAGGCTTGTAATACTATAGAAATTAGTTTGAAAAACATTTTTTCTTTGAAAGAACAACAACACAGTCTTTAAATTTAAATCTTAACATTATGAGAAAGAAATGAATCATTTTACCTGATGTAACCGTGACCATTGTGCCTTTCCCCCAGTAGTCAAAAGCGTGGTCACAGTGTAAAATTTCATCATATCCGACATACAAAAACAACCACCTCCAAGTTCTAAATATGCCAAATTAACAGTGAAAGTTTTGTATTTTTAGTATTAAAATTAAGTCAGAAAGCTCATCTTACCTGTTGTGACAGTGACCATTGTGCCTTTTCCCCAGTAGTCAAAAGCATTGTCACAGTATAAGACATTAACACATTGAACATACAAAAACAAGCACCTTAAAGACTCTCATGGTCCCACTAATGTCGAAAAACCAACCAAACAAAAAACCCAAAAATGCCTCTAAAAGAACCACATTTATAATATGAAGACAAAAGCCTTTTTTACCTGTTGTGACAGTGACCGTGGTTCCTTTTCCCCAGTAATCAAAAGCAGCGTTCACAGTGTAATAACTCAACATATCCAACATACAAAAACATGTGCCTTTAAAACCCTAAATACAACGATTTAAAAAGTGTTATTAAATTTTTCATAGAACGGAAAAAATACGTATATTTTTTACCTGTTGTGACAGTCACAGTTGTTCCTTTTCCCCAGTAGTCAAAGTAGTCATCACAGTGACAGATTTCAATTGCACTTTAGTGCAAAAAATATTTTGCCAGCTACTTGTGTCATTTCAAAGGTGATTACACTAAACCGAGAAACTATTACCTATCATTTACACAGATATTACACTATAACATTAGATGCAAAATATAACCAAGATTTTATTTAATACTCTAAATAATCAGCTAAATATAGGATTTCACTAACTCAAAATACATGACATGATCACTTACCAGAAGTTACTGTGACTTGTGTTCCTTTCCCCCAGTAGTCAAAGTAGCCATAGCTGTCACAGTGATCTGTTAGAGTCTGTTTCCAATACAAATACTTATTTAATTTAAACCAAAGGAATCAGGTTTCACAGACAAAACAATTCCCAGTGTACTCTTTATTAGCAGTTTCCGTTGAGACATCCATTTCCTGTGGTCTGGGTTATATAAAATTAGGTATCCTGCCAACAGTTTGTAAACACTTCCTCTTTATCAGACCCTTTGGCAGCTCCTGCTTTTACAGCAACCAACCAGCACAAAGTCAGTAGGAGTTAATGTTACTGATAGAGCTTTGTTGGCCTAAAGGCCTTGTATATATGTTAATACTGAACAGTCAGTGCTTGTTTTTGGTTCAACTCAAACATGATTGATGTAGGTAAACATTCTCCGCTGCAATAGTGAAGAAATTTGAAGAACAGAATTTAGCTTTCAATGTTGAGTTAGGTGATTGTTTTTTTAGTTACTGTTTCATAGCAGAAATGGCAAATAAGTTTGCCTCAAGGTGTCATCAAAATAAAGAACTATGTGTCTTGAAGAAGTTCGAAGAAACTTGTGGGCACCCTGGACAGGTGTTGATGAGATGTCCATGTTGCCCACAGTAAAACCACTCACTCCTTTCCTCTGAAGTCAGCTCGGTCCTGCTGATCTGCATCGGCTACAACTCCAGTTTGCTCTCATCACTTCCTGTTTCCTCTTTTGCCCCCCTGAAGTTTCGCACCTGAAGTGGAGTGAGAGTTTAGTTTTAGCTGACAAGAGAGTCAAGTAAGTGTTTAACAGCTAAGTCTTTCTTCATATAAATAACTGAACTGTTAAAAAAAAACCTTGATGCTACACCATTGGTCCCCAGCCAGTCTCCTTCACTAGGATCCAAAAATCCAAAAATCAACTGAATAGTCAGCCACACTCCACACCCCTGTTACACATTAAACATATTTTGAGCTGCTGTTTCTCAATTGGACTCTTTGACAAAAACACAAACTAGTAAACAAACTCTGCATCATTTCCATTTATCACAGCTTGTCCCTATTTTAAGACCCTGCCCCGAGGAAGTTTAACTATGTAAGTAACCTTGACATGATCTGAAAAATATGTATGCAGAGTAGTTTGACATTGAGTTAAAAATAATCATGGACATACCATGAAAAGCTTCACGACAAGGATGTGTTCTTTCATGGAGATTGGGTTGAGTTTTGATTGTGGATCAAGAGTCGAAGTTACTGTGGAATGGGCTTTGGTTTTTAAGCATATAACTTTAATCTTAACTTCTGACATCAAGAGCCGGACACAGGGAGAAAGTGTTACAAGTTTTATCAACAGCAAATACTTAAGAGAATGGAGGCTTAGAGCGACAGGTGGTTAGCAGGCTGGTCTGGCATAGAAAAACACAGAGAGTTTACACATGTGAATCCACAGACAAGGTGAGCTGGGTTGCGTAAGAGAAATGTCCAGGGACCGAGAACTGTCTGCACGGAGGGAAACCGAACATGCAATTTGTAGGAGACCATGAAAGGTGTTCCTGCAGACAGTGGGCAGCATGTGGTTTGGAGATGACTGCATGTCCTAAGAAACATAACATGATAATTTTTTCATGTGGTTGGTTAGGGGCTGCAACACAAAAATTAACCACAGCAATAAAGAAACACATTTTTGTCCTACTGTAAAAAAGAAATGGAAAAATGCTACTGATGTCAACTCTGCACAGCAACACACCTGTGGGCACAAGGGAGGACAAGAAAGTTCAGGGAATATTGGATTTTTTTTTACACTGTTAGCTGCAGTTTGGGGATAAGTTTCTTTGGACCCAAACAGAATGTTCACTTTTGACTGGGAACACAAAAGTTGTAACTTTATCTGACAGTATTTATGAGAGTTCAGAAAAAGAAGAATGACTTTCAAACCCTTGCTTAAATATCACTCTCTATCACCGGGTGTCTCAAGACAAACACAGTGAGTGTTTTCACATTATGCAGTAGTGTAAATCATCTAATATGCTGTGTCTTTTGATATATATGCATATGTATTCATTGAACAAAAACATTCTGAGTAGTCATGAATTATCAATGAATGAGTGACTGGTTAGTACAAAATCACTATAAGATAAGATAAGATAAGATAACCTTTATTAGTCCCACACGTGGGAAATTTGTTTTGTCACAGCAGGAAGTGGACAGTGCAAAAGTTATATAGCAAAAATTAGAATATAACTAGAAAAAGTTGCATTTCCTGCAGCGTATTTGAAAGACTACACTGAAGAGTGTCATGAAAGCAGATTACATGCAAGCAGGGAAGATGTGCAGCATCTGTCCCATGTAGTACTTGAACCTTTGCCACGAGATCTCACAGCAGCTGCGCATCCCACTGCGCCAAACCAGTTCCAGTACCGAACAGAGATATGATGAGAGGAAAAAAAATGCGCACTGTGCAGAAGAAGCTAACTTGTACTGAAAAGAGGTGAATCAGCAGACTTTCTGCTGAAAAGAGGAAAATAAGCTGAAGTTTGTGCTAAAAACAGCTTAAGAAGCTGGAATTTGTGCTGAAAAGTAGTGAAAAACTGAAAGTTTTGCTAAAAAGAGGTGAAAAAGCTGAAATTTGTGTGGAAAAGAGTTTAAACAGTTGAAGTGTTAACTGAAGAAAATGTTGCCATAAGTGGGATTCGAACCCAGGCCTCCTGGTCTGAGAACGGATGCTCATCTCACTGAGCTAAAACATGGCTCAGTCCAGCAATCAAAACTGGTGATCACACTGATAATGTGGTCCCTGTCAGCAAAATGGACCAAAAAATGGCATAAAAAGTTGAATATCTCAAAAAGTATAAAAGTTATCATCATCAAAAGATATAGCAGATATAGCAGAAATAGCAGAACAGTTTAAAGTTTGAACTGTGAAAATCGACTGAAAAATGAGGGAGTAGTTAAGCGGCAAAGAAACGGAGCAACTAGAATAATAAAGGATAAAGAATAAAGAGAAACAGGATCTCAATAGTGTGAATGCCTGTGAAGAATTCACACAATAAGAATAAATACAGTACACAACTGTACAGAATAGAATAAAATAAAATACTATATACAGTAGAATAAAATATAATAAAATATACAATAGGAGAAAAATAGAATACAAATTCTATATACAACTGAGTAAAAATACAACTTTGTCAGAAAAGAATATTGCACTTAGTCTTATTGCACATGTGTGGGTTTTTGTGCGTTTGATCAGTTGAAGTTTTTGTTGTAGAGTCTGACAGCAGTGGGGAGGAAAGACCTGCAAAATCTTTCCGTCCCACACCGTCGGTGCCGCAGCCTGCCACTGAAGGAGCTGCTCAGTGCTGTCACAGTCTCCTGCATGGGGTGGGAGATGTTGTCCAAAAGGGATGAAAGCTTAGCCGCCATTCTCCTGTCACTCACCACCTCCACTGGGTCCGGAGGGCATCCTAGAACAGAGCTGGCCCTTCGGATCAGCCTGTTCAGTCTCTTCCTGTCCCCAGCAGAGATGTTGCCACCCCAGCAGACCACACCATAAAAGATGGCTGAGGCCACCACAGAGTCATAGAAGGTCTTCAGGAGTGGGCCCTCCACTCCAAAAGACCCTAGTCTCTGCAGCAGGTACAGCCTGCTCTGACCTTTCCGGTAGAGGGCGTCTGAATTATGAGTTCAGTCCAGTTTGTTGTTCAGATGAACACTAAGGTACCTGTAGCTGTCCACAGCCTCAATGTCCATACCTTGGATGTTCAGTGGTTGCAGTGGAGGATGCTTGTGCCTGCGGAAGTCTACCACCAGCTCCTTGGTTTTACTGGTGTTAATCTGGAGGTAGTTCAGCTGGCACCAGTCCACAAAGTTTTGTGTCAGTCCTCTATACTCCTTGTCGTCCCCATCAGTGATGAAGCCAACTATTGCAGAGTCATCAGAGAACTTCTGCAGGAAGCACTGGGTGGAGTTGTGGGAGAAGTCTGCAGTGTAGATAGTGAAGAGGAACGGAGCCAGAACCGTTCCCTGTGGGGCCCCAGTACTGCAGACGACCCTGTCCGACACACAGCCCTGAGTTCTCACATACTGTGGTCGATGGTCGATACTATGGCGATGAAAGTGGTAATAGACTGACTCACTAGTAAGTAAGTAAGTTTATTTATATAATAGCTTCAAGATAAAATCACATCCAGTGATTTTATCTTGAAGCTATTATATAAATAGCAACAAATACGAAACAGAAAATAAGACAAAAAAAAAACCCCAACAACAAAATGAATATGAAACTAATGCAAGCTTAAAGAAATTAGCTTTCAGCTTTTCAGAGGGCACAATTCCAAAGCACTTTTTCTATGAAGTAGTGCTTTCAATCCCCCAATCATACACACATTCATAACCCAGTGGAGCAGCCAGGGATTCAACCACCGACCTTCAGTTCAGTAGATCCCCTGCTGTACCTCCTGAGCTACAGTCACCCTATGTTTTGCAAAACTTTGGAGGATCCAGTAGGGAGCCTAACAGCATTGTGTACTAGTGACTAGCTAGTTTTCAGTTGGCCAAACACAAAACTATACTGCAGATTAACTGGTGCTTCTAATACACTTAGTTAGTTAGTGCACTTCAGTACACTTTAGTTTAAGTGAAAAAAAAAAATTTCAATTACCGCAATGATTTTTTTTTTCTTAAATAACATGCCTGAGACTTAGTATCTGATTACATGCCTCATAGTCAGCTATACTCTTATTGGTACTCATACTCTTTTTGAATTGGTATTAATTATAATTTTTCTTTACTCAGGCATTATTCAGTTCAGATGTGCTATTCTGTAAGGAAATGCCATAACTGAAATATTTATTTTGAGGCTGAAAACATACAAACACTGTCTCTCTCCTGCTTTGTCCAATATATTAACAAGAACTATCAGTGCTGAGCTTTTTGCTGTCAGTCCAAAGTTTCAGTTTGTTAACTGCATGTGGAAACACCTGTTGTGGTGAAGACTGCTTCCTGTGTGTTATAATAATATAAACCCGAAAGGATGTCCTTTGAAAGTTTGAAAATACCCCTGACTGTATATAGGTTTAATACTTTAACTTTTGGAAAGAAATACATTTGAAGTAAAATTAACTATAAATAAAGTGTAATATATAACATTTAAAATACGTTTGGTGCATTTTAATTTGTAAAGATCCACATATTATTCTTATTTCTATCAAAATAAGGGCTAAAAAACTATAACTTTTTAGCTGGTGTTGTTCTAACATAAGTACTGGTGTATGAAAACATGACTACCAACATATAAACATTTTTGCTTTCCCTAAGAAACATACCAGTCTTACACTTCCCACATACAGGATTATATGAGGACTTGCTTGTGTTTGAATTATATAAATTGGGTCATTCTAGGGTATATACGAGGCTCCAACTTGTTATAACAGTTAACACTATTTTATGTGCCCTCCCAGCTCCAAGCGGATCAGAAAATTGTATAATGAGAACAACTACCACTGGTACTACTACTTGTGTCCACAGCTGACCATGTGCAGGAGGGAAAAGGGCCGTGATCTTGGCCATTGTTTTTGCCATAGGATATACCACTGTGGTTGTTATAGTGCACTGTTGTTGAACCCTGTACAAAAACTTCCCCATGTACATTGGCTATCATGACACTTCACACTGGTTCCAACTTTAATGCTTCTTATATTAGTTTAACACTATTTTACTTTGTCTGTCTGTTAGTTTATGAACTATGTTAACTATGATGAATCAGAAGCAAATAAGGAAAACTGTTAAATTGCCATATTTTTCAAGATGAAACTACTTTCATAACCTATATTTTTATGGAAATTAACTGAATTCTTTTGTTTGTTTGTTTTTAAAGATATAGTAACCTTTGGTATTTACTAGAGAGGTTTTTGTATTGCCTTCTAACACTGTGAGCCCCAACCACTACCATACACAGTGAGGAATACCCATTCAAAAACCTTTGTCTGATAGTGTGCACAAGTCAGTGTTTTTCACTTTTTTTCACAGTGTTTTTCACTTTTGCTGCAATTAATTTCAAATGTTACTCTTGGAACTTTAAGTTTTGAGTTTTAGTTATTATCATCGCAAATAACATTTACTCTAATAATATTTTAAATTATTGATAAATAACTATTTAAACACATGCTAAAGATGATGTATTAGTTTAAAGCTCATTGTGTTCTAAAAGGATTCTTATTGTAAATATGACTTATCAAACATTCTTGTTTTTTGTATAGTGTTGTGAGGCACATACGGGAAAGAAAAGCCATCTCTTTACCCACTCACTGTTGTTTGTTTATTTGTTTGTCATTTTGTTTCAATCAGGTTTGGAATCAGGTTTTTGTCATAGAAGGTGTTACAGTGGTAGCCACTGTTATCCACTGTGGCACAACCCAATACAAAAACTTTACAGCACACTGGCTGTCATGCACTCCTTTAAGATTTTTATATTACTTTAACAAATAATTTAAATTTTATTTCAATATCATTTGTTTCACTACATTTACATTTGTTTGTGACTATGCATAATATATGGACTGAAATTAATCAAAAAAAGTTACAACAAAAAAGTTTAAAAATACAAGTGTTACAATTTTTCAAGACAAAAGTGAAAAAAAATCTATTCCTTCATATATTTTGTTGAATATTACTTTTCATGAAAATTGCAAGGATTGACCCTCAAGGCATCCGTTGCATTTCCTCCAGTAAACGTTGAAATTTTAGTTGAAGAAAATGTTTATCTAAAAGATTATTCATGGTCTGCTTTCCCGTAATCTGCTCTTGACGACAAAAGTGTCAAAGTTTGCTGGTGTCGGCTGGGCTTTGATGTCATGCTGGATTAAAGCCAAATGTTTTGTCAGTTTTGACCACCCCTTTAATGATATATCAGTACAGCTCAAAGCTCAAAGATTCACAGATTATAATGAGCGAGATGTTGTACCAGTTTGAGAAGATGAGACTTTCTGGGAAAAACAACAAAAAAAAAAAACCCAATGAAGACAAAAACAGCACTAATGCGAAGGCTTTGTCTAGCCAGTGGCAAACTAATTTACCAGCTTGATCAGTCATTAAAGTTCTGATTATCTCAGTTGACACTCAAGACAATTATTTTACTAGGGTTAGCCAACCTACCTACTGTGACTTTTTGGAGCCATTCTAAATTCTGAAAATATGCCTGTTAGTCTAGTTTTTGTACAACGTTAGAATACTGATTCTAGTATTTGAGTTAGTATTGAATATTCCCAGTTGTGTAAATAGAAATGGATTACATTCCATGCTACATGTAAGAAAGGACAATTTATGATCTTATTACTTATTACTAATGATCTTAACCTGATTCTTACAGAATTATCTAAAGTGTGTGTATAAAAAGTTCTGCTATCTCAAGTACTTGTTTTATGTATCAGCATCACATCTTTCTGAGTGGAAGGATTTTGTCTCAGTGTGTATCACTGTGGTCGTAATAGTGCACTGTAGTACAACCCTATACAAAAATGGTCAAGCTAAATGACTAGCTCAAACCTACTGCCTAGTTAACACAATCCCTTTTTTGGTAATTAAAAAAGCCATTCCAATATTAAGTCAGTGACAGACAAACATTAGAGTTAATGAAATTGTGGCATTTGTGAGAATTTGAAGCATTTTTTTAAATTTTCTTGTTGTATTGATCTAATCTGAGAGACCTCAATATTTTTGTGCTTAATATGTAAACATATTGTGTTTGATGGGTATATGGGGTATTATGGATAGAAGAAAAATGAATCACAATGAAATTATGGTGCTTGGAATTTATAAGTCAAAACAACTAATTTCACTACTTTCTATAATGAATATTTGTGCTTTTAGAAACATAAACAAAATTGCTTTTTACTCCTTTTTAAATGTGTCAGTGAATTTTCTCTTTTCAGAACAACATGTGCCATAGTTCAGTACAAGATGTGTTTTTGTATTATCATTTAACAGTGTGGGTTCCACCACACAGTGACACATACTCATACAAAAACATTTCCTGAAGTGGCTCCTGAAATGTTCAGTTCAATGCTCCATTTTTCTGTTACATAAACAGAAATTGAAGTTTAACTAACGACTTTTACTATTTCAGTGCATTATCACCATACACACTGCCCCTTTCTTTGTGGAATGAAGTTTTTGTCATAGGATGTGTCACTGTGGCCGCTATAGTACACTGTGGTTCAACCCCGAACAAAAACATCAGCCCACACACTCACACAAAGTTACTTTGAGTAAAGTAACTTTCTGCATAAATTCTGCTCAGGACAGGTTTTTGTATTGTCACATATCACTGTGGTCCCAGCTATACACTCTGGCACACAGCCATACAAAAACCTCTGATAAATATTTTGTTTACTGTTTTTACTATTCCATGTATAAGATGACGTTATATGTATATATCTATATATATCTATATCTATATATATAGATATATATATATGTAGTTCTGTACTATATATATATACATACATATATATACATATATATATATATACATATATATATATATATATATATATATATATATATATATATATATATATATATATATATATATATATATAATACAGTATATAGTACAGTATAACTGTAGAGCACATTTCATATACATAATTCCATAATTTTACTGTCTGTGTGTAAATTCTCAATATTCAGTGGCACAGGACATGCTAAAGAGCTGCCTGTATATTAATGAAGGTCCCCTTGTAATATGCACATATATATCTTTTTTACAGCAAAAATGCCTTTTCTCTCTTAAGGAGGTTTTTGTAACTATGTGAATCACTGTGGCTGCCCCAGTTATATACACAGTGACACATAGTGATGCAAGAACCTGTGCCACAGTATAGTTGCCACTGTGGCTTATGTTCTACTTATATGTTTACCAATTAGTGTTAAAACAAATATTTTTTGTTGTTTAAAACGTTCAATGAAAAATAAAATGTATAATGATTTTCAGTTTAGCTCAGTTCAGTCATATTATTGTCCTCACTTAGACACTTGGCTTACAGTTACAGACAGGCTGTCAAAAAATCTTCCACAGAAACAATATAAAAAGAGCAATATAAAGTGTATGACTTTGATAATGCAAATTATTCCTCTTGTTTGTATTACCTGTCAAGAGTGAAACAAAAGAAAATACATATAATTAATTAAATTGTAATTATAGTAAAACTAAAAAAAAATAGTGACTGCAATTACACCTTTTCTAAAAGCTCAAGCTCTGTCAGATTAGATGCAGCACATGTTAGTTCTTTTCAATTTATTTTAATAATAATCATTTGTGTGCTTGTACATATACTATATTTCATAGTTATATGCTGTGCTATGTGGATAAAGCTTAAATCTTATTATTTAAAAATAGCTCAGTCTTTCAATAGCTTCTCTGTTACAGTTATATATGCCCTTGCTTGTCCTTACATCAATAACATGTTATTATGTTTTTAAGGTTTTGCATGTATGGTTTACATGACCACTCATGTCGCACACTACTAAAATTATAATGAAAGGATTTCATAAAGAAAGACTTTACGTCGCTTATGGAGGTTTTTGTAACTGTGTGAATCACTGTGGCCACCCCACACTGTGACGCACAACACTTCAAAAACCTATGCCATAGTATGGATAAGCAGGAAAACAAATATTATTTCCTTTATTTGGAATCTTTAAAGTTATCTTAAATCATTTTTAAAGACATAACATCTTTTTTATTACTTTACATTTTTCGTATGAATGTTTTGTATGTTAACATTTTTTTAATGGCTGCTTAAATAAATGCATAGGAAGTGCTATCAGTCAAAAGCTCATAGTGTCTTCAAAATCGCTGTTGCTGTAAATATAACCCCTTCTTTACAGTTTTTCCTTTTATATATTTTTGTAAAACACACAAAAAGCAAATGTTGTTAACCACTAGTGCTTATTTCTTTATCAATTTTCTGTTCTGTGTTTTGTTTTCAGTTGAATGAGGTTTTTGTCATAGACTGTGTTACAGTGGCTCCCACTATACACTGTGGCTCAAATCCATACAAAAACCTTTCATTGCACGATGACTATAATGCATTCATTATTTCTTCATATTTATAATAATTTAACAAGTAATTTTACATCGGTTTATGACTATGCAAAGAATATTTGGCTTTCCTGACAAGAATTGATCTAAACGCAGGGATTGATCTTCATGAATTTGTTGTTTGATCTGTATTTTCTTTAGTGATGGTTGAAATTGTAGTTCAAGAAAATAATTGTACACCTCTTACTGCTCTCCATCCCAACTACCATGCTTACATGCTTCTGCACATTCTAGTTGGAGCTCTTTTGTCATCCTCAGCAAAGAATTTAGCTTTCAAAGTTTCTGCCAAAATGCCATTTGTTTGTTTAGCTCATAGAGTAATTAGCCAGCTGCGAACTTTGTCAGCCATAGACTTCTGACTATTTCAGCTGGTATTGAAGACAGTTGCTAGCCAGCTTATTTAATGTGACTTTTTGGAGCCGTCGTAAATTATGAAAATATGTCTTTAGCTTCAGCTACTGCCAAGTTAACTTAAAACTAGCATTGATGATACCAAAACTTTTCTTTTTTTTCTTTTCCTTTTTTTCCCAATCAGCTTAAACATGACGTTTTTGACAATTTTTTAAATGAAATTCTCATCTCTGCGAGAACTTGAATTCTCTTTAAATTTCTGCCCAATTAAAACGCAAATACCAGTGAAAAACATCTTTACAAAAAATATTTGTGTACAATTAAACTTTTGCAAAACATTGCAGCTCTGCCTGCACATACAATGCCTTTCTATCTATATGAGACTTCATGTTTATTTAAAGAAAAATAGCAAAATTGCTATTTTTCGAAAGTCATTATTTATTGAGTTTGGTATATATTTCACAATGACTTCACTTTTACACGTTATATAATATTTGTATACCGGTAATATTTATTTACTTATTTCATTTTATAGCCTCATAACACAACAGTAAAATAGCTGAATTGACAAATGCCATTTCCCTATCTGAATGAGAGAAGAGTTTAAAGCAAAGCATAACAGGGTTTTTTCTTAACCGTTTCTAATGTTTATTTATTTGCTTCTTGTGCGAATATATATTGTATTTCATTGGTATATACTAGGTCATGTATAAGATATAATTTCTAGTGTTTGGATTTTATTAGTCAAAAAGTTATTTCTTTTAATATATTTTATATAAAGAATAATTGCCCCGCATATTCTCTCCTTTCAAAAAAGAACGTTTTTGTATTGCCATTTAACAGTGTGGGTTCCACCCCACAGTGTCACATACTCTTACAAAAACTTTGCCTGCTAGGGTCCATGTTCAGCATGTTCTGCATGTTGCACTGTTTACACTAAGCAGGGATGCCTATATATATTTACTTGCCACTTTATGGACACTTTATTAGGTACACCTTGCTAGTACTGGGTTGGTTTTATTTTATGTATTTATATACAGTAGAAGAAGGACACTAAAACACTTTTTGTCTCACCTAATGACTTGTTTTGCTCTATCACCATCACATATAGTCACTTTCTTAGTGCTGTGAGGTTTTTGCCTCAGGATGCATCACTGTGGCTGTTATAGTACACTGTGGTTCAACCCCATACAAAAACAACAGCTCACAAACTACCCATTGTAATGACTAAACGCCTGCACTTCAAGTACGGATTTTTGCCTTAGTTTAACCAAATCCATAAGGCCTGCAGTGGTACTGTAATATTCCTTGTTTTTCATATTACAATACATATATAAATAAATACATACTAACCTAAACAACATTTTCTAGAATTTTCCTTGACTGGTGACAATAGCCCTTTTGTTCACACTGAACCAGTTTCATGTTTTATGAAGTACACTGACTTTCTGCATAAATTCAACTTATGTCAAGTTTTTGTATTGCCAGATAAAGTATCACTGTGGTCCCAATGATTGAGCTCATTTGAGCTTTGTGACATGGCACATCATCCTACTGGAAGCAGCCATCAGAAGATGAGTACACTGTGGTCATAAAAGGATGGACATGGTCAGCATCATACTTAGGTAGCTGGCCTTTAAGTTATGCTCAGTTCATGTCCAAAGTGTGCCAAGAAAACATTCCCTAACCCATGACACCAATGATACAGGGCAGGATAGGATCCCAACCATCCGCATTTCACAGCAAAAATCAAACGCCATCAGATAAAGGTAATAACTGTCATCTTACTTATAAATTGCAGACAGATTGCAAACAGTACAGTATTCTGATGAATATAACCTTTCTTCTGAAATGTGGCAGAGTAACACAATTTCTCATTTTTGAGGCTTAGTGACTTTCTGTATAAGTTTAGGACAGGTTTTTGTATTGCCAGATTTCACTGTGGCTCCCATCATGTCCACTGTTGCAACTAGTGATACGAAAACCTCTGCTACTTTGCAACTGCACTATCAGTTTTTTTAAAGATTTTTTTAAGATTCAGTTTCATGAAAGTGTGGTCTATTATTTTTTCAGTTTTATATATCTCTTTTATTAGTGTTATTATTTTATTTTAAACCTTGAATCCTAACTATTATATGTCTTGAAACCTAGTTATTAACTAAATAGTAACACGCATTTAGATACCTTAGTCAGGTATAACACTGTGTGGTTTGTATAGTTAAGAACAAGTTCAAACAAAGGCCAAATATCCCACAGAAGAGAAATAAACCCAATATGTTAGCGTTGAATATTAAACAAAAAGAGGTGAATGATCTTTTTCTTTGTCTTCTTGGGTCTTTTTGTGCAAAGAAATACTTTTTTGATGCAGTGTAATTTATAATACATGCTGTATGTAGTCAGTAACCCTTTTGTCCATACAGGGAGAATTCATCATATTAGTGGATGTGTTTAAGTTTCATAAACAGAACTTTGGCAAATATTTTTTGCTGCCATTTAGAATATGCTCATGCTTTCTTCAGACACAATGTAATGATGTCATGTTTTTGTTTTTGTCAATGACAGGTTTTTGTCACAGTACGTGCCACTGTGGCTGCTATACTGCACTGTGATGAAGTCCTATACAAAAACTCCACCCTGCGAACTGTCTGTCTGTATATATACCTTTACTTGTTCAGTTCAACTTTGAAATATGATTAGGATACATCAAACACAATAAAAAATATACCCCTGGTAGCGAAACAGTCACTGCAGTTGTAAACATCTAATATGCATTATTGTGGGAATAATAATTATCTTATTAGACTCTTGTTTTTTTCATTTGCATTTTATGTGAATTCTCATTTTTCAGTAGCAGGAATGATAATTTGATTTTGATTTCACAATAATGATATTAACAAAATCTTCTTTAACAAAAAAAATGTTGCTTTTTTTCTAAAAAAAACCCCTTTAATTTTAGGATATGCTAAAGAGCTGACTGCATATTGATGAAGGCTCTACTTACACGTCACACATTTATACCTTCTATTAATTAGGACTGAAAAAGGCAAAATTCAATTTAATGATCATACATGTTTTTTGTTTCCATTTAAAATATGCTCATGATTTCTACAGAAACAATGTTTTGATCCCCCCATGTTTCACAATGACAGGAGGTTTTTGTCACAGTCTGTCTCACTGTGGCCGTAATTTTGCACTGTAATACAACCCTTTACAAAAACTCCACCCTTCAAACTTGACATCATATCTGCACATATTCATTAATCATGAACTCCATGAAAGAATATGAAAATATAGTAAATGTTTTAAGTGGTACATTTTGTATGAATTCTACAAAAAATAACCTCAGTATTACAGAAGACAGAAGAGAGAAAAATGTGCTTCACAAACTGTTAGTCTGTATTTTAAATGCAGGAAAAAAACCTAACAAGTACAAAGACTGAGTACATACATGTTTTTAAGTCTATCATCCAAAGTCTTCAAGTTAACTCATTTTTAATATTTGTAACTGGTCTAATGAAAAGTGTTTCTTCAGAGGTTTTGTAGCTGTGGCCCTCTTTTAACATACAGTCTAACTGTCATACACATCTAATGAACACAATTAATTTTGGAACTAATAATTATTTCATTATTATATGTTTTTGTTTGCACAGCATGGATCAACAATCAAATCATTAAATCTTCCTTTTTGGTAATAAAAAGCTTATTTCCATCAGAATTTTAGGATATGCAAAAGAACTAACTATATTAATGAAGTTTGTGCTTACAGTATGCATCACACAGTCTAGTTGCAGCAGAAAGACATTGCCTTTCAAGGAGGTTTTTGTAACTGTGTGAATCAGTGTGGCCGCTCCACACTGTGACACATGTTTGTTCAAAAACCTCTGCCACCGTGTAGCTGTCACCCATTATGGAATATAAGCAATAAGACAAATATTCTGCCAAAATATTGTGGCCATTCTATATAAATATGGCCCCCTTTTCATGAATATAAATTAAAGATTTAATAATTTGAATAAAATCTTGCAATAGCTTTATTATAAGAGTTACTATTGATTAGTTATTACTATTGTGTGCTTCTTTGCAGTTATAGAAAACACATTTATTTATTTTTTTACGTAGTGTATTCTAATAATTAGTATGTTTTATTATTGCTGTACCTATTTCCCCATTTTAACTGTGTGTTACAAATGCCTAAATTAGTCATTAATGGATAATAATTAATGATGACTAAATATATTTATAAATAAAATATACCTTTTTCATTAGTTTTACCTGATCAGTACTGTGCTTCAAAATTTACAGGACAGAGGAAGAGGAGAGGGGTTTCACAACATAGTTTTTGTTATGGGGTATAACACTGTGTAGTAGCCCCCATAGTATCACAGTGACATAAGCTCTTACCAAAACCTTCCCACTCTTGCCAGAACTTAAGAGTTTTAGACTATGAAAACAACAGGATGTTCTAGTTAAGATGATCACAAAAACAGAGGCATATTTTAAAAAGGTTTAAGAGAATATTTCTGTTTTATCTGTATTATTATTTTATGAGAGTGGAAATACATTAATGTATTTTCCTTCTTTGTAGCTGTGAGTTCTTGTTGAATAATAGACTTAAATCTTTTGGAGTCACCTGGTGACTTTTAGGTCTTCAAAATACGTTAAACTTAAGCTTGCTTGACAGGAAATAATTGTTGGTTAAAACCTCACATTTTGTACACTTCTGTCCACTTTATGTTCATTCTTTCATTAATCAGGGACACACCGTTTCACACTATATGTTTTTGTCTACATAAAGACCTGTAGGTGGCAGCAGAAGCAAGGGTTGAATTTGTACATGTCACCTCTCTGAATACACAAAGGAGGCAGCCAGAGATGGAGTTCCTTTTTTGCTGCTTCAGTTTCTCAGCCACACAGCAGCATTATCTGAATGCAAATACAGATAAAAATAATAATAATAATAAACACCTTTTAATGTTTGCATGAAGTAAGTGAATTCTTTGGTTTCCAAGCACTGCTTCTATTCAAAGCATCAACATCTTCCAACTGTTTTATTAACTGCAAAACAAGCTAACCCACTAGGTGGTGGTATTTCATCATGTTTCCCACTTCAGTTATTCACTGGGTACTGTGTAAAGCTGTACATATTTGGTGTATTTTGAGTTTTTATACAGGCACAGATGAAAATGTTTTAGATGAGGTTTCAAAACAATACAGTGGTTAAAACTGAATGGATGTTAAATTATGAAGGATAAAATGTTAATTGCAATAAAACGGAAACAGTGACTGTTCTTAACTTAGATGCATGAGTAACTGGACAATCTATGTGTTTATGCTACTTTTGTTATTTTAATTAAGAATATTGATTTGTATTACACTTGTACTATATTTTGTCCACACAAGAATGATTTAATGTTTGAAATATTTTGTATTATCCTGTTTTTAAAAACATTTTTAAAAGAAAAAAAATCCCCACACAAAATCAATAGATCAATGTCAACATCGATTTTCTGTGTGTGCATCTGTGCGTGAGAGAGTATATGCATATGTGTGTAACTGTACAGGCTTGATTGCTTTTGCTTCTTGCTTTGTCTCCTCACTATATGAAGTTGTGAACTACCTGTTTCTTGCTGAAATCCCTGTGCACACAGGTACCGACTGCTGACTTCATGATCTTCATTGAAATCTGGAATTTTGTTGTCTTTGGTTGGGCCTGTCTCCTTTATTCCTGTGGCTGAGTTGTGGCTTTTGTCACTCACACACCTTCACATTGCTTCAGTTGTTGCGGTTTGCAGTTGGGGGCAACCTTCCAATCGACTTTTGTCGATGGAAGACTTGTCATGCATTGATGATACATTCATGAATTCAGTGCTGATTGGGCTTTTTCCTATAGAATAAAATACTATAGGAAATTAACTCATTCACTGCCATTGACGTCTATAGACGTCAATTGAAAGCATACGTTGACTCATGGCTGGCAGTGAATGAGTTAATACAGGTCACTTATTCATCTAAGCTTAAAATTATATATATATGTGTATATATATATATATATATATACATATATATAGTTTCTTGAATGCAGTTTGAGAGGGTGTGGTTACATTTTGAGCATATATTCTTTTGTCTGCAAACATTTATGCCTTCTGAAGGCATGTGTATCAATTTATAGCTGGATGCATTTGCAACCTAACAAGATATTTTTTGGGACTTGAAGAAATCCACTTATACAAATGTGGCCCCAAACGTGCAGAGAAGCAGCTCTCTAAAGATGGCACGTTTAGAAACTGAAAAACATCAGGCCTTAATTGACAACAGGAATTTGGAAATGTGACTCAAATGAACTATGGAGATGCAAATACAGTAAGCTGCCAGATGCCACAGTTGTAATGGTTGGTGCACAGTTTTAGTTGTGCAGGTGTGGTCCCAGGGGTGCACCAGGAAACTCAAAACCTCCAGGCTCTAACTGATAACAGAGGTTTACGGTACATTGACTTCAAATGCTGTTGTGTTATTCTTAGAAACCTTGAGAAATCATAGAGCGACAACAAAAATGATTTTGATGTTTATTACATGCTCACATTCATATTCTGTTTAATATTTAAAGTGCCAAATGTTATTTACTGAATCTTATTAACCTAACTTTAATTTAATGAAGCATTTACAGAAGTGAAATGACCATAAGATGCAGTATAATATGTAGTTTCATTTTATTTAATTATTTTTCACATTTTGCACATCTCCTAAGTGGGTATTTGTATATGACATCTATTTAATATAAAAAATGAATGATTATGTGCATAAATATAAAATGAAAAATCAATTTTAAAAGCAGATTAGAAATGAAGTGCACCCATTCCATCCCATTTGTTATCATCTCTTTATCTGCAAAAAAAAAACCCAAAACAAAAAATCATCAGAAGGTTAAAACAAATCTGTTAAGAACAGTCATTTAATTACTATTACTAGTAAACCCTAATGTACTCTAAGTTTACATCTTAATGTTACTTATTCCAGGAGATAGTTTTGGATTAAATTAAAGCCTAAACATTTCTAAATTACACTCATTTTTTTTCCTCCTTTAAAAATCAAATGATATAATTTTCATGATAAAGGTGTGATTTTAAAAAGTGCAAACAGAACATTACAATTCCTTGTTCCTAATTTTTTTTTAATTGATCTATGAGTGCTCTTTTGAGTGTACTGCATGTTCTTGTGATTGAGTTTATCCTACATTACAACTCACAGACTTCATTCTTCAATAAAACTGAAATGCAGAAAATATAAATTGCATGTTTACCTTAAGAAGACTGATGATTATGCTATAGAAGAGAGAGAATATGAAGAATATGAAGGAGGAAGCTGTGGACCAGAGGCTATTAAAATCCTCTTCAGCGGTGACATCGTCCCAACTCAGATCACAAAGGTATTCTAAAAAGTAGAAGGTACAGTACACTTGGTTAGAGGAGTGCTATGTGCATCTGTTTTCTATTTATTCATTGGGGTAATACAAATTTTCTCTTCTTTAATGGTGTTAATAGAAAAGTGAAAAATGGAAGAATTTTTCTTTTTTTTTGTGACGCTTCAAGTTTTCCATCTACACATATACCAAAGAGTTTCCATGCAACGTTTACTTCAAACAGACAGCACATATATCAAGCAATTGGACACTGTGACTCACATAGGCTGAACAACAACATGATGAAAACAAAACAAACATTTTGTCTCACAGTGACTGACATCTCAAGTGCACAGGTTTTCATATAGAAAACTCTCACAGACAAAGAATGACACAAGCACAAAATATCACATTTAAATCTTAGTAGTTACAGTCACATTCTATGGAATTACCATGGACACTGGACACTGTTTTTAAAATATGTTTAGGTCCGACTCCGACACAGCAGGTGAACTCTTTGGTTGGATCTTTTTTGACCCAGTTTGCCTTACTGGTGGTGTAAAGACTCATACTTCGCCATTTCTGGTCATTTTTGCTCTGCTGTGCAGGGTCGTCGGTGGCTGTAACATAAGGTCTAGAATTTCGTTCATAACTTTCTGACCATTCGATTTTATACATCTTATTCACAGTACTGGTGAACAGACACACCAGAGTGATTTTATCTTCAGACTGAAACTGGTCAGTGTGCAGCTGTGGGAGCATGTGGACTGTCACTGTTGGCTCTGTCCCATCAGAATGAGATACTCAGTTAAACAGAGAGATTTATGTACAAGTTTAAAAAGAAGACATTAAGTTATGTATATATGTGGATGGATAGATTGGTGTGTGTGTGTGTGTGTGTGTGTGTGTGTGTGTGTGTGTGTGTGTGTGTGTGTGTGTGTGTGTGTGTGCGTGTGTGTAATTGTAACATACTGTTTTTTGGATCGGCAGTTGTGGAAAAATCAGTTACCTAGTGTGTAGTCTCTGTCAGTTTTATTCAAAGATCCACTTTGGCCTCCTGCAAAATTACACATAAATACAGTATCTTCATGCAAGTCATTGGAATTTACTGTGAGAAAACCTGCTGCGTTCTACACTTTCTTTCCATCTGCCTGTCTTGTTTCAGAAACTGTAGTGATCGGATCTTTTTTTGCTGGTGACGTCGGCTCCAATTTTTAGCCATTTGATGTCATGTTTCTTTGGTGCAAACTCTTTGGTAAAGCAGGAGGCAGTATAGGTACCATCCTCATCAGGAGAGGAAATCACTTTAAGAGTTGGATTCTGCTCAAATACCACTGAAAAGTAAAGATATACACAAATGTATGTATTCAAGAAGGAATTAAATGTGCTTTTATTCAAGTAGAAACACTTATTCCTTGGTATTTTTAGGCTATTTTTTTAACATATAAATGCAAGGTGTACTTTCAGTGAAGTCAGCTTCTACCTTCCAAAAGCAACAACAACCAAAAATAGAGAACTATCAAGAACTAACTCTTATCCTTCTCAGAAGTAACAATCACAAGTTTTAGTGCGGTAATACTTTACTAGTAATTGTTACTGCCGCACAAAATCCAACATTTACTGAATAAAGCTGCTGTCTTTGCGAATGTGTCTGCTTAAAAGCCACTGAAACACAAAGATGTACACAAATGTATGTATGCAAGAGCATGGTTTTTGTTTTTCAATTTACAAACTATTCATAAATGTAGAAATCCATCCATTCATTATCTTCCATGGAAGAACCAGGAGCCGATCCTAACTGCCTTAGGGTGAGAGTGAGGGTACACCCTGGATAGGTAATTCGTTTTTCGCATGGCTAACACATAGAGAAAGACCACCATTTGCAGTCACATTCACACCTTTGGGCAATTTAGAATCACCAATTAAGCTAACCGCAGAAATGAGAAATATTTAAGAACATGTCATGCTATTTAATAAGGAGAAATATTTGCTTTTATGTCATTTATTTGACATAAGCAGCATATCTGAATATGGTTTGGGGTTTTAAAGTTGAAACATTTTTTCCTTGGTATGCTCAGATTCTTTGTCAATATAAGCAGCTTGGGGTGAACTTACAATAAGTTTGCTTCCAGTACAAATCTTCCAAAAACATCAAAACCGTGAACCAAATAAATAGAGAACTAAAGAGAACTAACTTGTATTCTTATCAGAGGTAGCAATCACTAGGTGTAGCTCAGTAATAATTTAAGAGTAATTGTAATTACTGTTCATAAACAACAACAAAAAAAAGAACTTTTATTGAAGAAAGCTATTGCATTTGATAATGCATTACGCATCAGACCTTTGGAATATATATATTTTTTCATGTAAACTTGTTGTAAGTCAAACAGAATAAGATAAATTGATTGAATGTGACTAAGCATGAGGCTTACGTGGTTTTGTGATATTAGCCTGTCCATTTCCAACAGTGTGATTGACACCACATTGAAAATTCTGTTGTGTATCCCAGTCCTGTCTCCTCACTCGGATTTGACTGACTCCAGTATAAACATTGCCATTTTGAACTGCAGGGTACTGGATGAAGTCTTTCAAGGCAGTGCTGCCTTTGTTCCATGAGAAAGGAGGGTTAAAGCCAGTGGCAAGGCAGCCAAAGAGTGACAACAGTAATTAAGACACCAGAATAGAAATACAATAACATACCAGACATTTCCCCTTGAAAATGCTTAAAGAGAAAACACTTGAGCGGATCATTTTGTTTAATAAAGGCCAGCGTGAAGACAATTACCTTCTCTAAATGTTCAATAGAAAAACATTTCAAGTGCCCGAGTCCTTCCCTGCAACATTGCTTTGGAGGCAGTTGGTTCATCAGGATCCCCCGATAGAATTATACGTTTACTTTTCTGTTATTCAACACATAAATTAGAACATTATTTTAAATGTAGAATATGAGAAGAACTTATTAGTAAAGTATTGCGTAAAGTTGTTAAATGTCCTTTCACAGTGTTGATGGCAAATTCTTACAAACCACAATAAATTTGATCCAACTTCAGCAGTGATCTCTGAAATGAGATGGTATTCTTACCTGATGAAACAGTGACTGTTGTCCCCTTTCCCCAATAGTCAAAAACACCGTAGCACAGTATAGAATCTAGTTCTTTCATGATATCAAAAGGCTAATCTATTCATGATATGGAGAAAGTCTAAATAGAACCTTTTCTTAATCCCACTAGATTAAAATCCTATTAAATCACCCAATTATACCCATTTTGACATTATCACGTTTGAGAATATTTTTACAATAAATGTACTTTAACACAATAACTGTATTTTGAAGTAAACCTTCACTGAATGGGAAGTTATATTATATCTTGTAAAATGAATTTCTCTATCCGAAACATATCCTATGCAGATTTTAGATAGGACAGGTCTTACCTGATGACATTTTTATCTTGATGCCATTTTCTTAGTAGCCTAAACCTCCCCATACGGAAAAGAAATAGTAAAAACTTATATGTGATTACTCATGAAAGTGGCCACTTTCATGAGTAAATCATATAAGGCTTACATGATTTACTCATGAAAGTGGCCACTTTTGCATTACTTTCATACATTGTTTTAGTAAGTATCCAAAACATACAAGTTTCATTATATAATTTTTCAAGGGATCTTATATCTGTTTTCACTCTTATATGCTTTTCATACAAGTTTCACACAAGAGAGATACAAACTTTATAAGATTTATATATATCTTTTCCATATGGGTCATTTGTGACAGTTAACCGAGTCTTGTCTTATTTCTTACAAAAATTAATCACTATGACATTCTGATTTCGGTCTCAGAGAAAATTAAAATAAGTTTAAAACACTTACTTCTTGATATAGCTATAACTAACATCAATAAATTAAGTCCAGTTTTTTACAAGTTCTTTGCTCTTTTGGCTACAAAGTGTTCCAATAATGACTTGCTTTGCTGAGTTTATCCCAATAGATGAATCAACATTGTACTAGTCTTGGATAAAAATAAAAAATTCTGTCTTTAGTGAAAAATACATCAATTCATTCCTGACATGACGGTGACCATTGTGCCCTTTCCCCCAGTAGTCAAAAGCGTAGTCACAGTCTAACAAGTTATTCACCACTTCATACAAAAACAGACTTTCCATCTTGGCATACTTGGTTTTCTTCATGTTGTTTGTGCAAATTGAGATTCAAAAGACTGAATTAAACCTGTTTTTCACCACCAAGTGTTTAAACTGAGTCTTCAAATGACCTCACACTCGACTTGCAGTATTTTACAAATACAGTGGGAATACACTGTACACTAACACACTGTTTCTTCGGAAAATATCAAAGTTTTTAACTCAAAATCTTAAGATTAAGGACATATTTCAACTGCCTTACCTGTTGTGACTGTAACCATTGTACCTTTCCCCCAGTAGTCAAAAGCCCAGTTATCACAGTTGAGTCTTTTGCACCTCTCACAAAAACTAACTTCTCGGATATCCTGTTAAATTGTAAAGTTTTTCTGACTTCGGAAATAATTAGAACCACTCTAAACTTAATAATTGTGTACATAGTTATGTTTCAATTAAATTAAAGGTCACAAAGTTTTTAATCACCAGAGTTAAAATTATGACTACAGATTGTAGACTTGTGATACGCTAGAAATTAAAGCACTGCATGGTTTTCACAGTGTTTTTGAACTTAAATGTCAACATTAAAGAAAAAGAAATTAGATCCCTTTACCTGGTTGTGGCTTATCCCCAGTAGTCCAAAACAGTGTCTAGTATAAAATCTCAAAAATATGCAACATACAAAAAACAACCACGCTGAAGTTCTAAATGTGTCAAATTAAACTGTGAAAGTCAAACATTTTTAATATGAACAATACAGAAAGCTTGTCTTACCTGTTGTGACGGTGACCATTGTTCCTTTTCCCCAGTAATGAAAAGCAGAATTACAGTGTAATATCTCGATAAATCCAACAAAATCTTTCATAGAAAGAAAAAAAAATGTGTGCAAAAATCTTTTGTCACCTTATATATGATTACACTAAACTGATAAATAATAAATAAACCGGTCATTTACACAGATGTTTTATTTTTCCTTGCATGTCAAATTAAGCATAAAGTATAACAAAGATTTAATTTCATATCAACCTGTCAAATGTAGACTTGTTCTCACTCAAAATAGATCGGATTGTTATTTACCAAAGGTTATTCTGACTTGTGTTCCTTTCCCCCTGTAGTCAAAGTAGCTAGCATAGCCATAGCTGTCACAGTGATCTGTTACAATCTGCTCTAATATAAACGCTTATTAACTTAAATAAAGGAAGTGTACATGTTTCTCTGAAAAAGCAGTTCCCTCTGTGCCATTTATTAGCAGTTTCCTTTGGGAGATCAGTTTCCTCTGGTTTGGCTTTTGTAAAATTATGCTTCTTGCCAGCGTCCTCTTTTTTAGAGCCTCCTGTTAATCCCAACTTTTATAGAAAATAACCAGCAGAAGTTATATAGTGCTTTTTCAAATTAAAAAATTTACAAATTCTTCCTACTCATGGTGAAATTACATTTTATTACTGGAGTATCTATTATCAACACTAATGACATCTTTTTGCCTTTGCCTTGGTATCTTAAAAAGGGTTAGGGTTACAGTTACTTAAACACCCTCTAGACCATAGGTGTCAAACTCTGGCCCGCGGGCCAAGTTTGGCCCGCAGCCTAATTACATTTGGCCCGCGAAGCCATACCAAATTACTATCAGAGCTGGCCTACTGGTATTATACAGCTAATATATATATTGTTTAGTATTAAGCTTTTCTTGTTCCAAATTCATTTTTTTAGCAAAATGTGTTTGAGTCCATAAGAAAAGATTCATTCTTATATCTGGAGGAATAAATATATTTCAATAAATATTAACGTTAGCCCGCGACTTTGTTCCAGTTTTGAATTTTGGCCCACTGTGTATTTGAGTTTGACACCCCAGCTCTAGACTATATGACCAAGAAATTTAGGTTGAAATTATTTTTAGTAACACATGTAAATACATGCTTCTTTCACCTTATGGTTCTCAGCTCTTACTCCGTGACTCCATTCACTTGGGTCCATTTGTGTTTGAGTGGCATAAATATGTCATTAGAAATTGAATACGAGTTGTCCCTTGAGTAGACCTTATGTGAAAAGTTTATTAGAAACAACTACTTTGTCTTCACTTGGTGTCTAAGGTGTCTACAGCTTTCTGATTATTCATCAATAATTACGTTTCTCGGCCTTCATCCCACGATGCAGATGTCACCCTAAAGAAGCAGAGAAGCAACTCTATAAAGACTGTTTTTAGAAACTGAAAACTATCATGCCTTAACTGATAAGAGAAATTTGTAAGTGTGAATCAAATATGCTATGGATATGTAAATATACAGTAAGCTGCCAGATGAGTATGTTGTTTTTCAGGGAAATTCATTCACGGTTGTAATGGTTGGTGCACAGTTGTAATTGTGCAGGTTTGGCCCCAGGGGTGCACCAGGAAACTCAAAACCTCAAAGCTCTAACTGATAACAGAGGTTTACGGTACATTGACTTCAGATGTTGTTGTGCTATTCTTAGAAACTTTGAGAAATAATAGAGCAACATCAAAAATGCTTTCGATATTTATTACATCCTCACATTCATATTCTGTTTAATATTTCAGGTGCCAAATATTTCTTACTGAATCTTATTAATGTAACTGTAATGTAATGAAGTATTTACAGAAGTGAAATGACCATTGTAGTGTTTCTTCTTTTCGTTTTTTTTTTTTTTTTTAATTTCCTTGAGCAGTTCATTTGGTTGTTTACTGAGAATTAATGTAACAACAGAATCCATAGCAGAAAAATAGTAATATCAATATCAGAATGCAGTATAATATGCAGTTTCATTTTATTGATCTATTTTACACATTTTACAGATGTGTTAATTGACTATTTATATATGACAGGCATTTAATATAACAAATAAATGATTGTGTGCATAAAAAGAAAATGAAAAACATTTTAAAAATAGCGTAGAAATGAAGCGCACCCATTCCATCCCATTCGTTATGATCTCTTTATCTGCAAAAAGAAAACATCAGAAAGTTTAAAAAAGTCTCTTAATAAGAGCAATTTCAATTTTTATTTTACCCATTTACACAATTTAAATTTACATCCTAATGTTATTTATTCCAGGAGATAGTTCTGGAAGATTATATTATGGAAATTAAAGGCTATAATTTCTCAAATAAACTAATGTCTTTTTTTTTATTCTTTAAGAAGCTAAATAATTGTATAATTTACATTATAAAAGGTGTACTTTTCAAGTGCAAACAGAACATTAAAATTCCTGATTAAAAAAAAAAAGATATTTAAGTGCTCTTTAGAGTTCCCATTTACTGCATTTTCTTGTGACTGGGTTTATCCTACATTACAACTCACAGACTTCAATAAAACTGAAATGCAGAAAATGTAAATTGCATGTTTACCTTAAGAAGGCTGATAATAATGCTATAGAAGAGAGAGAATATGAAAAGGAATATGAAGGAGGAAGCTGTGGACCACAGGCTGCCAAAATCGTCTTCAGCGGTGATATCATCCCAACTCAGATCACAAAAATCATCTAAGAAGTGGAAGATACATTACACTTGGTTAGAGGAGATCTATGTGCATCTGTTTTCATTTGTTTTTTTAGGGTAATGTGATTTTCCTCTTTGTTACTAGTGTTAATGGAAAAGTGAAAAAAAGGAACAGTTTATGTGTATGTCTGCTTTTTGATGTTGTTTCAAGCTATTCATGTACACATATACCAAAGAGTTTCCATGCAACATTTATTTCAAACAGACAGCACACATAAAAGCAACTGGACACTGTGACTCACACAGGCTGAACAACAACATGATGAAAACAAAACAAACATTTTGTCTCACAGTGACTGACATCACAAGTGCACAGGTTTTCATATAGAAAACTCTCACAGACAAAGAATGACACAAGCACAAAATATCATATTTAAACCTTAGTAGTTACAGTCACATTCTATGGAATTACCATGGGCACTGGACACTGTTTTAAAAATAGGTTTAGGTCTGACTCCGACACGGCAGGTGAACTCTTTGGTTGGATTTTTTTTGTCCCAGTTTGCCTTACTGGTGGTGTAAAGACTCATACTTCGCCATTTCTGGTCATTTTTGCTCTGCAGTGGAGGGACGTCGGTGGCTGTAACATAAGGTCCTTGTGTCTGTTCAGACATTTCTGACCATTCGATTTTATACGTCTCATCCACAGTACTGGTGACCAGACACACCAGAGTGATTTTATCTTCAGACTGAAACTGGTTAGTGTGCAGCTGTGGGGGGATGTAGACTGCTACTGTTGGCTCTGTCCCATCAGAAAGAGATAGTCAGTTAAACAGAGATTTATGTTCAAGTTTAAAGTGAAGACACTGAGTTCAAATGTATATATGTAGACAGACAGAAAGGTGTGTGTGTGTATGTGTGTGAATTTAACATACTGTTTGTCAGATCTGTAGTTGGTGAAACATCAAAATTATTTAAAAGAAACTACTACTTTCATAATATGTTATACCACTAACACTTTAATGTCAATACAAGAAAACTAAAATAAACTAATAAAATCAATCATATATGCATATATATGCATAAGGCTCACCTGCTTTTATGGGTTTACCTTGTTTTATTAAAGAATTAAAGTGTTTTGTTTTTTTCAAAAACAACAACAACAGCTATGAGTTACTCACCTCCTTTGTTGTTTTGGTTAGTATTGTTCACCGGCTCAGACGCCTCTGCAATACAAAGACATGCACACATGTATGTATGCAAAAGCAGTATACAGAAGTATACAGAAGTTGAGGGAAACTGTGATACTGTGTTCCTACTGTATCGATTTAGTTAGATTAAAGTAGTAACAAAATAAAATGACTGAGCATTCTATTTATAAATTTAGAAAAATGTAAGAATAAGTCGTGCTATTTAATAAGGCAAAATATTTGCTTTTATGTTGGTTATTTGGCACAAACAGCATATTTATATATAGTATTTTTTTAAAGGTTGAAACAATAATTCCTCGGTATGTTATTTTGTCAATGTTAGCAGTTCAAAATGGCCTTATTACTGCTTCCACTACCAAAAACATCAAAACCAATAAAATAGAGAACTAAAGAGAGCTAACTTGTGTTCTTATCAGAGGTAGCAATCACTAGGTGTAGCTCAGTAATAATTTAAGAGTAATTGTAATTACTGATCTGAAAACAACTAACAAAAAAAGAACAACTTGAAAAAGGTTACTGAATTTGATAATGCATTACACATCAGTTCAATTCTAATTTTTGTAAAAGTTTAAATTCATTCAAATTGTTTAACTTTGGAATATATTATCAATGCTGTCATGTGGTAATTGTAAATAATGCTCAGAAAATAACTAACACAAATGTGACTTACCATCAGGCTTACGTGGTTTTGTGATAGGAGCCTGTGCAATTCCAGCAGTGTGGTTTACAGCACATTGAAAATTCTGTCGTCCATCCCAGTCCTGTCTCCTCACTCGGATTTGACTGACTCCAGTATAAACATTGCCTTTTTGTACTGCAGGGTACTGGATGAAGTCTGTCAAGGGATTGTTGTCGTTGCTCCATGAGAAAGTCACTGCAGGAGGGTTAAAGCCAGTGGCAAGGCAGCCAAGAGTGACCATATCTCCACTTTCAGAACCACATGGTACCAGAGGAAACACAGTGGGTGCAGTTGAAGTGTCTAAGAAAGGGGAGACAACACTAATTAAGATACCGGAATAGAAATACAATAATATACCACACATTTTCTCTTAGAAATGATTAAAGAGAAAACACATGAGAGGACCATTTTGTTTAATAAAGGCCAGCGTGAAGACATTGCCTTTTCTAAATGTTCAATACAAAAACATTTCAAGTGCCTGAATCCTTCCGTGCAACATTTTTTTAGAGGCAGTTTGTTCATCATCATCATCTGTTATTCAACACATAAATTAGAACATTATTTTAAATGTAGAACATGAACAGAAATCATTAGAAAAGCATAGTGTAAAGTTGTTAAATGTCCTTTCACAGTGTTGATGGCAAATTCTTACAAAAACACAAAAAATTTGATCCAACTTAAGCAGTGATCGCTGAAATGAGATGGTAATCTTACCTGATGAAACAGTGACTGTTGTCCCCTTTCCCCAATAGTCAAAAACACCGTAGCACAGTATAGAATCTAGTTCTTTCATGATATCAAAAGGCTAATCTATTCATAATATGGAAAAAGTCTAATTCAACATTAATTTTATTCCCACTAGATTGAAATCTTATTAAGTCACCAAATTATACCCATTTTGACATTATCACGTTTAAGAATATTTCTCACATAATGTGAAGTTATATTATAACTTGTAAAATGAATTTCTCTGTCCGAAACATATCCTATGCAGATTTTAAATAGGACAAGTCTTACCTGATGACATTTTTATCTTGATGCCATTTTCTTATGAGTCAAAAGCTCATTTGTGACAGTTACTTCTTACACAAATTAATTACTATGACATTCCAATTTTGTCTCAGAGAAAAATAAAATAAGTTTAAAACACTCACTTCTTGATATAGTTATAACTAATATAAATAAATTATGTTGTTGTTGTTGTTGGTTTTTTTTTTTTTTTTTTTACAAATTCTTTGCTCTTTTGGCTACAAAGTGTTCCAATAATGACTTGCTTTGCTGAATTTATCCCAATAGATGTATTGTCGTAGTTGATAAAAAAAATTCTGTCTTTAGTGAAAAATACATCAATTCATACCTGACGTGACGGTGACCTTTGTGCCTTTTCCCCAGTAGTCAAAAGCGTAGTCACAGTCTAACAAGTCATTCACCACTTCATACAAAAACAGACTTTCCATCTTGGCATACTTGGTTTTCTTCATGTTGTTTGTGCAAATTAAGACTCAAAAGACTGAATTAAACCTGTTTTTCACCACCAAGTCTTCAAATTACCTCACATTCGACTTGCAGTATTTTACAAATACAGTGGGAATACACTGTACACTAACACACTGTTTCTTCGGAAAATATCAAAGTTTTTAACTCAAAATCTTAAGATTAAGGACATATTCCAAGTGCCTTACCTGTTGTGACTGTAACCATTGTACCTTTCCCCCAGTAGTCGAAAGCCCAGTTATCACAGTTAACGGAGTCGTTTGCACCTCTCACAAAAACTAACTTCTCAGATATCCTGTTAATTTGTAACATTTTTCTGACATTTGAAATAACTAGAACCACTCTAAACTCAATAATTGTTTACATAGTTATGCTCCAATTAAATTAAAGGTCACAAAGTTTTTAATCACCAGAGTTAAAATCATGGCTACAGACTATAGCCTTGCAATAAACCAGAAATTAAAGCACTGCATGGTTTTCACAGTGTTTTTGAACTTAAATGTCAACATTAAAGAAAAAGAAATCAGATCCCTTTACCTGGTTGTGGCTTATCCCCAGTAGTCCAAAACAGTGTCTAGTATAAAATCTCAAAAATATGCAACATGCAAAAAACAACCACACTGAACTTTTAAATATGTCAAATTAAACTGTGAAAGTTTAACCTTTTTAATAAGGAGAATATGAAGCGTGTCTTACTTGTTGTGACAGTGACCATTGTTCCTTTTCCCCAGTAGTCAAAGTAGTCACAGTGACAGATTTCAATTGTACTTCAGTGCAAAAATATTTTTTCACGTGATTACACTAACCTAATAAACTGGATAAATCTGTTATTTACACAGATGTTTTACTTTACCGCCAATGTCAATTAAGCACACATTGTAACCAATTTTTCATTAACTGACAAATACAGAATTGTGCTCACTCAAAACAGATTAGATTGTTACTTACCAGAAGTTACTGTGACTTGTGTTCCTTTCCCCCAGTAGTCAAAGTAGCCATAGCCATCACAGTGATCTGTTACAGTCTGCTTGTAATACAAATACTTTTTTAATTTAAACCAAGGAAGTATGAAAAAGTAGTTCCCTCTGTGCCTTTTATAAGCAATGTCCTTTGAGACATCTATTTCCTGTGGTTTGGCTTCTATAAAATTAGGTATATGCCAACTTCCTCTTGTTAACTGCAGTATGTATAGCAAACCAGCAGCAGAAGTTAATTATTCATTTTCAAATAGATCTAATCTAATATCTAATCTATTTAATGTATTAATGTCCTAAAAATAGGTAAACACCCTTTGGACTATGGAACCAATAATTTTAAAGGCTGAAATTACTTATGGTACCAAACATTCTTAGTACTTTATAGATATATCACACAGTCACAATGTTTAGTGCATAGTTGTGAATATTCAGTCAGCTTGCTTAATTAATTTCATAACCCCTAACATCAGTGTTAGTCTGTCTTTCTGCATCCACTCGGGTCCTTTTGTGTTTCAGTGGTCTAAATAAGTCATCAGAGAATGAATGCAAGACTATACTTAGACCCATACAGGCCTGCCAGTTTTTTTTGTTTTGTTTTTTTTGTTGTTTTTTTACCTTGAGGACTTTTCCATGCATCAATACATTACAATACACCAAATACCAGAGTCCTTCAGGCAGACCTCATGTCAAAAGTATAACAGAAACAACTACTTGGTGTTCACTTGATTTGTATGGTGTTTGACGCTATCTGATTATTTCCTAAAAGTTGATTCTGTTCAACTGGACCTAGGGTTTTTAATGGGGAAAATGTTTCATCACTCAATGTTTCATCACTCGCCTGAAGGAGTCACTTGGAAACTGTTACGTCCAGATGAACCAACTTTCGAGGATTTCCTTAGCTTAGGTATCCTGGCCTTAATCCCACTGGCAGGATTGTTGACTTGTTTTGTATGAATGCATGTGTCAGGTATACATATTAATACTCGAGGATCTGTGTCACAGTCCTGGTACGGATTGACCCAACATTTGGAGTTTTTTATGTCTTGGTTTATTTTTGAATGATGGATTGTTCTTTATGTTTCTCTGGTTTGTTGGGTTTTATGATGAATCTGTGTTTCAGTTATTTTGGTGTGTCTTTGCATTATGGATTGTTTTCTTATTCTCTTGTAGGGCTTGTGATGGTGATGATGATGATGATGATTATTAGTTTCATGTTTCTGTTTATCCGTGTTTAAGGATTTGTTGTTGCATGTATTGTTTGAGTTGCATGTGTTATATTCTGTCTGCGTCTTTGTTTAGTGTTTTCTTATTTCCTGTTTTATTGTGAAGGTCTATGTCTCATGTGAGTGTGTTCAGTTCTACTGCTCCCCTGTCTTGTTAGTCCAATTTCTCCCAGCTGTGTCTCCCTCCTGTTGCCCATTCCCTGATTACCACCCTGTGTATATTAGCCCTGTGTTTTCCTGTGCTCAGTGTTGTGTTGTACTTTCAGATCCTGCCTGTGTGGTCCAGTTTGCGGTTTCATGGGTTGGTTTCTGTTTTTGCTTGGTGCCAGCAATAAAGCTGTGGTCTTCAGTTACATTTCCGTCTCAGAGTCCTGCATTTGGATCCACATCTCTACCTGCCCGCACACAGAGTCCCGACAATCTGATCAGAAGTTGTATAGTGAGTACAAAAAGGTGTGAGATACAATCGGTGTCATGATGCCAGCTATTTTTGTGCATCTGGTTGAGATCGTTGAAAATATCCTTCACATGGTAGCAACATAATTCTGCCAAAAGCGAGTGAGTAGTGAGTAACAGCAAAACATATCTGTTAATTTGCAGGAGGGAACATGGCATTGGTTGCAATTATCAGATGCAGGATTGCATTTCTGAAGTGTGGATTTTGAAGATCCCAGCTGCCTTTTTTCACCATAAGAAGTCCAAAATAGTTTGATCAGTTGTTTTGAAAAAATTCTTTGGCAAGAAAAATGGAAGAGGAATTTGGGTAAAATGTTCATTTTTAACTGCACTGATTATTCTGATAAACAAGAGATGTACACTTCCCAATCTTTGGAGGTCCTGTTTAATTTTAGACATTAAAGGCAAGAAATTAACAGCGAAAAGAGTATTCAATGTTCTGGTTGCATTGATCCCTAGATCCCTCTATAGTCAGAGAATGAACCAAATCTCTGAAAAGCAGATAAAATTGATGATATGAAGAGAACAGGACTTGAGACATAACTCATCAGCATAAAGTGATAACTTAACTTCATAACTTAAATTCAGCTAAAAATAAAGGAGAACCTCAGAAAAATTGACAGAGGTTCTATAGCAAGTGCGAACAATAGAGGGGATGATGGACGTCCTTGTCTGGAGCCTTAGGAAAGTCTAAAAAAGATGGATTTAATACCATTGGTAAAGATCTTCAGTCTGTCCATCCTCTCCTGCGCTCTCTCCTCTCCTAAATCCAAAAGTTTTCACAGCAGAAAACGAGAGGAATTCCATCTGGACGTTACAGGTTTGGTACAGCATGAGGGTTAACAAATTCGTATTCTTATGAATATGATGTGTAAATTGATTTATTCTTGTACCTCCATCCCACAGTGGCAAATTCTTCACCCCAGTGAAGGTGGTGATCATTTTCTCCTCATTTTAATAAATTGAGCCATTCGGTCTTTGGTCCCAAAACACATCACTAAAAGGTTAATTAGCTGTATGTAAGCAGCAATACATGGAAAAACACAGGATCCACCATACAAGCTATTTTATGATTATGAAAAAAAAAAAATGTCTATGCAGATGCCCACACTACAACCACTATAAAAATTTAACTTTTGTACCACCAGATTTTCATATACTTAAATTTGAAAGTGTTTTCCTCTCCCGCTTCAACCACCATCGTTATCAGAAAAAAAAAATCTTCTGTATGGCCCACAATGAATCCTGAGATATGGTAGGACACGAAGGATACACCAGACCCATCCTTGAAATTCGGGGAAAATAAGGACTCATTTGTCACCACATCTGGAGGACTATTCGAATTTGGACAGCCTTCGTCGCATTGCTCTGACGTCATTACCTCCAAATATGGCATTTGAAGCATCCTTCCCTTGAATTTGGACACAGCCTTAGTCTGTGTGTTGTTTTTCATTCGGTATCAGGTCATCTGTTGTTTTTACCATGTTTCCAAGTTTCATGTCCAGGTTTGTTCAAGTTCATGTCAGGGTTCTTCATGTTGTTTTTTTAGTTCTCCCAGTTTAGGGGCCCGTTCTTCGTACGTCGCTTACTACATCCAAGATCAAATGACACATCCAAGATCAAATCATCGCGCTAACCGTGAGCTCGCTAATCCGGTTCCCCGAACACACCTGCTGTTGACGATTACTACAGCTGGACGCAGTAATGTGACATCACTGGGTGTCGTAAAAGGGGCTACGCATCGATAGTAGAAACATTGATCGGCAACCCTCTGATTGGTCGGCGAAAATGTCGAAGGAGCGTGCTCGGCTCGGTATTTTTCGGCAGCAGAGCAAGAACTCCTGAGTGAGGGATTTCAGGAGTTTCAGAGTTTAATCAGAACGCAAGGGAACACTGCAAAGGCTGCAAAAGCAAGGAGAGAGGGCTGGCAGAAAGTTGCTGACAAATTAAACTCGTAAGTAATTTAATAATAATAATAATAATATATTGGATTTATATAGCGCTTTTCAAGGCACCCAAAGCGCTTTACAATGCCACTATTCATTCACTCTCACATTCACACACTGGTGGAGGCAGCTACGGTTGTAGCCACAGCTGCCCTGGGGCAGACTGACAGAAGCGAGGCTGCCATATCGCGCCATCGGCCCCTCTGGCCAACACCAGTAGGCGGTAGGGTAGATTTATCATATCACACTATATTATCCAATATTATATTACATTATATTATATTGTTATATTATATCCTCTTTCACATTAGAGCCACAACAGGACCCACTAGAACATGGGAACAAGTAAAAGTGAAATATAAGAATATTCTATAGAATGGTAATATTTATCACTTATATTGCTTTTCGTCTCTTGGAAAGAGACCCTGAAATAATCTGTTTGTTTGTTTATAACAGCAACCAAGAAAAGGGCAGAGCAAAAAAAAGACAGGTGGTGGTCCTGCACCCCCTCGTCAACAAGTTGGTTAAGTAAATAATACCCTCACGGGAAGATATCTCTCAATGAGCACACTGTCGCGCTGAGCTAAAGGATCCTGTCTGTCCCGCAATATATGCTGAATTCTGAGGACTCTCCTTATCAATCTTGCACCTTCCGCAATGGGTTGCTCGCGTAAACGGACAGGACATGGCTGCGACAGGCTTCCCAAATCCACCTTGACTTTTATAGCCGTGGTCTCTCATCTTGATTACACGAAGTAATTTACAATTACTACTCTGAAATATGAATTACATCTGTAATAATAATAATACATGTAATAGAATGTTAATAGTACATTTCCCTTTTTTAGGAAATGACCTGTATGTATCTGTGTGACATCAATAAAAGGATCAAGTGCTGCATTATCTTCAGTTACACTGATGTTATTTATTTATCGCTGTTGCTTTCGTATAAATGAAGCGGACATACCTGCGTGGCCGCGATCTAATCCTGTTTACATAAAGTAAACCTGCTCCCGAGCAGGTTTACGCTTACGGCTCTGTTGCTATGACAGCAAGTCCCGGATGAGCTTCGGGGAACCGACTGATCCAGGATCACGCGAAATCGTCAACAATCTAATCCGGCTAACCTACTTAGCGAGGTACGAAGAACGGGCCCTAGGTTAATGTTTAGCTTTGCATCAGTTTGACTTTTCTTTTGTTTGCACCTTTTTCATCAGTCTTATTGAACGGCTCGCCTTTTGTTAATATCAAGTTTTGTTCTACGTTCATTTGTCTTCATTTGGGTCTACTATTCACAATTCATAGTCTGCTTCGGCACACTGTGACAGAGGAGATGTATCCATGAAATTAATACATTTCCCAGCCCAAATTTACTTTCTCAGCGTCTACTGAGATCACTACTACTACTTTAGAGTAGATGATGTTTAAGAGTACAGAGATGAAGAAATAGTTGCCTCACAGGAGCAAATCTAGTTTGCTTCTGTGAAACAATAGTTTGTGCAATATTTTCCAGACAACATGCCAAAGCTTTAGCAATGATCTTAGCATTCACATCATTAAGAAGAGAGGTCTCTAAGATGCAAAGATTTGTCCTAATCCTTTTTTTTTTTTTTTTTTTTTTTAAGAGACTTATTGAGGCTTGTGTTAGAGTAGGGGGGGAGTGTCATTTTGTAATGATTCCTTACATACCGCAAGCAGTAATGGGGGCAGATTATCCTGACATTTTTTTAAAGACTTCAACAGGGAATCTGTTTTTAGCAGCATCTGAGTTTATCGCAGGGAAATTGAGGGTGTCTAGAAATTAACTTATTGCAGTGGAGTCAGATGGAGATTCAGATTGATATAAAGACGAATAAAATGAGTGAAAATACAGTGGAATACCTATGCAATGTTCCTGATGAATCTTTTATCTGAGGAATTATATGTGAGGATGATCATGAAAGAAGTCTCTCTGCATCCCTAGTGGGATAAGATCAAATTTAGTCTGTAAATCACCTTGTGTTTAAGTCAACTAGGAGAGGGAAAAATAGCGATTTGTTTGTTCAGTTTAATAATATTAATACTGGATTCTTGAAGTTTTGCTTCATGGGACTTGTTTACGTGGGCAGAGGAGAAAATAATTAGTCCCTGTATGTCTGCTTTCAGTGATTCCAACAGTAATAATAATGGATTGGATTTATATAGCGCTTTTCAAGGCACCCAAAGCGCTTTACAATGCCACTATTCATTCACTCTTGCATTCACACACTGGTGGAGTAGTGAGCATGAGATTGGCTCCTTCATGTTCTGATTTATAGCAGTAAATAGCATCATCAATTTTAGCTGTGATGATAGAATGGGAGCATGAAATAATGTACTGATAACAATTAGGTGTCTGCCTTTCTTATCGGATATAACGTTTGAAGCTGAAAACTGGATTGACCTACCAATTAAAATAGCTACCCGGTGGCTTTAGAGTTAAAGTTTGAGTGGAACACCTCAGAAACCCAAGGACATTTAAGTCTGACCTGATCTTTGGTGTGCATGTGGGTTTCCTGCAAAAACACTAAGTCAGCTTTAAGACGTTATAAATGAACAAATATCCTTGATCTCTTAAGTGGGCTGTCCATGCTTTTAATGTTCCAGCTCAAACCTCAGACAAGACCCAAGTTGTGGAACATTTACATCAGTGGGCATATATTAGGGTTTTTATAGAAGGAAGAAAGAGATGGACTGAATGTGGACCACAACACCCCACCAGCAAAACACACCCTTTTAAACAGAACAACACCCCAATACCCCCAGCCCCTCACCACAGCTCTTACAATGACCCCAAACAATGGAGAACCCAGTGTAAACTCCACAACGAGTCAAATCCCTAGAACAAGTGATTACATTTTTTTTTGTATGTGTTTGTTTTTCTCACAGTACCATTCATTTGTTTATCTGAAGTAAGTAATTAGTATTAGCCACAAGTGTACCATATAGTCGGAAACAGAGAAAGGAGAACTGCAGAAAATATCCCTCTTCAAGTTCATATATGAAATGCTCACTCAGTTAATTTTGCAGGTGCTCATTTTCAGTACCAGCATCACCTGTCTTTCTTAGTTGAGTTTAGGTTTTTGCCTGTCTTTTATTATTGTGGTCACAATGCAGCACCGTAATGCAACGCTAGACTATCATGCTAAACAAATATCTTTAGGTTAAAACGTGTGTGTGTGTGTGTGTGTGTGTGATCACATAATCCATGCATTGATTTCAGTATGTTGTTTTCAGTATCTCTGTTACCATATAACTATTTTCTAAGAGACATATGTTTGAATGTGCTGCATGAAAAACGTTTATAATTGTGTCTGTGTGAGGGCTAAACATTTCATGCCTAAGACTCTACATGAGTTACAGTATATATGTTCAGTGCAGATAGATATATAGGTATACATGTCATACAAAAATCCACCGCAATGGCAATGTTCAAAGTTATGAAATGTATCGCAGTTATGCATATAAGAAGTGGCTACTATGGCATGACATATGACATTTTTATGTCATTGTTCACAAAACAATGAAGAACCATTAAGCAGCTATAGGTTGAAAGCAAAAGACAAAAGTAGACTATAGCATAAATATAAAATAAATAAAGGTAAACCCAGTTTGGTAGTATAGCATAGCATCTTTATTTATAACGCACTTTACATCCAACAATGTTGACCAAAGTGCTACAAATATAAAACAGAGGAAACAGTTTAAATTACATATAAAATATCTTAAAATTAAAAAAAATTATAATTAATAAGAAACATATTAAGAGACATCAACAAGTCCTGCTGTGCTAAAAGCCAAGGTAAATAAATGTTTTAAGACGTGATTTAAAAACAGATAAGGAAGGTGCCTGTCTAACATGTAAAGGCAACTCATTCCACAATTTTGGTGCTGCCACAGCAAACGCCCGATCCCCTCTGAGCTTACAATTAGTCCTGGGCACACTCAGGAGGAGCTGGTCTGCCGACCTGAGGGACCGGGGAGGTATGTATGGATGAAGAAGCTCAGAGAGGTACAGAGGGGCAGCATTGGACAAACATTTAAAAACAAATAAAAGCAGCTCAAAATGGATCCTAAAATGCACGGGCAGCCAATGAAGTGAATATAAAACTGGGGTGATATGCTCGTATCTACGAGTGCCAGTTAAAAGGTGTGCAGCAGCATTCTGGACTAACTGCAGTCGAAAAACAGAAGATCGACTCACCCCAAAATAAAGAGAATTACAGTAATCCAGCCGAACGGTTACAAAAGCGTGGATTACTGTTTCAAATTGCTGTCTCGTAAAAGAAAGTGCTTAATTTTGGCCAGTGGTCTCAGATGAAAGAAACTAGACCTTACAACCAACCCGATCTGGCTTTCAAGTTTAAGCTCAGGATCCATTTTAAAACCCAGATTAACAATCTCTGGTTTACAGAATGATTTCAGAAATTGCAAATCAACACACGGAACAGCAGTGGAGGCAGGTCTGAACACCATTACTTCAGTTTTAGAATCATTAAAACAAAGGAAGTTTAGCACCAACCACGACTTGACGTCCTCCAGACATGTTTGTAAACGATTTACAGACTACTAGGGATGGGTATCGTTTAGGTTTTATCCGATACCGGTGCCAAACCGGTACTTTGAAACGGTGCCGGTGCTCAAACGGTGCTCAAACCGGTGCTTAAAGAATGGAGAACACAAAATTGGTCCAAAAACCTCTCATGTTCAGCTGGTTTTTTGTAAAAAGATAACAATGTTAGCCTTTTCTGCAGCTATGGGGCATATATGGTATCACTCTTGGCTGGAAGCAGTGCTTAAACAATGGAAAAAAACACAAACTTTGTCCTAAACCTCTCATGTTTAACTGTTTTCCACTTTTTCTTTGGTCATTTTAGCCTTTTTGGCTTTTTGAAGGGAGTATCTGCCATCAAACAAGAGGACAGCTGCATGTAGCTATGATGATGTTTGCTAGTTCACCTTACATGCATTAATGTAATAACATGGTTAGCCTACTCAACGTAAATTACACACGAACAACATTAAGCTACTCACGCAGAGAAGAACGGCTGCTGCTGCCATCATGATCCGTCATCATTTCTGCTACACTGGCAGGGCTAGGGGCCAGGACTCTCCTCTTCGTGTTTTTGGGGGATGTTGCTAACTCCGGGTCCGATAACAGGCAACAACCGCAGTAAATGTGCTCGGTGTGAGGTCTCGCAGCAAGCTATCACACAGCGCATTTCTGGGCTTTTAAAAAAAAACGCTATGCGTCGCCAGGTGTTTCATCGGATTTGAGGTGTTACCTCCTTTGACAGTATCACAGTATCAGCTTAAAGCACCTGTTGCAGGCTGCTGAGTTTGCATATTTTGCTGTGAAGTACAGCCAGGCTTTTGACCGCTTCGCCTTGGGCATTTTTAATCTGTAGCTCTGCTCTAAAAGAACGTACGTACCTGGCCCCGCCTACTATCCTCGGAAACGTAAAATGATTGGCTAGAAGTGTATCACAGCTCAGGAAAAAAAAAGCACCGAAATGTGCGCTGCTTTTCGGTCTGGTTACTACCGTTTATGTCAGAACCGGTGCCATCATGGCACTGGACACCGGTACCCATCCCTACAGACGACCCATCTTTCTTTTTAAGAGGAACATAAATCTGGCAGTCATCTGCATAAGAGTGAAACGAGAGTCTGTGTTTTCTAAAAATTGAGCCCAATGGAAGTAAATAAAGTGAAAACAGGATAGGGCCCAGAATGGAACCCTGTGGTACTCCATGAGACAACGGAGCACGGGAGGACTCGCAGTTTCCTAAGCGAACTGAAAAGGTTCGGTTTGTTAAGTAAGACCTGAACCATTTCAGAGCCACACCTGTTATACTGACACACTGCTCCAAACGTGAGATTAAAATTTCATGGTCTAGTGTCAAATGCAGCAGTTAAATCGAGTAAAATAAGAATGACACTTTCACCAGAATCACGTGATAAAAATATATCATTAAAAATTCTTAAAAGTGCTGATTCAGTGCTATGCATTGCTTTAAAACCAGATTGAAAAGTCTCCTGAACATTTTGTGCATTCAAGTATGAGATCAATTGGTCATATACAATTTTTTTTCTAAGACTTTAGATAAAAAGGGCAGCTTAGATATTGGTCTAAAGTTCTCAACAGCGTTTGTATCTAGCCCAGGTTTCTTAAAAAGTGGTTGCACAATTGCATCTTTGAAATTCTTTGGAACCATACCTGAAGTAAGGCTGCTATTTAAAATGGTTAAAATGGTTGGACCTATGGTAGAAAAAACTTTCAGAAAAAGGGGAGGGATAGGATCATAAGGTGAGCCTACAGGCTTTAAATGATCCACCACCTCCTGTAGCTGAGCAAGAGTAACCGACTCAAACTGTTGAAAGACAGCTGAGCAAATTGGAAGGGTCAGAGGGGTCAGATGTGGGCAAAATAATCTGCGCCCTAGCCGAGGCTACCTTGTTTATAAAGAAGTGCAGAAACCTTTCACACATTTCAAGTGAAGGCTCAAAACTAAGAGCAGAGGGAGGGCTTAAAAGAGTCTCAATTGACTTAAACAATATATGTGGTTTCTGATAATTCACCATAATAATGTTTGCAAAGTGTTTCCGCTTTGCTTGTTTTATTGTAAGCTGATATAAGGCCCAGCACTCTCTTAAACTTTGTAAAGAGACCTGTAAGTTATCTTTTTTCCATCTCCGCTCAGCCCTACGACATTCACGCCTCGCAGCACGGGTTTCATCGTTCAACCAGGGTTCAAGCTTTGTCTTAGAATGCTTAATTTTTAGAGGAGCAACAATATCCAAGACAGTATTTACCAAATAAACACAAAAATGCAGAGTGTCACAGGAGGATAGAATGGCATGTTAAAAATGTGTTTCCAGATTCAATTAAATTATCTTAGGGATGGGTATTGCCAGTTGAAATGAACTGTTTATTAATCTATTGGTTCTGAACTTTATTGGGTATTTAGTGTGAATATCACTGAGGGGGGTTAGAGTTGCACTAATGATACGCTCTGCTGCATTCACCACCCATTGCGGATCCTTTTAGGTTTCTGCAGCTGGCGAACCACAACATGCAACAGTAAGTCTAAAGACTTTCAATTGTTGACTGTTGAAGTTGGTCAGCAGTTGACAAGGGAGGTGAGCTTGCTTTAACTTTCTTAGAAAGTAAAGCCTATGTTGGGTATTGTCTGTGAAGGTTCTTAGTCATCCAGGTCATCGTAGTCTAAGAGGCTTGGAAAGAAAAGCGTCTGGACTTCTTTAAGTTGCTTGAAGATGTTTCACCTCTCATTTGAGAAGCTTCTTCAGTTCTAGGGTAAAATGGTGGGGAGTCCCAGATTTAAACCCCGTGGGAGTATCCCCCCAAAGAGGGGCAAAAGGACCCCCTGATGATCCTCTACCTAATCACGTGAGCCAAGGTGTGAAAGCAGGTGGGTCTAGGTTTCACAATCAGCGCACCCAAAACCTTGGCTGATTGTGACCCACACCCGCAGAGCTTAACTGGTCGTCTTTGGTAGGGATCTGTAGTTGTGGCCCTTATCATGCACATGATAAAACGCAACAAAAAATTTGGTACAGTACAACTACAGCACATCTAATATCTATAATTACTGTGAGCCCTAATAATTGTTTTATCCCCATTTTCTGTGTGTGTGTGTGTGTGTGTGTGTGTGTGTGTGTGTGTGTGTGTGTGTGTGTGTGTGTGTGTGTGTGAATTCCCAACATTTAGTGGCCAAAAGAGTCAATCATTTGATGTTGATTGTTATGTAACATCTTTCTTCTCGATTGTAAGAAATTCTGGTAAGGATAAGGATATGCTAAAGAGCTGACTATATATTAATCAAGGTCCCCTTGTATATGTACTACATATACATCGTTTTTACGGCAAACGTACCTTTACTCTCAAAAGGATGTTTTTGTCACTGTGTGAATCACTGTGGCCATCCCAGTTATATACACAGTGACAGACAGTAATACAAGAATATGCCACATGTAGTTGCCACTGTGGCATATTTTCTGCTTATATTTAAACCAATAAGCAGTAAAGTAGATATTCTTTCGTATTTAAAACTTTCAAAGAAAAATACAAAAATAATAATAATTTGTGGTTTGGTCATTTTATTGTTCCCACTTGGAAACTTGGTTTACAGTCAGGCTCTCAAGAAATCATCCATGGAAATAATATTGAAAAGAAAAACAAAAGAAAACAAAAGAATAAAACGTCAGTGATTTTGGTAATACAGATATTTCCTCCCATTTTTATTATCTGTCAAATCAAACTAAACTGAATGAATAAAATGAGTTAATTAAACTGTAATTAAAGTAAACCCCATCTTTATAAAAAAATAGTGACACTACTGCAATTACACCTGTCCTAAAAGCTCAAACTCTGTCAGATTAGTTGCAGCAGAAGTTAGTACTTTTCAATTTATTGCAGTAATTATTATTTGCGTGCTTCTTGTTCTTATACTGTATTTGATATGTATATGCTGTTCTATGGGTAGTCTTTTTAAAATCTTATTATTCAAAATATCTTAACTCTATATCTTTTCTATAATGAATATTTGTGCCCTTGCTAGTCCTTATAACAATAACATGATGTTATTATGTTTTTGTATGCAGAATTCAAAACATGGCCATTCATTTTGCTGAATACTAAAACTGTCATGAAAAAGACTTCATGCAAGACTTTTCAGAAAGACTTTGTCAAGAGGAAGCAGATACAGGAAGCAGATGTCTTTAACTGCCAGTGTTTCTTTATTTACTGACCACTTTGTTTCCAGCAGAAGGATGTTTTTGTCATAGAATAGCTATTCAAAGGCTGTTTTCTTGTATTTGTGTCAGTGTTGATGGTATACTTGCACAAAACCACTACATTGGACACTGATGTGTCACTCCATACCCTGTCACCCACTGGTCGTTTAATGTTGCTATAGATGTATGACATGCTTCATTGTAATTACTGTTATTTAACCCTGACATGCATGAATTATGACAACCTCAAACAGGATTTTTTCTTAGGTATTTTTATTTATCTTTTCACGCTTAAAGATGAATAAAAAATACTTAGAAAAAAAAATCATATAAATACTTTTTGCCATCGTAAATTCTGAAAAGAAGTCTGTTTGTTCAGTCACGATTGGACTACTGTAATTCACTGTTTACATGTCTAAACAAAAACTCCCTGAAGCGTCTGCAGATTGTCCAAAATGCTGCAGCAAGGCTTCTGACAAAAACATCGAAATACTCTCATGTAACACCATTGCTTATACAGCTGCACTGGCTCTCCGTTGAATTCAGACTCCATTTTAAGATTCTGGTTCTGACATTTAAAGCTCTTCAAGAACAAGCACCAGCGTACATCATTGAACTTTTACAGTCCTATGCCCCTAGTAGGTCCCTGAGGTCTTGTGATCAGGGCCTACTTGCTATTCAGTATACAAGACTGAAAACCAAGGGTGATAGAGCTTTTGCCACTGTGGCCGCCAGATTGTGGAATTCTCTTCCTCAGAACTTAAGATCTGCAGACTCAGTGATTACTTTAAAAAAAAAAACAGCTAAAAACACATCTTTTTAAAATTGCATTTTGTTAACTTTTGACTGTTTTTGTTTTATACCTTGTAAAGCACTTTGTGATCTTTTATCTAGAAATGTGCTATATAAATAAAATTTTACTTTTTACTTACTTACTTTGTGCAGTTCTAAAATGTTAGAATATTAATGTTAGAGTATTAGTTTCAATTTCCATCTGTATGCTACATTTGAGAAAAGACAACTTGTATAACAAAATATCCTTTCTTTATTCTTCCAGTCTTATACACCAGTTTATTTATTTATTTTTTTCTGCCTGTCCCGTTTGACTCTTTTGCCATCAGAATTATTGTCTAAAGGCAAAGAAAGATGCCGAACGGATTTACTTTACCAAATGGATCATCCCAGCCTTGCCGTAATGGTCTCTTTGATTCACCTTTTATTGTTTATTTTATTTTATTTTCACTTGCTAAATACGGGGCAGACTTGACTGGGGGAAAGAAAGAGGGAAAGAAAAACAGCGGGGAAGAGGGATGGGGAAAAAACAAAAAGCAACAAAATAAGCAGACAAAAAAATACATATATCAATCACCTGGATCACCTGTTGAGAAAGAAAAAAGAGAAAACAAGCAGAAGAAAAAAAAAGAGCAACATAATAAACAACATCATGATGATCTATGGGGATATAACAGTAAATACTAAATATTAAACATTGTTGTGGAGCACGTAAGATCGACAGTGCACAGTGTGCTTTGAGGTAGGAGCCAAAAAGGGTGTAGTTTGTTTGTGTGAGCACCCGTGTGTACACCTGTGAGCATGAATGTGCTTGTTTTTAAAAGGTTCCTTCATGTAATGATCTGCTAGAGGGTGTGGGGAGCCACGCCCCGTCCACCAGGGCATGAAGCAGGTATGGAGGAGATCAAGACTCCAGACATCCGAGGCCCTCAGAACACGAGAGACCAAGGAATATAAAAATTGCTGTATTTCAAAAATAAAACTATGAAGACACTCAAAATAAATTTCCTGTGGTGGGAAACTAGTTTGTGCAACTTTTTTGTATTTACAGTTTTGAGGGATAAGCCTCTTAAATTTCTCTAACTAGAAATATATGTTAACAAACAAAAACGATTTTAAATTCTTTTGTAGTTTATTGCACTTTTTTGCAATTCATGTAATTACTATGCACTTAATGCATGCATATTATTAAAATTTAGGCTGTAATGGTTGTATTGATGTATAGCAACTTGAAATGCTCCCAAAAATGGCTCTACAACATGTAAAAATATAATATAAGCTCTGGCGGACTTGGTTCTATGGTAGGTCTTAAAGGGTTAATGTTGAATTCTCTCGCAGCTGCTCTATTCCCATGTTGTTGCAGTATATTAATAACTAACCTCGTATTGTGGATGAATAATATCAGTTGTTCTCCTGACTGAAGTTTGGCCCGTGTATTGCATCCTGCTATGCGATTGCATTTGTCCCTGGCCACCAGAATCCCTCACGTTAACTTTTATCGAGTGGAAAAAAGTTAGCGTTCATCCTCCAGCTTCACTGTGCTAATGTCATGCTAACATAGCTGTGTCGCTAGCAATCACGTAGCACAACATTATATACCAGGTAGTCCAACTTCAGTAACCCTGCAAACCCCACTGCTGTTTAGTTTTCTGTCTTCATTTATGTTGGAAGTGATAGCAGAGCTGTACATTTTAATTAGTTTCAAAAATCTCTGTCAGAATATCGTATGAAATGTTTAGGTGGAAACTAGCAAGCTAACTCTCTTCTAACTTCGAACTCCGTTAAATTTAATAAATTCTGTTTTCATGGATGCCTGGATATTAAACTTAATTGTTACACCTGGTAAAGCAGCAACGCTGATGATTTAATTAAAGATGAAAGAATTTAGACCGTTTTTTAACTCTAAGTGTTCGTTTGACTTTGGGACCTGAATTGGACGGAGTTTTGGACCCAGATTACTACGGCAGCCGTAATACTCTGACAATCCATCAAGCAGTGCGGCTTACCAAAGTTGTGCTAAAACATTTTTTAACGGATTTCTGCACGCCAAAATCAGTTCAAGGTCAGTAAGCACAACCAGAATTCATACATAAGGCACACTCTCGACTTTTGAGAAAATTAAAGGACTTTAAGTGTGCCTTTTAGTGTGGAAAATACGTTATACAGAAGAAAATAATATATCGCGATATATATCATTACCGCACATGCTTCAAATTATATCGCAATATGAATTTTAGGCCATATCGCCCAGCCCTAATTCCCACCCTCATGCTCCCATATGCAATTACTCAGCACTCATCCAACGTGGAGACAGACATAAAGAGACACTTTACACACAATCACATTCCCCAAGCGTACTCTAAGCCTCAGGTCTAGGTACCCTTGCCCCTGGAGGGGCAAACTGCACCCAGACCCAGGTGGTGTCACCCTTTTCCCTGGGGTGGAGAGAAGCAGACTGCCCCGACTTGGCAGCAGCAGGGAGGCCCCACATTCCAGACCCCAATCGGACGGCCAACTCCTCCTCCTAGTCCCCCCGCTCCAGCAGGCCACAGAGTACAGGGGTGTGTGAAGACTCCAAAACACCAGTTTGTTATTGAACCAAATACCCAGACAGGGTTTTAATTCATTTGAAAGCCTGATGCATAGCCTTGTCCATCCTACCTGGAAAACTCAAAAACCAGTACTTTTTGTTATTATCTATCATCCACCTGGGCCTTATACAGAGTTTCTCTCTGATTTTTCATACTTCTCATCTGATTTAGTGCTCAGCTCAGATAAAATAATTATTGCAGATGCTACAGATGATAAAAAGGACAGCCTCAATGCAGCATTTACCTCCTGATATTGTAGCTCCTAAAAAATGGAAGCCTCAAATCAGAAGTCATTTAAGTTAAGTTAAATGATGTTAGTTAAGCTAGAACATCTTACTAATCATCAGTGATTGAAGAAAATAAGAACAACCCTCGGTTTCTCTTCAGCATTTTAGCAAGCTGACAAAAAGTCAGAGCACTGTTGAGCCAACCATTGCTTTAATGTTTACTAGTAATAACTTCATGAATTTCTTCACAAGTAAAATTTTAACCATTAGTGAAAAAATGACTCATAATCATCTCTCAGATGTAACATTCTCTACAACTACCTTCAGTACTGTTGATATTCATTTAGATACTTTTTTCTCCAATTGATCTTTCTGATTTTACTTCAGTAATTACTTCCTCCAAACAATCAACCTCTCTTTTTAGACTTCCTTCCATCAAGGCTGCTTGAAGAAGTCCTGCCATTAATTAATGCTTCAATATTAAATATGATCAACCTATCTCTAATAATCAGCTATGTACCACAGGCCTTCAAACTGGCAGTAGTTACACAGTTAAACTTTACTTAAAAAGCCATCTCTTGGCTCAGCTGTTTTAGCTTATTATAGCCAATCTCTAACCTTCATTTTTATCTGAAAGTGCAGTTGTCAAACAGCTAACAGATCATCTGCAGAGGAATGGCTTATTTGAAGAGATTCAGTCAGTATTCAGAGTTCACAGCACTGAAACAGCTTAAGTGAAGCTTACAAGTAATCTTATGGTCTCTGACAGTGGACTCATCTCTGTGCTTGTACGCCTAGATCTCAGTGCAGCGTTTGATACTGTTGACCCTAATATTCTATTAGAGCGATGCATGTTACAGATGTATTGGAATTCCTTTTATTGATGTATTTCTAGCCTGGTTAAATTAACCAGCCCAGAACACAGATTATCTTTGGGGTTCTTTTAATCTGAATGACAAAGTAAGTGCTCAGAAGAAAATAAAAAGGTTGTCAAAATAAAGAAATGAAATTGTTACAGACAGTTCTTATTCAGTAACAACTTTGTGCACTGGTAACCCACTGCTACTGCAGGTTATTTTCCCAACTTTATCAGCGTCTGGAACTCAAACATGTCTAGCGTCAATTTGTGACTGATATAAACCCATCCAGAAACAAAACAAACTTAGCAGTGCAATAATAACTGTAGTGGTTGCTCCTGCTAAAATACAGAGCCAAAATTAAACAGTTAACAAAGGTACATTTTCCCTCTTACCCACAGAGATATTATAATACAAGTGTGAACTCAAATACATACAGTGCCTTAATCCAGCAGAAAAACGGAATACAGAGCCCTCTGAGATGAACGGCGAAGTCAGTTGCAGCAACTCCTGGTGCCTTAACTGTTCCACACGTTGCGTTTAAAACAAACCATGCAGCAAAAAACGGCATTACACACCCACATTACACCAATGCAAGCTAGCACTTCCGTGAATGTTTCTGTAGATCCCCATCGTCCGTTGCGCTCTCAGAGGTACCCCAAAAGAAACGGCGCTATCCAGTGGCATGTCCCATAATACCGACCTTTCACCTGGCTACATATTGGTCACATGGCATTTTCCAAGGCCTATGGACAGTTTGGTGTAGTTCATAGGCACCTTCTTCATCGCACCTTTCTGCAACTTGGATAGTTGGCTAACTTCCCTCCATTCTACTTTGGTCTTTGCTTCTAGTTTCCTCCATGGAGGGAACTGCTCCTTGTGGCTGTTCATTTTGTAGCTAAGCATCTTACTGATCACTGCTGCCATGGTGTAGATGAGCTGATTACTTAGTAGGGCTGCACGATTTTGCATAAAATGAGAATCACGATTTTTTTGGCTTAGAATTGAGATCACGATTCTCTCTCGATTCTCTTTTCCAGTATAAATATTTATTGCACTTATTAACTGCACATCAACTTGGTAACAGTTGAGACTGAACACAAAAACAATAAATAAACATAAAAACAACAAATGTCTCACGTTTTGTTGTTGCCGCAAAATGTACTGCTTGAAATTCCGTCTCCACCGTTGCTTGACACTGCGTGTATAGAGCAGGTAGTGCAACAATAGAAAAATAGTTGCAGGACGGCACTGTGTAGCGTTTGTCTAGGGTGTTGATCATTTTCCTAAATCCCTCGTTTTGCACAGTGTTGATGGGAGCCATATCTTTGGTCAGGTGATAAGTGATAGCCTCCGTAATTTCTTTGTGCCTGCGGGAGTTCGACGGGTATAGGGAAGCGCTGTATAAGGTTCCCGTTATTGATGTTTGGGTGGTTGACCGGGACGGATTTTCTCCTGTCACTTTCTTGTCATCCCTGACGTGTCCTCCGTTGTTTTTTCCCTGCTAATTTTAGCATCACACGGCACAGCATCTGTATCACGTTGTATAAGGCTCCGCCCTTGTCATTTGTTGAGCAGGAAGAGTGAGCGCTTGTTTTCATGCAGATTACGTCCCAGATCAAAATGCGGTACAATCGTGGTCGTCGTCTTTTTTTTTTTTTAATTGTTGTCATTTGGAAATGAGATCGGACATAAGTATGAATCGAGATCGCGATTTTCTAACGATTAATTGTGCAGCCCTATTACTTAGTTAAGTTTATTTAATCAAGGACAGCACAAAATACAATGTTACATGATGAAATAATGCTGTTGTTGTTCTATAGTTGGAGTTAAAAAATAAAATAAAATACAGCAAAGATTAAATGAGTCAGTTCACACACACAGAGAGAGAGAGAGAGAGAGAGAGAGAGAGAGAGAGAGAGCGAGAGAGAATTACTATAACTAATAACAGAAAATACATGGCCATGCATGTTAGAAATAGTGTGTTATCCAGCCACAGCAAAAGCAGGCTGGTTTACATCAATGTCCACAGATTTGTTCATTTTCAGCCATTATTTCACCTGAGATTTAAAAACCTCTAGGGTTTGTTGTTAACATTTTTATTGCAGATGATAAACTGTTCTAAATCTGAAGACCTTTGAGTAAGAATGAGGACTGACCAAATAATGTTTGCATAATAATAATAATAATAATAATAATAAGATTGCAGTCTCCAAGAGCTGCTCCTGTTGTTACACTTTGTAAAAAGTGTAACAAGAGGAGCGGAGGTATGTTTTCCTTTGATTTCAGATCACAATTTAAAAATTGCATATTTTTTATAAACATTCTTTATTACGATGTAATGTAGTCTGCAATCTTTCTTCTGGGTCTAGAAATGTGGTGGAATAAACCAGTCTCTTATTTTATGAGGGTCAGTGCCTTTCTGCATAATTTTAGCTCAGGACAGGTTTTTGTATTGCCAGATATCACTGTGGCCCGATACACTGTTGCACACAGTCATACAAAAACCTCTGGCTGATACAAACTCTGAATAGTGTATTGTTATTTTTTTTCTTTGTATGATTGTGCCTAAGATTCATGAAGCTGCTGTGGTCTATATATTACAATGGTCTTGAGAGGTTAAATGCACTGTTAAATGCAACTTAAGGGAACACAGTTTTTTCAACTAACATTGTTTTTTATTAATCATACGGTGTGTTTTATTCAACTCCCGTTGTTTAGTTTTTCTATTTTCCATGCGCAACGCATGCTGGCATTTTCTTAAGTAGCGGTGTGTTTGACCTCTCAGTAACTCTTTTTTAAAAATAATTTAATTTAATATTATAATTTATTATAATTATTCATATTATAATTTATTTTATTTTAAATCGTGAATCCTAATTAAATAATGTTTTGAATACCAGTTATTAACTAAGTAATTAAAATCATTTGGATGTTCAGGCATTTAACCATAAAACTGTGTGTATAGTTTGGAAGTAAATGTTCAAATAAAGGTTTTAAACAAAAAGGGACAAATGAGTGGTCTTTTTTGTCCAAAGTAATCATTTTTCTAAATTTTGCAGTTGCTCTTAACTACTGCTCTTACTGTATGTAGTCAGTAACACTTTCATTTATACCATAGTGATTCATGTTAGTGAAACAGTGGATGTGTGCGAGTTTGATAATCAGAAATAATGCAAATATTTTTTGTTGAAATTTAGAATATCCTCATATTAAATGACTCAATGACAGGAGGTTTTGGTCACAGGATGAATCACTGTGGTTGTAATACTCCACTGTGATGAAATCCTACACAAAAACTCCACCCTACACCCTATCTTTACATAAACCTTTTGGTTGAACTTGCAGATTATATATAAAATATATACTTTCTAATTATATTTTTTCCCCATACATAGTAATATTAATATAGTTAGCTTTCTCAGAGAAGTAAATTATTTTTAAATAAAGGCTCTCCTTACAGTATATATCACCTAAACACATTCTCTTTACAGCACAAAGACCTTGCCTTTCTTAAGGAGGTTTTTGCAACTGTGTGAATCAATGTGGCCACCCCAGATACACTGTGACATATCACAGTTAAAAAACCTATGCCACCTGTATAGCTGCCATCCATTATTAGAGATACCCAAGGAAACACATATCTTTTTGTTGTTTGAAATATTCTAGATGATGAAAAAAATTGTATATATCGTCATAGGAATATAGGAACATAATATAAACACATAATATAAGAACAGAGAAACAGCAGAAAACCTCAAGAATTTAACTGAAAACATTTTTGGTACTTTGATTTCAAGTGTTGTTAAGAACCTTAACAACAGAGCAACATCTTGAAAGGCTTTCTATGTTTATTACATTCAGAACTCAGGACATGCTCTCTTTAAATTTTAAGGTGCCAAATGTCTTCACTTAATTATACAGGGAACTGTTGTTGAAAGCAAAATAGTATCTCTCTCTCTATCGATCTATCTATCTAGATATCTATCTATCTAGATAGATATAGATATATAGATATATCCACTTGGATGAGTGACAAAATGTTTTTCTCTCACAAAACGCTACGCCCAGATGAACAGAATCAACTTTTGGAGAATACAAAAATATAGTTTTACATTAATAAAGTGCTGCTCACAAATCAAATTGCTGAATCACAACCAAAATAGATATCAACTCTAATGACGTTAAACTGGTTATTAACCTAAATATTCAATTAGTTAGACACATCATAAAATTGGATGAGGTACAGTATTTCTTTATGTTTTTGTATGGTTATACATCACAGTGCCCCCCAGCCAGTGTATCACAGTGACAAACAATAATACAAAAAAGCAAAGTCTGTAAAACCCTGTATTGCAAGGGAACCTATACTGGCATTAGAGGGAAGAATGAAATGTATATTCTGTCATTTGAAAAATTGTAAAATGACTTTAAAATTATAATCTTTACTCTATTTATTTGTTAATTCTGACTATAAACCAAATGAACACCTCACTTATATACTATTAAAGTATATTTCTAATTTTTAATTTAATTTGAGTATTTCTTAAATATATTTAGAAAATACTAAATACCTATATTATATATTCCATATACAGGTTTTTAAAACAAGTATTACAATGTGGATTCTTACTATCAGTGATAACAGCGACATCTGCTGTGCTTTCTGTGCAGCTCTGTGGCTTTCTGTGTCACTGTAGAGCTAGATTCAGCCTGTTTACGTGCAGATATATCTGGTTATTGTCTCTGTAGGCGGTGAAGTGAATCTGGATGGATGTGAAATAGTATTTATGTCTTCTGCTTAGGACAGAAATGAAGGCAACTCACTTCTGTGCTTCTTCTTCAGCTTTTTGGATCCAGCTGTACTGACAGAACCAGCCTCAATATGTCCAGGTCAGTTTGTGGGCTTGTCCAGGCCTTTTTAGCATTGGTTCAGACTCAGACTAAGAGTCTGACTGCAATCTCCTGGAAGAAAACCAGAGTGATAAGAAAAGAGCCAAAAATAAACCTAAGTAATTTATAACTACAGAAAATGTAGAACTGTCTGTGGCGTGAATAAGGCACGGCGGGACCACAGATCCGTGTTTTGAGCCATTTATTTACACTGGCTGCAGCTCCCAAGCTGCCAGCCGCATATCACACCACCACAACAACCCACCAACTAGTGATGTGTCAGTCGCAAACGAAACGGCTCTTAGAGCCAACTCTTTGAAATGAACGATGCGAGCCGTGGTTTTCTATGAGGGGCTGTACAAGCCAAAATTCATACTTTCACTCTCACATAGCTACATATATTCTTCTTTCATGCACATGTATTGTCACTCTCACACACATATATTTTCACTCTCACGTACATATATTTTCACTCTCGCACACATATATTCTTCTTTCACACACGTATACTTTCACTCTCATATAGTTTTATTTTAATTTTTATATTTAGATATTTTTATTCTCATGTTTACACATATTTAACACACACATTGCAATATTATGCTCTCTTATACATGTATTTTAATCTACATATTTACACATTTGCACTCTAACATACATGCATTTTCATTTATGCATTCCTACATTTTGCTCTCATTTACATGCCTTCAAAATGCGTTTAATCTTACAAATAATATATGTATGTAAGAAGAGAATGCATACATATCTGAAGAAAATATATGTATGCAAGATAATAATGTATGTGAATGAAAGAGTATAGTGGAAACGGAAGGAGTTTAATGGAAATGGAAGGCTGGGTGTCTGTACCGCTGTGATTGGCTGAGAAGCATGCGCGGGTCACTTTCAAGTGTCTGACAGCATGGAGGGGGGAGAAGAAACTCGAGTTCTTCAGCAAGCTGTCGGGTTGTTAAGAAATATTTTATCATCTCCTGAAACGGTCACATCGTTGTCCTGGTCACTTGATCGAGATGGGACGGGCTCAACTGCACCCAGTGTTACCCACAGCATGGTGGAAAGTGAGATGAGGGAACTTTTTAGACCAGCTAACACCCGGGTAGCTTCAACGAGTCAAGTAGCTACACGGAGTTCGACTGGAGTGGGGCAGTCTTTGCGATATCAGACCCAGGAACACTTTGGCAACTGGAACTGCAGATCAAGGAAAAGGTAAGAACAAAACAGTTTGCCACTTAACTATACAACTGCAAAATACAAAATACGAAATGTGCTTTGCTGATTTAGCAACGCACTTTGTTACCCTTATAAATTTTTAGCCCTAGCTAATTTATTCAGCAGCATCCACATTAAAAACAGTAAAGACCGTGGCATTTTTTTTCAATATTAGTGGCTGTTTGTACTTGTGACCCGAGTGTAAGTTGATGCTTACTTTAAGATTACTTTATATTAAATCTTCTTTATTAATGTGGGAGGTGGTAGCTACATTAGCCTGCTAAATAAAAGGTTGGGTTAATTTTCTTGTTGTTTTTGTTTAGTTTTGTATTTATTTATTTATTTATTTATTTTTTGGAGTAGAATTTTAATCTTGCAAGAAGACATCAATCCAACTCTGTGTTGTGAGTGGATCAATATCTGTACCACTGTAGAGGTAGATAAACATGGATGCCAAGTCATGCCTTCAGTCCAGTTTCTACAGTGTATGAAATAAGAAAAAAAGAAATATGATTGGTGTTTTTTTTGTTCTTTAGTCAAAGTAAAAAGTAATAGCAAATGTTTCTTTGTATGCCTCTTTGTAGGCGTATTTCACTTTAAAGAGCAGTAAAAAAAATCCGTATGCAGTTTATTTTTTGAGCTTTTGTGATTGAAGGGGCTGCACTGTAGTTGAACTGGAGCATTTAGATTTTCTTTCATTGTACTACATATATATATACAGTGGGGCAAAAAAGTATTTAGTCAGCCACCGATTGTGCAAGTTCCCCCACTTAAAATGATGACAGAGGTCAGTAATTTGCACCAGAGGTACACTTCAACTGTGAGAGACAGAATGTGAAAAAAAAATCCATGAATTCACATGGTAGGATTTGTAAAGAATTTATTCGTAAATTAGGGTGGAAAATAAGTATTTGGTCACCTCAAACAAGGAAAATCTCTGGCTCTCACAGACCTGTAACGTCTTCTGTAAGACGCTTTTCTGTCCCCCACTCGTTACCTGTATGAATGGCACCTGTTTGAACTCATCATCTGTATAAAAGACACCTGTCCACAGCCTCAAACAGTCAGACTCCAAACTCCACCATGGCCAAGACCAAAGAGCTTTCGAAGGACACCAGGAAAAGTGTTGTAGACCTGCACCAGACTGGGAAGAGTGAATCTACAATAGGCAAGCAGCTTGGTGTGAAAAAAATCAACTGTGGGAGCAATCATCAGAAAATGGAAGACATACAAGACCACTGATAATCTCCCACGATCTGGGGCTCCACGCAAGATCTCATCCCGTGGGGTCAAAATGATCATGAGAACGGTGAGCAAAGATCCCAGAACCACACGGGGGGACCTGGTGAATGACCTGCAGAGAGCTGGGACCAAAGTAACAAAGGTCACCATCAGTAACACACTACAACGGCAGGGAATCAAATCCCGCAGTGCCAGACATGTTCCGCTGCTGAAGCCAGTGCATGTCCAGGCCCGTCTGAAGTTTGCCAGAGAGCACATGGATGATACAGCAGAGGATTGGGAGAATGTCATGTGGTCAGATGAAACCAAAGTAGAACTTTTTGGTATAAACTCAACTCGTCGTGTTTGGAGGACGAAGAATACTGAGTTGCATCCCAAGAACACCATACCTACTGTCAAGCATGGGGGTGGAAACATCATGCTATGGGGCTGTTTTTCTGCCAAGGGGACAGGACGACTGATCCGTGTTAAGGACAGAATGAATGGGGCCATGTATCGTGAGATTTTATGCCGAAACCTCCTTCCATCAGTGAGAACTTTGAAGATGAAACGAGGCTGGGTCTTCCAACATGACAATGATCCAAAACACACCGCCCGGGCAACAAAGGAGTGGCTCCGTAAGAAGCATTTGAAAGTCCTGGAGTGGCCTAGCCAGTCTCCAGACCTCAACCCCATAGAAAATCTGTGGCGGGAGTTGAAAGTCCGTGTTGCTCGGCGACAGCCCCAAAACATCACTGCTCTCGAGAAGATCTGCAGGAGGAATGGGCCAAAATACCAGCTACTGTGTGTGCAAACCTGGTAAAGACCTATAGTAAACGTTTGACCTCTGTTATTGCCAACAAAGGTTATGTTACAAAGTATTGAGTTGTATTTTTGTTATTGACCAAATACTTATTTTCCACCCTGATTTACGAATAAATTCTTTACAATTGTAAAGAATTTACAACTGTGAGAGACACATTCTGTCTCTCACAGTTGAAGTGTACCTCTGGTGCAAATTACTGACCTCTGTCATCATTTTAGGTGGGGGAACTTGCACAATCGGTGGCTGACTAAATACTTTTTTGCCCCACTGTAACTGTATTTTTATGAGAAAGTTATTTTCTGTTATTTTACGGAAGTATTTTGGCGCCCCAGCTGCCGTAATATTACTGTTTTTTTAAGATGTTTTTTTTAACAGTGCAGCTTGAGAGGGACAAAACCTGTGGTTTACAAAATACTGCAACAAAGTCTTCCAACGTGTGAATTTGTTAATAACTGGAAGTAAGAATAAATCTGCTGTGTGTTAAACTTAATCAAATGCATATACTTGGGAGTTGTGTGTTAAGGAAGAAGTGAGCAATGAGTGTTAATTCATGTCATTTTTTGTTTTCATTTCGTTGTTGATATTCAAATTTACACCATGTATGTCGTGCATGTTTGTGAGTATTTGTTCAGGTCTCTTGGTGTTTTGGATCACTGTGTCACTAACACGCACACAGTAATAAACAGCTGTATCCTCGGTCTGCAGATTCTGTCCTGTTATTGTTGCTGTTCTGGCAGAAGTGTCTCTGCTGTAGCTGAACTTGTTCTTTAAAGCATCATTTTGGCGAAGACCACTAGTACCCCACTGATGAGAAATCCAATCCATTGCTTTACCTTCACGCTGTCTGATCCAACCTGTTGCATAGCTGTTATCAGTCATAGAATAACCAGAAACCTGGCAGGTGATGGTCAAAGTCTGTCCAGGCTGCACAGACCTTGATTCTGGCTGGATGAGATCAATACTGTACACACCTGTGGAAACAGAAATTAACATTATCTCCATCTGATAACTAAGCATTTCTAATATATTTATACGAGTGAATTCACTAAAAGCTCCTCACATGATCCAGCAGCCAGCAGCAGTATCAGAGCTAACATGACTGATGTTGAAGAGGAAATCTTTGGAGCTGATCTGTCTTCTGACTAACACACAGACATCGTAGACATATTACTGCCTTTTAAGTAACTATCATTTGCATATTCTTGAATATATTATATTTTGATCCATTTAAGGTGTCAGCAGTATATAGATAATTTGTTTTGAATGTAATGTATTGTTGCAGTTTTCAATTTAGTAAATCTGTTAGATCTAGAACAGAGTTATATTGTCCTATGCAAAGCATTTTGAGATATTTATTTATTTTCCTTAAATAACTAACTAAGTAAATAACAAATAAATGAATATGAGATCAGAACCGGGGCACACACTGGACAGGCTGCCAGTCTGTCATGGGACTCACATGGTCACTTATAACCTTTAGCATGTCTTTGGATGTTAGAGGAATCTGGTAGCACTCAGCGAGAACCCTCCCAGAGATTGGTAAGGGAAAATACAAACGCCATTCAGCCTAATGTTTTTCTTTTTTTATAATTGTGAGCACTGGACTGGTAAGAATCCTGATAGAATCCAAGGTGGCTAATGTTGACTATATAGTACTATATGTACTGAGTTAATTGTTAATTTGTGATTGTTTTTCCAGATCCAAGAAATATAAACAATCAAACTGTTAATGTTGATATATTTTTAGACGTGATGCTACTGGGTTTGCATCTGTTGATGGTTTGAATCACTGTGGTCACAACTAGCACATTAAAGCTACAGTTGTTTCATGAGCTGTCCGTTAAATTGAAGTGAGGATACATATGTTAAACTATTTGCCCCTTCGTAATTTATTATTATTGTTATTTGGTGTTTGTCTTAATTACATGTTTCTGAATCTGAAGCAAATTTTAATATAAGACAAAGAAAACCCATGTAAATACAAAATCCAGTTTTTAAATGATTACTTAATTGTAACTCTCCAATGGATGTCACTTTTGCAGAGACTATTTCTCATTGTTGAATGATGAATAAGGGCCATACCTGACACAAGTTGGACGTGCAGTCTTTAGATGTTGTTCTGGAATCTTTTGTGATCTTCTGAATGAGTCATTTTTTGCTGACCACTCCTGGGAGTCTACATAACACAATATACAACTTTTCTCCATTTTTGGATAATGGCTCTGAATGTGGTTCCCTGGAGTCCCAAAGCCTGAGAAATGGCTTCGTAACCATTCTCAGACTGACAGATGTCAATGACTTTGGTTCTCAGCTGTTTCTAACGTTCTTTAGATACATTTTCGTAGCCTACTGCACTTTCTCAGAAAGGTCCTTTTAACATGAATTAAAGAAATTTAACGCATTTTCCCAATAAAACTTGTTGTTCACAGTCGGGAATAATACATTTAGCTTCTTCTCTTCCTCCCAGCAAAAAGATACCAAAAATGAAGATAATTTGCACTTTTGTGATGGTGACAATTTGCAGAATGGGGGGAATCAGAAGGATGTGCGCCGGCATTAACAAAGAAAAATACAGGGCAGGATGAGTTGTGTGTTTGTCTCATACCCTATCAGTCAAAACCTACATTTGTGTTATAAAAACAAACCTATTTAGTGAATATGGTTTAATATAAACAGTTATATTTCTTCATTCTATACAAATGGTTTTAATAATTTTGATAACAGAAGATTCAGTGTGATCACAAGCAGCTGAAACAGACACAGAGTTTAGTTGACAGTGAATAAGCAGATATTCAAAGCTCAGTTTCTCTTCCTCACCCTCACCTCCTGAAATGATACAGATGAAGACATTTTGCACATTAGTATAGGTGCAGCTTGCAGTATGACTGAAGGGTTAAGGAGGATGTGACTTGGTATTAAAAGAAGGGGAATACTGGACAGTATGAATTAATGACACAAGGAGTAACTGAAGGCTAAAGAGTGATCAAAGTTAAGAAATGATCATAAGAATCAGGGTTTCTCATTTGCTTTTGTTTTTTCTTTTCTTAAAATAGACAAAATAGCCTAATTCAAAAGTCATGGACAGATGTGACACTGACTGTCCTCCAATGTTCTAATAAGCACTACTTTTTGTTCAGAATACTAAAATTTGTGGTTGTTTCTCTTCCTGGCAATGATTTTAACAACAAAATCATTCAAGCATTGTCTCTGAGATGTGAGAGAATAGTCTTAAGTTGTATTTTTAACAAACATACATTATGGTGGATTTTGTACAGCCATTCAACCAGCTCCAGTCACTGTGGCTCTCGAGCACAATAATAAACAGCAGTGTCTTCAGTCTTCAGGCTGTTCATCTGCAGATACAGCTGCTCTTTGCTGTTGTCTCTGGAGATGGTAAACCTGCCCTGAACTGACTGAGAATAAAAGATGTTATCACTGTCATATTCGATGATTGCAATCCACTCCAGTCCTTTTCCAGGAGCCTGTCTGATCCAGGCCATCCACCTGCTACTGAAAGCAATGTTGGAGCCTGTACAGGTCAGTCTGTGGGAATCTGCTGGCCTTTTAACCACTGATTCAGACTGTGTTATAGTCTGACTTTCAACACCTGTTGGATTAAAGAAAGAACAAAGAAAAGTGGTCATTTACAATAACAGGAGGTCCTACTGCAGCAAAATATTTATATCTGTAAGTGAAAAATCTTCACCTGCCAAGAACACAGTTAAAAGCAGCAGTCCTGCCCTGAAGTCCATATTGTTAAAGTGTGAGTCCACTGCTCTCTGTCATCCTTTCTGCTGTTAGATAAGTACACATGAAAGACATTTCTGTTTTGCATTAACTCCTCCTCACTGGAAGAACTCAGAATTAATCATTTTCTCAACATGTTTAGAGTCCACACAAATTTAAACCACATTATAATGTTTGATTTGAGCCAGAAATTAATTAAATACAAGTTTAAGTCTGTTTTACATTTTGTACCTCACATCATTTCAAACATTTCTATATTTCAGCAAAAATGCTTTTTGAAATCAATTTAAAATTCAATTTTGTTTCCATGCTTTCTTAGAAATAAATATGAAAATAGGAGAGATTTTAGTCATTACCATGACAATGAAATTATCATGACTGTAGGTGCAAGACAGAAAAAATAAAATGCTGTTTATCATAGTTATAATAGTAGTAGTACTTCTTGTGAGATTTGTACTCCTTTGTCACTCTATTCACTGCCTAATTTGCTAATAATGAAGACTTAATTATTCTAGTACAAACAATAAGATAGGCTGTTACATGATTCAGTGAAATAACATAAAGAAACTAAAAGTAGCTTACATGCAATGGCTGAATGCACAGAGGATGCAAGAGTGAGCATGTGCAAAACACAAAAACTAAATGCTTTCATAGCCAAGCATACAAAGGAGAGGAACCACCAAATGCTCTGGCAAATCTGCTTTATTGTGCACCTGATCCTGGCCTGCTCAGGTGTGGGTGTGAGCTCCACCCACTAATTACCTAAAAGAAAGGAAACCAGAAAACAAGGCCAGTCACCAGACCATCACTGTAGAAGGATGCTAGAAGAGATCTCTACATCAAATTAATTTTTGATATGATGTGAAGCAGCTAAGACAGACACAAAAGTGCTAGCTCATTCAATATGAACTTCAGGCAACACACAGATGATTGTTCTATACTAAATTAGAGGTTCTGTAAGTTTTTGTTCAATACTAAAGTAAAGTACAGTAATCCAGGTAGGAAGTGATAAAGCAAGAATGACTTTTTACAGTCCCTTTTGCAGGAGTTAGAACAAAAATCATGCCCAGATTTTGTGCAGGAGCATGACAATAAAAAATCATATAACTCAGAGTTTCAGAAGAGATTCTTTAGGGGTGACATACAGTTGGACACTTCTACCAGTCAATTATACCATAAACATCTTTGACTAAAACTGAGGAGCCTGATCTTCATCCACAGCACAGGCTCCTGTGGATCTCTGCTTTTCAGTTTGACTGGCAACTGGATGTCATCAGTGAAGCAGTGGGAAGATATATTATGCTTTCAAGAGGCCACATATACAATAAAAAAAAGAATTGGGGACAGAAACTCTACAAGTTCTTGTAGTACAGTACTTTGAAGTTGAAGATTAAATCTTTGGAGCTGATCTGTCTTCTGACTGACAGGCAGACATATTACTCCCTTTTAAGTAACAATTATTTGCATATTCTTGAATATATTATGTTCAAGTTCAAAGTTTATTCGCCACATGCAGTGGCAGGTTGCCCTGCAGTGGAATGAACCCGCCCCCGACCTTACACATACAACACAGACATCACATGGGGATACAAGTCAGAGAACGGTTACATTACAGAAAAAAAACACTGAAATGTACACTACAGCGGGAAAGGTACAAGAGGAAAAAAAGAGACCTCTACTCATGCTGGGCTACAGGAGGACAGCATGAGAACAGGAAACAAAAAAAACTCCTCTGCACAGAAAAGCACACAAATGTCCACAGTACAACATTATAGAGCACGTGACCAGCAACAGGGTTGGGTAGGGGGATAAGGAGTTGTTTTGAGCCATTCAAGGTATCAGCAGTAAATAGACAATCTGTTTTAAATGTAATGTATTGTTACAACTCTATTTTCAGTTGAGTAAATCTGTTATGTCTAGAACACACAGTCCCAGACTGACAGATGTCAATGACTTTGGTTCTTAGCTAAGAACATGATGCTAAAGCAGTTCAAGTTCTAAAATTGGCAAGGCACCAAAACCTGCTGGTTTGTTTGAATTGATCATTACATATTTCAATCCAACTGTCTATAATTTTACTTGTTTCTATTTAGTCATTTATATTATTTTTGCTTAATGCAGCCAGTTGTTGTTGACAGCATGTTACCAGCATGACCACCCATCCATCCATCCTTTTTTTTCCGCTTATCTGGGGCTGGGTCGTGGGGGCAGCGGCCCAAGCAGAGAAGCCCAGACCTCCCTCTCCCCAGCGACCTCCTCTAGCTTATCCGGGGGAACACTAAGGCGTTCCCAGGTCAGCCGAGAGATATAATCTCTCCAGCGTGTCCTGGGTCTATCCCGGGGCCTCTTCCTGGTGGGACAAGCCTGGAAAACCTCAACCAGGAGGTGCATGACCTCACTGGCAATAGCTTTCCTTTAAAAAGTCTTGTGATTAATTTCAACAGGAGCCCCAGAAGGGGCATTCATTGTGCCCTATTCATTGTGCCTTATGGCTTCACATTCAGTTTAATTGATCATCTATGTTAAAACTATGTACACCCTACAACACTTCCTATGTAAGTGGCCAATGTGGTACAAGGTGGAAGTTGGGTTACACTCTTCTATCCAGTCTTATGTGTATAGTGCTGGCGGAGCGCTGCTGACGTCGACTGAGAAAATTGTCAGGCGGTGGAAGGAATACTTCGAGGACCTCCTTAATCCCACTGACACGTCTTCCGAGGAGGAAGTAGAGTCTGGGGATGAGGGGAATGATCCGCCAATTTCCGGGGGCGAGGTCACTGAGGCAGTTAAACAACTCCTTGGTGGCAGAGCCCCTGGTGTTGATGAGGTCCGCCCCGAGTTCCTGAAGGCTCTGGACGTTGTAGGGCTGTCCTGGTTGACACGCCTCTGCAATGTTGCGTGGAGATCAGGGGCAGTACCTGTGGACTGGCAGACCGGGGTGGTGGTCCCCATCTTTAAGAAGGGGGACCGGAGGGTGTGTTCCAACTACAGGGAGATCACACTCCTCAGCCTCCCGGGGAAAGTCTATGCCAGGGTGCTGGAAAGGAGAGTTCGTCCGCTAGTCGAACCTCGGATACAGGAGGAACAATGCGGTTTTCGTCCTGGTCGCGGAACACTGGACCAGCTCTTTATGCTCTCGAGGATACTTGAGGGTGCATGGGAGTTTGCCCAACCAGTCTACATGTGTTTTGTGGACTTGGAGAAGGCATTCGACCGTGTCCCTCGGGGTGTCCTGTGGGAGGTGTTGCGGGAGTATGGGGTGTCTGGCCCATTGCTACGGGCCATTCGATCCCTATACAACCATTGCAAGAGCTTGGTTCGCATTGCCGGCAATAAGTTGGACTCGTTCCCGGTGGGTGATGGGCTCCGCCAGGGCTGCCCTTTGTCTCTGGTTCTGTTCATAATTTTTATGGACAGGATTTCTAGGCGCAGCCAAGTGGCGGAGGGCTTTCACTTTGGTGGCATCATCTCTGATTTTTGCGGATGATGTGGTTCTGTTGGCTTCATCGGGTGAGGGCCTCCAGCTCGCACTGGAACGGTTCGCAGCCGAGTGTGAAGCAGCGGGAATGAGGATCAGCACCTCCAAATCTGAGGCCATGGTTCTCAGCCGGAAAAGGGTGGAGTGCCCACTCCGGGTCGGGGATGAGTTCCTGCCCCAAGTGGAGGAGTTCAAGTATCTCGGGGTCTTGTTCGCGAGTGATGGGAGAAGGGAGCCAGAGATCGACAGGCGGATTGGTGCTGCGGCTGAAGTGATGCGGACGCTGCACTGGTCTGTCGTGGTGAAGAGGGAGCTGAGTGTAAAAGCGAAGCTCTCAATTTACCGGTCGATCTACGTCCCTACCCTCACCTATGGCCACGAGCTGTGGGTAGTGACCGAAAGAACGAGATCGCGGATACAAGCGGCAGAAATGAGCTTCCTCCGAAGGGTGGCTGGCCTCTCCCTTAGAGATAGGGTGAGAGGTTCGGCCATCCGGGAGGGGCTCAGAGTAGAGCAGCTGCTGCTCCACATTGAAAGGAGCCACCTGAGGTGGTTCAGGCATCTGACAAGGATGCCCCCTGGGGCCTCCTGGGTGAGGTGTTCCATGCATGTCCCACCGGGAGGAGGCCCCGGGGCAGACCCAGGACACGCTGGAGAGATTATATCTCTCGGCTGGCCTGGGAACGCCTTGGTATTCCCCCGAATAAGCTGGAGGAGGTGGCTGGGGAGAGGGAGGTCTGGGCCTCTTTGCTTAGGCTGCTGCCCCCGCGACCCGGCCTCGGATAAAGCGGATGAAGATGGATGGATGGATGGATGTTGGTGGTTTGAATAACTGTGGGGCGACGCACACAGTAATAAACAGCTGTCTTCAGGCTGCAGATTCTGCCCATTTATTGTCACGGTCTCACCAGACATGTCTCTGCTGTAGCTGAACTTGGTTTTAAAAGCATCATTTTGATAAAGGCTGCCACTACTTCCTCCCCACTGATGAAAAAGCCAATCCATTGGTTTTCCTTCACGCTGTCTGATCAAACCTGTTGCATAGCTGCCATCAGTCAAAGAATAACCAGAGACACGACAGGTGATGGTAAAAGTCTGTCCAGGCTGAATAACCCTTGAGTCTGGTTGAATGAGATCAATACTGTACACACCTGTGGACACAGAAATAAACATTATCTTGGTAATTTGACTTTTTAGCATTTATATTATATTTAGTAGGGCAAATTCAGTAAATTCCTTACAGTGTACAACAGCCAGCAGTATCAGCCTTAACATGAGCATTATTATCAAAGCTGAGTGATATGTGATGTGTCTGTCTTCTCACTGACACACAGCCACACACTTCCTTTTAATAAACCCTTATTTGCATATTGCTGCAGAAATTTTACTTGAATTAAAGCATATTTATAGCTCGTGTCCTTTAAAGCGAAAGTGAATTATTATGATGATGACAAGAGCTTGAATGTGTTCATTAAGCTCCTCCTTTCTAGCATTTGTTAGCCATTTGTTTTTTGTTAGTTAGAGTGTGTTGTCAGCCTTTTTATATCATCTAATCTATGCTGTCATTTTAATGAAATGTCATGAATAAGGAGGTGCACAGTATAAGGAAGCTCTGTTATTGTTGTTTTAACTTACCAAAAAGTGTCAGGCACCGTAATAACCAGCAGTTCCTGCTGCAGTCTTCTTTCATTGTTTCATCTCATAATGACAGAGGTGAGAGAGACTTGTTATTTCATGCCCTCTAGTGTTTAGAATTATTTTACAGGACAATGCCCCCACTCCAAATGATTATTTTATGTCCCTAAATATACACATGTAGTATTTCTGCCATTTACACCCAGACAGTAATTTTATCATAATTTAAAGAAGTTGAAATGGCTCCAGTGTTTCTTGATTTTTTTGGAAAGACAATGGGGCAGAAATATATGTACTATTGCTGAATGTTCTAATCACTAATTATTATTAAATGATTGGATTGCTGTTTTAACAAAGATTAAATAAATATGAAACATTTAGAACAAAGAGTCTTTAAAACAACTAATATGAAATGGATTCTAACCATCAGTGTCACAGTGACATCTGCAGTGTTTTTTATGTACAGCTGTGTTGCTTCCTATATCACTGTGGCTTCCGAGCACAATAATAAACTGCAGAGTCTTCAGCAATGAGGCGGTTCATTTGCAGATACACTTGATCCACATTGTTGTCTCTAGAAATAGTGAAACGATTCTGGACAGATGTGGAGTAAACTTTAGTGCTTCCACTTGGAGCAGAAATGTGAGCAACCCACTTCAGTCCTTTTCCTTCAGTCTGTCGGATCCAGCTGATATCAGCATTATCATCTGATATTCCTGCATATGTACAAGTGAGTTTGTGAGAATCTCCAGGTCGTTTTACCACTGGTTCAGACTCAGTGAGTGTCTGACTGCAAACACCTGGAAAAAAAGAAGAAGACTGATCAGAAAGAAGCCAAACATAATCCTAAGTATGAATATAGAAAAGTGCAGAACTGTGTTATTCACCTGGAATCACTGCTAGCAGAATGAGCATTATACATTGAGTTAAAGTCATACTGAAAAGTTGTTTGTCTGTGTTGTCTGTCTGGTTTGTCTTCACTTTCCCATTCAATAAGTAAAGCTGGCTAAGCCAGTATTTGCATTAACTCCTCCTTAAAATGTTAAAATAAATCATTCATTCAACACTTTTAAACTGCACTTCATTGTAGTTTTATAACACACCTAATTTCACATTGTTACAATTGTGTTACAGAAACTCTGCTCAACCTGTATTCACAAAACCTAGTTGAAGAAAAGCTCAACTGGACAATGACAACTATAACAATGTCAAACCCTATTACGCTATTGCTTCCTGACCGCTATGCACATCAGTAGATTGATCAAACATTATGATATAATTAATAAACAGCAAAAACTAACAAGAAAATACGGTGAAACTAATGGCTATTTATAGTTTTATTAATCTGTTTTTTGTTGTTGTTGTCGTTTATTCAACCACAGGTCAGGAAACAAGAACTTTATTAACAAACTTTGGTCTCATTATAGGAATTGGTATGTAGGATAAATACAGGGGCAAAAACATTTACAAAAATCAGTAGTTGCTTTGCAAAATTTCCTACCAGTTAGTATGTCAACAATATCTGCAGTGTTTTGTGTGCAGCTCTGTGCCTTCCTGTCTCACTGTGGCTTTCGAGCACAGTAATACACTGCAGAGTCTTCAGTTGTCAAGCTGCTCATGTGCAGATACACTTGATCCACACTGTTGTCTCTGGAAATGGTGAAGCGATTCTGGACAGATGTGGAATAATATTTGGTGCTCCCACTTGGACCAGAAATGTAGGCAACCCACTCCAACCCTTTTCCTTCAGCCTGTCTGATCCAGCTCATATCAGAGCTATCTGATATTCCTGCATATGTACAGGTCAGCTTGTGAGATTCTCCAGGCCATTTTACCACTGGTTCAGACTCGGTAAGAGTCTGACTACAAACAGCTAGAAGAAAATAAATATGATCAGAAATGAGCCAAAAAATAAAACTAAGCATGAATACAGAAGACTGCAAAACTGTGGTGGTTACCAGGTATCACTAATAGCAGGACAAGCATTATACATGTAGATGAAATCCTATTGAAAAGTTGTTGTTTTTGTCTGTATGGTTTAGTCATCTGCACTTTGTTGTGAATTAAATACAGATGGAAGGATCAATATTTGCATTGGCTCCACCTTAAAGCATCAAAATAAATAATGTATTAAAATGTATTTAAATTGCAGGAGGAGGTTAGACTTACTTGCTGAGACTGTGGTTTTACTGATTATAAATATAATTTTAAAGTACACGCATAATACTTATAGTGTTTGTTTGGTAAGCAACACAATGTCGATTGAAATGAGTGACTTGATGATGCAGTGCCTGATTCCAAGAATACATTTGTAAAAATGAAGCAAAATTGAACACTACAAGCATTTAGTAATACTATGACTTTTTCCCCTGATTATCTAATGGCCTGGATTCTTCAATGCTTTTTAACATTTTCTTATTTAAATTATAATTGCATGTCATACAAACCAAATAAACTAGTTCTTCAAAGGTTGGTGGCATCTTGTTTTGCTAGTTTGATTAGCAATCAAAAATATTCCAAAGTTCTACTTGACCATCAGCAAACTTCTTAATCCTCCTTAATATGCTTTCCCTCCTGTGGCTTCTGATGACTGTGAAAAGGTTTTCGATTTCTTCACTGACGAGATCAACAGTATCAAGTCACAGTTCAAATCTGTACAACTTCAACCACCCCAAGTCTCTCAAACAGTTCTGTTGTCTGAGTTTAACCCTTTAAGACCTACCATAGAACCAAGTTCGCCAGAGCTTATATTATATTTTTACATGCTGTGGAGCCATTTTTGGGAGCATTTCAAGTTGCTATACATCAATACAACCATTATAGCCCAAACTTTAATAATATGTCTGCATTAGGTGCATAGTAATTACATAAATTGCAAAAAAGTGCAATAAACTACAAAAAAATTGAAAATCGTTTTTGTTTTTTTAACATATATTTCTAGTTAGAGAAATTTAAGAGGCTTATCCCTCAAAACTGTAAATACAAAAAAGTTACACAAACTAGTTTCCCACCACAGGAAATTTATTTTGAGTGTCTTCATAGTTTTATTTTTGAAATACACCAATTTTTATATACTGCAGGAAAAACGAAAATAAATATTATAGTGCAAATTTGCAAAATAACAGCATATGCATCAAAATAAACTATTTCCAGCAGTGCAATATGAGTCCTAAGCATCCCAGAAACGACACAGAAAGTCATAAAGTCAAACATAACTTTTTAAAACACATAACAAGTAAAACACAAGCTCATAAGGCCCCGATCGTAAAAAACTACATTTCCGCAAAATGACGTCACTTCCGCTTTCGGGCAGGTCATGCGGTCATGTGATAGTTCGCGCTGATGGACTAGGAAGTGTTACAAACAGCTGATGGATCGGCGAAGCGTGTTTCTGGAATATCATGTTTTTGTTGCTGCAAGTGATTTTTATGCAGTTTTTGCAAAGCTATATGTGGAAGGAAACTGTGACCTAGGACAAGCTGATGGCATAAGATGTAAGTACAACTCCTCCAGTTTCATATGCAAAAAAAATTATTGCGCTAGCTTACTTGGTTGCAGAGCTACCGGGATTTAAAAATAGTTACGCAAAACAGAGCGTGCCCGCTCCGATCGGCTGTAAAGGGTTAAACTAACTTCTTCAACAGATCTTTTGGATATAGTCTCATACGTGTACACTTCACCCTGCCCAACAGAGATCCCTCCTAAATTCATTAAAGAGGCTCACCCTGCCATCTCCCCCTGCTTCTCTCTATTGTCAATCCTTCCTATTCATTTTGGTGCATTCCAGATTACTTTAAAAAGCCAGTATTTTTCCTCTACTGGAAAAAAAAAACCCTTAAATAATTATAGGCCAGTTTCCAAACTCCCCTTTATTTCCAAAATCCTTGAGAAAGCTGTTGCTCGTCAGCTTCTTCAGCTTGTTGACGGAAATAACAACGTCAATAAATTCCAGTCTGCTTACAGACTAAACCACAGCACCGAAACAGCTTTATTAAAAATTACTAATGATATTCTTATATCCTGCCCTAATAGTTATCACGGCTGGGATTCCATTCTGGATTGGGGTTAATCTGGGTTAATCTGGGCTGTAATCTGAGGTGCTGTTAATTTGCAATTTCTGAGGCTGGTGACAGCAACAGATGTGACTCTTGGTCATCCTTTCCTGGGGCGGTCCTCATGTGAGCCAGTTTCATCGTAATACTTTTGGTTTTTGAAACTGCACACACAAATTACAATTTTCCAGAATGACTGAGCTGCAGCTTTTAAAGTAATGATGGACTCTACTTAGCTGATTGGTTCTTGCCATAATATGAATTCTAACAGTTGCCAAATAGGGCTGTCAATGGTATAAGACATATTTAGAGTTATTATCAATTTTTATTTGCTACATAATTCCATATATCTTGCTTCCAATATTTGAAAGTAGTAAAAATAATGAAAAAAATCATTAAATCAGAAGGTGTGTCCAAACTTTTGACTGGTAGTAGTGTGTAGACCACATAAACAGGCAATGTCTTTATTAAAAATATATCAATAAATAATAGAATAAAGAAACAATAAGAAACTTTTTATCTCCCACAGAGAAAAATTTATTACAGAGACTACTAATGATCACATTTTTATCACTGTTATATTCCCATTTACTCAGTGTTTGTCCAGGTCTGTTAGTGGTTTTCATCACTGTGGAGCGACGCACACAGTAATAAACAGCTGTGTCCTCCATCTGCAGATTCTGTCCTGTTATTGTCACTGTTCTGGCAGAAGTGTCTCTGCTGTAGCTGAACTTGTTCTTTAGAGCATCATTTTTATAAAAATCTCCTCCACCCCACTGATGAAAAATCCAGTCCATTGGTTTTCTTTCGCGTTGCCTGACCCATCCTGTTGCATAGCTGTTATCAGTCAAAGAATAACCAGAGACCTGACAGGTGATGGTTAAAGTCTGTCCAGGCTGCACAATACTTGAATCTGGTTGGAGGAGATCAATACTGTACACACCTGTGGAGACAGAAATCAAAACGATCTTTGTTATTGATCTGAATTTTTTGCATTGCTATTATATTTATTAAGGTGAATCCATTAAAAACTCCTTACAGTGTCCAGCAGCCAGCAGCAGCATCAGCGTTAACAACACCATCATGACTACACCTGAATGATGTACACTTGTACACTGACACACAGCTACACACTCCTTTAAAAAAATAAGCCCCCCCCCCTCCAAAAAAAACAACCTTATTTGCATATTGTTACACACATTTTCTTTAAATGACAGCATATTAAGAAAGTGTACTTTATTGGTCCCCGTGGGGAAAATCCCTCTCTGCATTTAACCCATTCACTCAGTGAAGCAGTGGGCAGCCACTGGGCGCCCGGGGAGCAGTGTGTAGGGACGGTACCTTGCTCAGGGGTACCTCAGGGTAGCTGTTCAGGGGAATCGAACCCCCGACCTTCCGATCATGGGGCCACCACTCTACCTACTGAGCTATCCCTTAAAGTGACAGTGAATTATTATTGTGATGATGATGTCAATGAAAGAGTTTGTATGTCCATTAACCTTCTCCTCTCTGAATTTGTGAGTTATTCGTTGTTTGTTAGTAGTGATTGTGTTACAATATGTATTTTATTTTCATTTTAATGAAATGTCACAAATAAGGAGGTGCCCATTAAAAGGACTCTGCTATTATTCTGTTATCACAGTATTAACTTGCTATTAGTTTGTTTATTTTGATTCTAAACAAACTAATAATTAAAAGAGTTATTATCATAATATTCAATTCAACTGGGGACTTTAAATTGAACTGTGTGGATCCATTATATGGCTTCTGAGTCTAAGCATATAACTTATTAAAATCAAACTAGATTGGAAGAGACAATATTGAAAACTGTCCAACACAGTTTAACAGAGACTCACATTACTTTAAATACTGAATTATTTGATAAGAACTGAGTAATACTCACAGATATCCTGCCGATATTTTCATATTTAAATTGTAATGATAAATTAACTCTTTAATATACTGATATTTTTTTAATAATAAGGTTTTAGTAGTATCTCTGTATTCAGTATTAGTCTAAGTTCAGGTTTCAAGAACCTGTTGATGCAGTGCCAAAAAAGAAGTCCTGGTTTCTAACCAACTCGCTGACCTTTCTCTGCAGAGTTTATGTGTTTCCCTCATGCCTACATGTGTTATCTCTGGGTACTCCCGCTTCCTTCTGCACCCTAAAGACATGAAAGAGTTACATCAATGTGTAATTCTAAACTGGCCATTCAGAATTACATATAATTGTCTGTCTTTCTGTGTTATTCCTGTGATTGACTGGTAAACTGTAATGAGTGAACAGTATACCTGCCTTTGGCTTTTACAGCTGTTTACTATTTGCTACTACCAATTTAGTTAGATGTTTATTTCATATTTTTTTGTAGTTATCAATTTATTTATATTTACGAGGACTGACAATAGGCAAAACATAATTCATTTTTCAAAACAATGCTGCAGTTGTTATTTTTTAAGTGTTAATTTAATATCTAGGAACTTAAATTTAAAACATTTCAGATTGTTATTTTTCATGTACAGTTTTTGTCTGTCATTATTTATCTTCTAAGCTTGACATGGTTCAGTGCTTCTCACACACACAGTTTTTGCATTGCCTTTCAGTCTCTTATTTCACTGTGGCTCCCGTGCACAGTAATAAACTGCAGAATCTTCCTGTTTGAGGCTGTTCACCACTAAATTCACACGATTTTGGGAAGTGTCTTTGGTGATGGAAAACTGGCCTTGGAGACTTTGGGCAAATATTGTGCCAGTCCCGCTATCAATGCGTCCGATCCATTCTAGTCCTTTCCCAGGTTTTTGACGAATCCAGTGCAACCAAGACAGAGCGATTCCTTGAACTCTACAGGACAGAGTGACTGATTGTCCTGGTCTGCTGACCACTGGCTCTGATGAGGTGAGAGACTGACAGCAAGCAGCTAAAAGAGATAAAGAGTTTAGAGGGAATGAGCTAAAATCCAAATTATAATAATATTCTTTTCCTATATTGATACAGACTTCACTCACCTGAAATAAAAGTCAAAAGGAGCAGACTCTGTAAAATGGCCATGGTCATAACCTGGTTCAGACTTCAACTGTAAATGGTGACGTGATTGAGAGATATTTATGCTGTGTAGGCAGAGTGGGTGGGGATTTTTGGTCAGGTTGAATTTGCCTGTTTGTGTAACTGAAATGCAGTTGAAGTTATGTAAGCTATCACATTAATGAAACGTCACAGATAAGAAGGTCAAATAATGCTTTGTTACTGGTGTACTGTTTTTTTTTTTGTTTTTTTTTACCAAAAAGTTTAAGGCAGGCACCAGCTCCTTCAGTCTTTTCATACAGTCTCATGCAGTGTGACAAACAAAAACAAAACAAAATCATGATTACACAGTCAGTGCCAATATACCTGTTGAAAACCTGTTTCATTGCTTCTCTGCATACTGGCAGATGTGAGAAACTTGTCATTGTATGCCCTCTAGTGTTCCACATTATTTTACGGTGCAATCTCCATGTGTAGTGTTTTGGTTATTTATGCCCAGACAATGACTTCAATGAAGACACATCTTTTTAACCCATGCAATTTATTTTATTGGGTACTTAATTAATAATTAAAAGACGTTTTATAAAACACTTAAAAACTTAAACAGTGTGTTTAAGTATGTTCAAGTAATATCAATATCACTTTTTGTGTGACTTTGTGAATTTGAAGGTTAGCATCATATATGTGTTTCATACTTTATTCCACACACAGTTAGGTATTGTGAGTAAGTCGATGTAGACTGGAGCTCCCAGGCACCTTGAGACGTTAGGCAGATAGCATGACCCTTCTCCTTATCCCTTGAGCATTTTTTGGCCTTCAGACAACAATTCTCATTGCTACACAGCCAGACAGGACAGGCAAAGAAAAAATTAAAATAAATAAAGGGATCAAGAGTAATTTGAAGTGTGTTAAAAAGGCCAACACAGTTCTGGAAAATATTTTTTGATTGGATGAAACCAAGATCAACTTCTACCAGAATCATGGTAAGAAAAAAGTATGGAGAAGACATGGAGCAGTTCATGAGTCAAAGCATAACACATCATTTGTAAAACACTGTGTGATGGGATGGATGGGAGGATGCATTTCACTTGTTGAAGACTAAGCTTTGGGCAGAAAGGCACACAAACAAACAGCAACTGAAAGCCAGCATCTGGTGATGTCCATGAGCCACAGACCTCAGGCTGTGTCACTGCCAGCAAAGTGTTTTTAACCAAGTTTTAGAAATGAACATTTTATTTGCAGTAATTTTATTTTTTCCGATTACTTTTGAGCCCCTGAAATAAACGGATTGTGTTAAAAATGCTTTAGTTCCTCACAGTTTTATGCAATCTTTTTGTTCAGCCGTCTGAATTAAAGCTGAAAGTCTGCACTTCAACTGCATCTGAGTTGTTTTATTTAAGATTCATTACATTACAGAACCCAAATTGGAAAAAAAACATTTTCTCTCTCCAAATATTTTGGACTTGCATACAAAGTTAGCTCTATAGTTTTACACATGTTCTCATCCGAGACTATCTAATAGACAAACTTCAACCACAAATTGATGATAGATTGAAGCAATAAATTAATGAAATATTAGAAAAATTTAATTTGAAAATTGTGTGAGTGTTTTTCTGTTTTTTTTTTTTTAATGAATTCCTGGATGAGTATGGGGGACTGTTCACACAGTCCACTATATATAGTAAGCAATCCACTCCTTTACCAGGAGCCTGTCTGCAGTGTTGGGAAGGTCACTTTTAAAATGTATTCCACTACAGATTACAGATTACATGCCCCAAAAGGTATTTTGGAATGTATCTGTTACGTTACTCAATGACAGTAACGTTTTCTGAATACTTTGGATTACTTAATATATTATCATGCTTTTTACAACTACATGACTGTACTATTGCTGTGTGATTTATTACTTTTACTGAAACTACTCGCCATACCAGTACCAACTAGATTTTAAAATCTTAATATAAAATGACAGCAGGGTGGACATTAGGTAAGGCTGCACTTTTTGCAGTGATCTTGTATAGAAAACTATTCTGCACGTATATAAAACAGGTAAAAAGGCGTAAAACTGTAAAGGGACCTCTGGCTAATACATTGGGTTCCATGTTGCGCTCGTAGCAGAAAACTAGCTTTACTTTGTTGTGTGGGTCAAATTTGCTAGCGAGAGACAGAGAGAGGCGTTGAAAGGCTGCTCAAACGGAACTTATTGTTTGGAGGAAAACACAAACACAGCGTACAGTCGAGTCTTAATAGCTTACAACTGCACTGCAGCACTCTTTTTGGCTGCAGTGGTTATTATTATATTTACATGCTTCCAGTTCCCGTTTCTGCTCGTACTTTTCCTTTTTCTCCCTCCTCGCGCTCACAGACACATAACGGGTATGGCAGTCCATTCTCCCTGCAGCACGGACTACACTGCCCATGAGTGTCAGGCTGCTGTGTGTGGGGGCGAGGAAGTGACCCAAACGCAGTGGATAGTGCAGAACTGAAGATGGTTTATTATAAAGAGTGGATGCACAGGGCAGGAACGAAAGGACTGACTGGCTGAAAGACTCAATGGCTGGCTGAACTGAACACAGGTGGGAACGACAACATAACATCAATGACACAAGCCTGAACTGATGGAAACAGAGGACTTAAATACACGCTGGATGATAAGTGATTAGAAACCGGTGAGTACACAGCTGATCTTAGTCTGACTAATGATACATGGAAATAACTGGAACACAATACACAGGCTGGCACAGAAAACAGGAAGTGAGAAACATGAATGTGGGAAATAAACCGAACATGACAAAACTGAAAACACTGGGTCAATGACCCAGGAACCCAGACAATGACGCTACATTCTTTAGGGCTATGCCAGTAACACTCTGCCTATTGCCTATTAATTAATTAATATTGCATATTAAATCATTTTTGTGAATAAATTTAAAATATATTTCGTCACGTCATTATGCAGGCGGCAAGTAGACGTGACATGGGCCGCGAGATTGAGACACAGGCATTAGAGCCTCTTAATGCGCGTTTTGTTTGGGTTTCCACCAGCGTGGAATTACCAAAAATAGAGAGAGCATAGCCTAACATATGAAACAGGAAAATACCACCGTGTAATCCATTTATTTCAACAAAGTAACTGTATTCTAAATACAACCCTTTTAAACGGTAACTGTAATGGAATACAGTTACTTGTAGTTTGTATTTTAAATACGTAACGGCGGTACATGTATTCCGTTACTCCCCAACACTACCTGCCTGTGTCAGGGTGTGGTGAAGGAGGACCCAAGATTGCAGATGCAGAGGCAGCAGGCAGTAAAACTAAAGGCAAGCAAACAGGATACCAAATACAAGCTACTATCAAAATAAGACAGGAAATCAAAACCAGTGAGACACGAACAGAATTACACAGAGAGAGTCAGAGACAGACAGAGACATGACTCGGGAAACAGACAGACAAATAAACATGGAGACAAGACTGGCTTCAAAGGGAGGCACAAATAACTAACACAGGGGATGCTGCGGAGGACACACAGAGGCAAGACCAAGACAAACAGGACACGAAAGGGAACACAGAACATGAACAAGTAACTAGGAACTAGTAACTAAGAACTAGAACAATACCAAACAAAAAATGTCCAAGATGAAAAAGAAATATTTGTAAACCATACTTATTAACAACAATAATAACAAAATAATAATAATTATGCATAACTATGAAAATCCAGGAAAACATTTCACATTAACAACTGATATAAAGTGGATTCTAACCATCGGTCACACTCACAAACTGTCACAAAGTGACATCTGCAGTGTTTTGTGTGCAGCTCTGTGGCTTCCTGTAACACTGTGGCGTTCGAGCACAATAATAAATGGCAGAATCTTCAGTTGTCAAGCTGCTCATGTGCAGATACACTTGATCCACATTGTTGTCTCTGGAAATGGTGAAGCGATTCTGGACAGATGTGGAATAACTTTTACTGCTCCCACTCGGAGCAGAAATGAAGGATACCCACTCCAGCCCTTTTCCTTCAGCCTGTCTGATCCAGCTGATATCAGCAGAACTATCTGATATTCCTGCATATGTACAGGTCAGCTTGTGAGAATCTCCAGGGTGTTTTATCACTGGTTCAGACTCAGTGAACGTCTGACTGCAAACAGCTGGAAGAAAACATGTGTGATCAGAAATGAGCCAAACATGAACTTAAGCATAAATACAGAAGAATGCAGATCTGTGGTAGTTACCAGGAATCACTGATAGCAGGAAAAGGGTTATAGATGTAGATAAAATCATATTGAAAGGTTGCTGTCTGTCAGTTTTAGTCGTCTTCACTTTGCTGGGAACTAAATAAAGATGGAAGGATCAGTATTTGCATTGACTCCTCCTTAAAGTGTCAAAATAAATAATGTATTAACATGTATTGAAATTGCAGTTCATCAGCTGAGGAAGTTAGACCTAATGGCTAAGAGTGCAGTTTTGCTGAATATAAATAAGAATTTAAAATGGGTGCTTAATATTTAGGGGGTCTGTTAAATAAGATATACACAGTCAATTAAAATGGGTAGATCTAGGATTTAGTGTCTGATTCTGGTACATAATTTGTAAAAATCAAGCACAGTTGGACAAGCAACAAGTGATATTATGACATGTTGTAACACGACAAACGACCAGCATGCTTTTATTCATTAATTAAGAGGAGAAGAAACCATTTGCCTTTTTTTATGATTAGGATCTCATGCATTATCTAAACTGATTGACTTTGCAATGCACACAGGGTGTGTCTGTCTTTTTTCTCTGGACAATCTAATGTCCTTGATTTTTCTCTGCTTTTTAACATTATAATTGCATGTAATACAAACAAAAGGAACTAGCTCTTTAAAGAATTTGGGAAATTTCCAAATAGGCTATTCGATAAATTTATAATAAAACCACTGCACTGTCTCTTTTTAGAAGCTGTATCACTGAAAGACTAATGACCCTGTGTTGTACAAACTGAAAATATTAAAAAAAGATTTTCCATGACTTTTATCAAAAAACAACAAAACAAATAATATAATAAATAAATAAAAAAACAAAAGAAAAGGTGTATCATGACATGTATTCATGTTGAGTTTAATGATAGCTCTAAATATTCTAACCATCAGTGTTAAAGTGACATCTGCAGTGTTTTGTGTGCAGCTCTGTGGCTTCCTGTAACACTGTGGCGTTCGAGCACAATAATAAATGGCAGAATCTTCAGTTGTCAAGCTGCTCATGTGCAGATACACTTGATCCACATTGTTGTCTCTGGAAATGGTGAAGCGATTCTGGACAGATGTGGAATAACGTTTGGTACTCCCACTCGGAGCAGAAATGTAAGCAACCCACTCCAGCCCTTTTCCTTCACCCTGTCTGATCCAGCTGATAGCAGCATCACTATCTGATATTCCTGCATATGTACAGGTCAGTTTGTGAGAATTTCCAGGGTGTTTTACCACTGGTTCAGACTCAGTGAGCGTCTGACTGCAAACACCTGGAAAAAAAAGGTGTAATGAGAAGCAAGCCACACATGAACCGAAGTATAAATACAGAAGAATGCAGATCTGTGTTATTCACCTGGAATGACTGACAGCAAAATAAATGTTATACTTGTAGTTAAAGTCATATTGAAAGCTTTTGTCTGTCTAGTTTGGCTGTCATCACTTTGCTGAGAAATTAATAAAGGCACGGAGATCAATATTTGCATAGACTCCTCCTCACAGTGCTAAAACAAATAAAAGAGTCAAGACTGAAGAACTTTATTGTCATTATGCGAGTGAAATAATTAATTTACAGTTACAATAACCTTGTAATAAAAAGCAGTTTATCAGCTGAATTGTTTTTTTATTAAATCTGTTGTTTTTGATTATAAACAAAATAATAATTAACGGAATCTTTTCTATAAAATTTCATTAACTGAGGAGGTAGAATTTGAATGAAGAAGGACAAACCAATTATTAGAAGTCTGATACAGCTTATAAATATAAACAGAACTGGAAGCAGTCAATATTGAATACTATCCAACATAATTTACAAGAGGCTTGCATCATGTATCATGTAAAGGTTTCCATATTTAAATTGCAATAATGAATAAATAAATCAACAGATATATTTATTTTTCAATAAACTTTTAGTTGTATATATGAATTTAATATTCCATCCATCCATTCGCTTCCGCTTATCCTTTTCAGGGTCGCGGGGGGCGCTGGAGCCTATCCCAGCTGTCATAGGGCGAGAGGCAGGGTACACCCTGGACAGGTCGCCAGTCTGTCGCAGGGCAAACACACAGGGACAAACAACCATTCACACTCACATTCACTCGCACATTCACACCTAGTGGCAATTTGGATTATCCAATTAACCTATCCCCACAAGTTGCATGTCTTTGGACGGTGGGAGGAAGCCGGAGTACCCGGAGGGAACCCACGCAAACACGGGGAGAACATGCAAACTCCACACAGAAAGACCCCGGCCTGGTGTTGGAATTGAACTCAGGACCTTCTTGCTGTGCGGTAACAGTGCTAACCACCGTGCCACCGTGCTGCCATGAATTCAATATTGGTTTATCTAAGTTCACTTTCAGGTTGTAAGAAAACCATGCTGGTGCACAGCGTTACTGAAAGTAGTCCTAGTTTCGAATACACTGGCCAGCTGGGCCCTTTCGTTGTACTCCAGCTTTCTCCTGCAGCCTAAAAACATGCATGGGTTACATTCATTTGTAATTCTAAATTGGCCATTGGTGTGAATTACAGTCTGTCTTTCTGTGTTATTCCTGTGATTGTATACTGTACACCCAGTCAGAGTATAGTATCCCTGCACTTGCATTTTAAAACTGTTATGTACTATTTATCCATTTTAATCAGCTTTTTTGCTTCTTTGTTTTAAATATAACAATATATTATATTACAAAGGACTAACAATAGGGAAAAATAACTTATTTTTTAAAACAATTCAGCAGTTGTTAGTGATTGAATTAGGGATTTTTAATGGTTACTTTTACTATCTAGGAGCTTAAATGTAATGAAATAAAAATTTTAAAACTGTTATTTTTCGTGTACAATTTTTGTCTTTCATTATTTATCTTCAGACATGGTTCAGTGCTTCCCACACAAACTACAGTCTTCTTATTTGAGTGTCTTCATCACTAAATTCAAACAATTTTGAGAAGTGTCTTTGGTGATGGAAAACTGGCCTTGGAGACTTTAGGCAAATGTTGTGCCAGTCCCATCATGAATACTTCCAGTCCATTCTCCTAAGCTCTGGTTTTTGTCAAATCCAGTGCAACCAAGTCAGAGAGAGTCCTTGAACTCTCCATGACAGGTTAACTGATTGTCCTGGTCTGCTGACCACCGACAAGGTGAGAGACTGACAGTGAGCAGCTGAAAGAGATACAGAGTTTATATGATGGGAAGGAGCTGAGATCCAGACATTCTCTTTCTATCCTGATACAGACTTCACACACCTGAAGTGAGAGACAGAAGAAGCACACTCCATACAATGGCCGTGGTCATTACCTTAGACTTCAACTGTAAATGGTGATGTGAATGAGAGATTTTGATGCTGTGTAGGCAGAGTGGGTGGAGATTTGCTTGTTTGTGTATCTGAGAATCAAAATAAGACAGACAGAGAGAGAGAGACAGATAACAGTTTGTTGCAACACTGCCAATAAAATACATTTTGTATTGTTACAGTGAAGTTTTTTTTAAAAGTGTGTTCGATCCTCATTTGGCATGTGGATGTGTAGGGAGTAAGAATGCGTTAGAATGTGTTGAAATGTCACATATACAGAGATTTCCAGATGAAGAATGATTTGTCATTGGTGTATTAACGTGACTACCAAACGTTTCAGGCACAAGAATAAACAACACTCTTCTCATGCAATGACATGGTGAGTTTGTTAAAACAAAACAAAACAAAACAAAACAAAACAAAACAAAACAAAACAAAACAAAACAAAACAAAACAAAACAAAACAAAACAAAACAAAACAAAACAAAACAAAACACACATGGCTGTGAGGCCACCACTGATCTATCTGATTAAAAGCTGTTCTAACGTCTCTGTTTATATTCACAGAGGCGAGAAACTTGTCATTGTATGCCCTCTAGTGTTTAACATTATTTTTCTGTAAAATCCCCCCTCCAATCAATAATTTCAATGAGGACTTACTGTGAACCGTAAAGGTTCTTGGTGTTAAGTGATCAGTGGCGATCATATGTTCAATTCTTGTGTATTTAGCTTTTTAAAAAAAAAAAAAAAAAAAAGTTGCCACAAAATAATTATGCTCTCAAAATAGATTTTGTGTCAGTGCATTAAAAAGACACAGAGAAAAAGGGGTAAATAACAATAAAAATACAAATAAAAAATAATATCTGGTTTTAATACTTAAAACTAAAACCATATCCTGTTCTCAGATTGAGAACCACACACATTCACCCTGATTTGTTTAAAAGGACAATTAGAGAAGGTTTGTCTGGGAAAACAGCTGATAATGTGGCCTACTGACATTTTTCAGTGCTTATTTTGGCAATAACAGGAAGAAAGGGGAATGTTCTCATAAAATGTGAAATTCTGAGAACAAACTTTATGACAAGAGTCATATTGATTAGCTATTTAACAGACTATTTACAGTATCTTGATTTTACCCCTGGGTAACAAGCTACCAAGGAACTAGGGCAAGAGTATGTAATTTATTTTCTTGGTTAATTAGGCAATACTACACAAAGTTTTTAAAAACTTTAAAATTGTTCAGCCACATAAAATCAGTTTCCACAAGAAGAACATTGTGTAAAAATGAGTGTGTGTAAAAGTAAAAAAAAAAAACAGACAAACAAACAAAGATGAATGCATAGAAGACAGACAAACCAAACTGTCCTTAATGCACATAGTGTCTGATTCTAAGAATTCTGCCTGTCACTACTGAACTTTATATACTTTATAAATCACAGCAATGTCCCTGCATTATTTGAACAGTTTGAACTTTTCCTATATTTCAGTTAAAGTGCGTTTTAACTCCAGTCACTGATTTGTGTCTTGAAATGACCTCTTCATCTTATTTCTCACACAGAATGGTGAGAGCCGAGCTCTGTGTGAGCATTGTATAATTTAACATAACAACACTGGATACTTTTCTCTCTATCCTGTCTGAAGTAGAGGAGTTGGCAAATGTAACATCAAAACAAAATCTCAAAATAATACTAAAATACATTATCATTACTGCTATCACTATGATAATTTTTACATAATTATAGTATACCCTGAACTCTAGTCTAGTCTAAGGTCTCCTGTGGTTATTTCTGTTAGTGATTATGACAACAAAACTGTTGTACCAACAATGTCTGCCATTATATGTGAGAATAACTTTAGTCATATTTTTAACAAACTTATGTTATGCTGGATTTTGTACAGCTGGTCAATCGGCTCCACTCACTGTGGCTCTCGAGCACAATAATAAACAGCAGTGTCTTCAGTCTTCAGGCTGTTCATCTGCAGATACAGCTGCTCTTTGCTGTTGTCTCTGGAGATGGTGAACCTGCCCTGAACTGACTGAGAATAATAGATGTAAGCACTGTCATATCTGATACTGGCAACCCACTCCAGTCCTTTTCCAGGAGCCTGTCTGATCCAGGCCATCCTGTTGCTGCTGAAGTCAATGTTGGAGCCTGTACAGGTCAGCCTGTGGGATTCTCCAGGTCTTTTAGCCACCAGTTCAGACTGAGTTATAGTCTGACTATCAACACCTAGAAGATCAAAAAAGAAAAAAAAGTCATTTGCAATAAGATAGTAAGACAAAAAAAACAAAAAACATTTTTTTATTCATAAGAGAAAAATCTTCACCTGCCACAAACAACGTTAAAAGCAGCAGTCCTGCCCTGAAGTCCATACTGTTAAACTGTTAGTGCACTGCTCTTTGTCATCCTCTCTGCTGACAGATAAGTAGACATGAAAGACATCTGAGTTTTGCATTGACTCAAAGTGAGGAGGGGTTAACTTGGCCCTCAATTGGTAGGCATGAATAGTGTTAGAACAGTTGTTGCTTTTTCATGAATTCATGTACCATTGAAAACTCAGTGGTTTTGGCACAGTTAAAACTGCTGTGTTCATCTGCAGATAAACTTTACTGGTGGAATCATCTCTGGTGATAGTGAATCTGTTCTGGACTAACTGGGAGTAAAAGTTACATTATATTAAATCCAGATGTTGTATGGATGAGCCTGTGGGACTCTCCAGATCTTTTAACAGCTGCTTCAGACTCTGTTAAAGTTTGAGATTTAACACATCTTGAAACAATGGCAGCAACCACCAGAAATGTTAGCTTTCTGTAAGTTAACAGTGTGATGGGTGCGTTGTTAGGGCTTGGTGAGTAGTAATGCAGAAAGGCAGGTGAGCGCTTTATTGAGCTCATTTGAAAACTAGACATGAGCATAAAGCCTTCAACTGGTGGTCACACCACAGGCCCACACTTGGATGTTCAGATCTCAATTTAATCACAGAGTCCCTTCATTCTACATATACCAGTGATAGAGTGTAAATACAGAGGCTGAAAGGACTTTGTTTAAGCACACACATCTCTTAGCAGTGCAAAAAAAAAAGCCAGGCAGCCATCATGTGTCTGTCTAACCACTCCACAAAGAGTGTGGATAACTTGCATTACTGTGGGATTTCAGAAATGAGATAGCTAATCCAATAGTTAATCCTTTATCTTATCCAGAACTTTTTTTTATGAAATACATTTTCTATTTGAAGTATTTATCAATCAATATTGATTGATAAATAGTGAGCCACTGTCTTACATGGTGGCCGGGAGAGGCAGGAATAATAAGCCAATAATATAGCCAATAATAAGTGGAGCCAACAGTGAGCTCCACCCAGGCGAGCGAGACAGAAGAGAGAGAGACTGAGGGAGAAAAACAACAACAAATACCTCTAGCCTGTTCAAGCTAGTCAGGGAGACACAGGGACCATGACACATGTGTTTGAACACCAGACACAGTCCATGCAGAGATGCCCCAGCTGACCAGTAAATTTCAACCCATGGTTTCTTGCTGTGAGGTGACATAAAACCACCAGTAAATAACCATGTCCCTGTTTATTTACTGTTTTAATTAGGTGGAAGTAAAATTAAAGGCTTTTCAGTCTCTCATGCCACTGTGACTCCCATGCACAGTGATAAACCACAAAGTCTTGCTTAAGACACTTCACTACTCTCCACAAGATTTTAGGAAGTGTCTTTGGTGATGGAAACCTGGCCTTGAAGACTTTGGGCAAATACTGTGCCAGTCTCTTCATCAGTTTGGCCAATCCATTCCAATCCTTTCCCCAGTTTTAACAAATCCAGTGCAACCAAGCCAGAGTGAGTCCTTGAACTTTACATGAAAGAGTGACTGATTCCACTGGTCTGCTGACCATTGGCTATGATGAGGTGTGTCAAGAGATGTATTCTAAGACACTTCTTCAGCTGAGAATCAGAGAGGAGAAACACACAGTTTTACTTGCGTGCAAGGGCAGCACAGAACACTCGCACGGGAGTGAGGGCTCCGAGACTGGCGCTCTGCCACTGCCCTGGTCTTTATTTTACACATCAGTGGGTGCGTTTGTTCTCTACATTGGAATGTGGATGTGTATACGTGTGTGTGTGTGTGTGTGTGTGTGTGTGTGTGTGGGGGGGGGGGGGGGGGGGGGGGGGGGTGTGTCAGAGTGTGACCCCATAAAGACTTCCCTAAACCTGCTGGTCTGGAAGTCCAGCAGTTCATCTAAACAAAAGGCACTTAGACTAAAACTGGCATAGCTACGTTTATCCTACCATGAAACAATAGGAGAAGATACAACCTCTCCCATGTTCCCAGGATGTGGGTGTGAATGCCAGAACACTCTGGAATGCACACAAAGTCTTGTAGTGAACAACAGCCTAAGTCATCAAAAGGTCAACATGCAGTATTCTACCATTTGCAAACTTATATCATTAAAAGATTATACTGACTACTAAGTACAATTTTCTATTGACATTCGGTGAAAACCTGACAACAAGCACTTGAAAGACAAACAGAATTTGACATCCAAACAATTGAACATGTGAATCCAGCGAAACCTCCTCAGGATCCAGCAGCCTGCAGTAGTATCAGAGCTAACATGACCATTGTTGATGTGGTCAATGCTGAAGATGAAATTATAAAACAAACTTGATCACAACAATAACAACAAATATTCCCTATCACATAATATCTGACATAAAATTATGATATATAAATATAGTAAATGTAGTAAAGAAAAGCAAACTTGCAAAGTAAACATTTTACTTTCTTTCACGTTATAACATTTTGTGATATAAATATGAGGCCAATAAATGTATAGAACATTTAAGGCTAGTTAAAAAATAATATGAAGAGAATTCTGACCATCAGCGTCACAGTGACATCTGCAGTGTTTTGTGTGCAGCTCTGTGGCTTCCTGTTTCACTGTGGCGTTTGAGCACAATAATAAACGGCAGAATCTTCAGTTGCCAAGCTGCTCATGTGCAGATACACTTGATCCACATTATTGTCTCTAGAAATGGTGAAGCGATTCTGGGCAGATGTGGAATAACTTTTAGTGCTCCCACCCGGAGCAGAAATGAAGGATACCCACTCCAACCCTTTTCCTCCAGCCTGTCTGATCCAGCTGATAGCAGCATCACTATCTGATATTCCTGCATATGTACAAGTCAGTTTGTGAGAATCTGCAGGGTGTTTTATCACTGGTTCAGACTCAGTGAGCGTCTGACTGCATGAATGCAGAGCTGTGGTAGTTACCAGGAATCACTGATAGCATTGAAGCATTATAGATGTAGATAAAAACATATTGAAAAGTTGTTGTCTGTCTCATTTACTCGTCTTCACTTTGTTGTGAACTAATTAAAGATTGGCAGATCAATATTTGCATGAACTCCTCCTTAAAGTGTCAAAACCAAGTAACACATTAAAATGCATTTAAATGAAACCTGTTGATAAGAGGTTAGACCTACTTACTTAGAGTGTGGTTTTGTTGATTGTAAATGTCGTATTAAAGTAAAAGCTTAATATTTGTAGGGTCTGGTTGATTTAAAAATTTGAGACATGTCCAATAGAACAAAGAACAATAATAAATGAAAGAATCTTCTTTTTCCAAGCTGTTAATATGCAGATGCTCCTGATCCTGAGTGTTGTCTCTGGAAATGGTGAAAAAAGTGGAATAATATGTATCGCTTCCACTCGGACCAGAAATGTAGACAACCCACTCTGCCTTTAGCTTATTGGAGCTTATGGCTTTAGCTACCCACACCAATTCTCTGAACTTCGTGAGTTCATTTATAAAACAAGCTTTATATGTATTTATTTTTTTCTTATTATTTTTCAAGATTTTATATCAAATGAGAGTTGGAATTAATATTTTCCTTTTGTGCTAAATTTATGCAGTTTCACTGTCTTCACTGATCAAATTTCCTGCAACTGGCTGTGAGTGAAATGAGCTGAAGGCACAAGGTAACTTACTTCTTTCAAAACAGTTTGGCAGCTGCAAGTGAACAAATTTGGGATTTGTTTTTTACGGTTTAATGTTTCTATCTAGGGGCTTAAATTTAGGACTGTTACGTTTCATATACAACGTCAGCAGTCACAAAGGTGATGTCTTACAAGTCCAGCTAGTTCTATACGATTTAATGACCACACCATTAGACAATTGTATTTTTACTCATTTGTATCATGGATAACTCCATCAGTATTTAACTCACTAGGCTGAAATGGTTCAGTGGTCCTCACACACACAGTTTTTGCATGGCCTTTCAGTCTCTTATTTCACTGTGGCTATCGTGCACAGTAATAAACAGCAGAATCTTCCTGTTTGAGGCTGTTCACCACTAAATTCACACGATTTTGGGAAGTGTCTTTGGTGATGGAAAACTGGCCTTGAAGACTTTGGGCAAATATTGTGCCAGTCCCATCATCAATGCGTCCGATCCATTCTAGTCCTTTCCCAGGTTTTTGACGAATCCAGTGCAACCAAGACAGAGCGATTCCTTGAACTCTACAGGACAGAGTGACTGATTGTCCTGGTCTGCTGACCACTGGCTCTGACGAGGTGAGAGACTGACAGCAAGCAGCTGAAAGAAATAGAGAGTTTATATGATGGGAAGGAGCTGAGATCCAAATATTCTCTTCCTATCTTGTCTCTTCCTAACAGATTTCACTCACCTGAGATGAGAGTCAAAAGGAGCAGACTCTGTACAATGGCCATGGTCATAACCTGGTTGAGACTTCAACTGTAAATGCTGATACGAATGAGAGATTTTTATGCTGTGTAGGCAGAGTGGGTGGGTATTTAGGTCAGTTTGGATTTGCCTGTTTGTGTATCTGACATGCAGTTAAAGAAAGAGACACGAAACAAGTTAACATTTTGTTGCAACACTACATATAAATACATACAGCAAAATATATTTGCATTGTCAATTTGTGATTTTTCTTAGTGTGTTTAATATTTTTTTATGTGTGTTAGTTATTTGGAAGTAAGTATACTAGAATGTTTTGTCAGCTCTCTAATATAGTGTAAGCTATACTATCACAGTAATGAAATGTCACAGATAAGGAGGCCGACAGTCAAATGATGCTCAGGTTTTCAAGCACCAGAATAAACTGCAACAAAAATGATTGCACGGTCACTGTTGAACTACCTGTTGAAAACCTTTTTGTCGTTTCTTTGGATACTGACAGAGGTGAGGAACTTGTCATTATGTGCCCTCTAGTGTTCAACATTGTTTTTCAGTACAACCCCTCCCCAGTCCCCTTCCACTGTCTTATTTTTGCTGTTTGTACCCAGACAGTTATTCCAGTGGCGGGCATATCCTTTATGAACAGTGGAGGTTGCAGGTTTTAAGTAATTATTAGAGTTAATATGTCGAGTTCTTTTGTTCATACAACAGGCTCATACAAACTCACAATTCATAACATATCATTCTTCTTTTTTCTTACTTCTGTAAATAAAACAATTCATTTATTCTATGTTCTGTTTTGTCTGTTTGTTTCATACTGCATCAGCCAAAATCTACATCCTAGTTATAAAAGCAAACCTATATAGTGAATGTGGTTTAATATAAGCGTGCTAGTTGTTAAGCTGTACTGATAGTTTGAATCATTTTGGTATTGAATAGTACACTAAAGAATCATCTGTGTATTTGGGTGAGACAGATAGATTTATGATACATTGTGACTTCTCTGTGGAAGATGAAGTAGAAACACATTTGTTAATTCATGTTCATATTCAAATTTACATTATCCATGTCTTTTTGCACGTCTCTTGGTGGCTTGGACTACTGTATCCCTAACATGTAAACAATTATAAGAGACGGTTTCAGTTCAATTCAGTTCAATTTTATTAATCTAGTTTCAAATCTAATGGGATCCTCCAGGTCTTTTAACCACTGGTTCAGACTGTTTTGTAGTCTGACTATCATCATCTGTCAGGTTAAAAATAATAAAAGAAAGTGATCTTCTTTTATAACATAATAAGAGTCATTATAAGTGAAAAATCTTCACCTGCCAAGAACACAGTTAAAAGCAGCAGTCCTGCCCTGTAGTCCATACTGTTAAACTGTGAGTCCACTGCTCTCTGTCATCGTCTCTGCTGTCAGATAAGTAGACATTAACACCTCCTCACTGGAATGACTCAATTTTAATTAATTTGGGCATCATTTGGTCAACATGTGTTAAATTTAGACATACTTAAACCACATTTAGCATGTCTCTAATATAACTCAAAGTGCTTTTAGTGCACTCAAATTAATATTTTACTTTTTTTTTAAATCTTTGTAACATTTTCTAATTGATATAATTTGAAACATTTCCATATTTCATGAAACATTTACTTTGAAATTCAAGTCTTTTTGTTTGTTTTGTTTGTTTTTTCAATAAAGATATTGAAATTAGATATAAAAAGAAAAATGTTCTTTATCATAGGGACAAACAAAAATACATCCTATGAGGTTTTCAATAAGATGGAAGACAGTATTGTTCTGGCACAATAAAAAAATGGCTGGCTGTGGAGACTTTACTACTGGAATGAAGAATCCATGAATCTGCCCTGGACTGACTGTGGGTAACAGATACTACATTAAAACCAGATGTTATATGGATGACTCTGCTATGATCTGACAATCAACACTGATAGGTTTGTAGCTTGAACCTATTCGCTGGAACGTTGAAGACAATATAATTACACAGCAAGCAAGACACGAAGTAGGCAAAGTTCTTCATGTTTCTCGTGCACGGGAGAGAACCGGACAAACGCCGTTCCTTCGCTTGACCCCAGTTGCTCTCGTCCGCTCCCCCTTAACACTGCTCTTTTATTGAGGTTATATGAATATGCATAGGTTCATTAACATACGACATGTACATACACACAAAGAGTACCTTGCCTGTGTGTGTGTGTGTGTGTGTGGGGTGTGTGGGACTTCCCTAACCCTGCTGGTCTCGAAGTCCAGCAGTTCATCAAACCAAAAGGCACTTAGACTAAGACAGATATAGATACGTTTATCCTACCATAAAACAATAAGACAAGGTACGACCTCTCCCATGCTCCCAGGATGTGGGTGTGCACACAAAGTTTGCAGACTATTAAGGATCAAACCTCTACCAATCTAAAACTAATTATAAAACTCTAGGCATATATAAGTAGATATTTCTAAGCATAAATAACAATCAACAATACAAAACCTAACAAAGACACCTTGGAACAATGACAGCAACCACCAGAGTGTAAGCCATGTTAACAGTATCCCTGCTAGGTATTCCATCCATACATCAATGAAAGAATCCATAATGACACAAAGTGATGACCACACACTACACACTTTGGTCACCTGAAATAAGGGCCAAAGTTGCATGCTCTGTTCAGTGTTGTTGTACTTGGCTGAGACCTCAGCTGTGAAGCCTGAAATGTATGATAGGTATAGGGGTAGAATGGATGTTTGAGTGTGCTTATTTATGAGTCTGAGGTGCAGCTTGAGAAGGACGCAACCTGTGGTTTACAAAATACTGAGACATGTTGCAACTACACAATCAATAACACTATTCATTTCTGAAAGTCTTTCAACATGTGTGAATTTGTTAATAACTGGGAGTAAGAATAAATCACACACAGCTGTGTGTTAAATTTAATCAAATGAATATACTTGAATATACTTGGGAGTTGTGTGTTAGGGAAGAAGTGAGCAGTGACCGTTAATTCATGTCATTTTTTCATGTCATTGTTGATATTCAAGTTTACACCATGCATGTCTTGCAGGTTTCTGAGTATTTGTGCAGGTCTCTTGGTGTTCTGGATCACTGTGTCACTAACACGCACACAGTAATAAACAGCTGTGTCCTCGGTCTGCAGATTTTGGCCTGTTATTGTTGCTGTTCTGGCAGAAGTGTCTCTGCTGTAGCTGAACTTGTTCTTTAAATCACCATTTTGCCGAAGGGTGCCTCCACCCCACTGATGAGAAATCCAGTCCATTGCTTTTCCTTCACGCTGTCTGATCCAACCTGTTGCATAGCTGTTATCAGTCATAGAATAACCAGAAACCTGGCAGGTGATAGAAAAAGACTGTCCAGGCTGCACAGACCTTGAGTCTGGCTGAATGAGATCAATACTGTACACACCTGTGAAAACAGAAATTAACATTACATCCATCATTCATCTGATAATTAAGTATTTCTAATATATTTATATGAGGGAATTTACTAAAAGCTCCTCACATGATCCAGCAGCCAGCAGCAGTATCAGAGCTAACATGATTGATGCTAAAGAGGAAATCTTTAAGCTGATCTGTCTTTTCACTGAGAGGCAGACATCACTCTGCGACATCACTCCCTTTTAAGTAACTATTATTTGCATATTCTTGAATATATTATGTTTTGATCCATTTAAGGTATTAGCAGTAGGTATATAGACAATTTGTTTTAAATGTAATGTATTGTTATAATTCTTTGTTCAATTGAGCGAATCTGTTATATCTAGAACACACAGTCCCAGACTGACAGATGTCACTGACTTTGGTTCTTAGCTGTTCCTAACTTTCTTTAGATCGTGGCATGATGTGTTGCTTTTTAAAAAATTTTGTAGCCTAATGCACTTTGTCATACAGGTCATTTTTAAATGATTTTAAGAAATTGAACTCATTATCCAAAAAAAATGTGGTTATTCTCAATCGGTAAAAGGCTTGTCATTGCATGCTCTCTAGTGTTGAACATAACTGTTCAACACACACTCCAAAGGCTTAGCCCTTAAATTTGTACATGTGGCTTTTTTCTGCTACAAAACAATGATCTTAATGAGGAGTTGTTTTTTGTAAAGCTTGCCTTGTGTGTGATGTTAGTAGAGCCAGCTTTTTTATGTTTTAGTGCATACTTCTATTGGTAATAATGATCACTGATCAATGACCAAAAAGAACCTATGAATAAACATTTTGCTTCCTCTCTTCCTCCCAGCAAAAAGATTACCAAGATAAAGATAATTTGTGTATTTGTGATAGTGACAATTTGCAGAATGTGTGGGAATCAGAACGATGTGACACTGACTGTCCTCCAATGTTCTGATAAGCACTACTTTTTGTTCAGAATACTAAAAGTTGAGGTTTCTGTTTCTGGCAATGATTTTAACAACAAAATCACACAAGCATTGTCTCTGGGGTATGAGAGAATAGTCTTAAGTTGTATTTTTAACAAACATACATTATGGTGGATTTTGTACAGCCATTCAACCAGCTCCAGTCACTGTGGCTCTCGAGCACAATAATAAACAGCAGTGTCTTCAGTCTTCAGGCTGTTCATCTGCAGATACAGCTGCTCTTTGCTGTTGTCTCTGGAGATGGTAAACCGGCCTTGTACTGACTGAGAGTAGTAGATGCTGCCCCCACCATTACTAATGATTGCAATCCACTCCAGTCCTTTTCCAGGAGCCTGTCTGATCCAGGCCATCCACCTGCTACTGAAATCAATGTTGGAGCCTGTACAGGTCAGTCTGTGGGAATCTGCTGGCCTTTTAACCACTGATTCAGACTGTGTTATAGTCTGACTATCAACACCTGTCGGATTAAAAAAAGAACAAAGAAAAGTGGTCATTTACTATAACATAGTAAGACCAAACAACAAAATATTTATATCTGTAAGTGAAAAATCTTCACCTGCCAAGAACACAGTTAAAAGCAGCAGTCCTGCCCTGAAGTCCATATTGTTAAAGTGTGAGTCCACTGCTCTCTGTCATCCTTTCTGCTGTTAGATAAGTACACATGAAAGACATTGCTGTTTTGCATTAACTCCTCCTCACTGGAAGAACTCAGTTAGAATGAATCATTTTCTCAACATGTTTAGAGTCCACACAAATTTAAACCACATTATAATGTTTGATTTGAGCCAGAAATTAATTAAATACAAGTTTAAGCATGTTTTACATTTTGAACCTTATATCATTTCAAACATTTCTACATTTCAGCAAAAATACTTTTTGAAATCAAATTAAAATTTACGTTTTTTTTTCCTTCATAGGAAATTTTCTTATAAATAAATACGAAAATAGGAGAGATTTTAGTCATTACCATGACAATGAAATTAGCATGACTGTAAGCGCAAGACAGAAAAAATAAAATGCTGTTTATCATAGTTAAAATAGTAGTAGTACTTCTTGTGAGATTTGTACTCCTTTGTCACTCTATTCACTGCCTAATTTGCTAATAATGAAGACTTAATTCTTCTGGTACAAACACTAAGAGAGGCTGTTACATACTTTAGTGTAATAACATAAAGAAACTAAAAATAGCATGCTTGCAATGACTGAATGCACAGAAGATGCAAGCGTGAGCATGTGCAAAACACAAAAACTAAATGCTTTCATAGCCAAGCATACATGAAGGACAGGAACCACCAGATGCTCTGGCAAATCTGCTTTATTGTGCACCTGATCCTGGCCTGCTCAGGTGTGGGTGTGAGCTCCACCCACTAATTACCTAAAAGAAAGAAAACCAGAAAACAAGGCCAGTCATCAGACCATCACTATAGAAAGATGCTAGAAGAGTAGCTTGGATTTTAGAGTTTGTGTTTAGTGTTTGGAGACAAAGAGATGAGATTTTAGGAAATGTGTTTTAGCAATTCAGAAAAACTGTAACAGGTTGTTTCCTAAGGATGTTCATGTTGATGTCATTTTTAAAATCTTTTCCTGACTTTCCATATATAAATTTGTATTAAAAAAGATATCTCAAGGTTTTAATGTTACCAATTAGATGTGTATTTGTAATTTTTAAAATAATATTATTTATGCCTTTTTTTAGATGGACAGCAGACAGGAAAGCAGGGAGAGTTCATGAAGACACACGGTCAAATCACCTGTTAACTGATCGAAACCTTGGATTTTTTTTTTCTTTAATAAATTTTAATTGCTGTGTTTTATGTTTAACTATTTATTGTGATCTATTTTAAACTCTGACATGGGTAGGTGTTTCTCACACATAAAGACATAGCTTTAGTGTTATGGAAATGCATTTATTTTCTTAATGTTTTTTTTTTCATGCGAGAAGTGAGCATGAAATTGTTCATTTTTATATTTCCATCATTTTTGTTTTGCAGGTGTCTGAGTTTTCGCACAGGTCTGTCAATGTTTTGCACCACTGTGCGGTATCGCACACAGTAATACACAGCTGTGTCATCGGTCTGCATATTCTGTCCTGTTATTGTTGCTGTTCTGGCAGAAGTGTCTCTGCTGTAGCTGAACTTGTCCTTTAAAGCATCATTTTGCCGAAGACCACTAGTACCCCACTGATAAAAAATCCAATCCATTGCTTTTCCTTCACGCTGTCTGATCCAACCTGTTGCATAGCTGTCATCAGTTAAAGAATAACCAGAGACCTGACAGGTGACAGTCAAAGACTGTCCAAGCTGCACCATCCTTGAGTCTGGCTGGATGAGATCTATACTGTACACACCTGTGGAAACAGAAATCAACAGTGAAACCATTATTTATCTGATTATTCTTCATTTTGAATGTTTTTTTGTTTGTTTTTTATTTCAATCCACTAAAACCCCTCACATGATCCAGCAGCCAGCAGCAGTATCAGAGCTAACATGACTGCAGTATAAACTGAAATGATGTGAGCTTGGCTATCTCTTACTGACACATTTATCACACTCCTTTAAGATACTATTATTTGCATATCCTTTACATTTTTTTTTACATTGTGATCAGCTTCAGTTATAAATGCATAATGTTACAACTTGAACTGTATTATATTATTGTATATAATTGTGCAATATATTGTATTCAATTGTTTAATACCATAAAAAAATACCATACCATTAAAAAAAAAAGGAAAAGTGTTGAAATAAAACCTGCTTTCATTTTTTTTCCTTTTCAGTTTTGGAATTGCCTGATCCGAGTGTAAGAAGCACTTCGATGTAATAGATTTGAAAAAAAAAAAACAAAGAAAAACACACAAGACAAGGACATCTCTGATAGTGGCAACTTTTGTAATTGGTTGGAGTTGTCGATATTTGAATTTGTACTAGTAGAATATGAGTGCAGGACTAAGCTAAGAGCTCATTGTTGTTTTTCATGTTTGATTTCTTCTGAAAATTTAAATCCACAGCTTAATGCAAAGAAAAAGGATAAAACTTGTTGTTGAAAAATCATCATTGTGCTTGGCACAATGATGATTTGTGTGATGATGTGTGTGAGTGATGAGACCAGTTCAATGGTTTCCCTTCACACTTTCCGACCCCACCTGTTGCATTGGTGCTCTCATAGAATAAACATTTTTTTATTTGATTTTTTTCAAATTTTGGAATAATTTAATCCCATGTGAGTCTTTGAGTGTGAGCTTCTCAAGATACTGTCTTTTGAGATCCAAGGAAGTCAGAAACTGATCACAAGTAACTCAAAGTTTAACAAAGTTTAGCTGACAGTTAGTTAGTAATCAAATATGCAAAGCTCAGTTTGTCTTCATCTCTTCCTCCTCCCTTGAAATAATACCCACAATGACGTAGGTTTGTGATGGCGACAACTTGTTCAAAGGTTGCGTGGGTTAGTAAAATGTAAATTTGCATTAGAACAAGAAGAGTACAGGATGAAGTTGCTGCAAAAAAAGTAAGAGATAAATAAAACTTGAGCAGTGCTAGCATTTCTACTTTGTTGTTTCTTCTTAAAATTGAGAAATACAACTTAATTTATATAAGAAAGTGGAGTCATCACTAAGCTAACTGTTTTCTGAAAAGACAGATTTGTTACTATGAAATGAGGAGAAGCAGAACAATTTTCATTCAAAATACTAAAATGTGATTATTTCTGTTAGTGATACATAGACCATGATTTTGGTAAACACATTGGTATAAAGTCATTGTCTGCTTAGTAAAAATCATTTTTATTTTTGTGTTTTACAAACATGCATTCTGAAGGATTTTGTATGACTCTTCAAGCACCTCCAGTCACTGTGAGTCTCCAGCACAATAGTAACCAGCAGAATCTTCAGTCTTCAGACTGTTCATCTGCAGATACAGCTGCTGTCTTTTGTTGTCTCTGGAGATGGTAAACTGGCCTCTAACTGACTGACAGTGATAGATCTCACCACTGTCATATTTGATAGTGGCAACCCACTCCAGTCCTTTTCCAGGAGCCTGTCTAACCCAGCTCATCCAGGAGTTGCTGAATGTCAATCCAGAGGCTGTACAGGTCAGCCTGTGGGAATCTCCAGCACTTATAACTGCTGGTTCAGACTCAGTTAGAGTCTGACCATAAATACCTAACAAAAGAAAGGAAAGTTGTCATGCTATAAACTGGTAAATTAATGAAGTCAAAACATCTTAGTAAAATAAATAAATAAACAAACCTGTCCAACAGAGAGTTAAAAGCAGCAGTTGTGCTCTGAAGTCCATACTGTTAAACTGTGAGTCCACTGCTCTCTGTCATCCCCTCTGCTATAAGTAGAAATGAAAAACATCTGAGTTTGCATTGACTCCTCCTCACCTGCTGCAGTGAACTTTGCCATTTAGTCATTATGCATTGAACCTGGGCTATTTAATTGCCTTATACTGTTAGATTGAAGCTATAAATGTATTTCATTCAGTAAATGTTAGAAAGATACTATATAGATATATCACTATATTTGTTAAAGTCACTTGTCTTTCTTTCTTTTTTTCTTTCTTTTTACAAAAATCTGTTTGTGTATGTATTTATCATCATTAGTATATTATGATTAAAATAATATATATAATATTATTATATTATTTATTTTATATTTTTTCATATTAATATATTAGTCTGATTATTATTATTGTTATTTATTATTATTATTATTTAGTATAAGACAAGTAAGGTAAAGATTGTTCTGGGAGTTGTAGGGTTGGTTTATATGACACATTTAAAGGTTGTGGTATTAAAATTTAGTTTTAAGCTACAAATATGAATAGAATGTTGCATCCTCAAAAGGAAATGAATTACTAAAGAAATAAAAGATGTCTGACTCCGTGGAGAGGTGCTTACAATAAATCATCAGTAAGGAGAAACAGATGAAAACTGATCAAAACTGGGCATCTGGAAGGCTGATAGCATACAGGGCGTGTTGTAATAGCTATTGTAGAGGATGTGCAGGTAAATGTTTTTTTTATTTTTATTAATAACTTTAATCTATGAAAAAGGCGTGGCACAATGCTGGAAAATACAAACTTGGTGGGTGGGGGACTCTTCAAACCACTAGTCCTTTGCGTGACTTGTTTCAGTTTATTTACAGTGATCAACTATGTGTTCACGTTTTCTGCACTTCATCATTTGTCTGTGTGATAAAAAAACAAAACAAAAAAAAACCAAAACCCTCATGTCTTCTCATATTACATCACATTGTGACTTTAAGTAAAATCAGTCTTAAATGCTCAACTTGCCATGATGCTTGAAATCAGTGAGGTTTTTGTGCACCTGCTCCTCTGGTTTCACTCACTGTGCTTTGTCGGGCACAGAAGTAAACAGCAGAATCTTCTGCTGTCAGGCTCTTGATCTCGAGGTACTGAGTGCTGCTGGGAACGTCTTCAGTCATGAGGAAACGACTTTGAAAGGAGCTGCTATAGCTAGCAGAATTTGAACCTGAATCCATTCTACCAATCCACTCCAGAGCTTTCCCGGCCCTCTGTCGTATCCAGCTGAAATATCCGCTTGTCATGGTATAACCAGATACGATACATGACATCTTTACTATCTCTCCGGGTCTTTTCAGCTCAGAGGACGACTGATCCAGCTTAACATCACTCCATACTCCTGTAAGCAAACAGATCATCATCAATGTTTGCAAAGAGAAAAATTTTTTAATTAAAATTGTAATTAAAAAAATAAATAAATTATTACCCTGTACAGTGACAACAAACAGCAAAGTCCAGACAATTGTGTTTCCCATTTTTTCATAAATGTTGTAAACTGTATGAGCTTGACTTGGGATATGCTTATAAAAATTTACCATGCTTATAAAAGAAGATGAATTTGCATAGATCCCCCCACCCCCGCCCCACCCCCGCCCGCACCACCACCATTGTTAGACAAAAGACCATGTGAGAGTTAAATGTCAAAGACCACCTCTGAAATGTCACTTCTTATCCATGAATTTTTTTCTTCTTCCTCTACTTCTTCTTTATTATTATCAATATTATTATTGGTGTTTTATTTATAAACATACACATTTTTTTATATTATCATCACCACTTTCTTTCTTTAAAAAGCTACTTATGATTTGTCAGCGATTTTTATTATGACAGAGAAACTGTTCAGAATGATCCCAAAAATCGATTCAGTTCATCTAAATGTAACAATTTCAGTTTTCTTCAGTCATCCAAGTGACCTAATGAGTGAAAAAACGTCTCCCACTGAAAATGCCTGATTCTGTTCATATGTCTAGATGAACAGAATCAATTTTGGGGATATCCTTAACTGGATTGAGCATGCATCAAGACACTGTTCAGAATGATGAATAAAATATTTGTCACTGTCTTTTCTCTGCATGAAATAAAATTCCTATCAGGAAACAAGAGACCACTGGTGCATGAATGTTTTGCTACTGAAACACACCAACAGGCAAATATTTTATTTATCTATTGTTTTGAACCACTTTGGTCCTACGTAACTAGCAGAAAAGAAGATGCAGTTGTGTTTTTACTAAAAGATACATTTATTCATACACCTCCTATCAAGGATGACCTGATAAAACCGAATTGAAATAACCACACATATGTTAATTCACACTGCCATCATTCACATTTACAATAATTTAGTTACTCGTAGCTGAGTGATTTTGCAGGGTTTTTTTAATCGGTTTGTATTACTGTGTTACTAACAAGCACACAGTAATGAACAGCTGTCAAACATGCTGTCTGACCCAACGTGTTACACAGCTGTCATTAGTTATAGAATAACCAGAGACCTGGCAGCTGATGGTCAAAGTCTTTCCAGGCTGCACAGCCATTGAGTCTGATTGGATAAGATCAATATCGTCTGGTTTCAATGTGTCTACCACACATATGCCTTCATACTCCATCACTTTCATTCTACTGAATTTGAGACAATAATAGGGACAGGCAATTTGAGATTTGACATTTGAGATAAAAAACAAGAGCACAGGCAGTACATGTCTCCTTACTGATGAAAAATAAAATCTATTGGTTGTCCTTCATGCTATCTTAACCCATCCTGTTGCACAGTTGTTATTTGGTTGAGAGTGAAATAGCTAATCCAAAGATTAGTTTTTCTTTCTGTGCTGGAAAGCAAACTTACTTGCTTGAAATGACACGCTAGGGACAGGCTTAGGGCGTCGGGGGGTTCCCCGGAGGCATCTTCCTTGGGGGGCTCAACCCGGGGTAGCGGTGATGTCCGGTTGGGGGCTCTGTTGGCTCTCAGGTGACTGTTTCCTCGCGGCTGCGTGCAGCGGGGCTAGGGGAGGGTCTGTGCTGACGGACGTGGGTTACTGACCTGGTAGCCTGGATGCCCCTGGGTGGGTCCGGGATGGGCGTGAGGTTCTGGGGGCGCTCCGTCTCTGGGCTGGGGCCCGGGCCGGGCCTCGGGGGCTTGGGTCCTGGTTGGTGTGTTGCCGGGGTTGTGGGCGGGTGGGTGCATGGGGGCCCAGCCCTGGAGCAGGGTGCCGCCGGTGCATTGAGCCACCTGGGGGGCTCTTCAACTGGTGGGGGAGATGGTCACATCTGCAGGAGCTTTCCTCTCTTCAGGGACTCTCTCTGCAGGAGGGGGAGATACAGGAGAGGTGGAGGAAGATCTCAGCCTGGGCGTTTACTGTCTTATGTAGTCTGGAAGATGAGTGGATGGTGGGGTGGGTGCAGTTTTCTCTGGGGTGGGGTTGCGTGAACTGTCCCGGGCTCTGTGGAGCCGGGAGGCGCTGCTGCACTGGGCCCCAGTCTGGATGGGCCTGGGCCCCCTTTCCCTGGCGGGTCGCGGAGTGTGGGAGTGCCTACTGGGGTCAGCGGGGGAGCTGGCCCCAGGGAAGGGTCATCTGCCCCTCCCTTCCTTCCCTCCCCATCTCCAGCTGCCTCCCTCTTCCCGCTCCACCACAACCACCCACACATGCAGGGCCTTGGAGTAGGGGTATGTCACCAGGGTGCAGAGGAGGCTACCCCCCCCCCCCCCCCCCCCCCCGTCCCCTTCCGGCTGCCTCTGCCTCAATTTTATCCCACAACTTAGACATTCACATTATTCACACTCTCAATACACATACATATAGGATCTTGGGGGTGGGCACAATCACGGAGTCCATATTACCATCAGGGTGTACACCTCACCCCTGGCGTCGTTGCCCACCTCTCAATTTTAAATACACTTAGACATTGAGGGCTATCAGGAGGGACTATGCGCTTACCTGCTGCTCCTTGGCAGGTAGCTCTATGCCCTCCTGGGTTTTAATTGCACCTTAGAACACACATGCATCAACACTACAATGAGCGGGTGGAGGGAGGTTTGGAGTCTTCTCCCACCCCCATTCTCTGCGGCCTGCTGGAGCGGGAGGGCTAGGAGGAGGAGTTGGCTGTCCGACTGCGGTCTGGGGTGTGGGGCCTCCCTGCTGCTACGGAGTCGGGGCGGTCTGCCTCTCCCCACCGCAGGGAAAAGGGTAACACCACCTGGGTCTGGGTGCGGTTCCCCCCTCCAGGGGCACCTAGACCCGGTTTGTAGAGTACGCTTGGGGAGTGTGATCGTGTGTACAGCGTCTCTTTATGTCTGTCTCCACGTTGGTTGAGTGTGGAGTGAGTGCATATGAGAGCATGAGGGGGGGAATGGATGTTTGTGTCTGTGTGTGCCTGTATGTCTGTGTCTATATGTCAGGTCCTCCAAGGTTTGTAGGCCTATCTCCACCCACCACCACTTCCCCTGCCAGTGGCGGACTCCCTCAGGTGTCGGTGCGTTGGTGGTTCTTTGTGTCTGGGGGTGGGCGTCCAGGTACACACCAGCTCACTCCTTGGCGGCCGCTTATCGGGGCCTGGAACCTGGGGCTCGCTCGGTCCACTTCGGAGGTGGGGTGCCCCCGGCCTCTCGGCCTGGGGCTCGGTCACTCAGGCACAGCTGGCTGCCGGCGGAGCTCACGGGCGCGTCACTGCAACTCCCCCTGGCTTCTGCTCCGCGGCTGCTGAGTGACCCCTCATCTGGGACTCTCCTCAGCTCTTACTGGGACAGTGGCGCAGCTGCCCCTCTGTTGGTCTTCCATGGTCTGTTGTGTTCTGGGGGCCTCTGGATATCTGGAGTTTTGATCTCCTCCATACCTGCTTCATACCCTGGAGGACGGGGCTGTGGCCCCCCCACACTCCCTAGCAGATCGTTACATGGAGAAGCCTTTGGAATACAAGCACGCTGATCCACACAGGTATGCACACAGGTGTACACTGCTCGTAGACTTAAATTACACCTTTCTTGGCTACTACTTCGAAGCACATCTGTCCTGCGTGCTGCACAACAACATTGAATATTTACTATCTACTGCTGTTTACACTTAGCTAGATTAATGCGATGGTGTTGTGTTTAGTATGTTGCTTTGTTTTTTTTGTTTTTTTGCTTGTTTTCTATTCTTCTCTCAACAGGTGATCCAGGAGATTTTTACTTTTTTTTCTCCCCCCTTTCTCACTGTCCCTCTCCCCTTCTGTTTTTCCTTTCCTTCCTCTTTCTTTTCCTATCCCTCACTCATGTCTGTCCCGTCTGTAACATCTGAAAATAAAATATAATAAATAAAGATCGACCAAATGGACCAATACGGCAATGCCACGATGATCCATTTGGCAAAGTAAATCCATTGGGTATCCTTGTTGGTCTTCAGACAACAATTCTGATGGCTAAAGAACCAAATGGGACAGGCAAAAAAAAAAAAAAAAAAAAAAAAAAGAAATGACACGCTACAGGGAGACATATTGCATATTTGACTTTGAGAAGTTTAATAATAATGTGTATGTGTTAGCCCCTGCAGGGAAATTACTCCTCTGCATTTAACCCATTTACCGAGTGAAGCAGCAGGCAGCCACTCCGGGGAGCAGAGTGTAGGGTACTTTGCTCATTCCCTTTTAAAACCTATTTTTCATTAAAAGCAGAGCAAAGAATGTAACATGACCAGGTAGAAAATAAATCATAATCTGATTCATAAACAACACACTTTCTTCTTAATGCACAGAAAAAACAAACAAACTACGTACTAATTTCTTTTTCTTAAAGAAACTAACGTGAAACGCTGCTGACTCACACATGAAGGTGCAGTCATTTCCTTGCTGATCCTAAATGAAGAGACTTAACACTGACTGCCCTCTAGTGTACTGATACGATCTGTCACATTGGTTTTGAGTCTAAATTTTTAATCATAATTTTGATCATCAAATTCTAAAGGGTGCTTTGTGAGACTGTTTTTTTATTTGTTTTTTTATTATTTTATTTTTAATTTGTTTTTATTTTTCTTGGGATGTAAGGGTCAGTGAAACAAATTCCATTAAAACCAGACTAAAACTGCTGTCTCTCAAGATGGTGAACCGGCCTTGTTGCTGAGCATTTGTGCAGATCTGTAAAGTGCACTTCTAACCCTGATCAAAATTCCAGTCCAATGGTTTGTCTTTCAGATCCAATCAGTTGCATAGCTGCCATCAGTCAAAGAATAACCAGAGACATGATAGGTGATGGCCAAAGACTGTCATGGCTGCACAAGTATTTAGTCTGGCTGATAAAATCAATACTGTGCCCACCTGTGAAAGAATAAATCAATATCCATCATTCATCTGGCCACTTAGTGACTCTTACGTGTTTATTTGAGTGAATCCAGTGAAATTGGATGCAGCTGTAAGATCAGAGCTACAGAGAACATGAAGCTGAACTGATGTGGGTTCTTCTGTTCCCCCACTGATGCAGTCACACACTTCATTTCAATAAGGAGAGATCACTTGGAAGAATTTAACATCATTTATTGAGATAGAGAAATCAATGTATTTGGTGATTAGACTCTAATGACCCATTATGGCAGAACAGAATCACAGCGGTGATAGAATTTAGGACAGGGCAAGAACGTGACTGGACCAGAGTAGTGAAGTCAGTACCGAGATTTACCGTGTGGGAAAGCAGTAGACATGTAAACAGAAGAGAAGCTGGAGACCCAAGAAAGCAGGCAGATAAATGATTACAGAGCTCACTTATCAGTCCAATCAATTGATAGGAAGCTCTAAATGCTGATTAAACTTGTATTTGATTAATTACATTTAAATATACAGTTTGTTGTTTGGCTGCACCTAGAAATCCTGTCCATAAAAATTATGAACAGAACCGGTGACAAAGGGCAGCCCTGGCGGAGCCCATCACCCACCGGGAACGAGTCCGACTTATTGCCGGCAATGCGAACTAAGCTCTTGCAACGGTTGTATAGGGATCGAATGGCCCGTAGCAATAGGCCAGACACCCCATACTCCCGCAACACCTCCCACAGGACACCCCGAGGGACACGGCCGAATGCCTTCTCTTAGTCCACAAAACACATGTAGACTGGTTGGGCAAACTCCCATGCACCCTCTTCAGCCTTCAAACTGTTCATCTGCATTGTTGGGGAGTAAGGGAATACATGTACTGGCGTTACATATTTAAAATACAGAATATGAGTAACTATTTTTGGTTACAGTTATTGTTTAAAAAGGTGATATTCAGAATACAGTTACTTTGCAGAAATAAATGGATTACACAGCTGTCTATTACACTATTACAGTAATAGTCTTAATAGATTAAGTATTAGAATATTGTCATAATACCACAGTTATGATGAAAGATAAATATATCATAAAGGACTGTAGGATTTTGTACAGCTGCTTAAACAATTTCAGTCACTGTGAGTCTCGAGCACAGTAATAAACAGCAGAATCTTCAGTCTTCAGACTGTCAGAGTCTGCCCATCAAGACCTATCAATAGAAACAAACAGGCGGTTAAGAAAATAAACTATTTTCAACATAAACAAACATAAGTACCTGAAAAGAGTTTTTGTAAAGAATTTTACCTGCACAGCAGAAGGTCAAAATAAGTAGCACTATGCTGCAGACCATCTTGTTTAACTTAATCAGTCCACTATTCTCTCCAGACTCTAAGCAGCCAGATAAGTAGGTGGAAGACATGTAAATGTTTGCATATGTTGGGGACCTCAAACACTGGAGTACTCAAATACTTTTCATTTCAAATTAATCTGAAATCATCCAATGTAACATTTTCATCTATTTCTCATCAAAAACACATTTACAAAATTTAAAGAAAATGTAGTATTAAATTATGCCTTAACATCTGAAAAACCGTTTACAGCTCTGATAATATGAAGTGCAAAACTATTTTTTACAGATGCTTAGTGTTTTTCATAAAAACCCAAACTGTACTGTGTTTTGTGCGTACACGTTTAAATTAACACACATGGGCTCAAACCACAAGCCATATTAACTGAAGATTTTGAGACTTATTGTAAGTAATTTTGACAACATGGATTTCACTGGGTTTTTTTTGTTTGTTTTTTAATTGAACTTTTAATTGCAAAAGCAGGAAAACAGCAGTCACCAGCATATACATACACAGGACAAAGATGCATCTACATGTATAGCAGGACATGGGAGGCAGAAAGAAAAAGCCAACAGCAATAGTAATAAACAATGAAAAAGCAATAGTAATAAACAATCGTCCCTTTGTTGCCAGGGTAAATCCCGTAAGCCTGATTTCAACCTCTGAGCAGAAGGAGTGTCCAGGTGGGCCAAAAAAGGGTCCCATATGTGATAGAAAAGGAAAGGTTTGTCCTTAAGTGCTGTAGAGAAGGCTTCCATTGACCGCCTTTCTGAACAGGCAAACACAGAAAACTGTATCTCAGCCTAGGTCTTTTCTTACGCCATATAAAAGAAATAATTGAACCATTTAATTTTGACAAAACCTTTTTGGACAGAGCAAGCGGTAGCATCTGGAATAAATACAAGAGGCGAGGGAGGATATTCATCTTGACCAGATGAATACGACCTAAGAGAGACAGAGGGAGGCTGCACCACCTACCCAAATCGCGATTGATGGTCTGAATTAAAGGGGTGTAGTTCAGACTATACATTTCTTTTAGATTCGGTGAAATCTTTACCCCTAAATAAGTGAAACCGGGGGGAGACCAACGAAAAGGCTGAGAAATGTTTGGATCAACCTCATTTAGAACAGAGAGGGGCATAGCCTCACTTTTAGAAAAATTGATCTTGTGGCCTGAGAAGGAGCTGTATTGGGAAATTAATGCAACTAATATAGGAATTGAGTGAGCAGGAGAATTTAGAAAAATTAAGACGTCATCTGTATAAAGTGAAATCTTATGTTGAGAATTGTTCAAACAGAGTCCTTCAATAGCACCATCCTTCCTAATGGCTGTGGCAAGGGGTTCCATAGCCAGGGCGAATAACAAAGGGCTCAGCGGACAGCCCTGCCGACTGCCATGTTCAATACTGAAATTGTCCGACCTATAACCATTGGTAATCACTGCCGAAAGAGTGGAAGTATAAAGGATCTGGATCCATTTAACAAAGTTGTCACCTAAACCAAATTCTTGAAGTGTGAAAAGAAGAAACGGCCATTCCAGATGGTCAAAGGCCTTTTCAGCATCAAGTGAGATGACTAGAGCCTCAAGGTTAAACAAAGATGAGTGCTGAATAATGTTAACCCTTTAGAGCCGGTCGGAGCGGACACGCTCCATTTTGCGTAACTATTTTTAAATCCCGGTAGCTCTGCAACCACGTAAGCTAGCGCAATAATTTTTTTTGCATATGAAACCGGAGGAGTTGTACTTACATCTTATACCATCAGCTTGTCCTAGGTCACGGTTTCCTTCCACATATAGCTTTGCAAAAACTGCATAAAAAGCGCTTGCAGCAACAAAAACATAATATTCCAGAAACACGCTTTGCCGATCCGATCAGCTGTTTGTAACACTTCCTACGTCCATCAGCGTGAACTGTCGCATGTCCGCCATGGCCCGAAACCGGAAGTGACGTCATTTTGCGGAAATGTAGTTTTTTACGATTGGGGCCTTATGAGCCTATACTTGTGTTTTTAAAAGTTATGTTTGAGTTTATGACTTTCTGTGTCGTTTCTGGGATGCTTAGGACTCATATTGCACTGCTGGAAATAGTTTATTTTGATGCACATGCTGCTTTTTTGCAAATTTGCATTATAATATTTATTTTCGTTTTTCCTGCAGTATATGAAAATTGGTGTATTTCAAAAATAAAACTATGAAGACACTTAAAATAAATTTCCTGTGGTGGGAAACTAGTTTGTGCAACTTTTTTGTATTTACAGTTTTGAGGGATAAGCCTCTTAAATTTCTCTAACTACAAATATAAGTTAAAAAAACAAAAACGATTTTCAATTTTTTTGTAGTTTATTGCACTTTTTTGCAATTTATGTAATTACTATGCACCCAATGCAGACATATTATTAAAGTTTGGGCTATAATGGTTGTATTGATGTATAGCAACTTGAAATGCTCCCAAAAATGGCTCCACAGCATGTAAAAATATAATATAAGCTCTGGCGGACTTGGTTCTATGGTAGGTCTTAAAGGGTTAAGTAGGCGCCTCACGCTATGTGTGGAATACCACCCCCGTATAAAACCAGTTTGATCATTCTTAACGATCGAAGGTAGTATTGGCTCAAGACGTATAGCTAGGACCTTAGCAAGTATCTTCAAATCAAGATTTAAAACAGATATAGGCCTATAGGATGCGCATTCTTCTGGAGGTTTCCCCTTCTTCAGAATTAGCGAAATATTAGCCTCCATTAAGGAGGGGGGGAGAGTGCCTGCCTCAAAAGAGGACAGAAGCATCTTATACAGTGGGGAAGTCAGAATCTTACTAAATTTCTTAAAAAATTCCCCCGTGAACCCATCTGGACCCGGGGCTTTGTTATTTGGAAGCATCTGAATAACTTTCAAAATTTCACTTTGCGTTATAGGTTTACATAAATCATCCCTTTGGATTTCAGTAACTTTAGGTAAATTTAGTCCTAAGAAGAAGTGATGCATACCTTGTTCCAATGTTGATTTAAACTGGGAGGTATATAACTGCTTATAAAAAGTTTTAAAAGTATCATTAATAATTAAATTGTCATATTTAGGTAAACCAGATGAGTCTGTAACACATGGGATATTACAACCAGCACCCTTATTATGAAGAAGATTGGCCAGATAGCGGTTAGGTTTATTAGCAAACTCATATAACCTATGCCTCATGAAGAAAAGAGATTTCTCAGCCTTTCTTGTCAATAGTGCCTCCAAAGCTGTTTTAACCACCTGAATTTCATTCCTTAATTGCTCTGAAGGTGATTCATTATGTTTAGCTTGCAGTTTGTGCAATTCCAGTTCTAATTTCCGTTGTTCCATCTGATTTTTCTGCTTCAAGCCTGTTGAATATGATATAATCAGTCCACGGGTGTAAGCCTTCAGGGTGTCCCAAAGCAGGCCTGGAGAAACTTCAGGGGTTGCATTAACCTTTAAAAAAGTTCAAGCTGATCATTTAAAAAGATTTTGAATTTTGGGTCGTGAATCAAAAAATTGTTAAATCTCCAGGTATGAGACCGAGGGACAGGATTTAGACAAAAACCGGCGTATGATCTGATATAATATTATCGCCTATTGTACATCTCAAAATGTTTCCCAGTGATCGTTTGGGGGTGAAAACAAGATCGATTCTACTACTTGTTCTATGAACACCGGAAAAAAAAGTAAATTCTTTATCGTTAGGATGAAGAGTCCGCCAGGTATCAACCAGATCAAGTTCGTTACATGTATCTAAAAGTGCTTTGGCCCTTGTAGACATTTGAATTTGTTTAGGAGGGGATCTGTCCTTAGTTGTAGAAAAATAACAGTTAAAATCACCGGCTATCACAGAATTATCACAAACCCAATCAGAAAAGGAAGAGAAAGTATGAGCAATAAAGTCGTTAGACTGTACTGGTGGAAAGTAAATATTCAGAAATGACACCGCCTGACCACCTAGGGTGCCCTTTAAGGAAACATATCTACCAGACTTATCACAAATTGTTTGGTCAACTGTCAGCGGTAGGTGTTTATGTATTAAAATGGCTGCACCGCGGCTCTTACTCGTAAAAGGAGGAACTAAAAACTTGACCAACCCAATCACGTTTCAGTTTCAAGGTCAAGGTCAAGGTAACTTTATTTATACCCAAAGGCAAGGTAAATTTGCTTTACAGAAAAATGACAGCATTTGGCATCCCTTTAAAAACACACATACCTAGTAAATATATAAAGCTCACTGTGGCACATATATAATAATTTTGATATTTCGAATCAAAAACAGTTCTTATTTAATTCAGTGACAGCAATGGGGACGAAGCTATTTTTATAACGCTTTGTCCTACATCTCGGAAATAGAAACCTCCGTCCTGAGGGAAGAAGCTGAAATTCACCCCTTAGAGGATGGGGACCATTTTTAAGGATCGATAAAGCCATCCTCTGTACCTGCTTAGAGTACAGGGAGGCTAAACAAGACTGTGGCTCACCTATCAGACGACTGGACCATCTCACTAGCTGATGAGATAGTGAAATAGTTTTAGATGCTCCTGAGGAGACAGGTGAGTTTCTTGCAACAAGGCAACATGGACATTCTCCCTCTTAAGAAAACTCAATTTTTTTTTCCGTGTAATAGGGTTATGTATACCTCCTACATTCCAGGAACAAACATTTAACACTGAATTATCACTTATCATGCAATATTTGAAATAAGCATGGAACCACGCTCAGGTGACCAAAGCATAGCTGATATGTAGGGCTCCCAAACACTGCTCTACAACACCAGTGGCAAGTAAAATACACATAGAAAAACAAACGTCCTGCTTTGCTAACAATTAACAAAAAACTATTTACAAGAAACAGAACCGTCAAGAAACCAGTGAGTATGGAGGTCAGACAAAGGTCTCCAACACCCAGCAGGGGGCGCAAGCAAACTTTCCAACTTGGACATAGAAAGATGCTGGACCAGAGTACGAGTCTTTTCTTAATCAGTAACGTGAAATAGCTGCCCGCCCGCAGCTAAAACAAGGATTCGGATTATAAATGGCTAAATAAAACAGTCTATATGTATGGGGTTATTATCTCCTCGCAGACCCGAAAAGAAAAAAAGAAACCAAACAGAAAAAAATAACAATAATAATAAACAGGGGAAAAAAAAGTAAAAAGAAAGGAGGAGATGAGGGATTGGCGAATGCCTCAGGTATGGGACAGGAGCACAGATCAACAGTCCCCTGGAGCCACTGAGGATGAGTGCGGTCCCGCCCCTTGAGGCACGTTATCCAGGTAAGCTGAGACTGCTTCTGGAGTTCTAAAAGATTTCTCCTGGCCATCGATCTTGATCCTAAGGACAGCCGGGTACATCATGGCGAAGGGGACACCCATCTCCCTGAGGCGTTGTTTGACATGGTAGAATCCCTGGCGTTTCTTCAGAACAGCGGCGGAGAAGTCCTCGAATATCATAATAGGAATGCCGTTATGAAATAACGACTGCTTCCTCCTAGCCGCTTGCATGATCTGTGCTTTATCCTGGAAGTTGTGGAGCTTTATGATGACCGCGCGGGGCCGCTGGGCACTGGAAGGGAGGCGTGCAAGCACCTGGTGGCAGCGATCAATTTTAACAGCGCCGCCCTTGAAACTCACAGCCACCAACTCCGGTAACCACGTTTTGAAAAAAGACACAGGGTTGGTACCTTCACTGCCTTCGGGTAGCCCAATAACACGTATGTTACACCGTCGGCTCCTGTTCTCCAAGTCATCAATCTTATCCAAAGCGGCCTCCAGCTTAAGCTCCACTTCAGAAATCTTGGCGCCATATCCCGCTGTAACATCTTCCTGCGTTGATATACGCGCCTCTGCCTCCTTCATTTTAAGATCCAATGCAGAGATGTTAGCTGCGCATGTTTCCAGTCTTTTCAGAACTGGATCAATCTTCTCAAAGGAGGCCTCCACAGCCTTCAGCACCTCCGCCGATATCCTCTCCACCAATTTGTCGACGTCCATTTGGCCGAGAAGTGGGGACGACTGGGCCTCCGCCATAACCGCTGCAGCATGATCGCTGAGCGGAGGGTGATTTTTGCCCAGTTTCGACCCGAGGTTGAGCTTCTTCTGGGCGCTTGGCATTGTACGAAGTTTAAAAGTCGAAATAAACAGAGACTTTAACCAAATAAGACATATATAAAGGCCTAAACAAATGCCAAGCTGCGGGAGCGGGCGAGAAACACAGCTACTCCGCCATTGACGTCACGTGACCCCCCTGGATTTCACTGTTGAAATTGTATCTTCATTAAGTGTAGGATCAACACCTTATAAGCTTTACATTAAATTCCTGTTTGTAATGGACTGAAACCTGCTTTCAAAGTTTTCAAGTGGTTATTTTATATTGATTTGGGTATTACCAGGCAACACATATATAATAGGGGTGCAACGATACACAAAATTCACGGTTCGGTTCGATACTTTGGTGTCATGGTTCGATATTTTTTCGATACAAAAAAATGTTTATGTCTTTTTAATTTGTCATTTATCAAAATTATAAATATATATTTTAACTCAAAAGTACAGTTTTTAAATGTAATGTTGCTGAAACAACAAAATAATTTAAAAATAAAATAAATCTATCTGATCGAGAAATCACTCATCTTTGGAAAAGAGAGTGTATTACAGAGAAATGGCTCTTTCCAAAATAAAAGCTATACTATACGCTTCTTCTGGGCTATATTCTCAGCAGCATATTAAACATATCAGGTCCCCATAAGGAGAATCATGTGCTAACGGCTGTCTAAATGACTCGGGTAAAGTTTGTAGCATTAATCTCATTAAACATTAACACATTACGACAAGTTACCGCGGATCGCCCCGTGCGTGGGGCTGGACGGCGTCAACACGTTAACAAGCTAACTGCACTAGTTCCCACCAATTGAGCATTGCGTGGCACATCCGACATGCTGTTTTACTTTTGTTCATGACGCGCTTACCTTCAGGGTCATACTTCACATGAAAACCAAAATAGTTCCAAATGCCACATCTGAATGAGGGTGGGGGAGGTTGAATTTCGGGTAGCGTTGAGGCAGTTGCCATGTTGCAACTAGCTTAGCTTCTGTCTTGCTAGCTTGCCCTGCACTCAGTGGATCTGCACTCGACAGTGCAGCCTAGGCGGAGTAGTTGAACGCAGATCCACTGAGCGCTCAACACAGACAGCATCGTCAGAAGGAAAGTTGATAAAATAAATAAAAAATGTTGTATTGTTCGATACATATGCGTACCGAACCAAAAGCACTGTATCGAACGGTTCAATATCGATACGAGTATTGTTGCACCCCTAATATATACATATAAATGTACTTAGTGATAAATATTAAAATATGATAAGACCTCTTAATTAAACCAGATATAACCAGATGTAATACATACAAAGTCAGATATGCTATGTAGTTGTAATAAAAAGAGGAAGTATTTTTTGTGTGACGGCTCCGTTACTGTCTCTCACTGTGTCTCTCCTGGCACAGTAATACACTGCTGTGTCCTCAGTCTTCAGATTGTTCATGTGTAGATAGACTTTACTGCTGGAGTCATCTCTTGAGATGGTGAATCTACCCAGTACAGATTGGGAATAATAGATAGGAGTACTAGATGTGTGTACCAAAGCAATCCACTCCAGCCCTTTTCCAGGAGCCTGTCGGATCCAGTTCCACACTTCGCTACTAAAGCTAAATCCAGATGTTGTACAGGTGAGTCTGTGTGACTCTCCAGGTCCTTTGACAGCTGGTTCAGACTCTGTTATAGTCCAACCTTTAACACAACTTGAAACAATGAGAGCAACCAACAGAAGTGTTAACTTTCTGTAAGCCATGTTGACAGTGACTCAGGTATGTTTTCACGCCTTTAAATATGATCATGTAAAAGATCATTGATAATTTGTTTACATCAAGCTCCTCCTCTTACATTCAAATTCTGTGTTTAAATTCAAATCTCAGGGGTTTAAAAGGTGTCAAAAGGCCCTCATTATAAATTATTTGATGTTTTTTTCTTTCAACTTTTGATTACAGCTAGTTTTTGTCTTGCAATGCTCAGTATTGTTACCGAATTGTTACCTAAAGGCAATAAGTTTTGTCACAGCACTGAAATATATTTGTTCTCAGTAGAGGGAGAACTGATTAATATTTATTTTCTTTCATTGATTCCACTGCTGTTTAGCTTTAACTTTATGTTAGATGTTTGTTTTTGTTTTTTTAAAATGTTGACTTCAAGCCCCGCAGCAGTATCTGTGGACAGTCACCAAGGTAATTAACAAAATGTCGCTCTCTTTCTGTGCCTCAATATCCTGCTGATGAGATTCATAAAAAGGTGTTTTGGGGTTTCTCAACACACACAATCTGTAATTAAAACATCACTGACTACTGACTGTCAAGGCTTGCTGCGTAGCAGGCAGGAGTCAGGCCCACATGCAGAACTCAGAATCAGGAAACAAGGACTAGAAGCAAAGAAAACAAATTTAGTATCATTGAACAACAAAAGCATAATCAGAGGACTAAATATAAGGCTTGGACATAAAGTACATAAATCCAAAAGGATACATCAAAATCCCAGAAAAATTCCAAACTCAGGGGCCATTTTTACTAACTTTTATTTGCAGTTTCTTTTTTTAAAAATTTTCAAACATACCACACAGCAATGTTCTTATTTGTCTTCTGATACGTTTATATATTAAATGTACTTTAGAAATGTGTCTTAAATCATATGTAGTTAGTATGTTTTTGGGTAAACAAAAAGTTTTATGATAAATAATGTTTTGAGGATGTTTTTACTTTAATCCACTACAATTGGAAACTTTATTTTCTCGGCCCTGTTGAAGTTAGTTTCTGATCAGTTTGGCACAGTTTAACTGGAGCTAGTCTTTGTACTTCAGATGCTTCAGGCTCTTAAATATTCAACATCATGACTGTTTCTCCTGCTATAGTGACCACTAGCTATAACAGACAGAGTTTAAGCTGAGAGTGGAAAAAAGAGACAAAAAAGATCTGTTTTTCTAAATCCAAACTCACTTGCTCGAGAGGACAGGCTACAGGAAGACATGTTGCACATTTGACCCCATCAAGTTTACAGGTGGATGCACTAGCTAGCATTAGTATAGAGTAGCATTCTTTGTTTCAACTGTTGCAACAGTAACATCTGTTAATATGAGTATCCTGAAAATACATTTTATTTTGACTGATAAACAATCCAAGTCCTTCAGTGTTTTGAGTTGGAAAAAGATCAGCTTATTCAGTCTATTAAAAGAAAGAAAGAAAAGAAAGCACCCTGTGACCACAACCTAAAGACAGAGACTTAACACTGACTGCCCTCTAGTGTCCTGATCAGAGCTGCCACAAGAGTTTTGAGTTTTGAGAATTTTAAAACATGGTTATTTCTATTTTATCTAGACAGTGATTTTAACAATCACATTGTAAAGGCTGTGTGAGACTGCTTTTCATTTGTGTGTTTATTGTTTTATAAACACACACATTGTTTTTTAGTCATTCATTTATTTAGTTAATTTTTATTTTTCTATGTGTGTGTAAGGGTAAGTGAAAAGAATTTCCTAGTACATTGATTTCCCTATCTGAGCCGACCTGTTGCAAAGCTGCTCTCAATTAAAGAATAACAAGGGACCTGAAAGGTCATGGTCAAAGGCTTTCCAGGCTGCACAATCCTTAGGTTAAATATTGATACGTCGGTTGGCATAAATTTTCTATTTCATCATGTTCTCTTTGCGTATTCGGGCTTCCTTTTTTTTTTTTTTTTTGTCCCGTTTGGATCTATAGCCATCAGAATTGTTGTCTTAAGGCCAAGAAAGATGCCAAGCGGATTTATTTTACCAAGTGGATCATCATGGCCTTGCCATATTGGTCCATTTGATTGACCTTTATTATAATTATGAATTTATTTTATTTTCAGTTGCTACAAACGGGACAGACATGACTGTGGGATAGGACAGGGGGAAAGAATGAAAGAAAGAGAGGGAGAGAAAGAAAACCAAAGGGGAGAAGAGACGGTGAGAAGGGGGGGAAGAGAGAAAAAAAAAACAAACAAACAAAAAAAAAAAAACACCTGGGTCACCTGTATGGAGAAAAAAAAATAGAAGAGAAAGCAAACAACAAAGAGCAACATAATAAGAAAAAAAAAAGCACCATCACAATAAACTAGCTAGCAGTAGATATCAATAGTTACTAAATAATAAACGATATTGTGCAGCACACAAGATAGACAGCGCACAATGTGCTTTGAGGCAGCAGCCGAGGAAGCTGTACCCATGTGTACACCTGTGTGCATACCTGTGTGGATCAGCATGCTTGCATTCCAAAGGTTTCTCCATGTAATGATCTGCTAGGGAGTGTGGGGAGCCACAGCCCTGTCCTCTATGGTATGAAGCAGGTATGGAGGAGATCAAAACTCCAGACATCCAGAGGCCCCCAGAACACAAGAGACCAAGGAAGACCCACAGAGGGGCAGCCGCGCCACTGTCCCAAATTGTCCCAAGAGCTAAGGAGAGTCCCAGATGAGGGCTCATTCAGCAGCCGCGGAGCAGAAGCCAGGGGGAGTTGCAGTGACGCGCCCGTGAGCTCCGCCGGCAGCCAGCTGTGCCTGAGTGACCGAGCCCCAGGCCGAGAGGCCGGGGGCACCCCACCTCCGAAATGGCCCAAGCGAGCCCCAATAAGCGGCCGCCAAGGAGTGAGCCGGTGTGTACCCGGACGCCCACCCCCAGACACAAAGAACCACCAACGCACCGACACCTGAGGGAGTCCGCCACCGGCAGGGGAAGTGGTGGTGGGTGGAGATAGGCCTCCAAACCTTGGAGGGCCTGAGATGTCCCCAGAGAGGTGGCGTCTGATACCCAACCTGACATATAGACACAGACATACAGGCACACACAGACACAAACATCCATTCCCACCCTCATGATCTCATATGTACTTACTCCACACTCAACCGACGTGGAGATTCCTTCCACAATCCAAAGACATCCAGTTAGTGGAGTTTCTATTGGTATTTTCCTCTAAAACTTGTTTATTCTTATTTCTCCTGACATATTGTACAGCTGCTAAACAAGCTCCAGTCATTGTGAGTCTCAAGCACAATAATAAACAGCAGAATCTTCTGGCTTCAGACTGTTCATCTGCAGGTACAGCTGCTTTCTGCTGTTGTCTCTGGAGATGGCGAACCGGCCTCTGACTGAATCAGAGTAGAATGCTCCACTACTATCAGAGTAAATGAAAACAATCCACTCCAGTCCTTTTCCAGAAGCCTGTCTGACCCAGACCATATAGTAGCTGCTGAACGTGAATCCAGAGGCTGTACAGGTCAGCCTGTGTGAATCTCCTGGTCTTTTAACTGCTGGTTCAGACTCTGTTAGAGTCTGACCATCAACACCTGTCAATAGAAATAAAGAGAGAGAATTTAAACAGAATATACATTACTGCAAATAATTTTTTTTGGTAAAAGCTTTACCTGCACAGCAGACAGTCAAAAGTATCAGCGCTGTCTTACAATCCATCTTGAGTAACTGTCTGTCCACTATTCCCTGCATGCTTTGAGCAGTCTGATAAGTGGAGGCAGAAGAAAGGATATTTGCATCAGCTCCTCCTCAACATTAGGAGAGAAGAGGTGAATAATGAAATAGGTTTTACTCAAAGACACTGTACTTCACTCAAGAATATATATATTACATTTTATACATTTAAAATTATAATTAACAGCAATGAAGATCAATGCTTTTAAAAACACAAGCTCCAGGATTGTTTTATGGCTGTTTAAATCTGAGCTACTTTTTAGTTTACACACTAAGCTGGAGTCATCACTGATCGCACTGTTTTCCCTTCTTTTTTTTTATACATCAAGAAGTGATTCCAAAAAATAATATTAAAAATGATAAGTTTTGAATTTTTGTGATTTATTTATTTTTTTTAACTTTTTTTATTGAGCATCAACAATGTAGTACAAAGACATAGATATAGCAAGGCCACAATGCTTCTTTTTATATATTTACCCTACCCCAAGAACATATTGGACACCGATCCAGAAGAGGAAAGAAATTAAAATAAATAAATGAATAAAGTGAATTTAAGTGAGGTACAAGGAAATTCACCATATTTGAAAATGTGCACTTAAAGGGGAATAGTTTACACAAAATTAATCCCAATCACACACAAAAAAAGGATTTACGGCAGCTGTCAAGCATCTTTCAGGTGGGTATGGTTTTAATTTTCTCTAAATGTTTTAGCAATGTATCCTAAACAGCAAAGAATCTCTCCTTTGACCCCTTGAGAGCACGGGCGACAGATCTGGTTGACATTCCTGCTGTCAGCATGCCAATTGCACGCTCCCTCATTGCTTGTGGCATCTGTGGCATTTTGCTGTGAGACAAAACTGCACATTCCAGGGTGGCCTTTTGTTGTGGGCAGTCTGAGGTACACCTGTGCACTACTCATGATGTCAGATCAGCATCCTGATGTGGCACACCTGTGAGGTGGGATGGATTATCTCAATGTGCCCACTACCACACATTTGGACTGATTTGTGACCACTGTTTGGGAGGGATGGTTATATTGTGTATCTGGGATGAATTTTAGGTCTCTACGTCCATCCCATGGGGAATGGGAGCAGTAACAAAGGTGTTGCGTTTATATTTTTGTTGAGTGTAAATGAGACGAGAGCTTTATCAATAGATTTAAAAATGATTTTGGAAGGTAAAGTGGGATACACTGAAAAAGATAAAGAAACTTGGGGAGTATGTTCATTTTTATACAATTTACCTTCCCTGCCAACAACAAATGAAGTGGCTTCCACTTCTTTGAGTCTGATTTGACCTTTTCAAATAACAGACAGAAATTTTCTTCATAGAGATTATGCAGATCTCTTGTTATATTTATGCCTAGGTATTTGAAGTCATTTTTGGCTGTTTTGAAAGGTGCAGCACTATTCTGTATTTGAAGAGCCAGATGGTTTACAGGATAACATTCGCTTTTACTGAAGTTCAGTTTGTACCCAGAGAAGGAGCCAAAGCTGCTTAAGGTGTGAATAATATTGGGGACACATGAAACAGGATCAGATACATACATTAACAGATCATCTGCATAAAGGGACACTCTATGCTCTTTATCCATCCTATGGATACCCACAATTGATGGCAAGATTTTGAGTGTAATAGAGAGGGGCTCTATGGCCAGGACAAATAACAATAGACTGATTGGACAGCCCTGACGGGTACCCCTTGTCGACTTAAAATAACGTGAACATTTATCATTTATGATTATAGAAGCTTTGGGTGATGTATATAAAAGTCTTATCCATGAAATAAATTTGGGGCCGTAACCAAACTTTTTTTAAACAAGCGAATAAATAACGCCATTCTACCCTATCAAATGCTTTCTCTGCACCCAGCGCAATAACCACCTCAGGCACCACGCTGGATGCAGGAGAGTGGATAACATTAAGGAGCCGATGGACATTTGTAAAGGAGTGACGGCCAGTTTCGTCTGCAGATATTACGTCGTGGACTGTGGTTTCTAGGCATTTTTACATCACAGTTTAGGAGTGAGATAGGACGGTATGAACCAGGTTCTGTGCTGTCTTTACCTGATTTCAGCAAAAGGAAAAGAGATGCTTCAGTCATTGACTGTGGAAGTGACCCACAAATAGCCTGTATTTGTATAGCGCTTTACTAGTCCCTAAAGATCCCAAAGCGCTTTACGCATCCAGTCATCCACCCATTCACACACTGGTGATGGCAAGCTGTAACCACAGCCACCCTGGGGTGCACTGACAGAGGCGAGGCTGCCGAACACTGGTGCCACCGGGCCCTCTGACCACCACCAGTAGGCCTTGTCTCGCTCAAGTACACAACAACCAAGACTGTCCAAGCCAGGGCTCAAACCGGCAACCTTCCGATCACAAGGTGAACGCCCAACTCTTGAGCCACGATCGCCACAAGACAAAGAGTCATTAAAGACATCAAGTAAAATTGTTGTTAGCTTGTCAGAAATTTTTTTATAGAACTCAGTGGGGTGCCCATCAGGGCCCGGTGCCTTGCCATTCTGCATCGCCTTTATTGCAGTACCTATTTCTACATGACTGAGTGGAAGTTCAGCTTCAGTCCTATGGGCCACTGTTACAAGAGGAACCTGAAGATTATTAAAGAAATGCTCCATATCAGAGCAGTCACTTGTAGTCTCAGACATAGCTGGACTGGCCATCGGGCATACCGGGAATTTGCCCGGTGGTTTTTGTTTTTATGGGCCGATCATTTTTGTTTTTTTGTTTTTTTTGGAAGGGTATAAATAATAAAAGGTGTTGGATTGGCCAATTGGTCATGATCGACTCTGGGCTGGACCAATTACAGCCGAGGAGGTCGGATGCACCCTCCCCCTTGTTTAGCAATCTTATAGACGAACTAAAGAAAATGGAGAACAAAAAAAGGAAAGGAGGTGCAGAAATATTAGGGCCAAAAAGAAACAAGCCCTTCAGGCAGATGCTGCCAAATATCTAAAAATAACTGAATTGTTTGGCGGTAGCTATGGCATAGCTTCCACAGATTAAGCAACATCAGCAAGTGGTGGAGGCCAGCAGGTGGATAAGGGAAAGGGGAGGCAAGAGGAGGAGAGACCCGAGGCGGCCGCCGGTCATAGTGGCAGAGCAACTGAACTTCAGTTAAGAAGTTATGACCTGCTGTCTATCTGTGTCAGATATAAACCAAGTTTAGTTGTAGTTTGTTTCCTTGTGCTGACTTTTTACAGTCGCTTAGAATAACTGGTACTGCGTACTAGCTAGCATGACGGAGTTTATATACTGCTGGGCAGGTGCGATGAAGTTACTGATAGTAAATGTTATTTTATGCTTAAGGTTAGTTTCTCAAACTCCTCAAAATCTTAACAAATTTTGCCAATCCTTACATGTTGCACCAGGCTGATTTATTATCAAAAATGGAGAAGTCTGTGACAGAGGAGACAGAAGAGCAGCAGAGAGAGATGGAGCAAGAGAGAAATAAAAGAGCAGGAGATGGAGATGGAGAGATGACTTTATGTCATTGATGAGGGATGCATTTGACATTTTTCACATATTATAGCCCAACAAGTTACTCATAGCAATTTAAATACGAGCAATCAGTTTTTGGCAAATACCGGAAATCAGTTTTTGGCACAACACCGGCTATTGCTGTTAATAATACAACAGCTTCTTGCCATTTTTTATGTTTCTTTTTATCACTATGTAACTGAGTTCAATTGAAAGCCTGCATGCGCTAGTACCTCTTGCCACAAGTTCCCAGAATCCTTTGCAGTTTTACCCCTGACTGACGTCACATTTTTGGTGGGCCGGTCTCTAGTCAAAATGCCCGGGCTGATTTTTTGTCCCAGTCCAGCACTGGTCTCAGATGTATAAAGATTTGAATAGAACGTAGTGAAAGTTTCTTTAATTTCTTCAGGGTTAATAGTTAGCTCACCATCATCTTTTCGTATTTGTATAATTTGTTGTGCGGCTCATATACATAACCTCGTGATTTTAACAGAAGGCGTTCAGTTTTTTCAGTTGACAGCAAATTGCATTGTGTTTGGAGATCCAGCTTCCTTTTATAAAGCTCAGGAGAAGGAGATGTTGTCACGGTCCTGGGTCTCCTGACCCAGCGTTTTTAGTTCTTTGTGATGTTTGTATTATTGTACTTGTGAGTTATTCTATGGTTTCTAGTTTCGATCCCTTACCCTTCATGTTTCTCTGTGTCCCCTCTGTTCTGTGTAAGTCTGTGTCTGCATGTTTGAGTTCCCCTCTGTGTCTTTCGGTTATTAGAGTCCTCTGCCTTATGGTTTATGTCTCTGTGTTTCTTAGTTGCTGTCTCCACTGTGTCAAGTTCGCGTCTCTGTGTGATCCTTCCTGTTTTACTTTGAAGGTCTTATGTGAATGCGTCCTGCTTTGCTTGTCTCATCAGTCCTGATTTCTCCCAGCTGTGCCCTCCTTCTGTGTCTCATTCCCCTCGTTACTCCCCAGTGTATTTAAACCCTGTGTTTCTCTGAGTTAGTGTCGTGTCGTCCCTCATGCTGTGTGGATCTCCCTGTGTTTCCCTGTTTAGCTTAGTTTACTTTGTATGCTTGTTTTTCTGTGACCAGCCAATAAAGCTGTGATTTTGAGTTCATCCCCTGATTCTGAGTCCTGCACTTTTGAGTCCTCATCTCCTGCCTGCCACACAGCGTTTCATGACAGAAGTAGATAGTGATGGCCAAATGAAGCTTTCCGAAGCACTGAAGCTTGTATTGAAAAACGGTTCATTACTCGAAGCTTTTCAACACAGTCCTCTCCGGTGACATCTGGTGGTGAAAATTTTGAAGAGCAGCTTGAATCTGCAAAATAAAACGGACTGCTCAATCATCACTGCTCACTCAAGAGTGGAGTTCTCTCTGATATTGGGCCACCGTTCCGTTGCTTTGAACATGTAATTGGTTTTGTTTTCTCGATTGGGGGGCTGAAAAAAATGTAATGCGTATCTGCGTAATACATTTTGATCAATAAACTTTCCCTATTTGAACATGCACTATGGTGTGGCCTTTCTTTGCTCATAACTCCTTGATGTTGGTAAATACAATAAGTGAGCAATATATATAATATACATATGATAATGCACAGCACATTATGGAGTATGCCCCTGCTGTGAAGTCCTGCCTCCATCTACTTGTCGTTTAATCACTGGACAGCTGGACAGGTTCATACAAAATATTAGATTAGGCCAATTCCTATACATATTTTTGACCTAGGGGTGGGATTGATTGTGAACTGGAAAGGGAAAATGCTTAGGGGGCTGAGTACGGCTGCATCGTCACTGATTTGTAGAATCCTTTTGATTCGATACAGGATCCGATTCAATTTGATTGGAATCTGGAAAGTTTTGCCTCAGTCAGAAATATTACAAGTCTGATCATTTAACAGTATATATCCATAATTTCGTATCTATTAAAAGAAAGCTGACACATGTGGGACTTAATTAGAGATGTAAACAGAGAGTTATGAAACCTGCAGCTGCAGAAGCCAGCGAAAAAAAAAAGAGGCAAACACAGCGCGGACCCGACGACACATCAAAATCTGACTCTGACGCGTCGGGTCCGCGCTCTGTGTTCACGTTTGTATGCAGAATCCGTAAACCTGCTCCCAGTTACTGTTTTAGCTGCATGGTGTTTGACGACATGTTGTGAGGTTTAACCTGAGATGCTGGCGTTTCAGGCATAATAACGTTAATTTACAAATCGACACAGGATTGTAATGAATCAATATCACTTTATTCAATTTAGCATGGATTGTAATCAGAAAGGCGATAATCAAAACCCACCCCTAATCAAGAACTTGCAAAGTAAAAACATGATCTATGTAAGGTAGCCCTTTTGTTATTTACATTTAAAAAGAGGATTAGTGTTACTGTGCGCTGGCTGAGTCTGTTTCTTTTCTTAGAAATAGTTTCTCCTGCCCTGGAGAAAATCCACTTGCATGGAACAGAAGAGGCTGTGGAGTGCAGGAACCACACTGCAAGCTGGTAGATATGCAGGTATTCCTGGGTCCTGCAGACTATCACCTAAAAACAATAAACAAAATGATTTTCTAAACTGTAGCAATGTAATGTACGTATAGTGCCAAATACATTTTTGTAGTCTTCATTAGCTTTAATTCACATGGAAGTGTTCCTAAAGTCATATGCTGTGATGATATTTACATTATGAAAACATGATTTTGGACATTTCAAGTTTTTCACTTCGGCAGATAAAATGAATTGAGCAAAATCAACTCAAAATATTTCCACACGCCAGAACGTCCTCTCTTCCTTGCTGGCTCCATATCTGTCAGTGGAATGATCACCTCGTTGCTATCTGTCACCATCAACACACTCCACGAATCCCGTGGATGATTCACTTCCTTATATCCGTTTGAATCAGGTACCGAAGCAGTTACGTGCGTAATGAAGCTTCGGACGTCACTGGTCACGTGACTTTTGCCAAACGAAGCAAGCCTCGACACAGTGCTTCTGAACCAGTGTGTTGTTTTTTTTCGACACACGCTCCGGAGCGTCAGCTTCAAGCGGGCCATCACTAGAAGTAGAATACAGAACATCTAACATAGAGATAGTTTAGTTAGTGATGGGCAGATGAAGCTTCATGAAGCACTGAAGCTTTTCATCCAATTGGTTCATCCCAGCGCAAAGCTTCTTGAAGCTTCATTTGCTCTAGTAGGACACCTACTGGACGTAAAAATATTAGTTGGCATGAATTTGAAGAGTGTGGCCTTTTGCACACAGCCTGTAAATGTCAACAACAAAAGGAGTGTGTAAAACATGTATATTGTAGTGATGGCAGTATACTGTGTATATTTACACTGGCAGTATGGAAAATGATTATTTGGAAATGCTTAAAATGGAAATGCTCATTTACTGTGAGGTGAGGTGTGGTTGGGGTGTGGACAGTGGTTGTGCTTTTGTAACGTTGAGGTATGGACAGCTACACACTGAGGCTTTGAGCCTCAGTCCTGCCTGTTCACATTTTATTCTCTAAAAACTAAATTTTCACTGCTTTTATGACCTTTTTAGTGGGGAGAACATGATTTAACAAATCTTTTGAATCCTTTGTCCTCCACAATGCTAAATGGCTGGGAGTCCTCAATCACCATGCTAACCAGGTCTTCATCTATTTGAGATTGTTCTCCTGAGGAAAGACAATAAAGACAAAGCACAAATATAAATATCACACACATAACTTATTGCATTGTGTGATATTGTTATATCATTTAGTAACATTACTGCATGCTATATTATCATGGCATTTGATGGCTCACCTGGTCTTGCTCCACAATCGGTGTTCCCCTTATTCTCATGCAAAGCTCTGTAGTGCCTAAGCATGGATGAGGTGTTGTTGTTATATCCCAGCTCCCTGGCACATAGCAAACACTTCACCTTGTACAAAAGTCAAGACAGCTTAACATAAATTGTATTGCACCATCAGTATTATGAAAATACATCTTCTGTAGAAATTTACATACCTTGTTGGGAGGAATAAGATCAAAATGTTCCCACACAGGGGAGGACATCCTCCTCTTCTTAGCTGGCTCCATTCTCTCCTGACTTTCTCTCCTCACTCTCATAAACCTCCAAACTGTCTCCAAACTCTCACTAACCGCAACTCTCCATCAAACACCCACATTTTTGAATGAAGTCTGAGGGGTTTATATCGCTGTCATATCTCGCGGCAAAGTTCGAACCACTTCATGAACCAGTCACGTGGTACAGCCGGGCAGCGAGGCTTTGGACGTCATCATTTTCAGCTCCTCCCATAAATGAAGCAAGCCTCGATACGCGCATCGCGGAAACGCTCCCTCAATTACTCGACACAAGCTTCAAAGCCTCGATACAGAACGTCACATCACTAAGTTTAGTTAGTTCCTCTTGCCTAATTCGATTCATTTTGTTTTTTCTAGATGAATATGAGATGATTTCTCCCCTGATTACAGCCTTTAATGCTTCCCACAAGAGGGAAGGTGAAACATTATCTTTCTGGTTGAAAATGAGAAAGTCATGTATTTTTTTTGATATCGTTTCACAGAAACCCTTATCTGCCAGGAGAGTCCTGTCTAATTTCCAGGGTGGATGTTCTGATTGGTAAAAAGGAAACACAAGATCTAAAAGTACAGGAGCATGATCTGACTCAACAATGGTTAAATATTCAGTTTTCTTGACTAAGGGGAGGAGATTCTGGTCAATGAAAAAATAGTCTATTCTACTATATGAGTGATGTACATTAGAGAAAAAGGAAAATGATTTACGTTGTGGAAATAAAAACCGCCAGGGGTCAACACATCCTATTTGGGCCATAAAAATGGATAATAATTTGGCTTTTTTGGAGAGATTTGTAGGTTTACAACTGGAGCGGTCAAGTGCTATGTTCATCACACAGTTCAAGTCTCTACCAAAAATCAGCTGTTTTGAGTTCATATCTGGAATTAATGATATTTTACTAATAAACTTATCATCATCCCATTTCGGGGCATGAATATTTATCAGAACCACAGGCTTATGGTATAGGAGTCCTGAAACCATCACAAATCGCCCCTGCGGGTCTGAAATAACAGTGGGTACATTAAATTGAGTTATTTTATGGATTAGTATGGCTGTTCTACATGTTTTTGAGTTGAGGCTCGAATGGAACGTTTTTCCTACCCATCCTTTCTTAAGTCTGATGTGATCTTTTACCAACAGGTGGGTTTCCTGGAGAAATGCAATGTCACATTTTAGATGCTTAAGATGATTAAATATCCTAGCTCTTTTGACAGGCCCATTCAAACCCTTCACATTCCAGCTAATGAATCGCACAGCAGCCGCCCCCACATCAATACCATTCACCATGTTTAACTAAGGCGATTACACCATAAGAATAACCAGGAAAAAAAGGTAAGCAATGAGCATATTTAAGTGCACAATTTGGAAAATTTCAACTCTTGTGTACATAGAGGTGAACAAACATTGTAAAGATCTGGTGGTGTCCCTTCTCTTACTCTTGTCCATAAACAAGGATTGTTAATGTCAACACATTGTTAGCTGCAAAGGATGCTAGCTTGTTTGCAGCATGTGTATCCAGAGTTTGTGCATTAATTGGCTTGTTTAGACATACTCAATATTTTCAAAGTTAGTTAAATTGACTTAGACATACAAATGTGTCGAAGTGTACACAACCAGTTAGTTATAAAAATATAGTTTTAAGATGTGAACCGGGAGCCCTCGCACATACGTCCCCCCTCTACATAGTACCGGAAGTCTCTCTCCTGGAGTCCATTTTTGTGATTGTCTGTTATCTTTATCTTTGTCTTTATTGCTAATGATCTGACTCAGGATCAGCGTTTGCATTTTCCTAAGAAAAAAAAAGAAAAACAATATAACTAACATAAATTTTAAAGTATTTTGTATAGTTGTTAAAATTGGCTCTTGTCACTGTCAGTGTAGATGAATCAGCCTGTTCATACAACTTCTGTCTATGTGAGTTAAGTTGGCCCCCCCACCTTCTTCAAATCCAACAAAAGTGGTATCAAACGTTTGTGCTACGTTTGTGCTGCAAAAATTTCGTTTGTGCTGCTATCATTTTAAATACATTAATAAAAATTTCTAGAGGTCATCAGAGGTCAACCAGCCCCCCCACATTAATTAAATCAAACAAAATGAGTGTCAATCAACTGTGCTACGTTTGTGCTGGTTTGTGCTGCAAAAATTGCCGTTTGTGCTGCTTCTGTTTTAAAGATATTAATGAAAATGTAAAGGTCAAAAGGTCAACCAGCCCCCCCCCACATTACCCAAATCCAACAAAAGTGGTATCAAACGTTTGTGCTACGTTTGTGCTGGTTTGTGCTGCTAAAATTGTCGTTTGTGCTGCTATCATTTTAAAGATATTCAAGAAAATTTGTAGAGGTCATCAGAGGTCAACCAGCCCCCCCCACATTAATGGAATCAAACAAAACTGGTGTCAATCAACTGTGCTACGTTTGTGCTGGTTTGTGCTGCTAAAATTGTCGTTTGTGCTACCTCTGTTTTAAAGATATTAATGAAAATGTAAAGGTCAAAAGGTCAACCAGCCCCCCACATCACCCAAATCAAACAAAAGTTGATGTCACAGGTTTGTGCTGCAAAAAAATTTTTTTGTGGTGCTATTATTTTAAAGATATTAATGAAATTCCATCCATCCATCCATCTGCTTATCCTTTTAAGGGTCACAGGGGGTGCTGGAATCTATCCCAGCTGTCATAGGGCAAGAGGCAGGGTACATCCTGGACAGGTTGCCAGTCTGTCACAGGGCCAACACACAGGGACAGACAACCATTCGCACTCACATTCACACCTTAACATTACCTTACTCCATCTAGTGTGCTACCAGCAGGGTATATGCTAAAATGCTAATGGTTGTTAAAACATTAACCTAATAATATGTGAACTGTAGCTTTTAAGTCAAATGCTAATATTAACAAAAGTGCTGTCATTTGTATGTGGGCTGTCATGAGCAAGTTGTATAAAATTAACATACACAGGAGTGCACTTCAGTGATTCAGCAAATCTGAACTCAAAGGCTCCAAACAGCCTGCAGAACTGTGAATCTTAGGTAACTGTCAATGTTACCTGAAAGGGTCGACCTATAATTTTTGCAAGAGTAAAACTTCTGTAGCCATGGTCACAAAGGGCTATTAAATGAGTGGGCTATTAAACAGGTGTGGGATTGACACAGACACAGATTTATCTCAACAGAGTCTGGATTTATCTACAAGTATTTTAATGATGAGCCTTGAACATTGACTAAATTCATTTTTATACCGATCAAATGAATTTTGAACTAGATCGTGTTTAGGATAAACTGATAAACTCTGCCAAAAAATAAGTAAAAAAAATAGTAAAAAAATAACAGACTTTAGCAATGTTGTAACTTCTCACAACCTGCTCCTGTCCTTTTGGTAAGCTGGTAGGTTTTCTTACACAAAATATAAGTAAAAATCTTCCCCTTGCAAGTAGAGACTAAAACTATGAATGATATTAGAGAATTATATTCTTCTCTGGCTTCTATTATGTTATGAGATAAATTAGAATGAATTTGGAAGTCACTGTTAATTTGTGTTGAACCTGGACAGTTGAAATGCATTTTGGATTCAATTTTCAAAACATGATGGCATATTCATTGAGATGAGGACTACATGAGCCAAATGCTCTGTGTCGTTGTGATAAATACAGGAAGTATTTTTTGAATGGCTCCTCTAGTATTTAACTCACTGTGTACACTCTGGCACAGTAATACACTGCTGTGTCCTCGGTCTTCAGATTGTTCATCTGTAGATAGACTTTACTGCTGGAGTCATCTCTGGAAATGGTGAATCTACCCCTGACTGACTGGGAGTAATGGATAGGAGTACTAGCTGTGTGTATAAATGCGATCCATTCCAGCCCTTTTCCTGGAGCCTGTCTGATCCAGCTCCACACTGAGCTTCCAAAGCTAAATCCAGATGTTGTACACGTGAGTCTGTGTGACTCTCCAGGTCTTTTGACAGCTGGTTCAGACTCTGTTATGGTCTGACCTTGAACACAACTTGAAACAAAGAGAGAAACCAACAGGAGTAGTGACTGGTTCTCCATTATTAAAACAAACCAAAAGAAACACTGGTAAAACCTTATGAAAAAAAAAATCCCTGACTTTCGTGATAATGTTAGGCTCATTTACAAACTTCAAATTGTCTCCAAAGGTTTTAGTAAAGTTTGTGGCTGAACAGTTGATTGCCTTTTTTTTCTTCTTTTTAAACTTAAGTGAAACTGACAGAGGTGAGGAACTTGTCATTATGTGCCCTCTAGTGTTCAGTACAACCCCCTCCCCAGTGCCCTTCCACTGTCTTATTTTTGCTTTGTACTCAGACAGTTATTCCAGTGGCGGGCATATCCTTTATGAACAGTGGAGGTTGTAGGTTTTAAGTACTTATTAGAGTTAATATGTTGAGTTCTTTTGTTCATACAACAGGCTCATACAAACTCACAATTCCATAAAAGCTTAAAATACTGAAATTTGCAGATCTATTGAAAGTCCAAACAGCAAGAGTGGTGCCTTAACGCTCACTCACATCCTGGGCCATCTGACCTCAGGAAATCGCATGATAAGGTGGGGCCAGGTTTCACAATGAGCTCACCCGAAACCCTGGCTGATTGTGACCCACACCCGTTTTCACACCTTGGCTCATGTGATTAGAGAATCATCTAGGGGTCCTTTGTCCCTCTTTGGGGGGACAAAGGATCAGTTTTAAATCCACATGGGTTTAAATTTGGGACTCTCCGCCATTTGATCTTAGAAGTGAAGAAGCTTCTCAGATGAGAGGTGAAACGTCTTCAAGCAACTTAAAGAAGTCCAGACGCTTTTCTTTGCAAGCTCCTTTGACTGGACATACAATAGTTCGCGCTGACATCTATTCCAACCTAGGAAGTGTTACGAACAGCTGATCGGATCAGCAAAGCATGTTTCTGGAATATTTTGGGGTTTTTTTTGCTGCAAGTGGTTTTTATCCAAGTTTTGCAAAACTATACATGGAAGGAAACCGTGACCTAGGACAAGCTGATGACATAAGATGTAAGTACAACTCCTCTGGTTTCATATGCAAAAAATCTATTGCGCTAGCTTACGTGGTTGCAGTGCTACCGGGATTTAAAAGTAGTTGTGCAAAACGAAGCGTGCCTGCTCCGACGGGCTTTGAAATATTTAGCATTTCTATTGTATATAGTGTTGTGAATTCAGGAAATCTTCTCACAGGATGCAGCAGCCAGCAGCAGGATCAGACCTACTGAGAACATGGTTGATGATGAAGCTCTTCTGTCCAAATATTGAAGCAGTCACAGGCTTCACAATTATGAGAAAGATCATGGTGGTCATTTAAATAAAGGGGCTTTGCATTGCAAAAATTCAATATGATTCAATGTACTCTCAATGTACTTTTTTTCAGTTACTATTTTATATGCTACACTTTCTCTTGTGTAAAAAGTGAAAAGTGTGATTTTTCTTTTTAAACTTGATCTCTCATTTTCAGTCTCATCAATTCTGATGAAAAAACTAGAGCAGACTATATAGATCTGCACAGATCCACACTACATAGATCTAGAGAAATTAAAACATTAGTATAGATCTCAGGTCCCCTTTTGTTTGCTACTTTACACTAATAGAGTAAACTGAAGCTACAATATGAGCTTCTCACTATTAAAGCTGTAATGGACTTTAAATCCTGCACTAGATGTAAAGTGTTTACAGCTATTTCCATTGCTCTTTCTTCAAGAATTCAACAGGATGAAAAAAAGTTCTAGACAAATGTAGAGAAATTAATTTAAACTGTCGGCATCTCTGTGTCGTTCAGTGATTTTTACACTGTACTAAACTTACTTATCAGAGGAGTGAGCCCAAATGATTCCCACATAAGAAAAACATCTAATTACCATCACCCTCTCCAACCACAGTAGTTTAGTAAGTGTGGGTGCTGATGCTCATGTGATTACCTTCAGCTCAGACATATACAGTGATGGGAATCACGGCGTTACAAGTAATTTATATTTGCATTTGAATTTATTAAATAATTCAATAAACATGGTGTGGTTGTTACAGTGAAAATATCACTTTTTCTACACTGTTGGGCAAGCACTGCAGTTACAAGAATTTCCAGAGACACACTAGACTGTCAACATCCAAGTACTGGCTTCCATTAAATGTACATGAACAAGTAAATGGACTGTGCAGACACCTCTGAAATAATGGGTGTTTTATTTTGCTCACTGCCATTGAGAAAGTCAAAGAAACAAATTTCTATCTGATGGAGGCTTTCAAAAGCTTTACATCTGAAACTGTGTTAAACTTGGTTTCTCAGTACTGTTCACTAAACTCTATAGTGGTCTGAGAGCACCTCCTCTGGTGACTCCATGCTACAAATACACAGGCACTTTATGTTACTGTGGCTGTGGGGTACAGTTATGCACTGCAGTGTCTGCAAGTTGTAGATTCTGCCCTTTTAACGTCAGGGTGTTGATAGTGTAGTCCATTTAAAAAAAAACCTTTAAGTAGCTGCTACGAAAAGTTTAAAATGAGTTTAAAAAATAATTTAATGAAATGTTTTTGTAAAAGTGACATTAAGAAAGAAGAGCTTCCAGTACTTTTAGTATAGGATAGAATTGGTAATGAGATACTAGTGGACCAGAATTACTACCAGCAGTGCCTTTTTCCCCTCCTCCACCTGATTCACACCTTCAGGTGGCACCATTGCAGACAGACAAACATGTATGTGAGTCAGTTTTTTTTTTTTTATTTGTTATTTATTTTCTGTTGGTAAAAAGCAGTGTTTCCATGCCTGTTTAAGTATAGATTTACTGTTGTTTTTGGAAATGGTAAACTGACCTTGAAAAACTTTCTGTTTTTCTATTATTGTTTCCCATGTTTTGGAAGGTTTTCGGTATCTTCACTATCAACAAACTCTAGACATTATTCATATTCACTTTACAGCATTTGTGTTGAAGTGTGTTGCTTGCTGCTGAGTATTTGTGCAGGTCTGTCACTGGTTTGTATCACTGTGTTGTAACGTGCACAGTAATAAACAGCTGTGTCCTCAGGCTGCAGATTCTGTCCTGTTATTGTCACTGTTTGAGCAGAAGTGTCTCTGCTGACGCTGAACTTGTTTTTTAAAGCATCATTGTTGGCAGTGTTCCCACCAGTCCACATGCAGTTCATCCAGTCCAGTTGCTTTCCTTCACACTGTCTGATCCAACATGTTGCATAGCTAGTCAAAGAATAACCAGAGACCTGACAGGTGATGGTCAAAGACTGTCCAGGCTGCACGACCCTTGATTCTGGCTGGATAAGATCGATACTGTGCACACCTGTGGAAACAGATATTAACATTATTGGCATTATTAATTTAATCAATCGGTGTTAAAAGAGTTTTTAGAGTGAATCCATGAAAATTTGCTCACAGGATCCTGCAGCCAGCAGCAGTGTCAGAGTTAACATGATTGATGTTGAAATGATGTGAGCTCCTTGGTCCTCACACTGAACACACAGACACACCACTCCCTTTTAACTAACGTTTTCATTTGCATATTTTAAATAGGTCACATTTAAATCCAATAGTATATGTTTTTCTTGAGCAGACTGCATAGCAACATTTTTATGACAAAGGTTGTGTTATTGAATGTAACTATGATGGTTAACTTACCCATTAAAAACATGAACCATGAAAAATTAACATAATGGACAATACTATATATATATATATATATATATATATATATATATATATATATATATATATATATATATATAATTTTTTTTTCATGTTAACTGAAAATAGTATGATGACATCACTTACTGTACATGATTGCTTGAGGAGACAAGAATGTAGAGCATATCTAAAAGAAAGATAAAGAATGTGTCATTACTTCTAAGACAAGTACAAAAAACGACTTCCTACTAGAAATAGTAATAGTATTGGAAGTAATGTTAGTATTTGGAATGCTAATTTTACTAAATTATAATGCCAGATAAATAAAATATGCAGAGGACTGTGAGATTTTGTACAATGGCTCAAACAACTTCAGTCACTGTGAGTGTAGAGAACAGTAATAAACAGCAGAATCTTCAGTTCTCAGAGTGTTCATCTGCAGATACACCTGTTGTTTGCTGTTCTCTCTGGACATGGTGAACTGGCCTCAGACTGAATGAGAATAAAAGATCCTAGCACTGTCATAATGGCTTGCAATCCATTCCAGTCCTTTACCAGGTTACTGTCTAATCCAGACCATCCAGGAGCTGCTGGATGTGATTCCAGAGGAATCTCTTAATCACTGGTGTGATATGAAGTTCTTTGACAAAAGGAAGAGTAAAGAGCCTGAATAGAATTTATGACATGATTAGTTTTTTATTGTTATTATTATTATTATTATTAAAATGTTAAATTGAGTCCTGATAAATTGAGTCCTCTGTTGTTGTCTCTCTCTGCAATCAGATAAGTAATGGTAGAAGACATCTGAGTTTTGCATTGACTCCTCCTTACTTTTGGATAAAGCTGTAATATCTACCATCTTTTTTACTCTGTTTTATATATATTTTACATTTAGTTTGTGCAGACTTGATTTGTTTGATGAATCATGCAAAGGCTTTTTTATTTTTACTTGTTAAAATAGACAGAATTTTATGATTTTAGTTAAATTTTTTAAGTTGTTAAAATTATTTAGTGCTTAAACAGCAACAATAACAACAACAATAAAAACAAACAACAACAACTTCAATACTACTACTACTATTAATAATAATAATAATAATAATAATAATAGCAAAAAGCAGTAGTTGCTGTTTAAATGACATGCTCAATTCTCTATGTCACAATCTGCTACTGCAGAACTTGTGAGGTGAAGATGAGGTGGACCCAAAACACAGACAATCAACAGGCTGGAACTTAGGTTTTAATAGAAATGAGTCATTTTTTCAAAGGCTGCTTGAGAAGATAAACAAAAATACAAATGGAGAAGAAACTAAACACAAACCACTAAGAATCTAAGATGTAAAACATAACCTTGAAAACTAGGAGTTGGGAACTAGAAAGCAATAATCTGACAATGAACACAGGAGACCTGACACTATACATACACACACCTGCACGCACACAAACACACACATGCAAACACAGCTGGGACGAATAGACTAATGACACAGTGGAAGCAAAACTTTTTGTCTCAACAGGAGACAAAAAGTTTTGTAATAACATTACATTGTTATTACAAAAATCAACATTATAGTCATTACTCATGTGTTTATTATGTGAGTCCAACAAAGTTTCTCACAGGATGTAGCAGCTCCCAGCAGGATCAGGGCGACAAAGAACATGGTTGTTACTGAAGCTGAGCTGATGTGAGCTCCTCTTTCCTCTCACTCACTTCAGTTATGAGGAAATTCTTGATCCTTATTTCTCATTTGAATAAAGCAACTTTGCCTTTGCACAAATGGTTCAGTGACTGATGAAAGATTTGACATATTTTGTTGCTTTTTTGTCAATTTCTTTCTAATTTACCGTATTTGTTATTCTTAATTGATCAATTGAACTGTTTTTGGGTTTTTTAGGGTTTTTTAGTTTTTTTTTAGTTTTTTTTTAGTTTTCAGGCTATTCACCTGTAGATATAGCAGCTGTTTTTTGTTGTCTTTGGAAATAGTGATCCAGCCTTGGTCTGACTGAGAATAATAGATGTCTATTATACACTATTATCCCTACATCCCAGTCCAACTCCTTTCTATATGGCAACTGCTAAATGTGAATTCAGAGTCTCTAAAGTTCAATGTGTGGGATACTCAAGGATTTTTGATCATTGTAAGTTTGTAAGTCTGCTGTAAATGTTTGTAAATCACTGAAAACAAGTATGACTCAACATCATTGAAACTCCTCGCTTTCTCAGAAAGTAAAAATAAATAAATGACTACAAGGCAACAGTCACCTCCTGACGCCCTATAAAACTATGAGTTCACTCCTCTTCTTTACCCTTGAGTCCCAAAAGTGGGTTTAAGACAATGTATACACAAGAGAGAATCAGGGCAGATAAGTTTTCAGAAAATGGATATAGTTAGGCTGTGCTTGATCATGATTTTTGCTCATTATTCTCTGTTTTAAATAAGATGGTCAGCAAACGAGGACATAAAAGAAGCAAACCTGCTAGACAGATTTTGCAGCCAGTTCTGCAGTAATAGATATTTTCACTTTCTGCTGGCAGCAAATATTTTGACTCAAGATAATTAAGTTAATTCTATGGATAAATAGTATACTGTACTCATCTCACTCCAACTATTACATGTGACCATTTAATTCTGCATTAGTTCACACTTGTCTGTGTAATTAATTTCACTATTCCATGTATTTAATTACATGAGCCAAGGTCCAGCTCACTCTAGAACTACAGAGAATATGGTTTATGCTGAAGCTGAACTAAACACACTGACTAATCAGTTTAATCTAATTTAATCTTGAATAAAAAATTCTGAATTCAAAATGTATTTAAACCACAGACATACAGAGAAATATGGAGCCCCAAGAGCAAAAAATAACTCAGGAAATGAAACAGGACTGTAAAATGCAAAGGTGCACTTGGTACAGAATTAACGTTTAAACAAATGATTTGAAACTGAGCTGTTCTTCAAATTTAAGATTTTGTCTTGAAATAACTGTTTATTCACTCTGATATTTTTTTTATATCCATACTCTGTAGAAAATCTTCATAAGGGGAAGTAAAATGCACTTTTGTTCCAGTTTCACTTTTGTCTGGCATTGGGAGCAGAAAGATGATAAACATCAGAGTCTTCAGTCCTCAGACTGTTCATCTGCAGATACAGCTGCTGTTTGCTTTTGTCTCTGGAGATGATAAAACGGCCTTGAAATGTTTAAGAATAAAATATGTTGCGACTGTTATAATGGCTTGTAAGCCACCCCAGTCGTTTTCCAGGAGCCTTTCTGAGGCCATATAGTAGCTGCTGAAGGTGAATCCAGATAAAAAAAAATTACACTGTGTTAGTTGGCTACTCTTGTCAGCCACAAGAGAAATCAAAAAGACTCAAAGTACAATTCTAAAGTGTCAGAGTTTATCTGTCACTGACGCAGTCACACAATTTACTTCAGTTATGAAGATGTTCCTGGTGTCTGTTTTGTTCTTTACTGTACATAAGTATAGTGACATCTCTTTGATGTTTGTACAGATGTGAAGCTGTCTTGTCGTGGCTGCCGTGTGAGAATAACTATTTAACAAGATAAACTGCAACTGCAATCAAATTAATTGAACACAAATGATGTTGAAATCATACACATGGACATTGTTTGCAGTTTTTGTTTGTAGTGAGCGTTCCACAAGGATTCACTTGGACTAAAATGTTCTTCCAGGTGCAAAAATAATAAATAAAATAATAATTAAATAAAATTAATTCTAATTGTTTTCTTAGATGAATGAATGAGATGAACACAAGATTAACAACTACTTATCATCAGTCTTACAGATAGTAGACTTTGAACAAGTGTAAGTGCTAATGGTGAGATATATTGGCAGATACATGTAGAAAGGTGTCATGGTACTGCTGCTTAGACTCTGAAAGGTTTTTGTACAGATCTGCTGATGGTTTGTGTTACTGTGGCTGTCTGGCACAGTAGTACCCAGCTGTGTCTTCAGGCTACAGATTTCGGCCTTTTAAAGTCACTGTGTTGTTGGAAGAATCTAATTCAAAACTGAACTTTGAACTCTGAACACAGTCCTGACTCATCCACTCCAGTCCTTTCCCTGCAGACTGTCTGATCCAAGCTATGCAGTAGCTTTCCACAGAACAGAGACCTGACAGGTGATGGCCAGATGCTGACCTGGCTGCACTAAGACACAGACTGGCTGTGTCAACTATTCACACTTAACACATGTTGAAAAACAAAATGTGTTATCATAAATTCTCAATTCATATTAAAAAGAACTGCTGAACATGACAGATTTAAACAGACTCACATTCAGCTGCCAAGAGCAGTAACAGAGTTTGCTTGTGGACCTGATGTGGTGCGATCTCCACTCCAGTCTGATGTCATGTCTTTATGAATAACAGGAACATAGAATCAAACATCTAAAGAATCAGCGTAACTGTGAAAGAATTCTTGGAATATGTGTATACAATATATTGATTTCAAAACTCCATCAGCTTATCTACCCATATAATAGATTACACTTCATCACTGTTTTGTAGTACAATGACACTGATAGTTCTGTGCACTGCAGCTTATAAAAACACATGCAAATAGAGAAAACAAATGCAGATTAAGAATCCACTGTAATCAAATAAAGTTCCCACACATTGACAAGAAGGAGAATTCAGTTATCGAGTACCAAAAACAGGAATATCTCAGCTGTGTCCATCTTTTATAATGACTGGAATACTTGCAATGTTTCCATAATCTCAAATATATTATTATTATTATTATTATTATTATTATTATTATTATTATTATTATTATTATTATTATTATTATTATTATTATTATTATGGACAGACCTATTTACCAAAAAAAAAAAAATATCAATGTACAATGTATATTCATTGATTGTAAGAAATTGCTTAGTTCTTAAAAACATTATTGTTTTTCATTTCTTGGTAAATCTGCTCAAACACATTAAAAGTACATGATCAGGATCATAAATCATAAACAAAACCTTGTATGTACTTTTGCAAATAAATGTACATAGAATATGAGAAAGTTTTCATGACACCTGCATTTTTACATTTATTACTTGTGTGTGGTTGTGTGTTGCTTGTTGCTGAGTATTTGTGCAGGTGTGTCAGTGGTTTGTATCACTGTGTGCCTACGCGCACAGTAATAAACAGCTGTGTCCTCAGGCTGCAGATTCTGTCCTCTTATTGTCACCGTTTGAGCAGAAGTGTCTCTGCTCACACTGAACTTGTTCTTTAAAGCGTCATTGTTAGCAGTGTTCCCATTATACCACATGCAGTTAATCCAGTCCATTTGCTTTCCATCACGCTGTCTGACCCAACATGTTCCATAGCTGCTATCACTCAAAGAATAACCAGAGACCTGACAGATGATGGTCAAAGGCTGTCCAGGCTGCATAACCCTTGAATCTGGTTGGATGAGATCAATACTGTACACACCTGTGGAGACAGAAATCAACATTATCACCATCATTTATATGAATATTCAGTGTTTCTAATATGTTTATTAGATTAAATCCAAGTTCCTCACAGGATCCAGCAGCCAGCAGCAGTATCAGAGCGAACATGATTGATGCTGAAGCTGAAATGATGTGAGCTCATTCGTCCTCTTAGTGAAACACAGAATCACCAATCCCCTTTTCACCACTTTTTTATTTGCATATTTTTAAATAACTTATATTTACATATAATATTATATTTTCCTTTTGACAAGACTGTATGGCAAAGTGCTTTTATTTCAATGACATAGGCTGGGTTTATTGTAGTGTGACCATGTAGATAATTAGCATAATAAACCATTTTGTTTTTCAATTTTAAAGCCACTAAATATTTTATTTTATTATGAATATAGACCAAGAAATGACTTATGATACATTTTTGTAACAAAATGTTAAAAAGAAAATCCACCAGAAAATTTATGATTACTCTTTTTTTTTTGTTTGTTTGTTATGTTTTTTTAACTCAATGAAAAGGTCTAAATAAGGAAGATTTAATAAATGTCAGCTCCTCCAATGTTCTGACTGTTTTGCTGAAATCTGACTAAATCGAAACCAATCAAATCACCACTGATGATCAGAACAAAAACAAAAAGAAAGCAATCTCTAAAAGCCAGCTTTTAGTTCGAAAACTCTAATGTAATCTCTTCTTAAATTCTCTATATTTACTTTTACTTTTAATGGGGACAGAAATACATAATATTAAAAAATCTTTAGGGACAAAATATGTTCATTGTGCATTTATAGTTTTGAATTTTTTAATATTTCATGTGGAAATTTAAGGAAACTGCATAAGGGGTTAGGGAACTTCATAAAGCAATAAAACATTACCATGCAATTATTAATTTAGGATTGTGTCATTTAAAATGATTACTGCATTATGTAAAATATCCTAACAAATTCACTGTGAGTTTTGAACACAGCATTCAAACAGTCTTATTGTCTGTAAAAAAACAGTTGCTGTCTGGTGTCGTGTCTTGAGACGACATGTCTATAAACCTGCCTCGAAATGACTTAGCAATCAGTGAGAGTACCATCTGCTTTTACTACAGTCAGTAGTCAGGAGCGATTTACCAAAGTGTTTTAGTGTTTAGGCAAATACTGCTTGACAAATAGTAAATCTGGAAGAGATGGCCTTGAAAATAAACTTTTTTCGTCCCAGTCCAGAGTTTTCTGTGGCCTTCTAAGTAAAACACATGCCATTCACTGTCTCTGGAGGAAGACTATTTAAATAAGAATGAACATTTACAAGTGAACCCAAGCAGAAACCTTCTTAGCACGAACACTGACTGGGAAAATCTTTAATAATACACAGTTACTATTATATTTCTATTTTATTATTTTCCCATTGTGTGTAGTTGTGTGTCTCTGCTTGCTGAGTATTTGTGCAGGTCTGTCAGTGGTTTATATCACTGTGTGCATACGTGCACAGTAATAAACAGCTGTGTCCTCAGGCTGCAGATTCCGTCCTGTTATCGTCACTGTTTGAGCAGAAGTGTCTCTGCTGATGCTGAACTTGTTCTTTAAAGCATCATTTTTGTCAGTGCGCCCCCACCACTCCAAATAATGTTAATCCATTCCAGTGGGTTTCCTTCACGCTGTCTGACCCAAGCTGTTCCATAGCTAGTTACAGAATAACCAGAGACGCGACAGGTGAAGGTCAAAGACTGTCCAGGCTGCACGATTCTTGAGTCTGGTTGGATGAGATCTATACTGTACACACCTGTGGAAACAAAAATTAACATTATTACCATCATTTATCTCTTTTTCTAATGTTTTCATGAAGGTGAATCGTGTAAAAGCTCCTCACATGGTCCAGCAGCAGTATCAGCGCTAACATGTTTGAAGTTGTGCTCATCTGTCCTCTCACTGACACACAGAGACACTGTTTCCTTTTTAAAGGCTGGTGAAAACATTACCAAACAAAAGGCAGAGGAGAAGCTAAACAATAACCTAAACGGTAGAAGCTAAAGATAACATAAAAAACCCAAAACATGAACACAATAATACCTAGAGGATAGAACCTGGAAATATGGCACAAAGGACAACAGACGACCTGATAACGAATGAACAGAAACACACTGACTAAATACACACAAGGGTGATTAGGGGAATTGGAAACACATCGAGAAACAGCTGACATTAATCTGACATAAAGAGACAAAGGAAGCAAAGCCAACTACACTGACATAGGACACAGACCTTCAAAATAAAACAGGAAACATGAGGCACAGACATGACAATACTCAACTCAAAATGCAGGGTCAATAGACCAAGGATCGTGACAGTTTCTTATATACCCAATATATAATTACTCCTGCCCTGAGAAAGTTTTTTTTTTTTTTTTAAGAAAAAGTAATTTCAGACTTTCAAGACTAAAATGATCACATTTTGGGATGTTTTTTTGCCCTCATCAAATGCAAAAATGGGTCAAATTTGCTAAACTCCTAAAAACAATTTCAACCCCTGCTTTTCCTCTAAGTGAAGTCTTTGTGTTCCCTCAATTGGGACAAAACCACAAGAAGCTTCTAAAAAGGTGCTGTAACTCATATCTGGACAAAAGCAGATAACCAGCAAAACAGATGAAAATGTTAAATATTTTCAAGAAACACGCAAGGATGATGACAGCTTATGATTCTGCACACATGTTAGAATTTCACAGTGACTAAAATTATGAAGTACTTCAGTCACTGTGCGTGATAAACACAAAAAAGGAGAATATTTATTCTTCATTATCATCAATTATCATTCACACATGGCAGTGTTCTCATGAGCACTGCGAAATTTTTCATTCCAAATTCAATTCATATTTTCCTCAACAAATTATTTCATACTTGTCCTGACACATGGAAGATATTGTACAGCAGCTGAACCAGCTCCAGTCACTGTGAGTCTCGAGCACAATAATAAACAGCAGAATCTTCAGTCTTCAGACTGTTCATCTGCAGATACAGCTGCTCTCTGCTGTTGTCTCTGGAGATGATAAACTGGCCTTGGACTGAGGGAGAGTAGAAAGCTTTGCTACTATCAGTATAAATGAGAGCAATCCACTCCAGTCCTTTTCCAGGAGCCTGTCTGATGAAGTGTATCCAGTAGCTGCTGAATGTGAATCCAGAGCCTGTGCAGGTCAATCTGTGAGATTCTCCAGGCCTTTTAACTGCTGGTTCAGACTGTGTTAGGGTCTGACAATCAACACCTGTCAACAGCAATAAAACATGCAGATAATAAATTATGTTAAACATAAATTAAAAGAACTATATTTTTGGTATTTATTTACTTATTTGTAAAAGGTTTCACCAGCACAGTCGACAGTCAAAAGTAGCAGTGCTGATTTACAATCCATCTTGATTAACTGTGTCTGCTCACTATTCTCTGCACGCTGTCAGCACTCTGATGAAGTAGTGGTGGATGAAAAGAATATTTGCATCAGCTCCTCCTCAAAAATAGCAGAGAAAAGGTGAGTAAGTAAAGAGTTTTTACTCAGAATAAATTACCCACCCCACAAAAAAAGAAACAAAAAACTGTGGTAAAAACCATGAATTATTAATTTATGAACATTCAACTCTGTTGTCGCACAAGCAGAACTAGAATAAAGCTGGCAGTCATCTGTATTGTGTTGAACCTGGACAATTCTGCATTGATCATTCATTTATTATTGTTCACAGTATTGTTATTTCAGTGTGATAAACTTAATATATTTTTTCATTTTAATAAAGACTGCAGCAATTTTTTTTCAAATATAAATTACAAATAAATGCCGAGCATGCAAAAATAAGAACCAATGAGTTTATAAATATACGATCAACCATGTTTGAGTGTTTTCAATTTAAAATTGAGCTCAGACACTGAACTGGATTCATCACGGATCTCAATGTTTTCTAAAAGTGGAGACTACAGGGAGTGCAGAATTATTAGGCAAGTTGTATTTTTGAGGAATAATTTTATTATTGAACAACAACCATGTTCTCAATGAACCCAAAAAACCCATTAATATCAAAGCTGAATGTTTTTGGAAGTTGTTTTTAGTTTTAGCTATTTTAGGGGGATATCTGTGTGTGCAGGTGACTATTACTGTGCATAATTATTAGGCAACTTAACAAAAAACAAATATATACCCATTTCAATTATTTATTTTTACCAGTGACTCCAATATAACATCTCCACATTCACAAATATACATTTCTGACATTCAAAAACAAAACAAAAACAAATCAGCGACCAATATAGCCACCTTTCTTTGCAAGGACACTCAAAAGCCTGCCATCCATGGATTCTGTCAGTGTTTTGATCTGTTCACCATCAACATTGCGTGCAGCAGCAACCACAGCCTCCCAGACACTGTTCAGAGAGGTGTACTGTTTTCCCTCCTTGTAAATCTCACATTTGATGATGGACCACAGGTTCTCAATGGGGTTCAGATCAGGTGAACAAGGTGGCCATGTCATTAGTTTTTCTTCTTTTATACCCTTTCTTGCCAGCCACGCTGTGGAGTACTTGGACGCGTGTGATGGAGCATTGTCCTGCATGAAAATTGTGTTTTTCTTGAAGGATGCAGACTTCCTCCTGTACCACTGCTTGAAGAAGGTGTCTTCCAGAAACTGGCAGTAGGACTGGGAGTTGAGCTTGACTCCATCCTCAACCCGAAAAGGCCCCACAAGCTCATCTTTGATGATACCAGCCCAAACCAGTACTCCACCTCCACCTTGCTGGCGTCTGAGTCGGACTGGAGCTCTCTGCCCTTTACCAATCCAGCCACGGGCCCATCCATCTGGCCCATCAAGACTCACTCTCATTTCATCAGTCCATAAAACCTTAGAAAAATCAGTCTTGAGATATTTCTTGGCCCAGTCTTGACGTTTCAGCTTGTGTGTCTTGTTCAGTGGTGGTCGTCTTTCAGCCTTTCTTACCTTGGCCATGTCTCTGAGTATTGCACACCTTGTGCTTTTGGGCACTCCAGTGATGTTGCAGCTCTGAAATATGGCCAAACTGGTGGCAAGTGGCATCTTGGCAGCTGCACGCTTGACTTTTCTCAGTTCATGGGCAGTTATTTTGCGCCTTGGTTTTTCCACACGTTTCTTGCGACCCTGTTGTCTATTTTGAATGAAACGCTTGATTGTTCGATGATCACGCTTCAGAAGCTTTGCAATTTTGAGACTGCTGCATCCCTCTGCAAGATATCTCACTATTTTTGACTTTTCTGAGCCTGTCAAGTCCTTCTTTTGACCCATTTTGCCAAAGGAAAGGAAGTTGCCTAATAATTATGCACACCTGATATAGGGTGTTGATGTCATTAGACCACACCCCTTCTCATTACAGAGATGCACATCACCTAATATGCTTAATTGGTAGTAGGCTTTCGAGCCTATACAGCTTGGAGTAAGACAACATGCATGAAGAGGATGATGTGGACAAAATACTCATTTGCCTAATAATTCTGCACTCCCTGTATTTGAGTTCTCTTTTCCCTTTTTAAATTTATTTTAAACCTAAAAAATCAAATATTATTTTTAAAACCTCTATGTTCAGTATATATTGTTATTGTTTATTAGTTGTCTGTTAGCTTTGTTGCTAATTCTGTCTCACAGATCACTGTTTGCATCTTCATCAAAACAAACGTGCTATCAGATGAATTGGACTGAACTTGGCAGTCATCCTTATTGTGTTGAACATGGACAATTGATCGGCATTTTAATGTTGGATTGCAGTTAGAGAAAAATTTGACAGTGATTATTTATTACAATGCCCGGGGTATGTTCTGTTTATGTGGTTTGGGTTTACATAATAATATATAGGAAGCTGCCATTACATGTAATGGCTGTAATGTAATTAATGTTGCTCTCTTTGCAAGTAAAGTGGTTATTGTTTGTTGATATAAGTTTCACTCAAATCAAATATATAAATGTTATTTCACAAGAAATATCTAAATAAATGTGGAGAAAATGTCTTTAGGAATAAACATCATAATATGATATGGCATTCATAAATGAGCACCGTGTCAGATACAATACAGACTGAGTCAAATACTCTGTGTTGTTTTGATAAATAGAGGAAGTATTGTTTGTATGACGCCTCAACTACTTACCTCATTTGGCCCAGTGACACTGCTGTGTCCTCAGTCTTCAGATTGTTCATCTGTACATAGACATTACTCTGGAGTCATCTCTGGATGAAAAGGATTCAGTGGGAATAATGGACACTGAATAATTAAGTGTCCATTATTTTTGCTCCATGTCTGTAACTTAGAGTGTTATGTTTGTACGTTTTTACTAAGCTAACTACCTTTAATTTAGTAAACTCCCACCATAAGGGTGTGTTTTAACTGATGAAGCTGTGTCATACTCAGGCTCGGACATCTGATTGCTGCCTTTTACAAGCTTTATTGCACAAGTATATGCTAACACCAATACAGTAACCGTGCCTTTACAGAAGCCAGGTAATCAACTGAAAGACACAAAATAAAACAACCATACAACATTAACAAAGCAACACTTTTAATGACAGTACAGTTTGGTAATAGTCATATTTATAGCTTTAACACGTGATTTAGCCAACACAGAAACTCACCAGCTCGGCTTCATCAGTCATAACAGCAATATCAATGAAAAGAAGATCCGGCAGGTAGGATCTATGAGCGGCTGTTAACACGTGCCATCCCAGACTTACATAGTCTGGCTGATAATAAATCACAACAAAATAAATTGACATGTTAGACTTGGGCTACGTGTCAGACTAAGTAGGCCACAATAACCAGTAGCAGTAAACACTAACATAGAGAACAAGACACTCTTATAACCGTGTTTTAAACAGGTTGGACTTGATCCCCACACCAAAGAGTCCCCAGTCCGTAAGTATTTCTCGGATACTCAGAGGAACGAACCACGTCCCTCTTGCTCCTCTACTCGCAGTAACACCACCAGTCTCCTTATGTCCCTGTGGAGAATGGTGGAATGACATGGTTTGCCGACCTTCCTTGCGTTGGACCAGTTGATAGGACGACTACAACAAATCCTTACTTTGATGTCCTGAACAATACCCTGGCCATCTGGATCTGCCTCCTCATCGCGGCCCAGCTTGAAACGGCCCCTAAGTGCGTTCTTACGGTGGCCCCTAGAGACAAAGCACCTACAAACTCCAAAATTCTTGCAAACTCCAAAACACATGCAAACTCCAAAACACATGCAAACTCGAAAACACATACAAACTCCAAAACACTTGCAAAATCCAAAACACTTGCAAACTCCAAAACACTTGCAAAATCCAAAACACTTGCAAACTCCAAAACACTTGCAAAATCCAAAACACATGCAAATTCCAAAACACAACGGAAGTGCTCCAGGGCGCTAGGGGCAGTGTTGAGCTCGATTTGCAAAATAAATGGCAAGTTGGTCTGTATGGGACGGTCTAGTCTCCTTCGCGCTTCCCAGGTTGCCTAGCAACCATGATACTAGCCGCTGGAAACGTGTCATACAACTTTGTTTGACAGAAATGAAGGAGAACATATTTTGTTCATTTGTTTGTTTGTTTCTACAAGAGCTTTGTGTGATTTGATAAGTATCTGAGGCTGAGACCACAGGACAGTAAAACATGATTTTTGGGCTTCATTTCTGTACTGAACAGTCATTTAAGATTAGTTAGTAAATAACAATTAGCTAATGTTGTTCATGAGACTAAAGTCATGTCACATTGGTAATGTAAATATAATATGGCCAATATTATAGTTATTATATTAATCATTATTAGCTATTACAGCAGTGAACATGAACTCTGTGTCAAATACTGAGCCTCAGTACAGATTCAAGTTGCAGTTATTTATATGTCTTATCACCTTAAATCTTCACTCAAAGACAAGTATCTTTGACAGTGTATATATAGGTGTATCATATATAAGAGACAAATGTTGTTCCTTCAGTATGTTGGCATTACTAAATTTGGCTCATTGCTTACATATATTTATAAAAAGCAAATGTACGAGCTGTGACAACTGTTTCTGATAAAATGAAGAGTAGACTGATATATTGAATATTCCTTTATTGGGTGCGAAAATCAGACCATGTCATAACCAGTGTTGGGTAAGTTACTTTAAAATAGTAACTTAGTTACATTACTAGTTACTTCTCTCAAAAGTAACTCAGTTACTTCAAGTTACTCGTTACTTTCAAAGTAACTAGTTACTAGGGAAAGTAACTTTGGTTTTACTCAGAATTCTCTTGTTAATGTGTTGCTTCCATAACTTTGCCAGTCTTCTAGCTTGCTTACTTGCCACAAGTGCACTGTGCCACCTACCAATAGAAAGGAAAAGATAATGTGCATATTTCCACGAGAGAAATCCCACGCCTGGACCGTCATTGACTGCGGCCATGATTCTAGCCTACGTCACAGCGTCATGTGCGCCTTTTACATCCAACACAAAAACTGCAGTCGTGGTGCTTTCGATTGTACTCAGAACTCGGAAATTCTGCCTTCTGAATAGGAAGATGTAGGCAACACCAGACTGCAGATGAGCTGCATACATGGCTGGACTGGGACAGAAAATTGGCCCGGGCATTTTGACTAGAGACTGGCCCACCATTATAGGAAAAATCATAAAGCCTTTGAATGAAAACAAACACTGCTGTGACAGTGATGTACACTGTTTTGATGGTATATATGCATTAATCTATCAATCGTTTGTTGTAAGATTCAGATAATTATTTTTTAAAAGCTAGACATTTTAAATGAGAATAAGAAAGAAAAGTATTTCTTTGTGCCCACCTCTCCCTGCTAATGCCCTACCTGCCCCCCTGGCAAAACTTTGCTAGATCCGCACCTGCACAGTTACCAGCCGTCAGCTACCTAAAAAAGGATCCTGGGGTTATTAGTCTCTCAGAAACTGTTCATAACTTCCCTTCAACTCATTCATGTCACCTAAAAGGTAAACCTGTTTCTCCATCACTGTTCAGCTCTGATGATTCAGTAAGGACATCTCCTGGTTTCATCTTCATGTTTCCCTCTCACCACATAACCAAACCGATATCATGACCAGCAGCTTTTTTGCAGCTGTGGCTCCAGCAAACATCAGCTGATAGTAGAAATTAATATTAAATAAATTCTAACAACAGCTGATCAAGCTTAAACGTGCTGCTGTTGTTTACCGCGACATCCGCTGGTTTCCTCTTTCGGCGCAAAGTGGGCGATAAACAAACAAGAGAGCTGATCAGCTGATCACTGATCAGTTTTCATGATTGAAGTAGAAACGGGAGAGGGAGGGGGGAGAATGAAAGAAGAAGAGGCAGCTGTGCAGCAAAGACACAGAATAACTCCAGCTTTGTGCCTTTTTCATTGTAGCTGAATTACGGGACAAACTGTTCCTTTTCACCTCAATAAGAAACGCGTAATATTTTCTCTGAATACAAGACGGGACGGTTGGCAACTCTAATAACTTATGAACAAAATAAAGTTCAACATCATTAACTTCATAGCACCCACCCAGCTGTATAGAAACCCCGTCATGCTAGCTAGCACGCAGTACGGAAAAAGTCAGCACAACGAAAATAAACTCCACCTAAACTTGGTTTATATCTGACCCAGAGAGACTGCAGGTCATAACTTCTTACCTGAAGTTCAGTTCACACTTGGACCGGCGGCCGCCTCGGGTCTCTTTTCCTTCTGCGTCCCTTTTCCTTCATCCACCTGCTGCCTCCACCACTTGCTAATGTTACTGAATCTGTGGAAGCTCCGCGATAGCCACCACACGAAGTAACGAGTAACGACCCTATCTAAATCCCAGTAACGACTAACGCGTTCCTGATTTTGGCATAATAACTAGTTACCGTGCTCGTTACCACAATAATAACGTAGTTACTGTAACGCGTTACTTAATAACGCGTTAGTCCCAACACTGGTCATAACTGCTTTAAGTCATACAGAATAGATATCAGAGCCTTAAACAGGCTGACTTCTGCTAAATGGGTCAAACTGGGCAGAAAGTATACAAACACATAACATCTTTATAGAATATGATGTAACACTATAGATCAACTTACCTCAGAATATATAAAGCATATAAACAATTACAGCAATATGATGCAACAAACACAGCAGTGCTAATAATCCAAAATACTCAAAGCTTCATAGAACTGAAGCAAACATTTATTTTTAGCTCTGCTGCTGATACATACTTTAGGTTTCTGAATATTAAACTTGTTGCTGCCTTTCATAGTGTGTAACTTGAAGGCCCTGAGTACTTTCTCCCACACTGAAAACACTGGGAGGATAAAATTATTTGAACATTACCTAATAAGACTGATTCAGGACAGACAATTAGTTATTTAAACTTTTCTAGCAGTCCTTCACAAACAGGGAACAGTCTTTCTATTCTCTCCATCTGTCAGCTGCTGCTGGCTCTTCCTCCTCCTCTTCCTCACACACTGCTGAGTTTGTCCTGGTGGATCATCAGGGGTGCAAAGCCTCACAGATGATGTGCAGCAGTGGGTCCCTCAGTCTGTCCTCACTCTGGACACTTGCAGTTGTCACACATGGAAATCAAATGTGTGATAAGCTGCAGGATTCAAACACAAGTGTTACTTATAAATACATGTTCATACTTTTATTCCACAATCAGAGAGAAAGAAACAGAGAGAGAGTGCAGGACAGACAGACAGGTGACAGTCTCAGGTGTATACACTGCTACAAAACAGCACAAAAGAAGGAGGATTTAGTGTTTGTGTTATTACGAAACAAGAAGAGTTCCCAGATGGTGCAGTGGACACATGTGTGACTCCTGTGACTAAAGCATTCTTTCAGTTTAACGAGTGAACCGTCAGCTCGTTCAAGCACACGTTAATGTCCGTGAACAGAGGCAGCAATATAACATAGCTAACATTAACAGTGCAGTGAATCCTGCTTGTGCCGTGATATTCAGGACTGCAAACCGAGCAGCATTCACTGACTTTCAGCTTGTTGTGTTTGTGGATATATGACTGACTTTAATTATCCATAAAATCATCACATTCTCTGTAAGATTAAAGTCAACTATTGAACGGCGTATATTTTGAAGTAAAGGCTTTAAAACCAAGTTAGTACAAACATCGCTAATGTCACATAACTTTCCCGACATGTGGCCAACAGTAATGTTTTAATGTTCTTCATTATAAAAACATTTGCGCATAAATAAGTTTTTTTTTGCCTGTCCCGTTTGGCTCTTTTGCCACCAGAATTATTGTCTAAAGGCAAAGAAAGATGCCCAACGGATTTACTTTACCAAATTGACCATCCCAGCCTTGCCATAATGGTCCATTTGATTCACCTTTTATTGTTTATTTTATTTTCACTTGCTGAATACGGGACAGACTTGACTGGAGGAAAGAAGGGGAGAAAGAAAGAGGGAAAGAGAAACAGCTGAGAAGAGGGACGGGGGAGAAGGGCAAAAAACAAAAACCAACAGAATGGGCAGGAAAAAAAAAATCCATATATCGATCACCTGTTGAGAAAGAAAAAAGAAAACAAGCAGAAGAGAACAAGAGTAATAGAATAAACAACATCACAATGATATATGGGAATATGACAGTAAATACTAAATATTAAACATTATTGTGCAGCACATAAGATCAACAGAACACAGTGTGCTTTGAGGTAGGACCCAAAAGGGGTGTAGTTTGTGGGTGTGATCACCCGTGTGTACACCTGTGAGCATGGACGCGCTTGTTTTTTTAAAAGGTTCCTTCATGTAATGATCTGCTAGAGGGTGTGGGGGGGCCACAGCCCCGTCCTCCAAGGCATGAAGCAGGTATGGAGGAGATCAAAACTCCAGACATCCAGAGGCCCCCAGAACACAAGAGACCAAGGAAGACTAACAGAGGGGCAGCCGCGCCACTGTCCCAGAAAGAGCTGAGGAGAGTCCCAGATGAGGGCTCACTCAGCAGCCGCGGAGCAGAAGCCAGGGGGAGTTGCAGTGACGCGCCCGTGAGCTCCGCCGGCAGCCAGCTGTGCCTGAGTGACCGAGCCCCAGGCCGAGAGGCCGGGGGCACCCCACCTCCGAAGTGGCCCGAGCGAGCCCCAGGCTCCAGGCCCCGATAAGCGGCCGCCAAGGAGTGAGCCGGCGTGTCCCTGGACGCCCATCCCCAGACACAAAGAACCACCAACGCACCGATGTCTGAGGGAGTCCGCCACTGGCAGGGGAAGTGGTGGTGGGTGGAGATAGGCCTCCAAACCTTGGAGGGCCTGAGGTGTCCCCAGAGAGGTGGCGTCTGATACCCAACCTGACATATAGACACAGACATACAGGCACACACAGATACAAACATCCATTCCCACCCTCATGCTCTCATATGCACTTACTCCACACTCAACCAACGTGGAGACAGACATAAAGAGACGCTGTACACACGATCACACTCCCCAAGCCTACTCTACGAACCGGGTCTAGGTACCCTTGCCCCTGGAGGGGGGAACTGCACCCAGACCCAGTGGTGTTACCCTTTTCCCTGCGGTGGGGAGAGGCAGACCGCCCCGACTCCGCAGCAGCAGGGAGGCCCCACACTCCAGACCGCAGTCGGATGGCCAACTCCTCCTCCTAGCCCCCCCGCTCCAGCAGGTCGCAGAGAATGGGGGTGAGAGAAGACTCCAAACCTAATCCGGTCATTGTTACTTCCTGGCTTTTGTAGTTACTAGGTAACAAAAGCTCAACACTGCCCCTAGCGTCCTGGAGCACTTCCGTTGTGTTTTGGAATTTGCATGTGTTTTGGAGTTTGCATGTGTTTTGGATTTTGCAAGTGTTTTGGAGTTTGCATGTGTTTTGGATTTTGCAAGTGTTTTGGGGTTTGCATGTGTTTTGGAGTTTGCATGTGTTTTGGATTTTGCAAGTGTTTTGGAGTTTGCAAGTGTTTTGGAGTTTGCAAGTGTTTTGGAGTTTGTACGTGCTTTGTCTCTAGGGGCCACCGTACGTTCTGATCTGCCACGCAAACAAGGTCCCCGACAGAGACATTTCTCGCTGGGGCATGCCATTTTTGCGGAACAAACAGGTGCAGCCCGGCCAACTGACTCCAGCGTCTCCAAAACTTGTCCACTTCCACCTGGAATGCACGCAGACTCAAAACCCATGTTGTCACCCCTGGGCCCTGCCCGACCCAATAACAAAGAGTTTGGTGTCAAAACATCTATGTTTCTTCCTGAACTTGAGCTCTGGCCCCGATTGGCCTCTCATTGGTGAGGTTGGCCGCCAAATAGAGGAGGGTTTGGAATTCCAGAGCAGTCAAGTTTCCCTACTCAACCAACGTTGCTCAACGCCCTTTTCAACACGCGAATAGCTGCCTCCGCTGCTCCATTCCGATGAGGGGAGTCTGCTGGACTAAACTCTAAACTAAACTAAGACTTACATAAATCACTCCGTCTTAAAAAAATTTGTAATTTAAAGCAAATACGGGTCTGGCTGATAATAGATCACAACAAAAGAAATTGGCACGTTAGAAATATGGGAAAAAAACACACAATGCTTATGGTTATAGGATGTAGACCAGGGGTCGGCAACCCTAGGCACGCGTGCCACAGCTGGCATGCGAAGGGTTAACTGATGGCACAACCATAGCTGGACTGGCCGTCGGGCATACCGGGCATTTGCTCGGTGGGCTGATGATTTATTTTTATTTATTTATTTATTTTTGGAACGGTATAAACAATGAAAGGTGGTCGATTCGCCAGCTGGATGCTGGCCGGTGTTTAAAAATAACTCAGTTGGATGGTGGTGGCTCTGGCGTAGCTTCCACAGATTCAGTAACATTAGCAAGTGTGGAGGCCAGCAGGTGGATGAGAGAAAGGGGAGGCAAGAGGAGAGACCCAAGGCGGCCGCCGGTCCGAGTGTCAGGTGAACTGAACTTCAGGTAAGAAGTTATGACCTGCAGTCTATCTGGGTCAGATATAAACCAAGTTTAGGTGGAGTTTATTTTCGTTGTGCTGACTTTTTACAGTCAGTTACAATAACTCGTACTGCGTACTAGCTAGCATGACGGAGTTTCTATACAGCTGGGTGGGTGCTATGATGTTACTGATGTTGAAATTTATTTTGTTCATAAGGTTAGTTAGTAGAGTTACCAACCGTCCCGTAAAAATGGAATCGTCCTGCATTCAGAGAAAATGTTACGCGTTTGGTATTGAGCTGAAAAGGAACGCAGTTTGTCCGTACTTTAGCTAGAATGGAAAAAGACACAAAGGTGAAGTTATTCTGTCATTAGGCTGCACATCTGTTTCTTCTTCTCTCATTCTCTCCCCCTCCCTCTCCCGTTGCTACTTCAATCACGAAACTGATCAATGATCAGCTAATCGGCTTTTCTCTCTCATTTGTTTATCTCCCACTTTGCGCTAAACAACATCAGCACATTTAAGCTTGATCAGCTGTTGTTAGAATTTATTTAATATAAATTTCTAGTATCAGCTGATGTAACACCAATATCATTTTCTAAGTAGCTGACAGCTGGTAACTGTGCAGGGGCGGGTCTAGCAAAGTTTTGCCAGGGGGCCAGGTAGGGCATTAACAGGGAAAGGGGGGCACAAAGAAATGCTTTCTTATTCTCATTTAGTTTCTTGGTGTTTTGTTATTCTTTTTAGTCTAGTTTCATTTCGGTTTATCTAAGATAAGATAAGATAAGATAGAACTAGTTACATTGTGCCATGTTTCATGCCCAAGTTTTCTTTGTTTGTCAAGTTCAAGTCATGTCTGGATCTCCTTATGTTTCCTGTTTTATTTTGAAAGAGTTTTGTGTTATGTTTAGTTTCACGTGTCCTGTCCTTATGTTAGTTGTTGTCAGCTGTTTTCCCCATGTGATTCTACTTCCTTTGATCATTCTTTATGTGTATTTAGTCTGTGTGTTTCCACTCAGTCAATGTCAGATCGTCTGTTAACCTCACCACAGTTTTCATAGGTTTACTCCATTATTTCTCTGTGTTTTCTAGTTTACTCAGTGTTCATAGTTTGTCATAGTTTTTCACTGAGTGTCACAGCCTTTTTTGTTAACACAGTGTTCATAGCCTCCTTAGTTATTTAGTTCCTTGTTTTTCTTCTGCAATTAGCCAATAAAGGCTCGCTTTGTTTTTGAAACTACGTTTTGTCTCCACCGTGTCTGCATCTGGGTCTACCTCTTTCCTCACACCGACGCATCCCGCCGTGACAGTTTGTTTTCATTCAAAGGCTTTATGGCTTTAATACCTGGTGGGCCGGTCTCTAGTCAAAATGCCCGGGCCGATATTTTTGCCCCAGTCCAGCCCTGGGCACGACACGTAGTGAATTAATCTGAGAAGGTGCATTAAAAAATAAATCGCCGCAAATTACCTCGCATAGACACATTGTGCCTCTTCTTAATGATGGTATCTTAGCTAACAACCTCAACTACCAGATTCAACTTGTAATTGGCTAAATATAACCTGCTGGTAAGAGGGACGTTGTTAGCTTTCCACATTCCGACACTTCAAAAGCTTCAGGAGCTTTCCGCTCAGCACAGCATCAGCACCACGGAAATACACGGATACGTCCACAGACTCGAGACAGAATTCACAATGCGTTTTTGAGACTTTCAGGTGTATGGACCAATGTTTTAATTTCTGATCAAACCAGAAAGCTTTAATGACCAGCTGGATTTGTCTCGCATTAACTGGCTGAGTTAATCCCAGTTAATGCGACATCGAAGCAGCTGGAATCCACAGCTTTGCGTGTTCATGGAGCTTGCATTTTCACATGCTGGACATCATTACCTGACAAGTTTGACTGTCTTCAGAACATTGCAGAGGCCTTATTGACAGTATTTGGCTCTAATATCTGTGTGAGCATATTTTCTCTCACATGAGTCCTCAGGTAGCCGTCTGAATGCTGGACACTCGGAGACCTGTGTCTCTGAGTGGGAGACCAGAGATCACATTAACATGTGTGTCTCTGTATTAACAGACATACCACATTGGCTTAGTTTATTTTTCTTATCATTGTTGTGAGGAGACCATAAATAGCATTTGTATTTTCTGTTGTACAGTTCATTTGCTGTTATGGAGTTCTTGTTATGGATAAAAAGTGTCTTTTTTTTGTTTCAAAATAGCTGATAACTATTCGCTGATAGCTGCCAACATCTGCGAACAAATATAATTCTATAAAGTGGTTCTATATAGTGTGTAACTGTTAATATAGAGCGTTATTAAATTTATTGCTAATGCAATCATATCAGCACACTGACTTCTGAGGAAATTTTAGATGGCACTCATCATCAGAAAGGTTGCCTACCCCTGATGTAGACAAACAAAGTGTGATAAATGAGGCTGGCGATTTTCAAACATCCTTAGTTTTATTAGGAGTCAAGAAGGCTAAAACAAAAAATACTCTACATAATGACAGTCCATCCCTTTGTTTGATTAAATTCTGAAATCATATATGTCATCAAATGAAACATTTCTTCATATGTAATTATAACACAGTGGAGTCACAGAAAGATATTTAAATATATTTAATTTATAGAATAACACATATTTCTGTTCTTTCTAATAATTGAAAAAAACTGATCATCTTCTTTCTCAAGAAGTGATGAATTACATAGAACACCGTCTTTCTCCTTATTCCTATTTACCATGTGTGGTTGTATCATGCTGAGTAGTTGTGCAGGTTTGTGTTACTGTGGCCCGTAGGCTCACACAGTAATAAACAGCTGTGTCCTCAGGCTGCACATTCTGTCCTGTTATTGTCACTGTTTCAGCAGAAGTGTCTCTGCTGAAGCTGAACTTGTTCTTTAAAGCATCATTTTTATAAACATTTTCTCCCCATTGATGAAAAATCCAATCCATTGGTTTCTCTTCACGTTGTCTCACCCACCCTGTTGCATAGTTGTTATCAGTCAAAGAATAACCGGTGACCTGACAGGTGATGGTCAAAGACCGTCCAGGCTGCACAACCAATGAGTCTGGCTGGATAAAATCAATACTGTACACACCTGTGGAAACATAAATCATCATTGTATCAATCATTTATCGGAGTATTTAGAATTTCTAATGTGTTTATTAGAATTAATCAATTCAAAGCTCCTCACAGGATCCAGCAGCTGCCAGCAGTATCAGAGATAACATGATTGATGTAAGCTCATTTGTCCTTGCACTGACACACAGGCACCACTTCCATTATAATAGGTTGATTTAGCATATTTTTAAATAAATGTAAATACAATATTATAATTTCTTCATGAAGATAAATACGTAGCCACATGTTTTGACCTGCAGTAAATCTGGCATCATAGTGCACTTTAAGCACTGTAATGAGCCATATATATATACATAGAGAGAGAGAGAGAGAGAGAGAGAGAGAGGGAGGAGTCCTCTAATGTTATTTAATGTTATTTAGTCTTTTTTCCTCTTTAACATTGTTATATTTATGGCAAAGAGGTAGTGGTAGAAGAACATGTCATAACCAGACAAGAGTTGTCAGTGTACCAATTTTTTTAGTTTCGTTGTTTGTATGCATACTGGACACACCTGTAGAAACAGAAGTCAGCACCACAAAAGATGCAGCAGTCAGTATTAGTATGAGAGCTACAGAGAACATGGTAGGTCTTTAAGCCGAAGAGATGTGAGCCTGTTCATGTCTGATGGTAAATATGAATAAAGGTTTGATGCTAATTTGAATATTTTTGCATCTAATTATTTCCATTAAAAATGATGATTGAGCAGACTGTTCATTTTCTCTCTCTGTTTTCCTTTCCCTTTTTAAAGCAGTTTAAATGCTTGTGCAGTAGGTAGGCGGTGTCTTCTCCTCCATAGTTGCTTTTTGAACGTAATCAGTGGAATAAAATGAGCCCCTATTTTTAGCAAAACAAAGACCACTGATTATGTCATCATACTGAAACACTGCATCTATTGCTTTTAATCTATTTAAACAGTTGGGATGTCTGGTGAGGCCTTAAATGATCCTCTCATATATGAACAACTTCCTGTGACCATTTCAACTTATCATTATGTTTTATTAATTTTTGGTAACTTTGGTTGATAGTGAGATCACATTCATGATGGCACCACAGGAGACACCAGTGGAGAGTTTAATTGTGTGAAAAGTAAAGAACTTCTCAAACAAGTGCAATGAAGACATTATTACAGTCACTATTACAGTAATAGTAAAAAAGATGACTTCCAAGTTCATCTCAGTAGTAGTAAAAATAGTAGTAAAAATCCTCATTATACTATAATTGCCATGCAAAATAAATGAAGTACAATAATGACTGCAGGATTTTGTACAGCTGCTCAAACAACTTCAGTCACTGTGACTCTCGAGCACAATAATAAACAGCAGAATCTTCAGTCTTCAGACTGTTCATCTGCAGATACAGCTGCTGTCTGCTGTTGTCTCTGGAGATGGTAAACCGGCCTTGGACTGACTGAGAGTAGAATGCTCTGTTACCGCTCTCCCAGATTTCAGCAATCCACTCCAGCCCTTTTCCTGGGACCTGTCTGATCCAGCCCATCTCATAGCTGCTGAATGTGAATCCAGAGGCTGTACAGGTCAATCTATGAGATTCTCCTGGCCTTTTAACCACTGGTCCAGATTCTGTCAGAGTCTGACCATGAAGACCTATCGATAGAAATAAGTAGGCAGTTAAGAAAATAAATTATTTTCAACATAAACAAACATAAGAACATGAAAAGAGTTTTTGTGAAGAGTTTTACCTGCACAGCAGACAGTCAAAATTAGTAGCACTGTGCTACAGACCATCTTGTTTAACTTAGTCAGTCCACTATTCTCTCGAAGGGACTCAAAGCAGCCAGATAAGTAGGTGACAAAGGAGTACTCAAATACTTTACATTTCAAATTAATCTGAAATTAAACAATAAAATCAAAACATCTTCACCAATTTCTTTAGAAAAACACAGTTACAAAATTTACAGAAAAATTTGTATTAAATTATACCTTAGCGTCTGAACAAGGTGTTGTGATGTAGCATCACATGGAGAGTAACTGTTTATGCAGGGGTTATAAATTATATTGTATACTTTTACGGGGTGGACTTACATCTCATGTCTGAGAGAGGGTAAACGGACTTGACATCTAGACCTTTATGTGTCAAATGATACAGTGTGTTAAAACAGAGTTTATCGTTATGTCATTATGCATGATTTTTAATAAGAGAAATCTTTTTAAGTATGTTGTAATTATCAAACAGTGTATTTATATGTGATTTTGCTCATAGTTAATCATGCTCAATTGCTTTTAATACTAAAACTTAAGTATAAGTGTAACAGAGATAGAGTGTAACAGAGATAAGTGTAAGTGTAGATAAGATAAGTGTAACAGAGATACACTGAGATTCCGCATGGAGTGGCCTGATCAGGCAAAGATGGCCTTGGAGGCTGTGTGTATTTGTGCAACAAGGATATTAGAGGGAATTAATGAGACTCGAAAGAGCCCCTAATCGAAAAAGAATGTATAAAAGGTGCAGAAGAAAGAAGTTGTTCATCCCTTTGTCTCCTATGAGATAAGCAGTACAGAAGATTAACAAGTTCACACTTGGAAATTCCAGCAGAGATGCCAGAGGGATCAACCGCTGCGTGAATTGTGGACTCACGATCCTGTAATCTCCTGGTATCTAAAATATATATCAGTAGATACAAATGAATTTTTACCTAAAACTGCCTCAATGTACAAACATTTGTAGCAACTGTACAATTGACTTGTTTCATTTTTGTGTGTTTTGGATTACTTTTGGTAAAATAATCAAATCTTGAGCTGAAAGAATGACGTTTAGAACAAAAATTGCTAAAACAGGAGGCACTTGACCCAAACAGTATGTAAGGGTTTATTCATGTCTGGTTTTGTAACTTCTTTTTTGCTTTAAATATTTTTTACCAGCACCCTCTGTCCATCTGTGTCTCAGTACTCAATAGCTCATCTGTTCACTGACTGTTGGTGATTGCTCACTAACAGTCACATATTTCAACTATTCTTCCATCCCTTCAGTGGCTTTCACTAAAGTTCACTGCTCTCTCTAGTCTGCTAACCAGCATCTCCTAACTCTCCCGTGCTCTGACTTTAAAACCAGAGGAGATCATGCTTTTGAAGCTGTTGTGCCAAACTGTGTTTTGTCTATCTTTAACTTTATGTTAAATGTTGTGTTTTTAATGTTAACTTCAAGCTCTTCAACAGTATCTGTGGAGGTAATAACAAGGTAATTAACAAAATGAAGCCCTCTTACTGTGCCTCAGTATCCTGCCGATGAGATTCATAAAAGGAGTTTTTGGGTTTACCACACAGTCTGTAATTAAGGGCCACATGCAGAACTCAGACTGAGGAAACAAGGACTAGAAGCAAAGAAAACAAACTCAGTATCATTGAGCAACAAAAGCATAATCAGTTGACTAAATACAAGGCTTGAACATAAAGCACATGAATCCAAAAGAACACATCAAAATCCCAGAAAAATTCCAAACCCAGGGGCCATTTTTTTTAAACTTTTATTTGCAGTTTTTTTTGTTGCATTTTTAAACATACCACACAGCAACATTTTTATTTCTCTTCTGATACATCCAGATATTAAATGTACTTTATAAATTTGTCTTAAATCATATGTAGTTAGTATACTTTGTGGTAAACGAAATGTTTTATGATAAATAATGTTTTAAAGTATGTTTTTACTTTAATCCACTACGATTGGAAACTTAATTTTCTCTGCGCTGTTGAAGTTATTTTCTGATCAGTTTGGTACAGTTTGATTGGAGCTAATATTTGTACGTCAAACCTTCTGGCCCTTAAATATTCAACCTCATGACTGTTTCTCCTGCTATAGTGACCACTAGCTATAACAGACAGAGTTTAAGCTGAGAGTGAAAAAAGAGACATCAAAGATCTGTTTTTCTTAATCTGCTGAAATCCAAACTCACTTGCTCGAAAGGACAGGCTACAGGAAGACCTGCTGCACATTTGACTCCAGGATCAAGTTTGCAAAGGTGTATGCACTAGCTGGTAGAATGGATGCATTAGTATAAAGTTGCATTCTGTTTTTCAACAGTTGCAACAGTAACATCTGTTAATATGAGTAGCCTAATTTTTTTTTCCTGACTGATAAACAATCCAATTCCTTCAGTGTGTTGAGTTGGAAAAAGATCAGCTTCTTCAGTCTACTTAAAAAAAGAAGAAAAAAAGAAAGCACCCTGTAACCACAGCACAGTCACATATGATGGTGGAGTGATTGCTGATCTAGCTGTTTCCTAAAGACAGAGACTTAACACTGACTGCCCTCTAGTGTCCTGATAAGAGCTGCCACAAGAGTTTTGAGTTTTAAGAATTTTAAAACATGGTTATTTCTATTTTATTTAGACAGTGATTTTAACAATCACATTGTAAAGGCTGTGTGAGACAATTGTATTTAGTCATTTATTTATTTAGTTTTTATTTTTCTATGTGTGTAAGGGTAAGTGAAAAGAATTTCATAGTCCATTGATTTTCCCATCTGAGCCGACCTGTTGCAAAGCTGCTCTCAATCAAAGAATAACAAGAGACCTGAAAGGTCATGGTCAAAGACTGTCCAGGCTGCACAACCCTTGAGTTCAATATTGATACCTTGGCATCAATTTTCTCTCTCATCATGTTCTCTTTGGGTATTCAGGCTTCCTTCCACAATTCAAAGACATGCAGTTAGTGGAGTTTCTATTGTTTTTTTCCTCTAAAACTTGTGTATTATTATTTCTCGTGACACATGTAGGATTTTGTACAGCTGCTTAACCAGTATGGGCTCAAAATGTGGTCATAAATATTTTGTACTTGTAAATCAGTTTTGTATGTGTAAAAAGAATTTGTGTGTGCGTAAAAAAGATTTGTGTGTGGACTTAGCCAAAAAAAAAAAAAACGTGTGAATCTCTGCAAGTTACAAGTACGAATTTTGACCCTATTTTTCTTCCTTTCATCTGATTGGTCAATGTCATGTCAATCACAAATGTAACAATCCAATCAGAGAACAGATTGGTTTGGCTGTCGGAGGAGCACTTTTTTGAACTAAAGACAGTGAGTTTGGTCAAACATTGAAATATGTTTGTTTTCAGTGGTCTAAGGAGCTTGGAAAAAAAGTGTCTGGACTTCTTTACATTGCTTGAAGGCATGTTCTCATCCGAGAAGCTTCTTCAGTTCTGGGGTCAAATGGTGGAGAGTCCCAGATTTAAGCTCTATGGGAGTAACCCACCGAGAGGGACAATGGACACCCTAATGATCCTCTACCTAATCACATGAGCCAAGGTGTGAAAATGGGTGTAGGTCACAATCAGCCAAGGTTTCGGGTGAGCTCATTGTGAAACCTAGCCCCACCCTATCATGTGATTTCCTGAGGTAAGATGGCCCAGGGTGCGAGTGGGCGTTAAGGCGTCTGGGGAGGGAACTAAAAACTGGATTATAGATGGCAGACCGTTGGTGTCGTAAACCACCACCTCTGTTCAAAGATGGTCGCTCACAGTGGACATAGATGGCTTCTTTTACTCTTCTTTCAAACCATCTGTCCAAAATGTGAACATTGGCATCCTCGAAAGAGTGACCTTTGTCCTTTAGATGCAGATGGACCGCCGAGTCTTGTCCTGTGGAGGTGGCTCTTCTATGTTGTGCCATGCGCTTGTGAAGTGGCTGTTTGGTCTCTCCAATGTAGAGGTCTGGGCATTCCTCGCTGCACTGTACAGCATACACTACATTGCTAAATTTGTGTTTTGGGGTTTTGGGATGAACCAGTTTTTGTCTGAGTGTGTTGCTGGGTCTGAAATGCACCGGGATGTCATGCTTGCAGAAAACTCTCCTGAGTTTTTCTGATACACCGGCTACATAGGGGATGACAATGTTGTTGCATTTGTCTTTCTTATCCTCCCTCGCTGGTGTCTGATCTTCTTTTCTGTGCATCTTTGCTGACTTGATGAAAGCCCAATTAGGATAACCACATGTTTTAAGCGCTTCCTTTACATGTGTGTGTTCCTTATTTTTCCCTTCAGGCTTAGAGGGAACATTCTCTGCCTGGTGTCCTGATTCCTCCAAGTTTGTGTTCCAGAGGGTGATGGGAGTCAAAGAGGAGGTACTGGTCCGTGTGTGTGGGCTTCAGGTAAACTTCAATGTTGAGGTTCCCATTCTCTTCAATGCACACGGTGCAGTCCAGGAATGGCAAACAGTTATCCTTTGTGTCTTTCCTGGGGAACTTGATGTTTTTATCCACAGCGTTAATGTGAGCAGTGAAGGATTCCACTTCATGTGTTTTGATTTTGACCCAAGTGTCATCTACATATCTGTACCAGTGGCTGGGTACTCTCCCTCTAAAGAAGCCAAGAGCCTTTCTTTCCACTTCCTCCATGTAAAGGCAGGCTACAATAGATGACAACAGGGAGCCCATGGCACAGCTTTTTTTTTCTCGGATGAGAGGTGAAACGTCTTCAAGCAACTTAAAGAAGTCCAGATGCTTTTCTTTCCAAGCTCCTTAGACTACGATGACCTGGATGACTGAGAACCTTCACAGACATTTTGTTTTCAGTGGTGGAGACACTGATTAAATTTTTGTTTTGTTTTCCACTTCTATTTTGCTTTAGTTTAATTTTGTTTTGCCTTCTTTGATGCTCTCTGCTTTATCAACTTTAAAAAAAAACAACAAAGGCACACAGTTGTCTCCTAAAACTATAAGTTTGAAATCCATCCTCAATCACACACAAAGGTAGAGTCAACATTGATCGGCCTGTTTTCTAGACTGCAGCCACTGCCCTCTAATGTTCTGATGAGTATAAATTACAAAACTGGTTCTCATAAAATCATTGTGTCAACTTGTTTTTAAATTTCTGTTTATTGTCCTTACCTTAGTGGTTTTCATCACAAGTTGTAACTTCCCCCACTGGTTGAGACTCTGTTTTTGTCACAGAGAGTGGAATTAGAGGTGAAAGTTAGTTCAGTAAACAGTTCAATGTGCAAACAAACAACGGAGACGACGGCAAAGAATAAAACAGAGAGGAGAAACACACACAAAAACAAACACAGGCAGGTGAGGGAAGGCTTGTTGCTGACTTAAATATATTTTCATTAGATTAATTCAATTTAAAGCAATGACTGAGTAGACTGTTCATTTTCTCTCTCTGTTTTTCTCCCCTTTTTAAAGCAGTTTAAATGGTTGTGCAGTTGTCAGGTAAACAGTGCCTTCCCCACAGATGCTGTTCAAACATGATAAGTGGAATGAAATTGAGCTCAGTTTTTAACTAGACAAAGACCTCTGAAGATGTCATGATACTGAAACACTGCATTTATTGTATTTAATCTATTTAAACAGTTGAGAAGTCTGGTGAGTCCTGTAATGATCCTCTCACATATGAACAACTTCCTTTGAGTATCTTTAATAATGAGATGACCTTCATCATGACACTGGAGGAGACTCCAGTGAAGAATTTAACTGTGTGAAATGTAACCTCTCAGACAAGTGCAAGACTTTCTTACACTAATATCCTTAATAGATTTAGTATTAGTAATACTGTCATTATACTACAATTATGATGAAAGATAAATGCAGCATAAAGGGCTGCAGGAATTTTCTTAAAGAATTTCAGTCACTGTGAGTCTCGAGTACAATAATAAACAGCAGAATCTTCAGTCCTCAGGCTGTTCATCTGCAGATGCAGCTGCTGTTTGCTGTTGTCTCTGGAGATGGTAAACCGGCCTTGGACTGACTGAGAATAATAGATGTAAGCACTGTCATATCTGATGTTTGCAACCCACTCTAATCCTTTTCCAGGAGCCTGTCTGACCCAGTGCATCCAGTAGTCACTGAATGTGAATCCAGAGGCTGTACAGGTCAGTGTGTGGGATTCTCCAGGTCTTTTAATCACTGATTGAGACTCAGTCAGAGTCTGACTATCGACACCTGTAAAATTGAAAGAAATGCAAGTAACTTTGTGTTTGTATTATTGTAACTTTATGGAGACAAATATCGGCACAATATTAGCAAAAATCTTCACCTGCCCAGCAAACAGTTAAAAGCAGCAGTCCTGTTCTACAGTCCATCATATCAATCTGTGAGTCCACTGCTCTGTCATTCACTCTACAGTCAGATAAGTAGAAGTGAAAGACATCTGAGTTTGCATTAACTCCTCCTCACTGGATGACTTTAGCTAAATTTAGTAAAATGGCCTGCATTTGTATAGCGCTTTTCTAGTCTCTAAGGACCCCAAAGCGCTTCACACTACATTCAGTCATTCACCCAGTCACACACACATTCATACACTGGCGATGGCAAGCTACATTGTAGCCACAGCTGCCCTGGGGCACACTGACAGAGGCGAGGCTGCCGGACACTGGCGCCACCGGGCCCTCTGACCACCACCAGTAGGCAAACATGGGGTTAGTATCTTGCCCAAGGATATTTGGCATGCAGCCAGGAGGTAGCCATGGACATTGTTTTTTTTTTTTTCATTTCATATGTTAAAGGTCAGACTGTGAATTGAGTCGCATGCTCAGTTCTGTCAGCTACAAGAAAACAGCAAACATAGAGATAAAAAAGGAACATGATAATAAAATAATATGTTTATACTAAAATTAGAAAGTTAAATCATTAGTGTCGTTTTTTTTTATACAAAGAAAAAACACTGTACTACAAAGCTGTATTATTAAAAACTGGCACAAAGCTATGTAAAATGATTCTGTTCTACAAAGTGAATTTGAAGCTGAACTAAATAAAAGAATCAGTCAGCCGTAATGGCAAATCTATGTTGCTTATGTGTCATTAAAGTAAAACCAGTAGTCAACAAAAAGATCGGATCCCTTTTAAACTGATATACGTTTTTTTAAGTGTGTCACAGGGAAAATTACTCAGTATGAATAGAATTTTTGTGATAGTTCAATTATCTTTTTGCTATTAAAAAAATATTACTACATTAATATTAGGTACTGAATGATTTTTTGCAGTTTTTAAACTGACTCCTGTTACTGTGGTGGTTGAGCACTATAATAAACAGCAAACTGTTCTCTGCTGTCTCTGGAAAAAAAGGTAAACTGACCTTGGACTGACTGAGTATTTGTTGCTACCACTATAATTGTCAACCTAGGAAACCCACTGGGAGTCCATTTGTGTTCTCTCTGTATGTAGAGATAGAAAACATCTGAGGTTTGCAATGAATCCTCCTCAGTTGAGGATAACAATGAGATAATCTTGTCTATCAACTTTTTTACTGTGTGTTATCCACAGTAAACTGAATTGGAGCCAAATTTATTATTCACTGTAATTTTTTGACTATCCATTATTCATTGTTTTATGAATAACAATAATATTTTGAATTAAAGTTCTCTTCCAAAACAAGTCAAAGTCAAAGTTTCAGTGATGCAGCTCAGTGCTCATATATTCATATTGCTAGGTGAACCTGACTGGTGTGAATGGTTGTTTTAAACCGTTTCTGCTTCTCCATATATCTATTTGTAATATTAACCCTTGAAGTGCCAAGTGAATTGATATATGATGATTTGCTGTTATTCACTTCAGGATTTAAAGCTAAAACTGCTTTCATTTATAAATGCTTTGTAAGATATAGATAATCCCCATTTTTGATGAGGTCTCACAAAGAATGTAACTAACAAATAGTAACTGCTTGAATTAATCATGGTTATGTGTCCTATTATGAAGCAATTGCATTTAGGCTAACTTTTACACAGTGAGACAGGGGTAAGTTTTACAAAGTTTGCCATATGAATATAATACTCTACAAACTCTCTGCCTCATACTCTTATTTGTATTCACAGTTACACATGCTGCTTTTGGTGGCTTTGTGTTGCTGGGTATTTGTACGGGCCTGTCAGTGTTCTGTATCACTGTGCAGTAACATGCACAGTAATAGACAACTGTGTCCTTGGGCTGTAGATTCTGTCCTGTTATTGTCACTTTGCCAAAAGAATTGTCTCTGCTGATGCTGAACTTGTTCTTAAAAACATTGTTATGGTCACTGCTCCCATCATATCAAATGTGTAAAATCCATTCCATTGGTTTTCCTTCATTCTGTTTGATCCAAGTATTAGTAATTCCATTGTATTTAGTAGTGCGAATTGACCAAAGCTTCTCACAGGATGCAGTAGCCAGCAGCAGTATCTGGGCTGCAGAGAACATGGTTGTTAAAGAAGCTGAACTGATATGAGCTCGTCTGCCCTCTCACTGATGCAGCCACATACTGAACAGTTTTGTGGAAGTGCTTGGTGTTCATTACAATAAAAGGACTGTGCGTTTGAAATGCCATAGTTGAAACCACAGTTGACCAGTTGAAACCCACGGATATAATTTTTTTTTTGTTTTGTTTATTATATTTATGCTTTTTTTTTACTACCTTAAGGCATTTCAAATCTACATGAGTTTTTATGTTTTTAATCTCTCTTTATTTCTCAGTTTTTTGTATTATTGTAGGGTCTTTACCTTAGAATATAAAGTTCCCTGAGGCATCTTTTGTGGTGATTTTGCACTATATAAATAAAATTGAATTGAATTAAACTCAAAACATTTTGCATTAAATGTATTGTTGTGATACATACAAAGCAGGGAAAAATGTTTCATTAGCAGAATTTATTATTGTTATTGAATCTTAAAAAAAAAAAAAGCAAAACTCAAAACAAGGATGTTGTTTTGAGGGTGAGTTTGAAATAGGATTTTGTACAGCTGCTCAAATGCTTTCAGTCACTGTGGCTCTCGAGCACAATAATAAACAGCAGAATCTTCAGTCTTCAGATTGTTCATCTGCAGATACAGCTGCTGTCTGCTGTTGTCTCTGGAGATGATAAAACGGCCTTGAACCGACTGAGAGTAGTAAGTGTTGCTACCACTGCCCCAGATGTGAGCAATCCACTCCAGCCCTTTGCCCGGTGCCTGTCTGATCCAATCCATACTGTAGCTGCTGAATGTGAATCCAGAGGTTGTGCAGGTCAATTTATGGGATTCTCCAGGCCTTTTATCCACTGGTCCAGATTGTGTCAGAGTCTGAGAATCTACACCTGTCAATAGAAATATTCAGGCAGATAAGAAAAGAAAATTAAATACTTTCAACAGATGTTAAAAGAACATTAAAATCGTTTTAGTAGAGTTTAACCTGCACAGTAGAGAGTCAGAATTAGCAGCACTGTCTTAGAGTCCATCTTGTTAAACTCTGTCAGTCCACTATTCTCTGCAGGGTCTCAGCAGTAAGATAAGTAGGTGGAAGTCATCTCAATATTTGCATAGGAAACATCAAAGGTAGAAATACATGAACACAATACGGATAAAATCTTGGAGAAGCTCACGGCTCTTCAACTGGAAATTGATAGACCTGGTGACCAGTGATGGACATTAACCTTTTCACGCATAGTGGTCACTACAGTGGACAGCTATTCAAAGACTGTTTTCTTGTGTTTGTGTCTGTGTTGATGGTTTACTTGCAGATAAACAACTACATTGGGCACTGATGTGTCACTCCATACCCTGCCATGTTTAAAAAAAATGAAAAAAGTACATATTTAAAAAAATGAAGTTTAAAATACACATACAAGTTAAAAAAGCTGTACGCCCGTAGGCCGAGGCTGACGGGAACAACAAAAAATTCTACTTGATATCGGGACTGTTTGACTATTTGTCCATATCCTTCCAAGGCCGCCTGCGTAGGCTGCGGACTGTTGACTTTCACTTAACAGGGTGAAAGGACACTCTTTGAAGCTGAACACAGGACACACATACGTTCGCACGTACTGGTACAGATACACACTCACCCACCCCCCTCCATCCCAAACGCCTGTGGAAGCAGATTTATTTTCTTATGTATTAATCACATATTTTAATCATATCACATTAGTATAGCAAGAGCACTCTTGTCACTTAGTTGTATGCATGTGCACTACAGATGGGCCTTAGGTGACGACTAAGCAGAAAACAAGGTCATAATTCTCTCTGTGAGGGAGGAGGTATAGCCCCCCCTGAGATGGGTCAACATGTAAGAGTTGTGGAATGTTTCTTTGTTTGGGAAGCTATAAAAGAGTTCAGGGCAGTGTCCATCCTCAGAAAACTGTTTGGTGTTTGATCTGAACATTTTCTCCACTGCAGTGCTTTTCTTTTTCTTTTAATAAACCTAACTTCAAAAGACACGCTCACCTAGTAGTTGCAGTTTTGTTTAAGATTTTCCACAACACGCTTCCGATGCATGTCACGTGCTTTACATGGTGTAAATGTGAATATTCATGTGCTTTTTTTGTATTGTCCTCAAACTGGTCTCCCAGTTAGGAGCTCAGTTCGAGTAGAGTTCTTTTTTCTCCTCTTGACCCCTGATGTGTGTACTTTCACTGATTTTCCTCTGGCGCAGCTACATCTGCTTATTTTGTTTGTTTTTTTTATTTCAATTAAAACTTACAAATAAACGTAAAGTGTAAAAGTTACACACTCATTAATAAATACGAACTGCTAAGAAGATTTAGAAAATGCAGCGCACACTCTCCACTATTTCACTTTCAAAGCCACTTCAGAATTCTTCCTACCTGCAAATAATCCCCATATCATCTATCCAAGAAACAAAAATCTACAGTAAGGTCTAAGGATCTTTATTACACATATTGCAAGATCCTTTCATACTCACCTCGCCCACTCATAATAACTACCCTCTTCAAAAACTGTAAAACCACAGTTGATCTGTTGATTCTGATTTCAGAGTCCAATTTGAGCCCAAACATAACAGAACCTGGCAGCACTGATGGCCACTATTCCTATGTCCCTTTTATTGAAAATGGAAATGGTAAGAATACACAGGAAGTATTTTATTATATAAACACGTATAAGCGTTAAAATCATTAAACAATAATAAACTCATAATTATACCAGCTTTAATCAAAACATAGAATGTGGGAGGAAACCTTGTGCGTGTGAGTTTCGTATGTGTTTCCCAAATGACTCAGCTCAACTGTCTTTAAAATCTACCAACCCATCTTTGTCGTCTTTGTTTTTATCTCAGTTAACTGTCAGTTATCTCACAATAAACTGAGTTAACTCACTACAAGTTTGTGTTCTTGTAAATGTACACTGTTCACATTTAAATAGTATTTTTTGTAGTTTTACTAACCACTTTTAACTACAAGTCACACTCTAACAATACATTTAGAATGACCAGTCATTCTAACAAATATGTCTTTGGTCTGTGGGAGAAAGCTGACATAAACCCATACAAGTACAGAACATAAATTTGATCTGGGAACCTCGCAGAGCCCTCTGACCTCTCTATGACCTGTTGTTTTTATGAGCACCATATATGATCCCACTTATGCTTTTTGTTACGCCTTCATTGTTTTAAGATTACCCCATGAACTTTCAAGACCAACAAGTACCTCTCTCTAGGCAAACCTGGGCATATGTGGTGAACACACAGACATTTGATTGAACATTATGTAAGGGTTAATTAATGGTTTTTCTTTCTTATTTTTTTCTTGCATCCTCTGTCCATTTGGTTTATTTCATAGCTTTTAAACAAACTAAGAAAAAAAAAATAATGTTACAGCTCAACTTGAATGAATGAGCAAATAATCCAATTTCGTTGTGTTGGTTGAAGCTTTTACTAGCTTACCTCATATGATTTTTAACATCTCTTTTATATATACAGAAGTAAAAGGTAAATTTAATTGTGCAGGAGCTAAAAACAATTTCAACTCCTATTTTGCCTCTCATTAAGGGCTTTGTGTTCTCTCAATAGGGACACAACCTTTGCTATATGTAGCCTATAAAGGGGGAGATTTAACTTGAATCTATAAAAAAGTACATAACAACTGAAACAGAGTTAAATGTGAAGGGTTTCCAAGAAACATGCAGTTAGGATGAGGAAAGCATGTGTTTTTGTACAGCTGCCCAAAGTACTTTAGTCATTGTGTGTGTCGGGCACAGTAATAAACAGCAGAATCTTCAGTCTTCAGGCTGTTCATCTGCAGATACACCTGCTGTCTGTTGTTGTCTTTGGAGATGGTAAAACGGCCTTGGACTGACTGAGAGTAGTAAGTGCTGCTACCATCACTCCTGATGTAAGCAATCCACTCTAGTCCTTTTCCAGGAGCCTGTCTGATCCAGTCCATACCAAAGCCAGCGAAGTTATATCCAGAGCCTGTACAGGTCAATCTGTGGGATTCTCCTGGTCTTTTAACTGCTGAGTCAGATTGTGTCAGAGTCTGACCTTTTATGCCTTTTTAGAAATAAAAAAACCCAGTAACAAAAAGAAAGGTAAATTATTTTTATTACCCATTATATGATATATATATTTAAGGAAGAGGTTTACCTGCACAGTAGACTGTCAAAAGTAGTAACAATGTAGTAGTCCTACAGTCCATCTTGTTTAACTGTGTCTGTCCTCAATTGTCTCAAGTTTGAGTTAAATAGAGTTCAGTTAAATAGTGGTGGGGGACATCTAAATATTTGCATTGACTCCTCCTGAACAGTAGGAGAGTCTTTTCACCCAAAATGTGACTTGGGATTTCAAATGTTTTTATTTTAAAACATATTTTAATCTAAAATATTTGGCTTTTTCTCCAAAAGCACATTTACAAAATTTAAAGCTGAACCACAGGTCACACATGAGTCATTATTGATCACTGACGGTTCACAGTTTTGATAATATTAACTGCAATACTCCTTTTTATATTTGGTTAGTTTTTTCTTATTAACTTGCGCAAGGGAAAGGTAGCACAAACATGAGAGATCAAAAAGCCTCATTAAATGAAGATTTTGAAACTTGCTGCAGATAAATTTGACACAAGTTTTTTTTTTTTTCTTTTTCTGTAAATGTATTTTTAACACCTGATAAATTTTATATTCCATTCCTGGCTGTAATGTTGTGAATTTTTACCTGCTGTCAGAGCTTTAAGGTGGTTATTTTATGTTGATCTGAGTCTCACTATGAAAATAAATATAAATAATTGTGGAGAAAATGTTTTTGGTATTAAATATTAAAATATGATGAGATTTATTCAATAAAATGAGCACTACACCAGATGTAATGCATTGTATTACGTTGAAGTATTTAATGTTTCTTCTTTTAACATTTGATTACAGTTAGTTTCAGCATTGTGATGCTGTATATGGATGCTCAGTACTATCAGTGAGTTTGGTCACATTGAAATATATGTGTTTCTGGCAGAGGGACACTGATTAATATTTCTTTTCTTAACTACACTGATCTTTTAGCTTACTTTTTTCTTTTACTATTTTTCACTCTTTTATCCTGTTTTTTTGTTTTTGTTTTTTTTTAAACTTAAAAAACCCAACACAAACATCCTCTTCCCTGCTAAGGACACTGGAGAAACTCCTACTAGCTAATTGACAAAATGAAGCCCTCTTCCTGTGCACTTGATATCCTGCTGATGAGATCTGTAAAGGAAATGTTTGGATCTGTCAACCCACAAAGTCTAATCTAATCTAATTAATACATCATTACTGACAGGTTGTATCCCTGTTTACTTACAAAAATCAGTTATTCAAACTCTTCTGATTAAAATCAAATTTTAAAAATCCTCTCTGGACACAAAAGTCTCTGGATAATTTAAAAAAAAAATCAAACTCCCTTTCTCCCTAAGGATTTACAAAATGGTTGTTGCTGAACTAACAGAAATGCTTCTGTCGACCTGTATAAAACAGACCACAGCACAGAGATGATGCTTCATAGAATGATGATGAATCATTGTTGGTAGCTGCAGATGCCATTTTTTTCTTTTTTTATTTGAGTGCTGCACTGTGTTTTACTGACTCACAGTGCAGCACTGGATTTGAACTGGATTTGCATTTATTTGGGCCAGAGATTAATGAGATTATCATCCCTTTAAATTGCTTTCGGTCTTTGCTCTGTGCCTCCAGTTTGAGTTACTTTAAGTTTGTCTTTTATAATGTTTTATCATCTCTTCCTATGATTTTTAACAATTATAATGTTTATATATTTGCTTTTAATTGACCCTCTTTTAGGTTCTTAATTCTCTTTGTACCCCATCTGCTTGCAGTTATAGCTTTCCAGTGATTTTCACCTTCTTCTTCTTTTTGTTCTTATTACTATTCATCACTAGGTTTTGAAATGCCTTCTTGGCCTCTAGCTTGATCTGTGTTTCGCTTGAATTTACTTTTTGTCAAAATATAAAACCAGCTTTGTTGGGTAATGGCTTTATTTCTGAGTATTGTTTTCAGTGGTGCAGTATAGGAGATTTTTGGGGACTTTGATGAGTCCCTAGACAAAAACAAACAATCACAAACATTTGTATAAAGGCACGGGGACATACGTGTAGATGACATCATTTTGCTAGCAGTAAGGACTACAGTGAAAACTGTGGTTAAGTATCTGTAGTGAACAGCTGTAGACTGCTATTGCTATTTAAAGGAAATATTTGGCTTAGTAAAGTTGAGTATTTGTCCGGGTCTGTTCATAACACTAACACATGCGTCTACATTAATGTACATGCATAATGTGGACTAAATGTATTAATTTTATCACAAATTTAGCTTACAGCCATTTTGTGTTGCCTTGTTAGCCCATATATTCCTTATTGGAATATAAGGAATATATATTGTAACTTATCTTTTCCCCTCATTTCTGCTTTATTTCATTCATTTTAATAAAATCACAAGGACTAATTTAATATCCGAAAATTTACCACTTAGAAACCAAATTGCTTCTCTACAGGCATTTGTTTGCTGGTTCATGTCAAAGTGAATTTAAAATGCTTTTTAAATATTGAACTAAAAGTAAAATTTAAAGAATTGCTGACAAGGCTGTGGGTAGGGGTGCAGGGGATGTTGCAATAGGTCTTCTCCTAAAAAGCAGGTGTCACAGCACCCCCTGCTTAATGCACAAGAACTGTAGGATTTTGTACAGCCGCTGAAAGAACTTTAGTCACTGTGTGTGTCGAGCACAATAATAAACAGCAGAATCTTCAGGCTTCAGACTGTTCATCTGCAGATACAGCTGCTGTTTGCTGTTGTCTCTGGAGATGGTAAAGTGGCCTCTGACTGAATCAGAGTAGAAAGTTCCACTACCATCGCTGTAAATGTAAGCAATCCACTCCAGCCCTTTTCCAGGAGCCTGTCTGATCCAGTGCATACCGTGGCCAGCAAAGCTATATCCAGATCCTGTACAAGTCAGTCTGTGGGAATCTCCTGGTCTTTTAACTGCCGGTTCAGATTGTGTCAGAGTCTGACCATCAACACCTGTCAACATAAACAAATGACAATGAAAAATAATTTAATTCCATAGTAAATTAAAACAATATAAAAAAAGAGTTTTAGTGGAGAGTTTTACCTGCACAGCAGACAATCATAAGTAACAACAGTGTCACACAAAGACATCTAAGTATTTGCATTAACTCCTCCTTAAAACTAGGAGACTTAAAATATTCAATAATTAATGTGAAGCCACATATACACTAGTTTCTTTTCAAAAATCAGATTAACAAAATGTACAGGCATTGAAAAAAAAAGGAAACTCAATATTTACTGCAAGGTTGAGCATTGGCTGCTGCTGCACACATCTGCTGTTTTAACAAACACTCTGGAAAAGATCTAAGATCTGTATCAGTCCTCTGTGTACTGCCTTCTGGTAAATGGTCGTCTTTTATGGCAAATCTATCTATAATACATATCTGCAATGTCTCGCCTCATGTTTTCAGCTCAGAGGAGGACTTGCTTAGTTTATATCTCTTAAAATTCTTCTAAGTGATGCGTCATTCACATTCACATCACAACCACTTTTTTCTGCACTTAAGTGCTTAGTATCTAACGTTTGCACTCCAATGGACCAGAGAGATGCATCAGAGAGAACTTGGGATTCAACGTCTTGCCTAAAGATACAGAATTGAGCAGCAAGGGCTCACACCAGCAACTTTCCTATTACATGTCATTACATGACCTGGTCTAGTACCTGCTGAGCTACAGCCAGCACCACAGAGACTGGCCAGTGGTGTGTTTCTTTAAATAAGTGATTCCTGGTAGACGGGCAACAGTATTTTTTTGCTCCACAATGTGAGTTAAAGGCAACAGGTTGCTACCCCATGTACCTGAAAGAGTTTTTCACTAAAGACTACAATACCCAGAAGAGAAGAATTTAAGAGAACTTTACTAAAAATGTTATGATAGATGTATACATGAACTTATTTATTTTCAATAATAAAAGAGTAGCTCTGGCACAGGGAGATATTTATCAAATGTAGATATTTATTCATACAACAATACACACCTTTGTCCTTTCTTGTAGTTAAATAAACATAAGAACTAATCATATCAAGGTTTGTGACAAATCACATGTAGTATTGTTTTTGTCCAAACTCTGATTATATCTTCCTGAGTATTTGTGCAGGTTTGTGTGGCCCAGAGACTCACACAGTAATAAACATCTGTGTCCTCAGGCTGTAGATTCTGTCCTGTTATTGTCACTCATCAACATCTGAATCACACATGAAGCTGCAAACACTGCTGATCTACAGTAACTGTTTCCTAAAGGGACAGACTGAACACCAACTGCCCTGTAGTGTCCTGATACAATCTGCAACATTAGTTTTGAGTTGAAATTCTAAAACATGTTTTTATTTGTTTTTAATTATTTATTGATACTAGTTTCTCTGTCTGTGTGTAAGGGTCACTGAAAAGAATCTGTGGAAACAGAAATCAGCATTGTATCCATCACTCATTAAATTACTTTGTGTTTCTAATGTGTTATTTGAGTGGACCCAGTAAAATAGGATGCAGCTGCGGTATTAGAACTGCAGACAAGATTTTTGGTCTTGAAGCTGAACTGATATGACCTGCTTTGTTTCCTCACTGATCCACCGTCACATACTTTACTTAAATTGTTAGGAAGTGTAGTGCAGTGGTTTACACGTTCCCTGGCTTGTGCCCAAGAAGAGTTGTAAACTACTTGGAGGTTCTGTCAGAATCAGCCAAATCAAATATGCAGAGCTGCTGTTATGGTATCTTTATTCCTCTCCCTGCATTACAATCACTGCTGTAAATTGATCCTCATCTTTATCATAAAACTCTGTGTATCTCTGTGTTTGTTTTATACAGTGTTTAAAGATCACTGGATTTGTCAGAACACTGTGATGAAATAGAAAATTAGTGTTTGTGTGGTTCAGTATGAAGCGTATTTTTCAGGTCTATTTGTTTGAAATACTTTGACGCTAACTGGTAAATGGTTAGACACACTGGTGTGTTTTCTAAAAGTTGGTCAAATACATTTATATTCTGTCTATCAGAGAAGAACTGACCAGACAAATGTTAATTCATAAAATCATTAGTCACATTGCAACGTTTTTTCGGTTGTGTCTTGCAGGTTGCTGAATATTTGTGCTTATTTGTCCTATTATATTTGCACCATGGACCAAGAACTTCACAATTTAGTTTCTTTGTAAACTTGTCTGAGATAAAAATAGACTTTGTTTTGACTTAGTCTTTAAATGTCTGCTACTTCAGTCTTTCAGGTAAACTCACGCATAAAGCTGCAGCTATCAGTGATCCATCTGTTTTCTAAAGGTAGAGATGAGACATGATGAGAGCTGCAATAAATGTTTTTATTCAAACTTCTATGCATATTGTCCTATAGAAATTCAGTATTTCTTATTTCTTCTGACACATGAAGGATTTTGTACAGCAGCTGAAACAGCTCCAGTCACTGTGGCTCTCGAGCACAATAATAAACAGCAGAATCTTCAGTCTTCAGACTGTTCATCTGCAGATACAGCTGCTGTCTGCTGTTGTCTCTGGAGATGGTGAACCGGCCTTGGACTGACTGAGAGTAGAAGATGCCACTACTATCAGTGTAAATGAAAGCAATCCACTCCAGTCCTTTTCCAGGAGCCTGTCTGACCCAGCCCATATGGTAGCTGCTGAATGTGAATCCAGAGCCTGTACAGGTCAGTCTGTGTGACTCTCCTGGTCTTTTAACTGCTGGTTCAGACTCTGTTAGAGTCTGACCATCAACACCTGTCAACAGAAATAAAGAGAGAGAATAAAAAAAATAAAAAATTACAATGATTATTTTGGGTAAAAGTTTTACCTGCACAGCAGAGAGTCAGAAGTATCAGCGCTGTCTTACAATCCATTTTGATTAATTGTCTTTCCACTATTCCCTGTATGCTTTGAGCAGTCTGATAAGTAGAGGTAGAAGAAAGGATATTTGCATCAGCTCCTCCTCAACAAGAAGACAGAAAAGTTGAATAAATAAAGAGTTTTTACTCAAAGACACTGTACTTCACTCAAGTATATATATATATATATATATATATATATATATATATATATATATATATTAGATTTTATTCATTTAAAAGTATAGTTATTTCAGTGTGATAAAACATGTTCCATACAAATATAATTTAAAAATAAATGTGGAGCATGTAAGTATAGGAAACACAAGCTCCTCTTGATTATGTTTGTCTGTTTAAATCTGGGGTACAGCTTAGTTCACACACTAAGCTGGAGTCATCACTGATCTCACTGTTTTCTAAAGGTGAAGACTATTTGTTTTCTCTTTTCCCTTCATTTATTTTTTATACATCAAGAAGGATTTGAAGGATTTTGTGTAGCTGTTAAAATTGTCTTTTGTCACTATCAGTAATAATAATAATAAACAGCAGAATCTTCAATCTTCAGCCTGTTCATCTGTAGATACAGCTGCTCTCTGTTTCTGTCTCTGGAGAAGGTAAATTTGAAGTGGCTGAGAATAACAGACTTTAGCAATGTCATAACTTCTCACACCTGCTCCTTTCGGCTGTTAGTTTTTCTTACACAAAATCTAAGTAAAAATCTTCCCCTTCCAAGTAGAGACTTTGAAGCAATGGCCCCATCTTGTAGTTGGTACTAAAACTATGAATGATATTAGAGAAGTATATTCTTCTCTGCTTTCAATTATGTTGTCAGATAAATTGGAATGAATTTGGAAGTCACTGTTAATGTGTGTTGAACCTGGACAGTTGAGATGCATTTTAATGTTGGATTCAATTTTCAAAACATGATATGGCATATTCATTGAAATGAGGACTACACCGTATGTATTACAGACAAAACCAAATGCTCTGTGTCAATGTTATAAATAGAGGAAGTATTTTTTGTATGACTCCTCTGGTATTTAAGTTACTGTGTACCCTTTGGCACAGTAATACACTGCTGTGTCCTCGGTCTTCAGATTGTTCATCTGTAGATAGACTTTACTGCTGGAGTCATCTCTGGAAATAGTAAATCTACCCCTGACTGACTAACTGGGAGTAATAGATAGGAGTACTAGCTGTATCTAAGCAATCCACTCCAGCCCTTTTCCTGGAGCCTGTCTGATCCAGCTCCACTCTGAGCTTCCAAAGCTAAATCCAGATGTTGTACATGTGAGTCTGTGTGACTCTCCAGGTCTTTTGACAGCTGGTTCAGACTCTGTTATGGTCTGACCTTGGACACAACTTGAAACAAAGAGAGCAACTAACAGGAGTGTTAACTTTCTGTAAGCCATACTGACAGTGTGTTGGGTATGTTTACAACTCTGCAGAACTCCTTTAAATATAATCATGTAATGCGATTCTCACTACATCACTGACACTGTGTTTACATTAAGCTCCTCCTATCACATTCAAATTCTGTTTCTAGAATCAAATTTGAAGTTGTGAATTCAGATTAACAATATTAAAAAAAATGTAATTCTCTTCCAGTTAAGAGATTTGTTAAAATTGGAATGAAATTTGAAATTAATTATCTATCCATAATTATTGTGCCAGTAGTGACTGGTTCTCCATTGTTAATACAAACAAAGAAAACATTGGTAAAACCTTATGAAAAAGAACCCCTGACTTTTGTTATGGAAAATCTTAAATAAAATTACAACCACCAGGTGAGTGTGTCTTTTGAAGTGAGGTTTATTGAAAGAAAAAGGAAAAGAAAAAAAACACTGCAGTGGAGCAAACGTTCAGATCAAGGCGGCTTTACCATCAGCCCCATCCTTAAAACCCCTTCCCTCACAGAGAGAATTATGGCCTTTTTTCTGCTTAGCCGTCACCTAAGGATTTACATCCCTGACAGTCAGAAGGAGTCTCACGACCTGTTTAAGGTCTCCCATTACAATGGCCTCACTGTGTGTGTAGAGCATAAGGCCCATCTGTAGTGCACATGCATACAACTAACTGAGAAAGTGACATTACTATGACTAATGTGATAAGATTAAAATATATGATTAATACATGACAAAAGAAATCTGCCATCACACTTTCCTGATAATGTTAGGCTCATTTACAAACTTCATATTGTCTCCAAATGTTTTAGTAAAGTGTGTGGCTGAACACACAGAAGTGAACTCCTTGTAAGGTTCCAGTCAGGTTTTAAAGCAAACTATAGCTCAGACACTGCTCTCCACAGATTTTCTGGTGGTCAGTGATAATGGTGATATCTTTGTGCTGGCAATCTCCCCCTCCCAATGATTTTAACCTTTATTATTAATTATTATTATTATTATTATTATAATTAAGACTGATAGTAAAGGTGAGAAAAGTAGGGCTTTCTACAGATGCTTAAAGTACTTCAGTTACTATGACTGTTAACAGCAGAATCTTCAGTCTTCAGACTGTTCATCTGCAGATACACCTGCTGTCTGCTGTTGTCTCTGGAGATGGTAAATCAGCTGACTGAGAGTAGAACGTGGTGACACCACTGGCCCAGATATGAGCAATCCACCCCAGCCCTTTTCCAGTAGCCTGTGTGACCCGGTTTCATCCAGATCTTGTAAAGGTCAATTTGTGGGCATCCTAATGATTTTCATAATAAATTTAAAGAAATGATAAAGTTTTAGTAAACGGTTTTATCTGTACGGCAGACAGTCAAAAGTAGCAACACTGTCCTACAGTCAAATCAAATAATAATGCAAATTTTTCCTATAAGTTATAATAATGGATTGCATAGCGCTACAGTTGTAGCCACAGCTGCCCTGGGTCAGACTGACAGAAGCAAGGCCGCCATATCGCGCCATCGGCCCCTCTGGCCATCACCAGTAGACAGTAGGTGAAGTGTCTTGCCCAAGGACACAACGACCAGCAACCTTCCGATTACAAGACGAACTGCCAACTCTTGAGCCACGATCACCTCTCGATCCCTTGCTGTGGGGAAAAAAATATTTTGCAATTTTACAGTCTACCATATCAAACCGTGAGTTCAGATCTTTCTTATATTGTCACGATGAGTTGTGTGGCTGTCGGTGGCTGGACCCACGTGCAGGACTCGGAGACAAAACATTAACTTAAACGACGGCTTTATTTGCTGGAGAGTCACCTTTGGACGATACATAAACAACAACTTAAACTAACTAGACAGGAGATGCTGAAGGTAGACGACCATGGATAAACACACAACAAACGTGGAGGACGCAACAACTGGCAGGGAAAAACACAGGGCTTAAATACATACTGAGGTGATTAGGGAATGTGAAACAGGAGGAGAGCACAGCTGGGACTCATCAGACATGACAAGACAAGGGGAGGCAAAACTCAACACATTGACATAGTACACAGACTTTCAAAGTAAAACAGGAAACTGAACAGATGAGGACTAAACTAGGGGATACAGTGACAGAAATCAAACCCAAGAGAATCAAAACACATCATGAAAACAAAGATAACTAATACAAACAGAAAAACACTGAGTCCACAGACTCAGGACCGTGACAGTACCCCCCCTCAAAGGGCTGGCCCCCGACAGCCCCAAACAAAAAAGGCACAAAGAACCAGGCCAGGGTGGGCGGAGGGGGCCCAGGATGGAGGGACAGAGACCAAACAAAAAAAAACAAGGAGCACAAGAGACCAGAACAAACCAAAAACAGGTCAACACAAAACAAGACTATCCACGAGTCCATAGCAAAGTCCGGGAGTCGACAACACAAGAGCCGAAACAGTTCAGGGGGCCGACCATGCACACAGCAATGGCGGCGACGGGCAAACAGTTCCGGAGGCCGACCGTGCACACGGCAACGGCGGCGACGGGCAAACAGTTCCGGAGGCCGACCACTCGAAAGGCAGTGGTGGCCACTGAGCAGGTCCGGAGGGCGGCCGCGATGCCAGCGGTGGCGACGAACTCCTTCCGGAAGCCGTCCCCGAAGGCCATGATGCCAACTTAGCGGCCTGGAAAACGGCTGGCAGAGGCGAGGCGGAACAGGTCGAGCTGGCACCGACGGCGGCGTGGCAACCGCAGGACCAGACGAGGCAGGACCAGACGAGGCAGGACCAGACGAAGGCGGAGCTGAAGCTGGACCAGACGTGGATGAAGACACGGAGGTTGGACCAGACGAAGATGATGAGGATGCGGAGGCCGGACCAGGCGAAGATGATGAGGATGCGGAGGCCGGACCAGGCGTGGATGACGGCAGCGGGACGGTTGCGGAACCTGACGGCAGCGGGACGGCAGCGGGACCTGACGGCAGCGGGACGGCTGCAGGAGGTGATGTGGAGATGTGCTGGCTGGGTCCTCCAGGGCCACCAGCAGATGTGAGGATGTGCTGGCTGTGGGCTCCTCGGACCCTCCAGCAGACGTGGCGTGAGGCCGGACGGGCTCCTCGGGCCCTCCAGCAGCCGACACTTGAGGCTGGCTGGGTTCTCCCAAACCCCCAGCAGACGAGGCAGGACACTGGTTGGGTTCACCTGAACCCCCAGCTAACATGACGTGAGACTGGACGGTTGACTGAAACAGAAGTTGTAGTGGTGGTCGCGATGATGGTCGTGCTGGGTGTAGTGATGGTTGTTGAACATGCAACAGAGCGGGTAACCGACTCTCAGCAACTCCTCTCCGGGGAACAGGGACGGGTACTGGGCCTGGTCGAACCCCAGCCACCGCCACCTGAAGAACAGATACAGGGCCAGGGAAGAGCTGTGTTCTGGCTGCCGTACCCCTGGGGGCCGGTGTGGGTGCAGCAGCTAGCTGGACCGCCGCTGCTCCCACCCGAGGAGCTGAAACGGGTGCAGGAGTCAGCGGGGTCTCAGTTGCCCCCACCCAGGGAACCAGAACAGGTACAGGCAACGACCGGGCGCCCACCATCCCCGCCCGTGGAGCAGATACAGGTGCAGGGATGAACGGAGCCATAGTCTGCCTGGGAACTGGAACCGGACGCGGAGAGCAGAGCAGAGGAGCTGTAACAGTCACTGGGAAAACCAGGTTTATGGTACCAGACATGGTTCTAGAAAACCGAGACTTACGGCAGGCTGACCTTGGTAAAACCGCTATTCTTAAGTTGTCCAGGTTGACGTTAGCAGTCTTAGAAAAAACGAGTTCAGGGGCAGTCACAGGTGCTGGAGGAATTATACAAGCGGTATCTGAAGAAACTGGGTGTGAAGCAACATAAAACACAGTCTTACAAAACGCAGCCTGGGAAGTTGCACACACAGTGTCCAGGGCTACTGGCTGAAAAGCACGGCGCACAGAGTCATACAAACATGATCGTGGAACCGAAACTTTAACTTGAGCAACCACTTCTGCAGTGTTCGAACCAAGTATTTTTGCCAGCTTGGTAACAGCAGATGACACCTGGTTGGTCTTAACCTGGACAGTCACAGGACGTATAGTCTGGAAGAGTTCACAATGAGCAACACAAACAGTCTTTGAATAAGCAGACTCCAGGCTTGTGAAATTTAACTCGGGGGAGGTTATGGAAACATGAGGTTTATCATAGGAAGCCTCAGAATGAACTGGCTGGTGAGCCGCGTAAACCATGGGTGAAGCAACACCAACAACAGCCTCATGAGGTATAGCCTGCACAGCATAGATGGAATGTGGCTGGGAAATTGAACTGTCCCTGTTTAGTTCAGCAGTAAGAGAAATAGTCTTTTGAGCTGCATCTTTAATGTCCCAAGTGAGATCATGATTGCCCAAGTCAGAAAATTTCATAACAGATTCACATATAGAATCTACATCTGGAAACTCACTATTAACTGATCCAAAAACAGGTGGCTCGGAATCAACATAACCTGCCTGAGAAGCGAAAACAGAAACCCCAGTCTTTTCAGAATGAAACCCAGAAACACCACTCTCAGTTACAGGACAAAAAACCTCTTTTGACTCTGAAATAAGGTCATCTGATTCCTGAATATTCTCAAACTTTGAAGAAACAAAAGAGGGAAGATTAGAATGCTCAGAGTCCCGAAAGACAGCCTCAGAGTCAGCCATCTTGGGATCATCAGTTTCTGTCTTTGCAGGCCCTGAGTTAACAGTCAAAAAGTTAACCGACTCCGAATTCGCCGGCTCAGAGCTGGAAATTCCCAGCGTGGAAGAAGCCGGGTGACAACTGTTCTGTTCACTCACCACGTCCAGCAGTTCAGAACTGGACTCAGGTTGCGGTGAGGGATGGCGACGACGAGAACGCCGCTTTCTCTTAGAAACTGGAGCGACAGAAAAAACGGAGGGTGTCGGAGCAACAGTGACTGGTCCCTCATCCTCCGACCACATTCCTGCCAGGCATGAGGCAGGTGAGGGGTGGTCGGAACCAGACGTGAGGGAGGAAGGAGTCCAATGCTGCGACTTCAGCTGCTGCAGAGGGGCTTTAGAATGCTCCGCCCGCTGCGGCGGCATGAGAAGGCTTGCTCGCTGTGACTGAGGCGGTGTGGATGAGGAGATGAGGGTGAATGGGGCCAGCTCCCGGGCTTTGACTGCCTCCTTAGCCTGGGTCAGCGAACGGCTGAACTCCGAGGCAATAGACAGCTTGCGCAGTTGAGGATTTCTGTCAAATATGGTTTGTATTGCATTCAGCCCGACTGAGAACGTCTGCAAATCTGAGGCGTGGCTAATGCGAGTCATCAGTCCGAGGATGCGAGCAAGGTCCACCTCTCTCTCGAGGTGAGCTGAGTCCGCTGGGTCCATGTTATGGTTGCGTCCTTCTGTCACGATGAGTTGTGTGGCTGTCGGTGGCTGGACCCACGTGCAGGACTCGGAGACAAAACATTAACTTAAACGACGGCTTTATTTGCTGGAGAGTCACCTTTGGACGATACATAAACAACAACTTAAACTAACTAGACAGGAGATGCTGAAGGTAGACGACCATGGATACACACACAACAAACGTGGAGGACGCAACAACTGGCAGGGAAAAACACAGGGCTTAAATACATACTGAGGTGATTAGGGAATGTGAAACAGGAAACAGGAGGAGAGCACAGCTGGGACTCATCAGACATGACAAGACAAGGGGAGGCAAAACTCAACACATTGACATAGTACACAGACTTTCAAAGTAAAACAGGAAACTGAACAGATGAGGACTAAACTAGGGGATACAGTGACAGAAATCAAACCCAAGAGAATCAAAACACATCATGAAAACAAAGATAACTAATACAAACAGAAAAACACTGAGTCCACAGACTCAGGACCGTGACATATATATAGAAGTAAAATACATCTGAATTAGTGTTGACCCCTCCCAGAAAAGATTCACTTGGAATGAACTTGTCAGATGTTTTTGCCTCTCATGTGTTTAGCCTGAATACTCCTTGAATATTTTTTGCTGTAAAGGAATTTTTAGTGTGAGTCAAATAAGTAATGCTCCTTGTCAGTGACAATGTGAACCAACAAAGAGTGGCTAATAAAGCTGGTTATCTTCAAACTCCCTCAGATATATTAACTTGACTAGAGTAAAGATTTAGTTTCATGATTTACTGAGTTCAAAATATTTTTCTTATTTACTATGAAGTGTTAACAACCAGACTTTGTAAGTGAAGCTTCAAGTTCAAATTTTATTCGCCACATGCAGTGGCAGGTTGCCCTGCAGTGGAATGAACCCGCCCCCCGACCTTACACACACAACACAGACATCACATGGGGATACAACTCAGAGAACGGTTGCATTACAGAAAAAAACACTGAAATGTACACCACAATGGGAAAGTACAAGAGGAAAAAAAGAGACCTCTACTCATGCTGGGCTCCTATGGGAGGGTAAGTAAACAGTCTACCAGCCAACCCAGGTGGCCTTGCATAGAGTGGGAAGAACAGTCTAAACACAGAATTATTATTATTATTAGGCAACAAGTGCAACTTAGAGATGTCACTGACATACAGGATGAAACTGATTACATGTCAGATGATATAAATCAGGGAGTTTTTGTTCGGCTCCAGCCTTGAGCCCACAGCTGGCGCCGAAGGGATAGCCGCAATAAAATGGTGTTTTTTCTTTTGTGCGAACAACTCATGAGAATTTCAAAGCTGCTCTTGAACATGGCGACACCGACACTGGTCTCTCAATCTCCCGTTGGAGAGCCGCGAGCTTCTCCATGATGTTATCAAACTTGCGCTCCGTGGTGTTGTCATTCTTGTGGTCAGAGAGCCGATTCTGAGAACTCACGACTGCAGTGAGCTGCTCCAAGATGTGATCCAACTTTCGCTCAGAGATGTTATTCTGAGTGAACTTCTCCTTGATGTAATCCAACATACGCTCTGAGTATTCACAGCAGCTGCAAGCTTCTCCAAGATCTTAACCATGCTGCACTCAGTGAGCCCATTCTGAGAAGTTGCACCTCGTCCCACTGTTTCAATCCCAGCGGGCAGCCTTGGGGGGGTTTGAACAGCCGGTTCCACTTTCTTAATTCTCCGATAAGCCAAGGCCAAGCCAGCTCCAATCAGCAAGAACCCTATTATCATGGTTCTGAATAGGTAGATATCTTCAGCGTCCTCAATCGACAGTCCCGCCAGGCACACGACCCTCCATGTCTGGTGTCAATAGTATTCAGAGACCAGTTGATCAAATCCATAATTCTCTTTTAGGTTTTAGAGAACAGACTGTGAGAGAGTGTACACGAGACAGGACAAGGACACAAGAGGCTAAGCAGGGAAGATAAGGGGAAGGAGGAGAGGAGAAAAAGTGCGACTGCCTTCGCCAAGAGCCAAAGAGAGAGTAGGGATTCTTATTTTAATAACTAAACATGTTCACTAAAATAAACACAGCTATAAAATGTTATACAAGATAAGTCAAATTTGCAATGTTGTAATAAGAAATAGAGGAAATATTTTTTGTATCACTCCTCTGGAACTCAACTCACTGTGCCTCTCCTGGCACAGTAATAAACTGCTGAGTCCTCGGTCTTCAGATTGTTCATCTGTAAGGCAAGGCAAGTTTATTTATATAGCACAATTCAACAACAAGGTGATTCAAGCTGCTTTACAGAGACATTAAAAACAAAAACAAATAAAAAGCATGATTAGAATTGATTAAAAAAAAACAGTAGATAAAATCAGTAGTTAAAATTTAAGTTTTGAAATTTAAGCTTAAAAGTGTGGATTTGGTATTTTATTCAAATGCAGCTGAGAATAGGTGAGTCTTCAACCTGGATTTAAATAAACTGAGTGTTTCAGCTAATCTGAGGCTTTCTGTGAGTTTGTTCCAGATATATGGAGCATAAAAGCTGAATGCAGCTTCTCCGTGTCTGGTTCTGACTCTGGGAACTGATAAAAAAACGGATCCAGATGACCTGAGGGATCTGGAAGGTTCATACTGGGTCAGGAGGTCACTGATGTATTTTGGTCCTAAACCATTCAGAGCTTTATAGACCAGCATCAGAACTTTAAAGTCTATCCTCTGACGGACATGCAGCCAGTGTAAAGACCTTAGAGCTGGACTGATGTGGATGTAGCAGTAAAGTCTATCTGTAGATAGACTTTACTGCTGGAGTCATCTCTGAAGATGGTGAATCTACCCTGGACTGACTGGGAGTAATACAGGGTGGGCTATTTATATGGATACACCGTAATAACATGGGAATGTTTGGTGATATTAAAGTCCTGTTTGTGGCACATTAGTATATGTGAGGGGGCAAACTCCTCAAGATGGGTGGTGACCATGGTGGACATTTAGAAGTCGGCCATCTTGGATACAACTTTTGTTTTTTCAATAGGAAGAGGGCCATGTGACACATCAAACTTATTGATAATGTCACAAGAAAAACAATGGTGTGCATGGTTTCAACATAACTTTATTCTTTCATGGGTTATTTACAAGATGACAGCCTCCTGAGTGGGTTTTTTTTTCATACCTTTGTGCTACTGAAAGCTAAAACTTCGTGACACCAAAAGTCAAAAATGCTTCAGTATTCAAATAGTGTTTTCAGTCACAGAAATACCAGGAAATACTGCACCACAGAAAGCAATAACTCAGGAAATGAAACACGTGTGACTGAGTGCAAAAACATAAAAATAAAAATACTGCTTATGGTTCTGGCTCATTTAAAAAAAATGATATGAAACTGCTCTGCCTTTTTCTTTCAAGCTTATGATTTTATGTTTAAAAAAATACTAACTGACTTATTCTTTCAAGATTGCTTAATACTCTAATTTGGTCTTTGGATTTTGCAGAACTGAAACTGTTAAATTTGTTAATCTCACTTTTCTCCACTGCACCTGCAAAAACAGCTGCTATCTGCTGTCAACTCTGGAGGTGGAGCTGTTGAAGTGAATGACTGCTACTGAGAGTAATCTGCATGCCAAATATCCTTGGGCAAGATACTAACCCCAAATTGCCCTCCGATGCGTTCATCTGAGTGTGAATGTGTGTGTCAATGTTTATCAGTTGCACTTGAGTTTAGTAGTGCTTGTATGAGTGGATGAATGTGGCATGTTGTATAGATAGTATGTATAAGAATCAGTCATTTTACCATTCAGTCCATAGTGGCAATAAAGCCGCAAAAGAGACGGTGAGCAATTCAGACAGTCTCAAATGCCAACGAAAAAAAAGTCTGTTGCACATGTATTTATTATGGTTCATATTTGTTTTTTAAATCATTGTTATTTTGATGCGATAAAGATTTTTTTTCTATTAAAAAAAGAAAAAAAAACCCAGCATATTATACATTTCATTCTACTCTCCATTCTAATATAGGCTATTGCATCTTTGTAAATGTCACAGTCATTGTGGTTTAATAAACACCGGCTTTCTGAGCTACACTCACTGTTCTCTAAAGGGAGAAACTTGATATTAACTGCCCTCTAGTGGTTTTTTTTTGTTGTTTGATTGTTTGGTTGTTGTTGTTTTTTTTTCTCATACTGTACAAAATATGTGTGTTTTTGTTTCCTTTTTCTTTTTGCCTCATCTTTCTAAGATTAAATATTGCCAGTTTCAATAAAACCCACATAATCAGCATTGATTTTGATGGGATTTGTATAGCTATTAAATTAGCTCCAGTCAATGTGGCTCTCAAATAAAATCCAAAGTACAAGTACAAGTACTACTACTGCTAATAATAATAATAATGAATAATATTGTATCATGATAACAAATAAACAGAATTGTAATCAGAAAATTTTATTGAATTGAATTGAATTTAGTACTACTCCCTAAGGAAATTATGTCAGATAGCAAAACGTATCCATTGTTGTTCAGACTAACAGTTTAATGACCGTCTGAGTTCTGTGCCATTATGCTTCTTAGAGGTGCGTCACTCTGGGATGTGTGTGAAAGTTTCAGTGAGAAGAATTCCATAAACCCTCTCTTTCAACATTAATACAGATGCAATGATAAGTCTGATGAGTGTGTTGCAGTTTTGTTTCTTTTCATTCGGGTGGAAAAGTTGTTACAGCTGGACCTGGAAAATCCATTTAAATAGCTTGAATGTCTAATGAGGCCTGAAATCTGAACAGATATGAAAAGTTTATTATTAACTGATCACCATGTTATATGAAGGATGGATACTGCTCATAATGAAATCATCTTCTTGATGGCATTGAAGGAGACAAGAATGAAGAGCACAGCTGAAAGAACTGAAAAAAAAAAAAACTTCCAGAACTTCTCAGACAAGTCCAAAAGAGACACCTCAGTAGTATTAGTAACAATAACATTATTTTTAGCAATATCCTCATTGCATTAAAATTAAGATGCAAAATAAATAAACTGTAATTAGAATTATGCAAAGATGCCCAAGCAGGTTCAGTCACTGTGGCTCAAGCACAGTAATGATCCAGTAGTCACTAAATGTGAATCCAGAGGCTGTACAAATCAGTCTGTGGGATTCTTCAGGCCTTTTAACTGCTGGTTCAGAATTAGTGAGGGTCCAACCATCAACACATATCAGACAAATTAAGAAAAAAAAAGCCAACAAAGAAAATGGAAATAACACAGTTAAAAAGTAAGTTTTAAAGTTTTTCAAGACAAAATGTGGTGGGTTAGAAACGTAATTCCTTTCTGAGTAAAAACTTTTGTTCTTTATATCTAATAAAATAACTTCATTGTTGTTTTGACTGTGTTGCTGCAGGGAAAATGCAGTGGGAATCTGTGGCAAGAGTTTGGCCTTGGATGATTGTGAGTTGATCTATTGGTAATGCCTTTGGGCTCAAATGTGGGAATACGCACCCTTCTTCCCTCAGTCAATCTGTACAGACAAGTGAAGGTGAGAGCTGTGTTTCAGTGTCTTCATTCATCTTTCCTCAATATTTCCCCTGTTTAAGGGCACAACAAAACCACTAAATACTAGTGAAAACCTTCATCTGCCCAGCAGGGAGTGAAACATAGGAGTTATACAGTCCATCATATCAAAATGTGAAAACTGATCTGTCATTCTTTCTACAGTCAAATACATAGATGTGAAAGACAACTGAGTTTTGCATTAACTCCTAGTTTTACTAGTTGAAAATCACACTGTGATTAATAATATTCTCAGTTCTGTCACCTACGAGAAAACACAGCGCAGAAATTAAATCATTAAAAAGGTAAATGATAAAAGATTTGAAAGTTACTTTATTAGTTTTGGAGTTCTCTTAAAATTGAAGATGTACTTAACTGTACCTAACGTTTTTGCAATCACAGCTAAATTCAAAGTCTGCTCATCTAGCTGTTATCTAAAGGGTGAGACTTCACACTGACTGTCCTCCAGCATTCCAAAAAGAATGACAATATTAGTTTTCAGTCTAAATCCTAAAGCATATTTTTGTTTATGGTAGTGAAACGTCAACAGTGATTTTAGAGTTCAAACAGTTTTACAACTCTGACTTGTGTGATTTGAGCAAGAGTCAGCTCTGTTAGGGTATGAGCAGGCTGGGTTATGTGTTATTGTTTTGTGTTTTGTTCCATAAGCAGGCGTTACCAGGTTGGAGCTGCCTCAGATGAGGACCTCTCCCAACTGTTCTAGATTGCCTTCATCAGGTCAGCGTTTCTCAAGAGGCAAATTCCACCACATTGTACTACTACCTCTGTGGTAACACTTGTCTCCTCAATCCGTTATGCACCGTCTTTATTCCAAGCCTCCTGTTAACCTATCTGTGTGTGATCTCCAGCGCCTGTTTTCCATCCTTTCACTGCCTCAGCTGTTTGGGTGATGTGCTGCGCTCGAGCCCTCAGATTAACCAGCTTCCTCCACTGTCATCCTGCCTGCCAGGCAGTTCTCCTGCTCAGTCGCTAGCCCCCCTCCCAGTCCCCATTTCAGATTTTCCCAGAGAAGTCTGTTTGTTTAAATACACTGCAACTGTATATAAAGACAGCATTCACTTCAAACTCGTGTTTGTGAATCCACACCCTGGGTCCAACCTTTGGCTTAACCTGATTAGAGCTGACAGAGTAATTGGTGTAATCACTGTCACATGTAACAACAAGCAGCATTCTTCCATCCAAGATTTACTGAATGTGAATCCATTGGCTGTGATTGTCAGTAGAATAGCAGCATTATAGTTCAGTCTTTTTTCAGGATAAAAGGAAAGAAATATATAAATATAAAAGGAAAGAAAACTAATTTGCTTGAAGTTGGAAACTATATGAAGACAAAAACAAGTTAAAAGCAACATTCCTGTGTTGTAGCACATATGGTTAGAATTAAGTTAAAAAATAAACAGTCCTGATATTGGCTGCAAAAGAGTAGTCATTATACAGATTCACAATTACAACATGTGTGTGGTGGTGTGTTGCATGTTGCTGATTATTTGTGCAGGTCTGTCAGTGGTTTGTATCACTGTAAGGTAACGTGCACAGTAATAAACAGCTGTGTTCTCAGGCTGCAGATTCTGTCCTGTTATTGTCACTGTTTGAGCAGAAGTGTCTCTGCTGATGCTGAACTTATTTTTTAAAGCATCATTTTGGTAAGTGCCTCCACTATACCATATGAAAAAAATCCAATCCAGTAGTTTTCCTTCACGTTGTCTGATCCAACCTGTTCCATAACCACTATCAGTCAGAGAATAACCAGAGACCTGGCAGGTGATAGTTAAAGATTGTCCAGGCTGTACAACCAGTGAGCTTGGCTGGATGTGATCAATGCTGTACACACCTGTGGAAACAGATATAACAATTAAATTATTAATTTAATCATCTAGTATTTCTGTTGTATTTAGTAGTGTGAATTGACCAAAGCTTCTTACATGAACCAGCAGCCAGCAGCAGTATCAAAGCAACAGAGAACACGGTTGATGATGAAGTTGAACTAAACTGATGCGAGCTCCTCTGCCCTCTCACTGATGCAGCAACACACCTCAAAGTTATAAGCAAGTGCTTTAAATTCATTTGAATAAACAGACTGTCCATTTACGCAAAGCTTCAGTGACTGATGACAAATATGAGATATTTGTCTTATTATGTCTTTTATAATGCATTTCATTTTGACTTGATCTCTAAACAGTATTTTTTAAATTAGTTTTCAGACTGTTCATCTGCAGATATGACTGTCGTCTGCTGTTGTGCAAATGTGCATAGTGTGTGTTAGCTAACCAGTACCAGAACCAATAACCTAGTAAAAAATACAAACACTAAAAATGCTCCCGGCAGCAAGAATGAGCATTATGTTAAGAAACTGAGGATATACTGTCCATTTACACTAGCTGTCTCTTATGCAGTAAGTGGTTTTTCATTATTTGGCTAGCTGCACTGAAACTGGAAAATCCACTGCTTAGCTGTAATGTTTGGGTTCGTAAAACACTTTATAAATAAACTGTCTAGAGGAGAGTTCATTTGAATCAGATGACAGTTGATTCACCAGAGCTGGAGTCAGAAACTCATTCCTCCTCTGATCTGAGTGTGCACTGGATGTGAGTCCAAGTCCATTTTCCTCATTTTTTTAAGGACACAACTCACACAGGTTTTCAGCTAAAAGGTCGCTGGTAATCATGTTGTTGGTTCAACAGTTATTTTATGTGTCAAACTGTCATCAGTGGCATTCATCATAGAGTCAACAAATTAAATTTGCAGAAATGATGTTTTGACAATAAACTGCCCAATGGTACCATTTAAAGTTGTTTGTTTCTAACTTCCTGTTTTTGTATAGACACAACAAGGGTTTCCTTGTTGTCAGGAACAAGGACTGGACTCAAAATGAATGAAAACACAACCAGAGTCCAAAGAAAAACTTCCTGAAAACCAAATATAAAGAATTAAGAGGTGACTCAAGACTTTAAGACAGTATTGTAAATGTGAAATTGGAACTATAGTGCACACTGTACATAAATGTAAATAAAACGTTTTTTATCGTGAAATAAACATTTTTTATTGGTTTGTTGTATCAGAAACATAGTAAGCTGGCAGTGATAAAAACAGAAATCCAAAGATCATTTTTTTTTCATTCTCATCTGGAAATCAAATTCCCTCACTTGAAATGACAATGGAGAGACTTGCTGCGCTGTCCGAATGGTTCATTATTGTCACTTGGTGACGTCATTCCAGCTTTTTCTTTTTAACATTTCTGTGTGTTTGAGAAAAAAAAGAGAACAGAGAATTTCCCATAAGCAGAAAAGTAGAGTATGTCTCATAAGCATTACATATCATGTCTGAAACCTGATATTATTTATTTACTTGTTTTTTTTAGATTGATTGGAACTCAGTGATGAAAAAATGCATGGAAGCCTTGTTTTTTATTAATTGTTTTTTTTCTGGGGGTGTGTTTGTGTGCGCTCATGCACTTTTTTCACTTTGTATCCTGTTAAAAAAAATATTTTGTTGTTCTGTTTCTTTTCATCAGGGCAACACACTGTTTCAGCTTGGACATTCATTAAATCAGCTGGAATCACCTGAAAAGACCTAAGAAAGATCTCCAGAAAAACTGGCTGTGACCATTTTAGCTGACCTCCATGTTTTATTAACTTTGATAATGGAATCACCTTATAGATGTCACTGAAGAAGGCACCAATGGAAAGTTTAGCAGAGTGAAATAAAATGAACTACAGACACTTTTCTTACAGTAATACTATTAATAGAACTATTGTTAGTAAAATTTTCATTATACTGCAGTTATCATTGAAGATAAATGTATCATAGTGAGGAGTGTAGGATTTTGTACAGCTGCTCAAACAACTTCAGTCACTGTGGATCCGAGCACAGTAATAAACAGAAGAGTCTTCAGTCTTCAGACTGTTCATCTGCAGATACACCTGCTGTTTGCTGTTGTCCTTGGAAATGGTAAAACGGCCTTGAACTGACTGAGAATAGGAAGTGCGGCCATCACCATAGTATATGTAAGCAATCCACTCCAGTCCTTTTCCAGGAGCCTGTCTGACCCAGACCAGGCTGCGGTCTCCAAAGTTATATCCAGATGCTGTACAGGTCAGTCTGTGGGATTCTCCTGGTCTTTTAATTGCTGGCTCAGATTGTGTCAGAGTCTGACCAACAACACCTGTCAACAGAAATAAAAAAGGACATCATAACAAAATAAAGTATCATCGTAAATTAAAGAAACAGAAGAACATCAGTGAAGAGTTTCACCTGTCCAGCAGACAGTTAAAAGTAGCAGTGCTGTCCTATAGTCCATCTTGTTCAACTACAACTGCCCACTGTTTTGTCATGCTCTAAGCAGTCAGATAAGTATAAACGAAAAACATTAAAATATTTGCATTGACTCCTCCTTAAAACTAGGAAGAAGTGTTAAATCATAAATAATGTTTTTTTTTTTACATTAACTAACCATCATGTTTTCACTGATTCCTTCACAGAAACACATTTAGAAAGTTTAGAGGAAAAAAAAGTAAATTGTCAGCTGTATTCAGAAAGAAGTTATTTTCAAATGGATTTTTGCATCAAACGATGTTGCATACTTTGATTGTCCTGATTGTACTGAGTACACACCGTGGTTAGTTTGAATTTCTCTTATTTATTTATTTATTTGTTTATTTATTTATTTGTTACTTATAATAAACAGTTTCTTTTAACTGGAATTTGTGTGCATTTTTTTTGTTTTATTATGGTCATGTGGCCCAGTTTGTGACACGTGTTATTACTGATTTACTGACTGTGAATCCTGAAGCTATACAGTTCAGTCAGTGGCATTCTTTGGCTCATATTGTTCAGCACACAAAACTGAATAAAAGTTCTGATAAATGATATAGAAAAATATATAGTTGTGGTTCACTATGAAGATTTTTATTTCCTCAGGCATATTAATAGAATTTCCTTTAGCCAACTTCTGCACAGTAATGCACAGTAGTTTATTTTACAAAGCTAACCACATAGAATAGAATAGAATAGAATTCAACTTTATTGTCATTGCACATGCACAGGTACAGGGCAACGTACCTTCACATATGAAGAAGCTATTTCTTATATAGCACTTTTTTACTTCATATGGCATTTCTCATTTACCCAAGCATGTTTTCTACATATAAGTGCTTTCTATTGAACATTCACAAACATTTATAATCCAATGAAAGGACTGGAATCAGCAAACTATCTGCTCTCTCTCCTGAGCTAAAGCTACCCTTTGCCATACGGTAAGCTCTCTGTCTCACACTGGTATTATTTCTATTCACAATTACAGCACAAGCATGGTTGCTGCTGAGTATTTGTGCAGGTCTGCCAGTGGTTTGCATTACATTGTGGTAACATATACAGTAATAAACAGCTGTGTCCTCAGGCTGCAGATTCTGTCCTGTTATTGTCAGTGTTTGAGCAGAAGTGTCTCTGCTGATGCTGAACTTGTTCTTTAAAGCATCATCTTGGTAAGTGCCTCCACTATACCATATGTAGAAAATCCATTCCAGTGGTTTTTATTCACCTTGTCTGATCCAACCTGTTCCATAGCCACCATCAGTCAAAGAATAACCAGAGACTCGACAGGTGATAGTTAAAGCTTGTCCAGGCTGTACAACCAGTGAGCTGGGCTGGATATGATCAATGCTGTACACGCCTGTGGAAACAGAAATCAGTATTATCTATATGATTTATTTAATTATTTAGGATTTCTGTTGTATTCAGTAGCGTGAATTGACCAAAACGTCTCACGTGATGCAGAAGCCAGCAGCAGTTTCAGAACTACAGAGAACAGGGTTGATGATGAAGTTGAATTGAACCAATGTGAGCTCTTCTGTCCTCTTATACATCACAATTATGAGGAAATGCATTATGTCAGTTTGAATAAAGGGACTGTACGTCTGCAATTTAACAATTTAATAATGAAATCTACAAACTGAATACAAATTGGAAATATGTGAAATTTCTCTTTTTTGTATTCATAATATTCTCTGGTTTAAAACATTTATTCTTTTTTTCCCATAAACTCCTTAACTCCTATAAGCAAATTCATTTTGAAAAATCAATAAAGTTAAGAAGGAAATGGAAGAACATGTGGCTCCTATGAAGCAAAGCATGAATAAATAAGAACTATCTCAAGACCTTTGCAGAGCACTGTACTATACGGTCTACTGTACTGTACATAGATTACTGAAAATGTAATAATACTAAAATCCTGAGAAAATACCTTTAAACAGCTGGAATATCTGATGAGGCCTGAAATGATGTCCACACATATGAACAACTGCTTATTAACTCACCACCATCCAATCACCACACCATCTGAACTGTGGGTACCTTTGATAATGAGATCGTTTACATGATGCCACTGGAGGAGACCATGTCTGAAAGTACTGTAAAGAAGCAATATGAACTTCTTGGTAGCATTAGTAAAATCCTCAATATTCTACAATTGCCATGCAAAATAAATTAGGCAGAATAATGACTGCATGATTTTGTACAGCTGCTCAAACAACTTCAGTCACTGTGACTCTCGAGCACAATAATAAACAGCAGAATCTTCAGTCCTCAGACTGTTCATCTGCAGATACAGCTGCTGTTTGCTGTTGTCTCTGGAGATGGTGAATCGTCCTTGGACTGACTGAGAGTAGTGGATGTTACCACTGTTATAATGGCTTGCAACCCACTCCAGTCCTTTTCCAGGAGCCTGTCTGACCCAGGCCATCCAGTAGTCACTGAATGTGAATCCAGAGGCTGTACAGGTCAGTGTGTGGGATTCTCCAGGCCTTTTAACCACTGGTTCAGACTCAGTCAGAGTCTGACCATCAACACCTGTCAGTTGAATGAAAAAGAAAAATAATATAGTTACAACACAAGTTGTTATTTTTCAAGGCAAAACAACTAATTACGAGTGAAAATCTTCACCTGCCCAGCAGAGAGTTAAAAACAGCAGTCCTGTCTTGTAGTCCATCATATCAAACTGTGACTCTACTGATGTGTCGTTCTCGCTACTGTGAGATAAGTAGAAGTAAAAAGCATCTGAGTTTGCATTAACTCCTCCTCACTGAATAGACTGAGCAGAAATTAACGTAGTCAACACTTTTAAGTGTTAAAATCACACTGAGCTCAATAACATCCTCAGTTCTGTCACCTATGAGAAAACAGCATAAAAATAAACAAATAAAAAAGGTACATGAGATAACATTTGAATGCTTTTAAGTCAGACTTCCCTTAAACAGATCAGACATTGTTTGTGTTAACAAGTGTATTAACTAAAAATATCCTCAAGTGGCTCCCAAGCACAAAAGTAATTGTAATAAATAAAATAATTTCACACCGGTCATTTAAATCTGCTTTGAACTGACTGAGAGTAGTATTTGCTGCTACAGCTGTAACTGTCAAACCAGACAATCACATCTACTCATTTTCTGACAGCCTGTCTGATCCAGCTGATGAATGAGAATCTCAGAGCTCTGGTCTGTTTTATTCTTCAGGCCTTTTAACCAGTGGTTCCACCAGAAACTGGCCATCAACATCTGTCAAGTCGGTAACTTTTAAAAACTGTGTTTTTTTTTTCAGTTAATGAAAAAATAAATAAATAAACTCAATAATATTTTTCAGATATCACCAATAGTAATAGTATCAACTGTTGTTCAGACTAACAGTTTTAATGACAATCTCTAACTTCTATTATGTTACAGGTCTCCACTGGAGGGGCTTTTTTAAGAAGCACAGGGATCTGACTGTATCGTCACTGTTCACACAACCTAAAGCTGCTTTGTTAGTTTTACAGTATAATTTTAAATTGCACAATTGTTGAGGACATAAATGCAACAATAACATGATGTAACTATTTAATTTATAAATATTAAAGTAATTAATAAATAAATACATGCAGATCTATCTACAGATAAAGGACATAATATTCTCTTGCTGTCTTGACCTTTGACCTCGAGCTCCAGGGATGTACAGGACTGCTAATCTTTGTACAGGACAGTAGTTGAGAGTGAATAAGAAGACACCCAAAGAAGTTTCTCTTTGCTGCTGGAAACCAAATTCATTGCCCCCAAATGACAACCAACAGGAAGACACTCGATAATCTCGCCGTCCTAAAGGGTGATCTTGACACTGGACGCCCTCTAGTGTTCCGAAAAGAATGACAACATTAGTTTTCAGTCCACATCTAAACCATATGGCTACATCAGTTAGTGATACCAAAACAGTGATTTTAGGAACCAAATAGATTGACAAGCTCTGACTTGTGTTATGTTTGTGAGCAAGGGTTAGCGCTGAGAGAGTGTAATGAATGTAATCATGTGACAGCAGTAAGTGACTCCAGCTCTTTTTCAGGCACCTGACCCCAACCGTCCAGGATTTACTTGTGAATCCATTGGCTGTTATCTTTGATTAGGATAAAATCATCATATTTCAGTCTTTTTTCAGGAGCCTATCAGGCCCAGAAAATCCAGAGCTGACTGAGGGAATACAGAAGCAGTACAGCTTAATCTGTGGCCTTTTACAGGCTCTGACTCAGGGCCTGACTCTCAATATGAAAATGACAGTCCTGATCTACGCTGCAAAAAAATAGCCAACACTCTCCATAATATAAATATTTATTTGTTTACCATGAAGATGATTATTTCTCTTTCTATTCAGTGTGTGTGGTTCAGCAGGAAGACTTCTATTTCCTCAAGTTCATTAACAGAACTTCTTTTAGGCTAACCTTTACACAGTAATACATAGTTGTTAATTAAATATATTTAAATATGCTACAAGCATGTGCAAGTGTTTGATTGCCTGCTGCTGAATAGTGAGTATTTGTGCAGGTCTGTCAGTGTCCATTCCATGAATTTTTCATTCACGTTGTCTGATCCAAGCTGCTGCATAGCTGCTATCAGTCAGAGAATAACCAGAGACGTGACAGGTGATGGTTTAAGGCTGTCCAGGCTGCACAACCAGTGCGTTTGGTTGAATGAGATCAATACTGTACACACCAGTGGAAACAGAAATCAATATTACTTAAATGATCAATTTAAACTTTCCCATGTCTGTTGTCTTCAGTAGTGTTAATAACCCAAAGGTTCTCACATGATGCAGCAGCCAGCAGCAGTATCAGAGGTACAGAGAACATGGTTGATGATGAAGCTGAACTCATCTCTTCTGTCCTCTCACTTTTGCAGCCACAAACTTCATTGCATTTGCAATTACTTCTTTTTGATGTGACGCTTTTTCTCTGATTTGAAAGGGTTTTTTTTGTTTGCTTTTTTTTTCAATTTTACTTGATAGTAGTTTTTGCTGCAAATCAGTCCACTCAGTACTCGGAGGTTAAATAATAAATGTCAGTCTAGTGGCTGACAACAGGTGACTGGAGTGTTTATGCAGTTCTGCCACTTTAATCAATCATTATTGCTGACTTTGCCTTTATGTGTGTGTCTGGTATGAAATTCTTTTGTCTTTGTCTGTTTAACAAACAAAAACGATGATGATTCACAACTAAGAATGCCTTTGATGATTCTCTAAAAACTTACATTTCTGTTCCCATGACTAAAGGCACAAAAAGATTGGTTTTGTTTTTTTTACTTAGTCCCAACGTCTTTCGGGTTTTATTTCATATTTTCTGTTATTATGTCACCAAAATATGCACACGACTGCGGTGACATAACCTTGACGGCCGCTCTTTATTGATCTGTCGGTTATGAGTGGGTGTAAGTGTGTGTAGATAGACTGCATTTTTACATGACTCATTTCATGAGTTTAATTTTTTTTTAATATCTTTAAAGTTCACACCAAGGCTACCAAATTAATTTCAGATGTGTGGGATGAAAAAGCAAAAGTAAATGAGAAATAGTTTTGCTGATGGGGATGGACCTGGAGTTGAACTGCCAACCTGACTGCTCACAACCATCTTTATAGCCTCTGTAGCCTGTAGCTCCATGCAAAATGTACTTAAGTTTAACAGTAAGCAAATGAACTGGTATAAATGTAAGTCAGGACCACCTTATGAACTGTTAAACAACTTTAAACTAGCTTTGAAATAAAAATTTCAACCAGCATGTGGTGAGCACACATCCAAGCTTTTGACTTTGATGTACTTTGTGCTGCTGGATGTGTAAAGTGTGGAGGAAATGGATTTGAGAGGAAAACTTTCATCCTCCCAATCCAGAGTGTCCTCTGGCTCATTTCATAAACCCATGTGTTACATGGCACTGTCTCTGCAGGAGATTGTTTTTTTTTATTTATTTTTAATCAGACTGGGCCAGTCTGATCTCATTCTAATTTCCTGTAAGCAAAAGCATTTTGAAAATTTTCCAAAGATTTAAATTATTAATTATTATTACTTATTGTGGACATTGACTAAAAAGGCTAAGCACAGATAATTTTATTAATTCTGTGCTGATGGTTTTGGCTCCTTTAGTATTTGCAGTTTTAGATTTTGTCATTTTAAACTCTAACAATAAAGAAGTGTAAGAAATAAATAATCAGTTAAATTACATATAACAAATAGCCTTGCTATTGCCCACTTCTCACCCTCTGGGGGATAGGCTCTAGGACCCCGGCTACACCGAAATGGACACAAGTAAGAAAATGGATGGATAGATGGGTGGAATAAAAAAATAACATTTTAATTCAGCTAAATAATTTGAATTACTGAAAGTTACTGAAAGAACAGTGGCAATTAAAACTGTTGGCCGAACTGTTCTCATCTCCTGAGTCATTAGGCCTGAAATGATCATCAAAATAAATAAACAACTGCTTTATTAACTGTGAGTATAATGAGGTGACCTTCTTGGTGCCACTACTTCCATTCAGGCATGAATTTACAGAGAATAATTAAAAATATTCTGTAAAATGTGACATCCTAAGACACCAATTATGCAAAACACATGCAACAATCAGGAGCACAGTGTAGGATGTTGTACAGCTGCTGAAACACTTTGAGTCACTGTGGTTGTCGAGCACAATAATAAACAGCAGAATCTTCAGTCTTCAGACTGTTCATCTGCAGATACAGCTGCTGTCTGCTGTTGTCTCTGGAGATGGTAAAATGACCTTGGACTGACTGAGAGTAGAAAGTTCTACTGCCATCAGTGTAAATGTGAGCAATCCACTCCAGTCCTTTTCCAGGAGCCTGTCTGACCCAGCTCATACCGTAGCTGCTGAATGTGAATCCAGAGGCTGTACAGGTCAGTGTGTGGGATTCTCCTGGCCTTTTAACCACAGGTTCAGATTGTGTCAGAGTCTGACCATCAACACCTGTCAATAAGAATAAAATGAATGAAGAAAAAAATGAATTATTTAGAAAGTAAAATAACATAAAAAAAACATGAAATTAGTTTTAGTGGAAAGTTTTACCTGCAAAGTAGACAGCTAAAAGTAGCAGTGCTGTCCTACAGTCCATTTTGTTTCACTTTGCCTGTCTGTCCACTATTCTGTGCGTACTTACAGCAGACAGATAAGTAGGTGGAGGACGAGGGAGACGTCTGAATATTTGCATTGACTCCACCTCAAAAGAAGGAGAAAGCTGATATATTATCAAAGAGCTTTTAGTCACACAAATAAAAATTTCAGTTCTTTTAATTTGAAACCACAAAAGCATATTTACAAAATTTACTGACTGCTAGTGACTACATTTTGTCAGTTGCATCTTGTAGTCAGGAACCTTTTGCCCTACAGTGTTTACAGGTACATTTTTTTGTTTAATTTTAACATCTAGCTCATTTTAAAGGAAAAAGTCTCGTAATTTGATTGGATTTTCTAACCACTGTCCCTTAAAGATTTACTGATAAATTTTATCAAACTATCTATACTATCTAAATTTATACATGTATTTCCAATGATAATAGTGTTGTCATTGAAAATAAATATAGGTGATTCATTTGAGATTATATTTCTCTATATTTATAATACCCGTGTCCTTTCTCATAGATTAGTTTATTTTGGTACATTTCTTTCTGACCAGTGGTAAGTGATGAATTATATATAATATTATTATATAACATATGTTACGTTCCCCTAAAAGGGTCCAGGCAGTGAGGGGGAAGTAACAAAAAGTGTCCAGGTCAGAAAAAGGAGTCAAGGAGGCAAAAGGGTTAAATTAAAGAGTTTTATTAAAGTAGCTCAGCTAAAAGAGACAGACAAGCCGCTATCACCATTTAAGAAAAACAAACAAAACTCAGGCATTGGTCAATAAAGTAAAACATAAGCCAAACAGAAAGAGAGCAGCTCACTAGCTGAAAACCACCAAAACACAGCTCACTAGCTGTAACCACACTACTGGCACTCTGGCCCAGAGCTCACCTTTCCCTGGGCTTAAATACTTTTAATTACTGATGTGAGTCAGCTGTGTAACAGGGAAAGGTGGCACCTCAGGCAGAAGAGGTGGTGGGACACGCCCACACAGGCACCTTCAGGAGGAGGCCCTGCTAGGGCCGTAACACATATAATTTAGCTTGGTGCTAATTTGAATAGATTTACTTTGATTAATTCAATTTAAATGCACAGTTAGTTTGTGTAGTCTTTGTAGATGATTGAGATGATGATTGAGTAGATTTAAAATTTTCTCTCTCTGTTTTTCTCCTTCTTTCCTGGTAAAATAGTTTTAATGATTGAGCAAATGTCAGGTAAACACTGTCTTCCACTCATGGTTGCTATTTGAACAAAGTCAGTGGAATAAAATAAACGTTAAATTTTATCTAAACAAGGACGTGAGAAGTGGTTCAATAATTTTTCACAGTACTTCACCCTTTCGTTGCCATTTTAGTAACAAATTCCACTACAGTGAATGTGGCACTGGACTGTGTGCACAATTATTTTATTTTATTTTAGTTAAACAATGTTTACTGAAGATGTAATGCTGCTGAAATCCTGGTTCTTAACAAATATAAATGACAATGTGTCTTTGTTTTTTTATCAGGGTAAAGCAATTGTTACACCATAACAGGGAAATCCATTTATACAGCTGGTATGTTTGATGAGCTCTAAAATAATCCCCAATCATATGAACAACTGAACAATGGCTACGCTCCATGATGGCATTAGAGGAGACAAGAGAGGAGAGCACAGCTTAAAGAAAGATAAAGACGGCTCTCGGACAAGTGCAACAGAAATGTCTTAGTTTTATCAGTATAAATAGTATCAGTATTAGAAATATCCTTATTATACTACAATTGCCATATGATAAATGAAGTATAGTGACCACTGTTGGATATTGTACAGCTACTCAAAGAATTTCAGTCACTGTGGCTCTCGAGTACAATAATAAACAGCAGAATCTTCAGTGCTCAGACTGTTCATCTGCAGATACACCTGCTGTTTGCTGTTGTCTCTGGAGATGGTGAACCGGCCTCTGACTGACTGAGAATAATAAATGTTATCACTGTTATAATGGCTTGCAAGCCACTCCAGTCCTTTTCCAGTAGCTTGTCTGACCCAGACTAAATAGTAGTTAGTGAATGTGAATCCAGAGGCTGTACAGGTCAGTGTGTGGGATTCTCCAGGCCTTTTAACCACTGGTTCAGACTCAGTGAGAGTCTGACCATCAACACCTGTCAAAATAAACCAAAAACAAACAAACAGTGTATCATTATAAGTAGCAATTTTATGAAGACAAATCAGTTAAAAAATAAGTGAAAACCTTCACCTGCCCAGCAGAGAGCTAAAAACAGCAGTCCTGTCTTGCAGTCCATCATATCAAAATGTGACTCTACTGATCTGCCATTATCGCTACAGTCAGATAAGTAGAAGTAAGAGACATCTGAGTTTGCATTAACTCCTCCTCACTCAATAGACTGAGCAGAAATAAATGCAGCTATTACTTTCACACCTCATGTGTTGAATATCCTTACCTCTGTCATCTATAAGAAAACACAGCACACTGAGAAATCAGAAAGTCAAAAATTATACTGAAAAAATTGAAACGTTACTTAAAGAGTTTTCTTATAGTCTACTAACAAAAACCTAAAAAATAATAATGAGTCAGCAGATTAGTATCAACTGCCCCATCGTATGTTTTTTTTAATAGGATGAATGGAGATTTAACTGTATCTTGAGTAATAATATTTTTTTTTTAAAAAGGTAACCTTTTGTACTAATTAGGGCAGCAAAGCTATCAGATTTTCAGCATAAGATAAATGTGATACAGACAAAAGGTGCTAAGATCACTAACTCTCACCTTATACAGATACATCTAAAATACTCTTCATCTGCTAGAAATTAAAGTCATTGTCTGAAAATGACAGCCAGTAAGAAGCCATGTAATTCTTCCACATTTTCTTTGAAATTCAGGCTTGTGAACCACAGCTAAATGTCAGTCTTTGTTGATTTAGCAGTTATTTAAAGATGAGACTTGACACTGACTGCCCTCTAGTGTTCCAGTAATTGGCAACAATAGTTTTTAGTCCAGCTCCCAAAGTGTGTGCTTATTTCTGATAGTTATAGATAGACAGTGATTTTAGCAACCAAACTGCTTTCAAGTACAGACTTGTATCATTTTTATAAGTGTCACCGTTGGGGAAGTAATGGATGTTAGTACGTCCTGTCGCATGTGACAGCATTAAAGCACTGCAGTCATTTTTCCCATGCTGAAATATATCTTTCATCACTAAAATCACTGTGTATTATCATTTTTCTGTTCATTCATTTTGTTTCATGACTCGCATTTGTAATTTGAAGATTTTATGCAGTTGTTAAACTGGCTTCTACCACTGTAAGTTCTGAGTGCACTAATAAATACAATCTTCAGTCACCTGTTTATTTGCAAATAGATGGTAAACTAGCCCTGAAGTAACTGAAAGTGATAGTTGCTGTAATATTTTGATACTCCAACTCTCTCCCAGTCCCCAGGAGACTGGTCAATCTGTAGGATCCACCAGGTCTTGTAATAAAACTATGAAAAATGTACTTTTATATAAAATGAAATTGAGCATTTTTAGCCTTTTACTTGAGCTGCAATTTGGTGTGTGTGGCACTCTCACAAGAGTTTTATTTTGTCACTTTTGATTGTTTGAATCCAAAAATTACATAGTGTCACCTTTACAACTTGTGTGGCTGCTGGCTGTTGAGTATTTGTACACAAAAAAACACATTTTAATTTAATCATCAACAAATTATTCATTTACTTTTCCAGCATTTCTGATGCATTAAGTCAGGGGTGTCAAACTCAAATACACAGTGGGCCAAAATTCAAAACTGGAACAAAGTCGCAGGCTAACGTTAATATTTATTGAAAAAAAAAAATCTTCCTCCAGATATAAGAATGAATCTTTTCTTATGGACTCAAATAAGTTTTGCTGGAAAACTGAATATGGAACAAGCAAAGCTTAATACTAAACAATATATATATTAGCTGTATAATACCAGTAGGCCAGCTCTAATAGTAATTTGGTATGGCTTCGCGGGCCAAATGTAATTAGGCGGGCCAGAGTTTGACACCTATGCATTAAGTAGTATAAATCAAACAAAGCTTCTCACAGGATCCAACTTTTAGCAGCAACATCAGAAATATGGAGAACATAATAGTAGTTTATGATGAGGCTGAACTGATATGAGCTCTACTGTCCTCTCACTATGCAGTCACTTATTTCAATTCAACTATGAGGAAGTGCTTGATGTTTATTTGGAGGAGATGGAGGAGCTCTATATAAATGTCCATTTGGGCTCATAAAAGCTAGGTCCCTTAACTTTTGGTACCTGTTGAAAGGATAAAGTTGTGGCATACCAATGGTCAGAAATACCATTATTACTTTAGTATTACTTTAACACAAAGTCAGGGCTTACCGGGGACTGTGAGGCACAGTGCGCAGCATAAAGGCCCTTTCACAACAGATGTGGCACGCGCTGCGCTAGCTAAGAGCGAAGGATCCAAAATTTGTTGCGCTGGCCGCTGCACTCTGCACTTTGCAGCCGGTCTATGTGTAGTAGATGCGCCTGCTCCTTGTGGATTCTCCAGACCCTTTATGCATATAATTACCAGCTTACAATTGTCATTTCCTGTAAGCTGGTAATTATATGCATAAAACTGGCAATTATATGAAAGCAAACACAAACAAACAACACCCCCCCCCCACCCCAAAAAAAAAAGAAAAAAGAAAATCTGCACAGTTAAAGTTACGATACAAATACAAAACTTTCTATTACATTTATTTAATTCTATAAACAAAGACAATATTATTTGTTTCCATTTAATGTATGTGGTTCAGCAGGAAGAGTATTGTTTGCTCAGGTGCAAATTCTTTTTGTTTTAACTTTATCGAATCAGACACAGTGGTTTGTGCAGGCTTCCCTGACTCTTAATTCCTTTGATAATATTCACATTTAGAGCACTTGTGGTTGTAGATTTAAATATGCTACAAGCGTGTGTGTGATGCTGTGTTGCTAATTACTGAGTATTTGCACGGGTCTGTCAGTGGTTTGTATCACTGTGTGGTAACCTTTTGCACAGTAATAAACAGCTGTGTCCTCAGGCTGCAGATTTTGTCCTGCTATTGTCACTGTTTGATGCTGAACTTGTTCTTTAAAGCACCATTTTTCTCAGTGCTCCCATCAGACCACATGCAGAAAATGCAGTCCATTTGTTTTCCTTCACGCTGTCTGATCCAACATGTTCCATAGCTACCATCAGTCAGAGAATAACCAGATACCTGACAGGTGATGGTCATAGACTGTCCAGGCTGCATAACTCTTGAGTCTGGCTGAATAAGATCAATACTGTACACACCTGTGGAGACAGAATCAATATTTAAGCCATTATTCATTGAAGTATTTAGCATTTCTATTCTATTTAGTGGTATGAGTTCAGCAAAGCTTCTCACAGGATGTAGCAGCTAGCAGTAATATCAGAGCTATGGAGAACATGGTTGATCTTGAAACTGAACTGATGTGAGCTCTTCTGTTGCAGCCACACACAGTTTTGAGGAAGTGCTTTATGTTCATTTGAATAAATGGACTGTGCATTTGCACAAAGGTTCAGTGACTGATGACAGATGACAGGCATATTAAATCACATTTTGTCAATTTCTTTTTGATTTGCTGCATTTTTTCTTAATATACGAAATGTGTTTGTTTTTTTTTTGTCCCTTTCAGTTTTCAGTCTGTTCATCTGCAGATACAGCAGCAGCTATGGATTATTATGCTTGCATCCCAATTGAGTTCTTTTTCAGGTGCCTGTCTGACCTAGGCCTGAGGCTGTAGAGGTCAATCTGTGGGACTCTCATGGGCTTTTGATCACTGATTCAGTTTCTGCCAGAAAAGAACTGACAGTGTCTCATAAATAATCCATAACATGTCTAAAACTTGACTTGTGTTTATCATTGCTTCAAAGTGCTGCACAGGAACAAAATGCAGCTTCTTCAGTCCTCTTTGTGTGCTTTCTTGTGTCTTCTGTTCCCTTATTGATGCAGTCACACACTCTGCTTCAATTCTGAGGAAGAGCTTGTTGCTAATTTGAATGTACAGTTGGTCTGTGTGTTAATTTTACTTTGATTTGATTGATGATTTAATAAATAATTGGCTTTACTCTCCGTTTTTCTCTCCTCGTAAAACAGTTTTAATGCTTGAACAGATGTCAGGCAAAGAATGTTTCCCATTCATGTTTGCTATTTGAACATAATCAATAGAATAAAATGAAGCTTCAGTTTTAGCTGAACAAAGATATTGAAATCTTGTGTTTACTAACAACTGTTATAATGATTTGGTCGCTTTCCATCATAGTTTAAATGCTATTAGAGCTTCCATTTGAATAGCTGGGATGTCTGGTTAGGCCTGAAAGTATCCTCACAAATATAGAGGAGCTGCTTGTGATCGTTTTAACTGACTGCCATGTTTTATTAATTCTGGATACCTTTGATAATGACATCACTTACATGATGGCACTAGAGGAGAAAAGAATGGAGAGCATAGCTGAAAGATGCATGAGAAATTAAGCATAATGAGGAGTGTAGGATATTGTACAGGAGCTCCAACAACTTAATTCACTGTGAGTCTCGAGCACAATAATAAACAGCAGAGTCTTCAGTCTTCAGACTGTTCATCTGCAGATACACCTGCTGTTTGCTGTTGTCTCTGGAGATGGTGAACCGGCCTTGGACTGACTGAGAATAGTAGATGTAAGCACTGTTATATTGGATATAGGCGATCCACTCCAGTCCTTTTCCAGGAGCCTGTCTGATCCAGTGCATGCTGTAGCCTCCAAAGTTAAATCCAGATGTTGTACAGGTCAGTCTGTGAGATTCTCCTGGTCTTTTAACTGCAGGTTCAGATTCTGTCAGAGTCTGACAATCTGCACCTGGAACCAGTCACAAACAGGAACATATTAAAAAATAAACATAAAGTATATTGATGAAAATAAATAAATAAATAAATAAATAAATAAATAAAAACAGAGAAAGAGTGTCACCTGCCCAACACACAGTTAAAAGTAGCAGTGCTGTCCAATAGTCCATGTTTAACTGTGTCGGCCCAATGTTGTGTCAGACTCTGTAAGCTGCCAGATAAGTAGAGCTGGAAGACAATGTCACATTTGCATTTCCTAAAAGTAGGAGAGGACTGGCAAATCACAACAGTGACCTTTACTTATTCAACTGATCTCATGTTACCAAAACTTTAAAGTTATCACAGGTTTCTTCTCAAAAACACATTTACAAAAGTTTATATATATATTTTTTTTAAAACCACAGCTGTTTTCATAAATAATGTAAATAAGGTATGTGAAACTGTGGGATTCTCCAGGCCTTTTAATCACTGATTCATTCATTTTTAATCCTGCTGTAGATATTGCCATGTTAACCATTCCACATGCTCAAGCCTTTTTATTCAGTTGTGAAATTTTAGGAATATATTACTTTGCATTTGAATCAAGATGTAGACCTGTGTTTCAGAGCTTATGTAATGCTCACAGTACAGATACTACAAACCTATGATTTTATAGAATATGGTAGATTACAAATAATAAAGTGTTTAAAACAAGTTCAACCTTTGGTTGTTGACCCAGTGTTTTGAGTTAGTGTATTTTCAACTTTTTTGTAATGTATTTCTAAGGATGGTTAATGTTATATTGGTTGATTCATTCCTTTGGTCAGATTTAGTCTTGTTCTTTTACTCTTTGTGTTTGTGTAATCTTCCCTCAGTGTTCCTCGTCTGTTCCCCGTGTTTGGTCAGTGTGTGTCTTAGTGTGTATTTCTCGTATTTCCTGTTTTATTCTGACAATCTATTGTCCCAATTTAGAGGCTGCATCCTTTGGAGGACCCGGCCTTCGTAGTCTACGTGGGCCGGGTCCTTCGAAGACCAAGAAGGCTGGAAGTGCGAGGTTGTGAAATGGGACAATCTAGACTTCAGATTTGCATCACCAGCTGTCCGGTGTCCTCGTTGGCTCTAGTGAGCCTTGACTCAGTCAGCTATGAGCTGATGCGTAACCGACGTCTCCGAAAACGTCGGAGCACTTTTGCAAATATGTGAAATCTTGATAAACTGAGCAGATATTTGAAGTCTACACAGCTACATTCTTGCCTGAAAATATGTTAAAAGTTTATTGTGTAACCCAGAAAGAGTAATATTAAAACTAAGTAGCTGCCACCATTGTTGGAAACTGGAATTGGCTGGGCTGCGCTATGAATTCTACACCTGACCCAGCCTGTAAATCTGGGGAAATGAACGACGCATTTGTCAGCCGCATTTGGAGCAGCCTAAGAATTGGGAGAGCCTTCATCGCCTGGCTGTGATGTAATCAGCCTTCAAATGCAGCCCCTGAATTGTGACACTTGTGTGTCCATGTTCAGTTTTGCTTCCCCTGTATTGTTATGCCTGATTTATCCCTCCTGTGCTCCCATGTGTCACCACTCTCCCTAATCCCCCTTGTGTGTATATATATTGTGTGAGTTTCCACCTTATCCCTTGTTAGGTTGCCTGTTCTTCACCCCTTGTGTCTCTCAGGTGCCATGTTCTTTAATGTTTTCCCAGTTTAGGTTAGTTATTGCATTTTGGTTTTTCTTAATTTGTACTTCAAAGTTCTGCCCAATAAGCAGCTCGCCTTTTGTTACACCAGTTCCTATTTTCCTGTGTTGTCTGTGCCTGGGTCCTCTCTCTGCCTCATAAACGTCTGCAGCAGTAACAGTGGTCCATATAAGACTGAGGAAGGATGTTTTTCTCTAGTTTAAAAACTCGTAGTGACATGTTTTCATAGCATTTTATTGTTCGTTTTACTAAATGAATGATAGAAAAAAAATCATCCACCTTACAATGATTCTACAACCAGGAGGAATGTGCAGAATGTGACCCAGTTCATCTTGTTAGTTAGTTTTATTTTATTTATGTATGTATTTATTTTGTGTTTCGTTTTTGGAGTGGTATTGTGAGGTGGGAGCTTGTTGACTCTCCTTGCCTTTTTTGTAAATGCTACCACACACTGCTGGTTACATTTATAAATTTATGTGTGGTTCAGTAGGAAGAGGTTCACTATTAATATCCATATTTACAGAACATTGTATTGTTTTGTGTTGCTGCCTTTTGATTATTTGTGCAGGTCTGTCAGTGGTGTGTATCACTGTGTGCATACGTGCACAGTAATAAACAGCTGTGTCCTCAGGCTGCAGATTCTGTCCTGTTATTGTCACTGTTTGAGCAGAAGTGTCTCTGCTCATGCTGAACTTGTTCTTTAAAGCATCATTTTTGCTTGTGCTCCCATCATACCACATGGTAAAAATCCAATCCATTTGTTTTCCATCCCGCTGTCTGATCCAGTTTGTTGCATAGCTGCTAGAAGTTAAAGAATAACCAGAGACTCGACAGGTGATGGTCAAAGACTGTCCAGGCTGCACAATCACTGAATCTGCCTGGATGAGATCAATACCGTACACACCTGTGGAGACAGAAATCAGCATTTAAACCATTATTCATTTAACTGTTTAGCATTTCTATTGTATTTAGTGTTGTGAATTCAAGAAATCTTCTCACAGGATGCAGCAGCCAGCAGCAGGATCAGAGCCACTGAGAACATGGTTGATGATGAAGCTGAACTCATCTCTGCAGTCTCATTGGAGCAGTCACAGGCTTAATTATGAGGAAGTTCGTGGTGGTCATTTAAATAAAGGGGCTTTGCATTTACATTTGAAAAATTCAATGTGAAGATTCAGTGACTGGTGAAAAATTGGAAATATGTGTATGTTCTGTATTTTTTTGTTATTTTTTTATGTGATACATTTTCTCTTGTGTTTTTTAACTTGGCTTCTCATTTTCACTCTCATTAATTCTAAAAAAAGAGCACTGATGTTCTTGCAAATTTCAGATCCTTTTTTTTTTGCTACTTTGCATCAATAGAGTAAACTGAAGCTAAAATTTGAGCTTCTCCCTATCAAATATATAATAGTCTTTAAATCCTGAACCAGATTTAAAGTGATTCTATTTACAGTTACTTGCAATGCTTTTTCTTCAAGAATTTAACAGCATGAATTTCTAGAAAGATGTGGAGAAATTATTTCAAACTGTCAGTATTTCTGCATCATTCTTTCTCTCCTTCACCATCTGAGGAGTGAGCCCCAAATGATTCCCACATAAGACAAACAAATTAATTATGCCACCACGGTGGTTTATTACGTGTGATGCTTACATGATCACCTTCATGATGACATTAGGTCAAACAAGAATGCAGGATATAGCTCAGGGAATATGAACAAGTCACAAGAATTGCCAGAGACACACTAGACTGCGAACGTCCAAGTATTGGTTTCCATAAAAATAGGTACAAAAGTAAACAGACTGTGTAGACACCTGAAATAAAGGCTCTTGTTTCTTATATCAAAGCAAACATGGCAGTTTCAGGTGCTTCTTAAACATTGCCTGGACATCGTTAGACTTTTTAAAAAAGATTAGAAAACTAACAGTCTAATCCTTTATTAATGCTTTGTTCTTTATTCACAATTGCATAAATATAAAATTCTTCCATCATGTAAATGGCTAAAACATTCAACAGCAAGTACAACACGTTGCGTGATGTCTCAAGCAAAAAAGATTTCAAAGCACTGAGTAAAGCTTGTGTTTAACTTTTTTTCTTTTTTACTTAAAGGAAAATAAGCAAAACTAAATAAAGAAAAGTGCCTTGAGAAAGTAATATAGACCACTCAAATGATGAAAAATCAAACTTTTGGATTCACTGCTAATCTAAAAAAGCCAATTGACATCAGTATCATTAACCTTCCTGCCTTCTTGGGACCTTTTTGTGCCACTGCTATGTGTTAAATGGCTGCCATTTCCACTGTGTTCAGTGGAATATAACCAAACTTGCCACAGGATAGTTTTTACCTGTCAATGTTAATATTCCAGTGTGAATTCCTTAAATCAGCCTAAAATGGCTGAGCAGCAGAAATCCCCACACCCATCACCCTGGGGACCATTTTCTGCCCATTGACTTCCATTATAAACGCTATTTTTCAACCCCAAATTATCATCATATGATTTTATTTTTTCTTCTTTTCTTGGATGTCAATGAAGACTCAGGGCCTTGAAGTTTTAATTTTTAAATTGCAAAAAAAATGCAAAAAAAATAATGGCAGGTCAAAATGTATGTTGGTGCCAATCTTTGGTCCATCTAAAGGCCTACTTATAATGACAATCACATATTACTTCAACTGGTTTTTTGTGGAAATATTTAGTTTCGTTTTTTGGTTTTTGGGGCTTATAACACAGGGCGCTCATGTAATAACACTGGGATTTGAAGGGTTAAAACAACGAAAATATAATTAAAACTTTACATGAATATTTCAGGGAGAAGTAGTTTTACAAGGTTGGCTAATTTAAAGTGGAATAAAATATGGATATATGGTCTTTTTATGGCGTGGCTGAGAATGGTCCCTAGGGTGATGGGTGTGAGTTTTTTAAAGGATGGCAGGAGGGTTAAATATTATTAGTATTAGTATAAATAATATTAGTATTTATCATATCAGTGCAAACTTTATAGCTCGTCTCATTAAGAGCAAACCTGTCTTGAACGCATCAGCAATAAGAAAGCTCCTACTGCCGTGGTGTTCTCATTGACCAGACTGTTTAGACTCTGAAAGGTTTTTGTACACATCTGTTGGTGTTGGTGTTTACCTGGTACAGTAATACACAGCAGTGTATTCATGCTGCAATTCACTGTGCTGCTGGAAGAATCAGATGCAGATTAAGAATAAATTGTAATCAAATAAAGTTCCCACATATCTTCAGAAAAGACAATTTGGTAATTTTGTGCCAACACCTGTAAAACTGAAAATAACTTTGTCTTTTGAGACAAGCTCTAACTTTAGGAAGACATTTCTATTGTGTTAAGTAGTGTGAATCTGAACTGATGTCAGGTTTTCTGTGCTCTTAATGATGCAGTCACACACAAGGTACAACCTGTACAGGTCACTAACACACACATTATCAATTATCCCAATCCTGGAATACTGCAGCAGAACCCATGCTGGCACAGGGGGATCATGCAAACTCCACACATACGAGTCCAGGCTAATTAGCGTATTCTTTTCTATGCTGTATTTTACATGCCTTTATTCATTGTAATGTTACCACATGACAACAACCTAAATTCAAATCACTGAGATCAGATTGTTTTTGTCTTATTCCAGTGTTTGACAGTATTTATGTGACAATATTTGATACCCTGAATGAAAACATATTGGGAATGTTTTGGAAAATCATTCAGTATGAACACTGCAATCTTGGATGAAATTTATATGTGTCATTTAAAAACATAATAAAATATTAATATCTTGTTATATATCTAATATATAGTATGTTTTGTCTTTGGAAATGACAAAATTGCTGAAGTCTCATAAAATGTTGTACTCATATTTCAAAGGCCTTTACAACACATATAAATGTTTCTCAAATGGATAAGGTAGCTTATTTGAGTAGTTGTTGTACAGGTCTCCTAATGGTTTGTGTTATGATGGTTTGAATCTCGTCCATTGTTAATTGCCTTTTTTCCACCATTTTTGTCGCAACACATCATCATGAATAAAATAAACACCACAAAATAAGTCAGTAGTATTTCACGAGTTACGTTATTATTGAACTTTGATTTTGAAGTTATTTATCTTTTCTAGTCTTTTGGTTTCTTTGTTAGAGTTCTGGTTTCTGTCTGTGCTCCTTAGTTGCTCTTTCTCCGCTGTATCGCCTTGTCAAGTCTTCATCTCTGTGTTATGTTTCCTGTTTTACTTGGAAGTCTATGTCTCAGGTTATTGTATCAGGTTTTGCTTCCCCTGTCTCATTAGCCCTGATTTGCCCCAGCTGTGTTTCCCTTCTGTCTCTCATTCCCTGATTGCTCCCTCTGTGTATTTAAGCCCTGTGTTTTCCTTTGTCTGTGTCGTGATCTACCGTTTTATCCTGCTGTGTGTTCTGCCTGTCAGGCTGTTTAGTTTTTGTAGTTTTCTGTTTTGTTTTTTTTGTTGTGTTTTACAATAAATGTCAGTCTGAGTTTACCTTCCACTTCCATGAGCCTGCACTTTGGGTCCTCTCTTGCCAGCACACGGCTTACATATAACAGGTAGTAAAAAGTTAAACTGAACCATATGAGCGACTCAAAATAAGGACAATAATCGTGCAAGAAACCTGTAGTAATCAGGAGATAGTATTGGATTTTGTACAGCTGCTCAAAGAACTTGAGTCACTGTGGTTGTCGAGCACAATAATAAACAGCAGAGTCTTCAGACTGTTCATCTGCAGATACAGCTGCTGCCTGCTGTTGTCTCTGGAGATTGTAAAACGGCCTTGGACTGACTGAGATTAGTAAGTAGTGCTACCACTGCCCCAGATGTGAGCAATCCACTCCAGTCCTTTTCCAGGAGCCTGTCTGATCCAGTTCATATCATAGCTGCTGAATGTGAATCCAGAGCCTGTACAGGTCAGTGTGTGGGAATCTCCTGGTCTTTTAACACTAGCATCCCCCAGGCTTCTACCTTTCTACCTATAAAACCCGAGAGCAGCCAAATGGCTGGTAGGCTTTTAGCTAGGCTTTAGCTTCAGCCAAGTGGAAGCTAAATTGGATAGTCATTCATATGTAAATTGGGTCGTTATCTGGGAATTCTGGAGGGAGGGGAGTGGGGGTGTGTGATTGAGGGGGTGGGGGAGCTGCTAAAAGCTGTGCACTTCCTTTTGTGTTTCATCTTGATGCATTCTCAATCATCCAGGGAAATAAATCTCCAAAAGTCACCAACTTGGAGTGTTTCAGTTTGCCATCTTAGGGAGAAATCAACACACATGGGTGTATGTCCTTTGTTGCTGAGATTTATTGATAAAAACAGTACAAAAAACCAACCATTTGTACACATATTTACAAATGGCCTGCTGAGTGGTGCATGGAGCATGTTCATTGGTTCATGGACCTCCCTGAACTAATGGCATTTATTGCAATTGTCATCTTGCGGGGGATTAACAGGGTTCCATCTCTAAATGACTGCTGGTGGGCAAACCTGGGAAACCCACAGATAATTGGAACTATGGCACGAATCATGTTATAAAACACGGCGACTGGCCAGCGCCGTGTTCCTCTGCGGACAGTGTACTCCCGAACCATCTGGTCCATCACATCCACGCCACACTTTGTTTTGTTGTAAAGGGAGACAGTGTTTGGCTTCCTTTTGGTGGTGTTATCAGTCTGAACCACGCTGTGCATGCTGCTAAGAATATAGACTGTCTTCTTCCGTTTGGCCGCATACGCCGTCAGCGGAAAGAAAATGCAGAGAAGACTCACCACTCAGCAGGCCTTGGAAATGATCCTGACGGAAGTCGACCCTTGTGACTCGGATGGAGAAGACCTAGAAGTTCAGCCGGATTCGGACTCAGAGCTGTCTGATCAGTCTTCCGGTTAGTTTCATTTCATGTTATTTCCTTTTTCATTTCAAACAAGTAAGTGGATGTAGTTAGTAAGTAAGATATTTCAGACATTATTCTGATACAGAGGAGGAGATACTGGAATTATAATTAGTATCTATGCATGCATTTGTGATTTTGTTTGACCTTCCCATTTTGCTCACAATTTGAATTTGTTCACACTGCAGATGAGGAGACTGCTTCTCCACCGAAAAAGAGAGCTTGTTTGGGGACTGAGACAGCGAAAGATGGCACAGTGTGGCGTGAAGAACATGTGGGGACCTGTCTCCCTTTCACCCCAATAGAAGCGTACGCTGCAGATGGAGAGCCAACGGCTAAGGCCAGGAGAAGTATCTCGAGTCGCCTTCAGAGCTTCCTGTGTTTCATCACTCTTGACATGCTTCGTAGCATTCAAGAATGGACTATTCAACATGCACAGCAAACGGAGCATGTTCATTGTTTCATGGACCTCCCTGAACTAATGGCATTTATTGCAATTGTGATCTTGCGGGGGGTTTACAGGGTTCCATCTGTAAATGACCGCTGGTCAGCAAACCTGGGAAACCCACAGATAATTGGAACTATGGCACGAAACCGCTTCCAAAACATCATGCAACACCTACGCTTTGATGACAAGTCCACCCGCTGTGATCGAGCAAAGACTGACAAGTTTGCTGCAATTTCCAGTGTGTGGGGATCATTTGTCACCAACTGCATCACGTGCTACAACCCTGGTCTACATATCACCGTTGATGAACAGCTTTTCCCATCAAAGACTCGGTGCTGTTTCCTGCAGTATATTGCAAGTAAACCTGACAAGTTTGGGATCAAGTTTTGGGTGGCTTGCGACCTAAAATCCAAGTACATTTGCAATGTCTTCCCATATCTTGGCAAGGACCCCAATCGTCCCACTGGGGAGAGACTTTCTGAAAATGTAGTAATGAGGCTGATGGAACCATTCGTAGACAAGGGCAGAAATGTTACCACGGACAATTTTTTCACATCGCTTTCACTTGCACAAAAACTTCTTAGACGGAAAACCACCATCCTCGGCACAGTCAACAGGATTCGCAGGGAAATTCCTCAATCCACTAGACAGACAGATCGCAATGAATTCACCACTCAGGTATGTTACAGGTCTTTTGTGGTTCTATGTTTATGTGTTTGCAGGTTCAGATTGTGTCAGAGTCTGACCATCAACACCTGTCAACAGAAATAAACAGGACAATAAAAAATAATTTATTTTTAAGCTAGAATGAGAACATGTAATTAGTTTTTGAGTTCTACCTGCACAGCAGACAGTCAAAAGTAGCAATACTGTCCTACAGCCCATCTTGTTTAACTCTGTCTGTTCATTTTCAGCAGGCAGATAAGTAGAGGTGAAGACATCTAAACATTTGCATTGACTCCACCTACAAAGTAGGAGAACAGAAGTAGGAGAAGTGATTAATCATTAAAAAGCTTTTACTCAAATTCACGTGAATTCAAATTCCAAAAAAATAACACATGTTTTATTCCCACATTTACAAAATTTATAAAATTTTAAGTGTGAACAGCTAATAGCTGTTTAGGAAAAATGTTGCAAAAATACTACTTCATACCTGTCAAGCTGTTATTTTTTGCATTTTTCAAAGATTTAACTAATGAAATTGCACAAATAATGTGTTTATGCAACAGACTGGTAGTAAGAAAGTGCCTAAAACCCTAAAAAGTTAATTCTGTTAGTCTGGATGTTGTGTTTTCAATGGGGGGAACTCGTCCAAGTGACTTCTTTAGTCTCAGCTGAGTGCAGGTTTTCCCAACCTTGTAAACAGTGCATTTGCACAATGACTGAAACTAGCACCACTTATCAACAATGGGCTGAGAGGTTAATTCCATGTTTAGTAACACATTGTCATTAACGCTGATCACAAAGAGTTGGGGAGTGGCTTGAATCACAGCATTGTAAGATGCTGTGATTGCATAGATGGTCTTTCATGTTTTTACATAAATGTCCTCCCTGACTCCTCGCTCAAACCAGTGTTCCTTCTTGTCCAGGAAGTGTGCATCCTCATCACTGAAAGAGTGACCACCGGCCTGTAGGTGTAAATAGGCTGGCCTGCCGAGTTAGCCCTTCTGTGTTGTGTCATCTTCTTGCTAGAGGTTGTTTGGTGTCCACAATCTGTAAATAATGGCAATTCTCCTGGCACTTAACAGCATATACTACATACAGTACAAACTGTATATAAACCATTTAAAATTGGTTTGTAACTAATTGTTGATAGTCTGTTTATCTATAGACACAAAACTGGCTCCCGTGTGGGAGGATGCTTTTGATAAGTGGTGAATGATAATTGGCTGAACCAAAAAAAACCCAAAGAAAATCATCTGGAAATGGTTAGGTAAAGAACCACCTTAAGAAAGACTGGAAAACTATTGCTAAAGAGCACTTTAAAAAATACAAAAATGTCTGACTCCCTGGAAAGAGGTGACTCAAGACTTTTGCATAGTACTGTAAATGTATTTCTTTCATTAGAAATTTTTAATGTCAATGAGTCTTTTTAACTGGATAAATACAGGAGATTTGAAAGTCACTTTGCATGGTAAAAACATTGCAGCGACTTCCTTGTGACAGGAATATTTTTTGTGGCTTAAGAAGACTTGATATCATATATGACAAATACATTTGACATATATTTCACATATTATAGGCCAACAAATCATTTACAGCAGTTAGCAATAAGCAATAAGCATATTGTGACAGTCAGTCTATTTTTATATACTGCTTATTAGGACACTCTTCTTTTCTTTTTAATTTAACATGCACTTGGGAGGATTTTGTACAGCTGTTTAACTACTTCCTGTCACTGTGACTCTCGAGCACAGTAATAAACAGCAGAGTCTTCAGTCTTCAGACTGTTCATCTGCAGATACAGCTGCTGTTTGCTGTTGTCTCTGGAGATGGTGAACCGGCCTCGAAATGACTGAGAATAGAAGATGTTGCTACTGTCATAATTGCTTGCAATCCACTCCAGTCCTTTTCCAGGAGCCTGTCTGACCCAGGCCATCCAGTAGCTACTGAATGTGAATCCAGAGGCTGTACAGGTCAGTGTGTGGGATTCTCCAGGCCTTTTAATTACTGATTCAGACTCAGTCAGAGTCTGACCATCAACACCTGTAAAATCAAAAAGAAAATAATCTTTTAAGACAGGCTTTTAGTTCGAAAGCTCTGACTGTATTAACACAAAAAAAGTTCTTGACCTGCCCAGCAGAGAGTTAAAAGCAGCAACCCTGTCCTACACTCCATCATTCAAACTGTGAGTCCACTGATCTGTCATCGTCTCTACAGGCAGATAAGTAGAAGTGAAAGACACCTCAGTTTTGCATTGGCTCCTCCTCACTGCACGGACTGAGCTGAAATGAATGTGTACATTGTGTTTGCAATGCATATGCTGAACAACTGTTTTCATAATATACTCATTTCTGTCAGGTACATGAAAAAAAAAACAGCAAACAGAAAAATCAAAAAGGCACTTAATATGCAATTGTTAGGTGTTGTAATGAGTGTCAGAGTTTTCCTAAAAATTGAGATATTGGACTAGCAAGTGTATTAACAGAAATTAGCATAAAAATGATTTTAAAATAAGGTGGAAAATATCTTCCTTGTTAAAGTCCACACAGTGATTTTTACACTGTACTAAAGCAAAAAAAAAAAAAAATCAACAAAAAAACCCCACATTGAGCAGCAATGAAACCTCTGTGTAGATAACTAATGAATGAATTCTTGGTCTTGGTCTTTTCTAATTACTGTAATTCTAGCAGCCAGCATCTTATCACAATTAAACTCCTCTGATTACTTCATGTCACTGGGAAATACCAGTGTGTACCCATAAAAATGGGTACACACAAACAAGTAAATGGATTGTGCAGACACCTCTGAAAATGTGGGTTTTTTACTTTGCTCACAGCAAACATTTTGACGTCAGATAACCATTGGCTGCTAGTCATGGTTGAAAAATAGTTTCAAACTGAAAGTTAAACCTATTTCCAGATGTTACTTAAATGTCACCTTGAGGTGCTTAGACTTTCTATCAAGACAAAGCTTCTGTTTAACAACTGGTTTCTTACTTAAAACAAAATAAACAAAACTAAATAAGAAAAGTGCCTTGAGAAAGTAATGAGAAGAAAAAAAATATACCACTCGAGTGATGAAAACTCACAGTGTCACACTTTTGGATGCACTGCTAATCCCACTGAGCCAATTGATTCCACATTTATTTGACAGCATTCCTGTGTTTATGATGCTGAAGCAAGAGGTGCATTAAGTTCACAATTTAGTTTAGTAGAAATATAAAATAATGGCAGTATATTTATGTGGAGGAAGCATATCACAATATTAAATGGTGCTTTTGTCCTCTATATGCATGTTGAAATTAACACTGCCATTGAGAAAGGCAAAGGAACTAATTTCTATCTGATGGAGGCTTTTATTAAAAACTTTACATCTGAAACTGTGTTAAACTTGGTTTCTCAGTACTGTTCACTAAACTCAATAGTGGTCTGAGAGCACCTCCTCTGGTGACTCTATGCTACAAATACACAGGCACTTTGTGTTACTGTGGCTGTGGGGTACAGTTATACACAGCAATGTCTGCAAGTTGCAGATTCTGCCCTTTTAATGTCAGTGTGTTGATAGTGTAGTCCATTTAAAAAAAGTAAAACCTTCAAGTAGCTGCTACGAAAAGTTTAGAAAGAGTTTAAAAAATAATTGACTGACATATTTTTGTAAAAGTTACATTAATAAAGAAGAAGAAAGAAGAGCTTCTGGTACTGTTAGTATAGGATATTTTTAGAGTCACACCCAGCTGCTAAGAACAGCTCAATTCCAGGGTTGATATCAGATTCTAAAAATTATTATGAGATACTAGTGGACCAGAATTACTACCAGCAGAGCCTTTTTCCACTTCTCCACCTGATTCACAACTTCAGGTAGCACCGCTGCAGACAGAGAGACATATACAGTATGTGAGTCAGTTTTTTTTTTTTTTATTTGTTATTTATTTTCTGTTGGTAAAAAACAGTGTTTGTATGCCTATTTAAATATAAATTCACTGTCGTTTTTGGAAATGGTAAACTGCCCTTTCAACAAACTCTTTATTCATATCCCCTTTACAGCACATGTATGGATGTGTGTTGTATGTTGTTGAGTATTTGTGATGGTCTGTCAGTGGTTTGTATCACTGTGTCCGTACGTGCACAGTAATAAACAGCTGTGTCCTCGGGCTGCAGATTCTGTCCTGTTATTGTCAGTGTTTGTGCAGAAGTGTCTCTGCTGACGCTGAACTTGTTTTTTAAAGCATAATTTTTGTTAATGCTCCCACCACCCCATATGATGAGAATCCACTCCAGTTGTTTTCCTTCACGCTGTCTGATCCACGCTGTTCCATAGCTAGTTAAAGAATAACCAGAGACCTGACAGGTGATGGTCAAAGACTGTCCAGGCTGAATAACCATTGAATCTGGCTGAACGAGATCAATACTGTACACACCTGTGGGGACAGAAATAAACTTTGTCTTTACTCATCTGATTATTCAGCATTTCCACTGTATATATATATATTTTTTTGAGTGAATCCAACAAAGTTTCTTACAGGATCCAGCTGTTATCAGCAACATCAGCGATAAAGAGAACATGGTTGATCTTGAACTTGAACTGCTTCTCTCCCCTCAGTGATGCGGTCACACACTTGACTTTAATTATGAGGAAGTTCTTGATGTCTATTTGAATAAAGGGACTCCGCATTTGCATTTCATTACATAATTTGAATGTTTAATTGTTGTTCTTTGCCAATATGAATATGTTGACATCTCTTTGATGCTTGTACATATGCGAGCCATTCCATCCATGGCTGCAATTTGAATACAATTTGTCAGAAGGTTAAACTGCAGCTGCACTTAAAACTAATCAGACACCGCTCAAGATGAATGATTCTGAAAGTGTGCATATGTTTTGCATTTGTTGTTTGTTGTGCACTTTCTACAAGAATTCACCCAATTAAAAAGTCGTTCCGGGCGGAAGAGTGAGAGGCATCCCAATTGTTTTCCTAGAGCCCTGAATATGATGAACACAAGATGAAGAACTGCTTATCATCAGTCTACCTGACCACAGGGTTTGGTTAAATATGAAGAAGAGGAGCTTGTTGCTTGTTGCTGAGAATTTGTGCAGGTCTGTCAGTGGTGTCTTCAGGTTCCAGATTCTGTCCTGTTATTGTCACTGTTTGAGCAAAAGTGTCTCTGCTGATGCTGAACTTGTTCTTTAAAGCATCATTTTTGCTACTGCTCCCATCAGACCATATGCAGAAAATCTAGTCTATTTGCTTTCTGCTCTGCAGGTAATCTTCAACATGAGATGAACCATGTTAACTGTATCAGAGTCACTGTAGTGAGTTTTGGGCTTTTCTTGCTAATAATTGTATTATCAAGTGCGCAGAGTTTCACTGAATCACCTGAGTGAACATGAAATCTCACTCCAGTAATGTTAATTTTTGTATGATTTTGTACATCTGCTCAGCTGGCTTGAGTCACTGTGGATATCAAGCACAATAACACACAGCAGAATTATCATTTCTCAGATTGTCCATCTGCAGATACACCTGCTGTCTGTTGTTGTCTCTGGAGATGGTAAACCGACCTTGAACTGACTGAGAGTAATATTTTCTGGCACCAATACCATTGTCAACCGAGGCAACCCACTCCAGTCCTTTTCCAGGACCCTGCCTGATCCAGGCCATAGCGTAGCTGCTGAATGTGAATCCAGAAGCTGTGTAGGTCAGTCTGTGAGATTCTCTTTTAAGCATTGGATTCAGATTCTGTCAGAATCTGACCATCAACACCTATCAAGACAAAAAAAGAAAAAAGTAACTGCTGTAAATTGATAGGTTTTTGAAAACAATTTTATTGCATCCTCACCTGACCAGCATAGAGCTAAAAGCAGCAGCCCTGTCTTACAGTCCATCCTGATAAATTGAGTCCTCTGTTGTTACCTCTCTCTGCAGTCAGATAAGTAATGGTAGAAGACATCTGAGTTTTGCAAGGACTCCTCTTTATTGTAGGATAAAGCTGTAATATCGACCATCTTTTTTACTCTGTATTATATACATTTTACATTTAGCTTGTGCAAACTTAAGTAATTTCATGAATAATGCAAAGGCTTTTTTGTTTTTACTTCTTGACATAGTCAGAATTTTATAATTGTAGTTTTTAAAAAAAATTTAAGTTGTTAAAATTCTTTAGTACTTAAACATCAACAATAAAAACAAACAACAACAACTTCAATACTACTACTAATAATAATAGCAAAAAGCAGTAGTTGTTTGAATGACATGCTCAGTTCTGCTACTGCAGAACAGAGTCGGACCCAAACGCAGACAATCAACAGGCTGGAACTTGGGTTTAACAGAAATGAGCCGTTTATTCAGAGGCTGCCTGAGAACAGAAACAAAGAGACACAAAAGGGGGGAGAAAGAAAAAGTTAAGGAAGAGAAACAAATGAAGAGAGAGAGAGGGACACGAAAGGAGATGACAGGTTAGGGAGATAAAAAAATAATAATAAATTCAAGACTAACTAAAGAAACTTAAGTTATGATAATAATAATACAGAAGGACTCAAAACTCAAAATGCTGGGTCCAAGACACAGAATCATGACATGCTGAGGCTCCTGGTAGGACAGACAGGACTGTTTTCCAGGCAAAAGAGCAGCTTGGGAACGCAAATTAAAAGACTGGTAATTTCAGTAAGCTAACTCTTTGTGTTGTTTAGGATTGTAAACAAAATATCCAGCTGTCATTAGAAGATTATTGTGGCCAAAAGAATCCACAGTTGGTGTCAACAAAGCTGATTTTTTCCTTTTTAAAGCACTCACATGTTATTTCAAATTTGTATGAGGCCTTAAACAACCAGGCTGAGATGTTATTCCAGTAGTCAGCCTCTCCAATTGTCTGATCAGGAATTCTTAACTGTTCCATGCTCCAGAAGTGACCATGCTTTTGAGGTTATATATTAGTCCATCATATTGGTTGAATCTGTGGTTTCTTTTAAACAACTGCTGAAAACTTATTTTTTATAATTTAGCTTTTCTCCCATTATTTTTGGTCATAGTTCAGATCTAATATGTGTATTAAGGTGTCATGAACTGTCTGTGTGGTGGGCAGAGTGAGGAAACCAATTTCACGACTCCAGAGACAGACCCAGAGCACATGATGGAAGATGATACGATGACGTGACAAAGAGCAGCGGGAGACTCAGACAATGTATAGAAGGAATCTGGGCACAAACGACACAACTGGGAATATTTTACAGCAACAACAACAATAATAATAATTATAATAATAGTAATGATAATAATGTTATTTAGCACTTTTCAAAGTTCTATACAGTTGAAAGCAAATAAACAAAAGAAAATAAAAGTTAAATGTTGAAAGATGCAGACATAAAGACACAGAAACAAGTAACACTGGGGGCAGACGGTGAGTCCAGCATAACATATTTCCAGTCACACAAATGATTTTAAACTGATAGGTTTGTAGCTTGTACCTATCCGCTGGAACGTTGAAGACAATATAATTACACTGCAAAGCAAGACACAAGCAGGCTGGTTTACTCATGCATGAGGGAAATCTGGCTGGGGCCAAGTGTCGTCCCACCACCTAGCCTCCGTCAGACTCTCAGCCAGGCTCCCCATAGCACTCCTTTTATTGTGGTTACATGAATATGCATAGGGTCATTAACATATAACATCTTACATAGGTATACATGTGAACAAAGAATACTGTGTGTGTGTGTGTGTGTGTGTGTGTGTGTGTGTGTGTGTGTGTGTGTGTGTGTGTGTGTGTGTGTGTGTGTGTGAGTTCAAGGTGTGACCCTGTGAAGACTGCTGCTAGCTGGTGCCAGGCGTCTAGCAGATCTATCTGAACAAAGGGCTCTTATACTTAAACAGATATACGTGTGTTTGCTATACCATATATCAGCAAGAGAAGATACGACCTCTCCTAGGAGGTGTGTAATCTATGCCAGAACACTCTGTAGAGGGAGTGAACGCCCTCCCCCTTCATGCTACACAGAGCTGTTACAGACCTCCTAGGATGAGACATTCTTTCAAATGATTATACACTTCTAAGCATATATGGTTAAATATTTCTAAGCATAAATGACAATCAACAATACAAATCTAACATAAACTATGGCCCAAAACATTAAAAGATTAAAAGAACACTTTCCCATGAGCAGTTGTTTAAGTGTCTGGTTATTTTTCCTCTGAAAAAAATAATTTTCGCAACACCTTTTTATTTTTTTTATTTTATTTTTGTGATTATATGTGTCAGAGTAAATTTCCAATAAAATCAACATAATACACTTTCCTTCTAAATGATTTGTGCTGCTGTTAAACTGTAGCACTCGCTAGCACTCAATAATAAACAGCAGACTCTTCAGACTGTTCATCTGAGCAGCTGATGTCTGTTATTGTCTCTGGAAATTATTTTTTTAAGGTCAAGATCAGGTTTTTTTTGTTTGTTTGTTTGATTTTATAATCTAAGGTGTAATTTTATGATAACAAAACAACTAAATCTCAAAAAGTTAATAACAATAGTCCTGTCCTACAGTGTGAATGTTGGGCTGTCACTTTTGTTCATGACCTGACCTGAATTAAAATGAAATGTCATTCAGCAATTTTAAGTATTAAAGGATTTTGTACAGTCACTCAACTAACTGAATTTGCTGTTGATATCAAGTACAGTAATAAACACCGTTTTTTACTGTTGATAGTAGTACTGGAGATAGTAAACACCCTTGGACTGACTGAGAGTAGTGTTGTGATATTTTGATACCATGGTAGCATTTACAGGATATTGTTTTATAGTGATATTATACAGGAAAACTGTTACTCAATAAGGCCCATTTACTAGTTGTTTTTCTCTTTCTCTGTGACCCAAGAATTAATGTGTAAGAATCACAGGATGGTACCTCAAGGTTGAAAACACCACAGAGATCACTTCCTTACTCCCATCCTCCCTTCTTTATCTCCTAGAAAAGGCTTGTTAAAGGTGGTTTGTTTCAGAATTCACTAATGAAAGAACTCTGTATTCTATGTCTAGGAGTGTATTTTGCTGGGATGATCATAAAGTGTAGCTGAACTGATAAACTACACAAAGGATACTTCTTTGCTCAGAAGGCAGGAAGACGTTTCCTTATTTGGTCTGTACCGGTTTGAACTGAGAACCTGCTGACACACGAACCTTTTTTTCCTCTATATAAGCTGTTGTCTGATGAATAAACCTTTGAGTTGATTTTGGAAGAGCAACCTGAAGCAGTTTCTGTGTCATTTTGTTCTCCCAAGCTACTCCCGGCGCTGTAACTAACCCGCTGAACGGCATACCTGAGTGTTACTTTGAATAATTAGGAGTCTTATAAGGAAAGGACAAAACTCTGCTTATCGCTCACGCCACGGAGGAAACCCGGGACGGAAATTTCCTTCAAGTAGTATTTTCAATAATACTATAATTGTCAAGTCTAAAAAACCCTCCCTATGTCTTGTGTGTTGCTGAGTATTTGTGCAGGTCTGTCAGTGGTTTGTATCACTGTGAGGTAACGTGCACAGTAATAAACAGCTGTGTCCTCAGGCTGCAGATTCTGTCCTGTTATTGTCACTGTTTGAGCAGAAGTGTCTCTGCTGATGCTGAACTTGTTCTTTTAAGCATCATTTTTGCTACTGCTCCCATCAGACCATATGCAGAAAATCCAATCCATTTGTTTTCCCTCACGCTGTCTGATCCAACATGTTCCATAGCTACCATCAGTCACAGAATAACCAGAGACCCGACAGGTGATGGTCATAGACTGTCCAGGCTGCACAACCCTTGATTCTGGCTGGTTGAGATCAATACAATACACACCTGTGGGGACAAAAATCAACATTATAGTCATTACTCATTTGGCATTGCTATTGTGTTTATTATGTGAATCCAACAAAGTTTCTTACAGGATGTAGCAGCTCCCAGCAGGATCAGGGCTACAGAGAACATGATTATTACTGAAGCTGAACTGATGTGAGCTCCGCTTTCCTCTCACGCACTTCAGTTATGAGGAAATTCTTGATCTTCATTTGAATAAAGCAACTTTGCATTTTCACAACTGGTGCACAACTGATGAAAGACACTCCAACTAATACATGTGACCATTTAATTCTGCATTAGATCACACTTGTCTGTGTAATTAATTTCACTATCCCATGTATTTAATTACATGAGCCAAGGTCCAGGTCACTCTGGAACTACAGAGAATATGGTTTATGCTGAAGCTGAACTGATGCGCTGACTAATCAGTCTAATCTAATAATCTTGAATAAAAAATTCTGAATTCAAAATGTATTTAAACCACAGACATACAGAGAAATATGGAGCCCCAAGAGCAAAAATACAGGACTGTAAAATGCAAAAGTGCACTTGGTACAGATTTAACGTTTAAACAAATGATTTGAAACTGAGCTGTTCTTCAAATTTAACATTTTGTCTTGAAGTAACTGTTTATTGACTCCCATATTTTTTATATTCATACTCTGTATGACTACACAATCTTCATATGGGGAAGTAAAATGCACTGTTGTTCGAGTTTCACTTTTGTCTGGCAAAGGGAGCAGAAAGATGATAAACAGCTGAGTCTTCAGTCCTCAGACTGTTCAGCTGCAGATACAGCTGCTGTTTGCTGTTGTCTCTGGAGATGATAAAACGGCCTTGAAATGATTGAGAATAAAAGATGTTGCGACTGTTATAATGGCTTGTAAGCCACCCCAGTCGTTTTCCAGGAGCCTGTCTGAGGTCATATAGTAGCTGCTGAAGGTGAATCCAGATAAAAAAAAATTACACTGTGTTAATTGGTTACTCTTGTCAGCCACAAGAGAAATCAAAAAGACACAAAATACAATTCTAAAGTGTCAGAGTTTATCTGTCACTGACGCAGTCACACACTTTACTTCAATTATGAGCATGTTCTTGGTGTCTGTTTGGAAAAAAGGAACTTTGCATTTGCAGTTTCTTATGTAAACAGAATGATGCATATTTGTTCTTTACTACACACGAGTATCGTGACGTACCTTTGATGCTTGTACAGATGTGAAGCTGTCTGCTCATGGCTGGAGTTTGGGAATAATGAATCAGCAGTATAAACTGCAACTACAGTCAAACTAATCAAACACAAATGATGTTGAAACCCTGCACATGGTTATTGTTTGCAGCTGTTGTTTATAGAGAGTGTTCCACAAGGATTCACTTGGACTATGTTATTTCAGGTGCAAAGACAGTCTAATTCACAGTCCTGACTCATCCACTCCAGTCCTTTCCCTGCAGACTGTCTGATCCAAGCTATGCAGTAGCTTTCCACAGAACAGAGACCTGACAGGTGATGGTCAGATGCTGACCTGGCTGCACTAAGACACAGGCTGGCTGTGTCAACTATTCACACTTCACACCTGTAAAAAGATAAAACATTTTTTTGTGATAAATTGTTAAAGAACTGCTGAACATGACAGATTTAAACAGACTCACATTCAGCTGCCAAGAGCAGTAACAGAGTTTGCTTGTGGACCTGATGTGGTGCGATCTCCACTCCAGTCTGATGTCATGTCTTTATGAATAACAGGAACATCTAAAACATCAGTGTAACTGTGAAAGAATTCAGTTCACTCCAGCTTATAAAAACACATGCAAATAGAGAAAACAAATGCATATTAAGAATCCACTGTAATCAAATAAAGTTCCCACACATCTACAAGATGGAGAATTCGACTATCGAGTACCAAAAACAGGAATATCTCAGCTGTGCCCATCTTATATAATGTCCCTTAGAAACATTAATATTTTTACTGTAATGCTTGCAGTGTTTCCATAATCTCAAATATATTATTATTATTATTATTATTATTATTGTTGTTGTTGTTGTTATTAATAGTAGCAGTAGTAGTATTATTATCCTGCCATCTGCCTGTCAGACAGTCAAGGGAGTCAGGTAGACTGAACAGCAGACTGGAGAGCTTATGTGGTTATAAAACAAAAGCTTCAAATATTTGTTGCCTGAGTTACTAGTTGTCATACATCTGAGATCTGAGATTGAATTATCACTATGACTCATAATTTGCTAGAAGATGCTGCAGGGGCTATGGAGCAAAGAGTGATTTACATGCAGTATTGTTATATTATATTCCATATAAGGCTGCTTGTATACCCTGTAAATCTGCGATGTAGTGTTTTTATCAAGGTGATATATGCCCTCATAAACAGTACAGGATCTTCTCAGTTTATTAAGAATGTTTGGCCAGAAATCTATGATATACATTTATGATTATCCCAGAGATAACTGCAGGGCATCATTAAATAAATAAACAAACAAACACGAAATAGCTTGTGTTCATCCCACTTACACACTAACACTGTTTGGTTGAAGAGACTTCATGGAAACAGCAACTCTCTGCATATATGCAATATGACATGAAAAACAATAATGTTTTTAAGAATTAAGTAATTTGTTACAATAAATTAATATACATTGTACATTGTTTTTTTGCTTGTTTGTTTGTTTTTGTTAAAGAGGCCTGTCCATAATAATAATTATAATATGACTTCTGAGACCTGATGACTTTTTGTCTGAGACCTGAGGATGTCCTAAAATGTACACCATACATGACTCATATTTACATTTATCACTTATGTGTGGTTGTGTGTTGCTTGTTGCTGAGTATTTTTGCAGGTCTGTCAGTGGTTTGTATCACTGTGTGGTAACGTGCACAGTAATAAACAGCTGTGTCCTCAGGCTGCAGATTCTGTCCTCTTATTGTTACTGTTCTAGCAGAAGTGTCTCTGCTCACACTGAACTTGTTCTTTAAAGCATTATTGTTGGCAGTGCTCCCATCATACCACATGCAGTTAATCCAGTCCATTTGCTTTCCATCACTCTGTCTGACCCAACATGTTCCATAGCTGCTGTCAGTCAAAGAATAACCAGAGACCTGACAGACGATGGTCAAAGGCTGTCCAGGCTGCAAAACCCTTGAATCTGGTTGGATGAGATCAATACTGTACACACCTGTGGAGACAGAAATCAACATTATCACCATCATTTATATGAATATTCAGTGTTTCTAATGTGTTTTTTAGATTATATCCAGCAAAAGCTCCTCACATGATCCAGCAGCCAGCAGCAGTATCAAAGCAAACATGATTGATGCTGAAGCTGAAATGATGTGAGCTCATTTGTCCTCTCAGTGAAACACAGAATCACCAATCCTCTTTTCAACACTTTTTCATTTGCATATTTTTAAATAACTTATATTTACATATGATATTATATGTTATTTTTGACCAGAGAAAGTGCTTTTATTTTAATGGCATGCTTGTGTTTTTATTTAATGTGACCATGTAAATGATTAGCTTAATAAACCTTTTTTTTTTCTTATCAATTATAAAGCTATGTCAAATAGAATGTAGTTTATTTTCATGGAAACTGAAAACAGAAGTTTTGCCACTAAATATATTATTTTATTATCAGCATAGACCAATGACTTTTGATAAATCAGTGTAACAAAATGTAAACAAAACAAAGTCAAGGAAGACTAACAAATGCCAGCTCCTCTAGTGTTCTGGTTGTTTTGCTGAAATCTAATGAAATCTAAACCAATCGAATTGCCACTAAGTAATCTTTAAATTACAGCTTTTAGTTCAAAAGCTCTAATGTTATGAATACAATTTTTAAAATTCTCCATATTAACTTTTATTTTTAATGGGGACAGAAAGACATAATATTTTTAAATCTTTAAGGACAAAATATGCTCATTTTTCCTTTATAATTTTGAAGTTTTTAAATTTAAAGAAACTTTAAGGAAACTGCTTAAGGGGTTAGGGAGCTTCATAAAACAATAAAACATTACCATGCAATTATTAGTTTAGGATTGTGTCATTTAAAATGATTACTGTATTTTGTAAAATGTCCTAACAAATTCACAGTGAGTTTTGAACACAGCATTCAAACAGTCTTATTGTCTTTATAAAACAGTTGCTATCTGGTGTCGTGTCTTGAGACGACATGTCTATAAACCTGTCTTGAAATGTCTTCGCAATTAGTGAGAGTACCATCTGCTTTTACTACAGTCAGTAATCAGGAACGATTTACCAAAGTGTTTCAGTGTTTAGTCAAATGCTGCTTGACAAAATAGTAAATCTGGAAGAGATGGCCTTGAAAACTTTTTTCGTCACAGTCCAGAGTTTTCTGTGGCCTCTTAAGTAAAACCACATTTGACACATGCCATTCACTGTCTCTGGAGAAAGACTATTTAAATCAGAAAGAACATTTACAAGTGAACCCAAGCAGAAACCTTCTTAGCATGAACACTGACTGGGAAAATCTTTAATAATACACAGTTACTATTGTATTTCTATTTTATTATTCTCCCATTGTGTGTAGTTGTGTGTCTCTGCTTGCTGAGTATTTGTTCAGGTCTGTCAGTGGTTTATATCACTGTGCGTTAATGGCGTGCACAGTAATAAACAGCTGTGTCCTCAGGCTGCAGATTGCGTCCTGTTATTGTCACTGTTTGAGCAGAAGTGTCTCTGCTGATGCTGAACTTGTTTTTTAAAGCATTATTGTTGGCAGTGCTCCCACCACTCCAAATAGTGTTAATCCATTCCAGTGGGTTTCCTTCACGCTGTCTGACCCAAGCTGTTCCATAGCTAGTTACAGAATAACCAGAGACCTGACAGGTGATGGTCAAAGACTGTCCAGGCTGCACAATTCTTGAGTCTGGTTGGATGAGATCAATACTGTACACACCTGTGGAGACAGAAATCAATATTATTGCCATCATTTATCTGACTATTCAGTGTTTATTAGAGTGAATCCACTAAATGCTCCTCACAGGATCCAGCAGCCAGCAGCAGTATCAGAGTGAACATGATTGATGCTGAAGCTGAAATGATGTGAGCTCATTGGTCCTCTCACTGAAGCACAGAAGCACCACTCCCTTTTAAGTAACTGTTTCATTTGCATATTTTTAAATAAATTAAATTTAAATATAATTTTGACCAGACTGCATAGTAAAGTGTTTTTGTTTTGTTTTGTTTTATTTGTTTTCTTCAAAGACTTAATAATTAATTATTTACAGGTTCAAACTAAACATTTTTGACTGTTACTGAGTATTTGTGCAGGTCTGTCAGTGTTTAGCCTCTGACTGACAGCAGTTATCAGACTGATAAACCTGAAGTCCTGTTTTGTTTTAAATGAATTACAACCATGTCAAATCAAATTTGTATTTATTTCCATATAAACTGTATACATTATGATACAGAGCATTTTAAATAACATTTTCACTGCCGCTGAATTTATTATTTTTTTCAATATAGACAAAGAACTGAATTATGAGAAACTGTCTTAACAAAAAATAAAATAAATATTTATTTCCGTACTAACACATCTACTGATTCTGACTCCAGTGAAGTAAGGATCTTTTCCAGAACAACTAAAAACAGGCACAGAGTTTAGTTGATGGTGTATAAGCAGCATCCAAAGTTCAGTTTTGCTTCCTCCTCTGAAAACCAAAGTTATTCTCTTGAAATGACAAAAACATACAAACAATTTGCACTTTTGGACTTGAAGAATAGCAGCAATGCTAAAGGTGCCAGTTAGTAGAATGGGTAGGACTGCCTATATTGATGTATCCAAATAAAGGATTGAGACTTAAACTGTTGTTCAGTCTTTCTTATTTTTAAGATGTTTGTATTTGTGAGAAAATGAAAATAAAGATTTAACATGAATAGCTAATAAATGTCCCATAAAATGAGCATTGAGTTAATTGCAAAGTCTCAGAAACATAGAAAAGTAAAGTTAATCACTTTATCCTCCTAACTTTTTTAACTGAAGTTTACACGATGAACCACAACTCTGCTGATCTTGCCATTTTCGAAAAGAAGATACTTGACAGCACCTGCCCTCTAGTGGTCTGATGGGAGCAGCAACTGTAATGTCTCTGTTCTAAAATATGCATATTTCTCTCAGTGATACTTTGACAGTAATATTAGCCAGCAAAATGTTTTACATGTAGTCACTGTCCTATGTGATATTGTCACATTAGTAACCCTCTACAGTCCTTTTTCAGGTGTCTGTTTGACTTAGACAAGAGGATTTACTGACTGTGAATCTGTTGGATTCTCTAGACCTTTTATTCACAGGTTCAAACTCGCAGTCTGACTGTCAGGACTTGTAAAATATAATAATTTACAATAAGTCGGTAATAAAAAGATCAGGCATAACATTGTAACCACTGACAAGTGAATTGAATAAATATAATGTCACGTGTGCGTGGGACATTTTAGGGAGCAAGTAAACATTTTGATGCCAAATTTGATGTATTAGAAGCAGGAAAAATGGAATTTGAGGATTTAAGTTTGATATGGACCAAAATGTGATGGTTCGACGAATTCTCTCCCCTGGTCTGGCTTCAGGGTTGGACACCTGTAACCCTGTCCCAGGCAGGGTACACTGGTCCTGAGATTTAATTTTATCCATAAAGGTTCAATATTACAGCTACTGGTATTCCCGCTCTGACTTGTTTCCAGCGAACTCCACCAGTCCAAACCCCACTGTTGAACCACTTAAGTTGTACAGTGGGTGTTGAACATCTTTGGTCACAAACTAGTGACTGAAAGAATAAGATCGCGGGTACAAATGGCAGAAAGTAGTTTCGTTTGAAGAATGGCTGGACTCTCCTTTAGAGATAGGGTGAGGACTTCAGTCGTTTGAAATGGGCTCAGAGTACAGCTTCTGCTCCTCCATATTGAAAGGAACCAATTGAGGTGGTGTGGGCATCTGATTGGGCAGCCTCCTGGGTGAAGTGTTCCAGGCATGTCCCATTAGAAGGAGCCCCCTGGGACAGACCATTGACACATAGGATCATTACATCTCGCAGCTGGCCTAGGAACACCTCGATGATCTCCCACATAAGCTAGAGGAGGCTGGGGAGAGGGAGGTCTGGACTTCTCTACTTAATGAGACAAGACCTTTGACAGGCAGAAGACAATGAATAGCTGAATTCATGGATGGAGGGATGGGTTAAGTTATTTTTTTTAAATGAATCCCTTACTAACAAGAAAAAGAAAAGTTTAACCAAAAGTTAGTTTAAAACCAGAGGAGGAGCCAGACATTTGCAACACCCGGGGCTTAGCCCTAAAGGGTAGTATGCATGTGGGATTTTTTTTTTTTTTTTTGAGGGGGGGGGGGGGGGGGTGTAGAAATGACTGAAAGATTAATTGGCTCTGTTTTGAGTTTTGTTCAAAAAAGAATGACTTCATATAGGGAAATATATATATCACACATGCAGGACACCTTAAACTAGTTTTTTAATTAAGCAGCAAGACAGAACGAAGTCGGGGCTGTATCAAGACACAGGGACTAAACCCCAATTCAACCAGACGCAGAACTGATCCAGAATTAAAACAGGACTACAACAGTTCAAAATCAGGACTACTGAGGACTTAACCAAGACATAACCACAATCAGAACTAGATGATAGTAGCACTAAAAATCATCATAGACCTGCACTACACTTATTTATTTAATTCTACCAAAGTACAATATTTAGATTGAGAAAAGTTTATATAATTATTTAGCCTTGTTGTGCAAACAAGCCTGCAGAACTTAATAAATATAGAATTTGAAAAATAGCAAACCTAAAAAGAAACACTAGGTACGAGATACATGAGTACCTATGATACAGTGATACTTTTAGTAAGCAACCATTTGACTAACATGTGTGTCTCACCTGCTCTTGTTCATCTCTGTTCTGTCCTCATTCTCCATCTCAATCTCTGCTCCTCTCTCTCTCTCTTTGTGCTGACAATCATCAAATATACAGTTGAAACCAGATATTTACAAACTCTTCAGATCAAAACACAAACACTTTTTTAATTGTAACATCAAATCAGACTAAATGTTTATTTTTTTAGATTGATAAATATAAAAACATATTTGTTAACTTTAAGAGTAAAGAGAGAAACTGTCTGTGTTTTTTAATTGCAAATGGCACCAAATTGTATTCAAACTGAGCCACACTTATGGAGCTCCACAGTTCTTTTCCTGGTGTTTTGGTTGACATCTCTTGATTTTCCCATGTCACAGAAACAGGCTCTGTGTTTTGCCTTATATGCATCCACAGCTGTGCCACCAATTTACTCACATGGACTCTACTAACCTATCAGAAGCTTCTTCAGCTCAGAATGGAATCCTCTGGAGTTTTCTTATTAATTAACAATAAACTTAGTGTATATGTACTCCTAAATTTAATGAAAGTGATAAAAAATAGACAGCTCTGTCTCTCTTTATTCTGACATTTAACTAATTCAAAAGATATTTCAATATTTATCTAAAACAAAAGTTTTGATGTTGTACAGTAAAAATGTTTTATGTTTTCTCCCTAAAGTGTAAATATCTGGTTACAAATGTGAATATCCTGCTGTGTACTGAAATCCCTCTTGTTTTGCATAGAAATATACTGAACAACATACAAAGCATAATATATAAAATAACATTTACCTGAGTTTTTTCTTTGAAAGAACCCTCGAATGTCCATTCTTATGTTTCAGTACATAACTGAAACCGAATTAGTCGGGGAGGGTAAGAACTGAAAATATGAAATAAACACACGTAAGCTAAGACTCTCTAAAAAATAGCATTTGTTCGGCTTTTCATTTCGCCATTTGTTGATTCACTTGAAGAGCAAGTAAAATAATATTGGTCAAGTGATCAGTTTCATATCAATCTTTCGTGATGCACCGTCATATTTACATTATTTGTACGGTACGAATGATTTGCTTTGGTACCTGGTCAAACTTAAGCTCTCCTTAGTATGGCTGGCTCCGTCTCTCCAACAGCGCACTCACGGGCAGCAGCTCCCCCCGCCCCCTCGCTCAGTCGCTTAGTGCCTGAGCTTGGATCATACCAATATCAGGGGGGGATTCACGCACAGTCGTAAATTCCCACAGTGTGCACTATGTGCTTCGAATATTGTGTGTACTTTTTGTTTTATACAGTTGTCAGCCAGGCATCTAACTATGAAAAAATTACACTCCAAAAGACCCCGGGCTTCTGACAAAACAACCCGGGCTTAAGCCCCGTAAGCCACCCCCACGCTCCGCCCCTGTTTAAAACAGTAAATGTTGCATTTGAATTTTTCTGTTGGACAAACCTAACAAATGGGACTGATAGGATCTGACTGGCAAGGCTGCTCAGGTTTTCTTATCTTAACAATGTTAGCAGGGAAGACACCTGGAAGATTTCGAGGTAGTTAGTACTGGGCAAATCCCCTCACCTACATCGGCTCCAGCTGACCTCTGTATACCTACTAGCTAACAGTCACAGGATAAGAGATTGGGACTTTTTGATCAGAGAGCCAAAACAGATTTCCTGTACAGAAATTGTGGGCCCTGCAGATTGACATACTGCATCAGTGAGAGGACAGGAGAGGTCACATCAGTTCAGCTTCAAGGTCAACCATGTTCTCTATATCGCTGATGTTGCTGTTAACTTTAGGATCCTGTAAAAAACTTTCTTGTATTCTCTCTAATAAACACAAGAGAAAAACGGATTAATCAAATGAGTAATAATGTTGATTTCTGTATTGCATTGATCTCATCCAGCTAGATTCAAGTGTTGTGCAGCCTGGGCAGACTTTGACCATCACCTGTGAGGTCTCTAGGTATTTCTTGACTAGCTATGACTAGTGACAGGATGGATCAGGCAGGGTAAAGAAAACTAAATGGACTGGATTAACTGCATATGGTCTGATGGGAACACTGCCAATAATGATGCTTTAAAGAGTTCAGCATCAGCAGAGACACTTCTGCTCAAACAGTGACAATAAGAGGACAGAATCTGCAGCCTGAGGACACAGCTGTTTATTACTGTGCATGTTTACCACACAGTGATACAAACCACTGACAGACCATCACAAATACTCAGCAACACATAACACACAACCACACACAAGTAATAAATGTACAGAAACACAGACCCACACACACACACACACACCTTTAGCTAGCAACACACTGTGCAACAAACTGTAGACACAGTTTGTGTGTTTGCTGATGTTTGTTTAGCTGATAGAAACCTTGAATTTGAAATTGTCTGCTAAAAACACAGTACTCCCTTTATGCTCCTTTTGCTTCTTGTTTGTAGCAGACATCTGCACTCGTTTTAGTATTGCCTCAAAAACAAAAACAACAACAACAGCAACAACAAAAAACAACATATCACTTTAACCCCTGACAATTGCATGCATGCAATTGTGCCTGTTTTATCTCTTTTTATGCCACATCCCCAAGTGATTAATACATGAACATGATTGCTTTCATGTGTTTCCGTTTGGGCTCAAATCAGTTTGATGTTTGAAGGTTTGCAGTGACATGAAACAAATATCTCACCTCAAACATGTTAAACCAAAAGTAACAAGCCTGTTTTGAGTCAAAAGTACAGATATTTGGTTACAAATGTAGGAAGTAAAACTAAAAGGTTGTCAGAAAAATGGCAACTTAAGTAAAGTTCAGATACCTGAAAAAAAGAGAGCGCTTGCAGGTACTATTCTCAGTCAGTTCAATGCTGGTTTATCTTCAGTGACAACAGCAAACAGCATTTCAAACATTTCATTGTCAGAGGTATCCACGGTGATCAGTTAAAGTGATCACAAACAACTATTGATGGAAAGACAGTGTTCACCTGACATAAAAACAAGCATTAGAACTGTTTTACCAGGAAAGAAAGGCCGAGAAAATTCTCAATTAACTCAGTTATCAACCAATTAAAACACAAAACAACCTTAAATTTATTATTTATTCATTTTTATTTTATTTATTTATTTTCAAAAAGGTCTTGTGTCACCACTTCTTCATATCTTGCTTCAAAGTAATCAGTCTTTCTTGTCATTTTTTAAAGTGGTGTGAGCAATACTTCTTAAGGGTTTCTGTTCATATTTTTCATTTGGACACTGGCTGCTTTTTTCACTCCACACTTGTACCTGACCATTTTGAGAGGATTTTTTAAGCAACTTATCTCTCATCTATCAATCAATCAAATAAATAAACAGCTGTGTCCTCAGGCTGCACATTCTGTCCTGTTATTGTCACTGTTTGAGCAGAAGTGTCTCTGCTGACGCTGAACTTGTTTTTTAAAGCATCATTTTTGTTAATGCTCCCACCACCCCATATGATGAGAATCCACTCCAGTTGTTTTCCTTCATGCTGTCTGATCCACGCTGTTCCATAGCTAGTTAAAGAATAACCAGAGACCTGACAGGTGATAGTCAAAGACTGCCCAGAGCCCTGTCTCCTCCCTGTGGTCTTTGCGAACACACTGAACATATAGGTGTGAATGTGAGTGCAAATGGTTGTCTGTTTCTGTGTCTTGGCCCTGCAACAGACTGGCGACCTGTCCAGGGTGTAGCCTGCCTCTCACCCTATGACAACTGGGATAGGCTCCGGCGTCCCCCGTGACCCTGAAAAGGATAAGCGGAAGCGAATGGATGGATGGATGGATTTAATATTTTTATCCAAATGTAAAATGTTTTCTTTTAAAAATGACAAATCTTGATGAGCCCCAAGCCCCCGATGCTGGGGGCAAAGGGGTTGAACTGCAGTTTAACCCTCCATGAGTCAAGTCTTTTATGCAAATATCAGAATCAGAATCTCTGCTAAAAGTTCATATAAACCATATACAACCACCAAACAAACGAGGATTAAAGGATCAGTTACTTAATTGTGCTAAGGTCCACTTAACATAAACAATGTAGCCAAGAACTCAGCCGACTTCATGTAACCACAAAAGGTATATCTGGCAGAGATCTCACAGATTCTCAAACACCGAGTTTTACCATGCTTCAACCAAAATGCCCTGCTGCAAAAGAAGACCACAAAAATGCAAGCTTTCCAAATAGCAACAAAGCTTCGCTTACTGGGCCAGTTTCCTCCGTTGTTCTCCGCCGGTAGCTGATAGCCATTGGAGCTACTGATAATGGCGACACTAACAGAAGGCATCAGAGCCACTCCATTTCAGAAGCATAAATCTTTGCACAGATTATGTTTACATATTGATTACTAATTTTCTGGATTTAAATGTGAGCCAAAACATATTTTCAAACTGGTTGAAGGCTACAGAATAAAAAAATAAAAAATCTACTTCCTTTTTCTGTGTATTAGCCTTGGTAACTTTGACACAGTAACATCTGCTGCAATAATTACACATCCAGTGAAATGTTATAAGTGTTAGCTTTATTTTGATACCAAGATTGTTTACCCAGAGTTTGTAATTGCAGAGAAATACTCCATTCATTTTGGGGATGTCATTTCCGAGCAGGAACCTCAGAAAGCCCCTGGAGGGATTAACAGGTGAAGACAGCTGCAGTACATATATGTGGTCACAATTTACATTTGAGGGTTTTAGAACAATTAAAAAAACATTGTGAGTTAAATGGACATGATCTTTTTTTTAGTATCATTTATTATTACTATCATGTCATCATATACTATACTTGATCAGCTTAAAAGTGAACGGGCATTTAAAAGCAACAGTGGTCCGGGGGCTCCTCCTGTGGTGGTTTCATGTTACAACAGCTGAGGTACTGAAGAGTTTTTGTTTAGGTTTGCTGATGGTTTGTGTTACTGTGGCCGGCTCTCTGGCACAGTAATACACAGCTGTATCCTCAGGCTGCAGATTCTGTCCATTTAACGTCACTGTGTTGCTGGAAGAGTCTAATTCAGCACTGAACTTGTTATTTAGTGAATCTTTCACAGCAGTGTCTCTACTAATCCACTCCAGTGGTTTCCCTGCAGGTTGCCGGATCCAATGTGTCCAGGCGTCGCTAAGCGAATAAGAGACCTGGCAGGTGATGGTCAGAGGTTGACCTGGCTGCACAGTCACAGCAGTCGACTGTGTCAGCTGTTCACACTTCACACCTGTTTAAAAAAAGAAAAAAAAAAGTTTTGTGACCAATTCTTAAATCATGCTACAAAAGAAGAACTGCTGACAATGACAAATGTAAAGATACTCACAACCACCAGCCAAGAGGAGTAAGAGAGCTACAGGAAACATGGTTGTTGATGAATCTTATGTAATATCCCTACAACCCTACTGAAGTGATGTTTTTATAGCTGAGTGGAAAATGAAATTTGCATAGAAGAAAACATATAAACCATCCGTACAATAAGAAGCTGACAGTTATGTGTGGAGTGCAAATACTATTATGGAAAACGAACATACTCTATTTTGATCTCATTAGATTTCATGCCAATAAAACACGTGATTAGTCTGTTTTCTTATCAGGTTATTTAAGACAGTTAATCAAAGTGTGGCTCATAAACAGTGTTGGTCAAGTTACTTGAAAAAAGTAATCAGTAACTAATTGCTTTTTTTTTTTTTTTTTTTTTTTTGGCCTGTCCCGTTTGGCTCTTTTGCCATCAGAATTGTTGTCTAAAGGCAAAGAAAGATGCCCAACGGATTTACTTTACCAAACTGACCATCCCAGCCGCTTGTTTTTTGTTTTTTTAAAAGGTTCCTTCATGTAATAATCTGCTAGAGGGTGTGGGGGGGCCACAGCCCCGTCCTCCAGGGCGTGAAGCAGGTGTGGAGGAGATCAAAACTCCAGACATCCAGAGGCCCCCAGAACACAAGAAACCAAGGAAGACCAACAGAGGGGCAGCTGCGCCACTGTCCCAGAAAGAGCTGAGGAGAGTCCCAGATGAGGGCTCACTCAGCAGCCGCGGAGCAGAAGCCAGGGGGAGTTGCAGTGACGCGCCCGTGAGCTCCGCCGGCAGCCAGCTGCACCTGAGTGACCGAGCCCCAGGCCGAGAGGCCGGGGCACCCCACCTCCGAAGTGGCCCGAGCGAGCCCCAGGCTCCAGGCCCCGATAAGCGGCCGCCAAGGAGTGAGCCGGTGTGTACCTGGACGCCCATCCCCGGACACAAAGAACCACCAATGCACCGATGTCTGAGGGGGTCCGCCACTGGCAGGGGAAGTGGTGGTAGGGGGAGATAGGCCTCCAAACCTTGGAGGGCCTGAGATGTCCCCAGAGAGGTGGCGCCTGACACCCAACCTGACATATAGACACAGACATACAGGCACACACAGATACAAACATCCATTCCCACCCTCATGCTCTCATATGCACTTACTCCACACTCAACCAACGTGGAGACAGACATAAAGAGACGTTGTACACACGATCACACTCCCCACTCTACAAACTGGGTCTAGGTGCCCCCGCCCCTGGAGGGGGGAACTGCACCCAGACCCAGGTGGTGTTTCCCTTTTCCCTGCGGTGGGGGGAGGCAGACCGCCCCGACTCCGCAGCAGCAGGAAGGCTCCACACTCCAGACCGCAGTCGGACGGCCAACTCCTCCTCCTAGTCCTAGCCCCCCTGCTCCAGCAGGTCGCAGAGAATCCCGTTACTTTACTGATTACTTATTTTCAAAAGTAATTAATTACTTGGTTACTTAGTTACTTAGTTACTTTTTAAAAACACGATTTACAACCTGAATAGGTGATAAAGCGATAGATCTTTCAGCCCAATTCTACTTTTTCTACAGAATCCATCATACAAAATGTAATCAAATGGAAAAGTCCATTTTTAAAACTTGTTTTATTAGTTTTAATCTTTTAACTTCATGCATCAAGCAAAAATTTAATTATATGCAACATTCTCTGACTGGAAGAAATTTGTTTACATTTAAACCTATTTTCTGCACATTCCAGCACATAAAATATATATTTTTTGTGTGTTTACACTCACTCTTTCAAATAGATGCAAGTAAAACACAGCAGAAAATAAATAAAGTCAAAGACTAGCGGTCCTGTTGCTCTATTTTCACCTGTAAAGCAGGAGTGGGGTAGGCGGAGGTTTACCCTGTTGCAGGTGTGCCGCAGCGGTCAGTGGAAGAATCCGCGAGTTTCTCTGTGAATTTCCCATTACGTCGTAGCACACTCGGTGCTTGCTTGGAAGTTTAGGGGTTTTTTTTTCGCTGTAAAAATAAGTTTTCTTCCACGCTTTAAACGCTGAACGCTCATATTCTCTCCCGCACTCGATATATTATCCATTGTTGATCTGCACACAGCTGTTGTCACGAATGTCGCACTCGCTTACGTCACTGTCATGAGACATTTTCGCAAAAGATCACGGTTTTAGTAACCTAGTAACCCAGCGTTCCTACTGGAAAGTAACAGTGATCTAATTACCATTTTTGCAATAGTAATCCCTTACTTTACTTGTTACTTGAAAAAAGTAATCGGATTACAGTAACATGTTACAAGTAACGCGTTACTGCCCATCTCTGCTCATAAAACATGGAAAGCAAAGAGATGAGTGCAAACAGTTATGTTTTAAATAAAAACCTAAGCATGATGATTTTAATTCTGAAAGAGTATTTAAGAAGACTAAATGGATATATAAATGTTTCATTAACTCTTCCTCAACTACAGGAGATAATTGAACTTATTTGATGTTTGGTCAAAATAAAGTTTGCATAAAATTTAAATATCAACCATCAAAATTGATGTTATTTTATTTAAAGCACAATGGCTGTGACCAAATGGCGTTGCATCTTTACAGTGAACTGCTCTTCAAAGCATTAGGGCTCCTCCGTTGGTGACTTCACGTTAAAACTATTCAGACACTGAAGAGTTCGTCAGGTGTCCTAAGGGTTTGTGTTACTGTGACTGTCTGGCACAGTAAAACACAACTTTGTCTTAAGGCTGCATATTCTGTGGATATAAAATATCTGGAAGTGGAAATGCTGAACCTGTTTTTGATTGAATCTTTGTAGCTTGTGTGTACAAAGCACATCCTCTTCCAATCCATTACAGCTCTTTTCCTGCAGAGTCAAAGGGGCTGACTGTGTCAACTCTTCAGACTTTACACCTATTGGAAAAACAATATCTCTTGTAAAATTGTATGAAACTCTATTGCAAAAATGCTCCTACTGATAGCTAATATAATTTCACTCACATCTAACTGATAAGAACAGTAACAGTGCTACAGAAAACATGTTTTCTGGTAAAAATGACATAATGGTAAAACCACTCTGCAGTCTGATTTGCACTTTTATAGCTCAGTAACACAGGAAGCCAGACAGTTTGCATAGTCTCAAATAAATGGAGGATTATTACTGGTCTAACAGCAGTGAAGAAGTCTGTTATACAAGGTATGAAAATGCCCATTGATTGTTCAGTCGTAACTACACCGAAAGTAGTTACTGATAATTACATTGCACATTATTTTAATTTAAAAAATGTTTTTTTTAATTAAATTTTGATATTACAAAATGCTAAGAATAAATGGGGTGTATATACACTAACAGTGAAAATTTTGCACTCACCTTCTCATTTAATATTTTTTCTTTATTTTTGCTGCTTTCTACATTTTAGATACATACTGAAAACATCAAATGTATGAAATTATGTAGCAAAAAAAAAGATAAATAACTAAAAATGTTTTATGTTTTAGAATCCTCAAAATAGCCACCCTTGACAGCTCTGCAAACCCTTGACTTTCTCTCAGTGAGCTTCATAATGTAGTCACCTGAAATGGTTTTCACTTCACAGGTGTGCCTTATCAGGGTTCATTTGTGGAATTTCTTCTTAATGGAGTTGGGACCATCAGTTGTGTTGTGCAGAAGTCAGCTGACAGCTCTATTTGACAACTGGTAGAATTCATATTATGGCACAATCAAACAGGTGTGTAAAGAGAAACGACAGTCCATTGTGCAATCCTCTGCACTTCATGATACACTAATTTCTATCCTCTTGCTCCCAATTTTGTTATTCATCAGCTAGTCTTTTATTTTTTTTTATTCAAGTGGTCCTTCAGTCTTCTCAATACACTCATCTTCACTTTCTTTTTATATTTTCATCTTTATTTTTAATGACTCAAATTTGCTTCACATCATTTCCTGCTCAATCTCTCTGCTTAGCTAACTAATACAAATCACTGCATTTTGTCCTTCCTGTGACCAGCTTCACATACAACTCGCTGTCAGCCTTTTCCTATATGCCACTTCTTTTTTTGTTTGTTTGTTTTGGTTTGGGGTTTTTTTTGCATCTAACACTATCATGTGTCCTTCTGCATTTCTCTCTTTAGTATTATACCTATCCAACACCACCTCATTGCCTCTGTTTCTTTTACATAGGCATACATAGAAGTCTGGTCCAATCCCCTCTCTCTTTCTCCACTAGGAACACTATTTTCCATTTCATCCATTCTAGTCTCTCCATCATATCAGACAGCTTTCTACTTTACCAGTCATAGTCCCTACATTTAAAATACCTCCTCTCCTGCCTTTCTTTTTATCTTGCTGCCTCCTAAAATGCTTCACCCATCTTCTCTCTTCTCTTCAGCCAACAGCACTGTTTCCACTGGCACCACTGGTAGACCAATAACATCAGAGGCAGTCGTTGCTCAAACAACCATTGCTCAAACTATTTTACAAAAATCTTAATAACCTTTAAAGAAGAAAAAATAATAATCATCAGAAGGAGGCGATTTCCCACTGGGATTCCACAACAGGGTTAGAGTGATGTTGGAAACAGGTGATGATAAAGAAAAATATTTGGTCATTACCATTAATCTGCTACAAACATAAACAGTTGATGTGTGATTAATGGATAAAAGCAAATATGGATACATAAAGTTTGTTTACAAGTGAAGAGAAAACTGAGCAGTCATTGAGGTTTTTGTGCAGGTGTTACTCTGTCCTCAGTCACTGTGTGATCGGGCACAGAAGTAAACAGCAGAATCTTCTGCTGTCAAACTCTTGATCTCGAGGTACTGTCTGCTGCTGGAGTCTTCTTCAGTTATGACGAAACGGCTTTGGAAAGTACTGCCATAGATAGCTGAGTTTTTTCCTGTATCCATTCTACCGATCCACTCCAGAGCTCTTCCTGGCCTCTGTTGTATCCAGTGAATATTGTAGCTTGTCAAGCTATAACCAGAAATGATACATGACATCTTCACTCTCTCTCCAGGTCTCTTCACCTCAGAAGGAGACTGCTCCAGTTTGATCTCACTCCAAACTCCTGTAAGAATAAAAAGAAAGTGATTATCACATTTGTCCATTCTGTGGTTTTAAAGAATAAATATTTATTTTTACCTTGAAGACTAACTACAAGGACAAAAGTCCAGGATAATATATAGTCCATATTTTTCAGCACTTCACAATCGCAGTGTTTAAGATGTAACACAATAAAAGAAGGTTGATGATGGTGTGTTTATAAGCAAGGGTACTTTGCATAGACCTGCAAATTTAACTTGGGAAAAGTTTGGTATTCAAAATCTAAATTATGAAGCTTTTCAGGCTTTTGGGCAGCAGATAAGAACTTGCGATATTATAAATAGTCTACTTCTGCATGTCCTTTTCCTGCCTTTTAATATAGACATAAAACATGTATAGGATGTCGGAACATACAAAAAAACAGCAGTAATAAAAAATAAATAGAATAAATAAAAACACGTTTGTTTTCAAATTAACACTTTATTTGAATTGTTTATTGATTATTACAGAATTCACGATCCATCCTAAAAGGTAAATCTCCTTCAAATAATTAATAACATGTCAGGAGTAGTGTCGTGGATGAGAGAAGGAGGACCCAAATGCTGAACTCACAGGTAGGTAGGTGAAGGTTGGTCTTTATTGTCAACGGAGTGAACAAACAGAACAGGAGTAGGAAAGGGCTGGCTGGCTGGACGACTGACTGACTGAATGAATGAAGGACTGACCGACTGAATGGCTAGCTGACTGAACGCAGGCGGAAACGACAACATAACATAAATGACATGACAGTGAACGAGTAGAAACAGAGGGCTAAAATACACAGACTGATGAGGATGATAATGAGAGACCGGTGAGTACACAGCTGAACATAATCTGGCTAATGACACGAGACGAGCTGACACAGGAAAAGCAGGAAGTGAGAACATGGAAGTGGCAAAATAAACTGAACATGAAGAAAACTGAAAGCACTGGGTCACCGACCCAGGAACCCTGACACAACAAACAAAACAATTGAAGAAAAAAGTGAATAAACAAGTAATTGGTGATCCATTTTCCTAGTGGAACAAGCTGACTCAAATCCAGCCAGTGAAATCTCTCTACCAGAATAACAGAGACTTTATTTTTTTCCTTTAACTTCTTTTAATTTTTGCAGTATAATCGCTGCGCGGTTGTCCTATTACCCGGCATAATTATTTATCACCGTTTATTCTGTCACTCTTTAACTGACATCTAGTAATAACACAGTGTGCAGTCAAATTAAATGGGGATTTTAAATTTGCATTTTACTTGACTGAGAGTTCAGTGTGCTAAAAAAGAGCCATAAAGTGCTAATAAGTAAGATATATGCCATTCCACTTTGTCATGCTCACTGCAGTCATGCTGTATAAATAGTTATAACACATCCAGGTTTTGCATTGACTTCCTTGACATGTAACATCATATTTTTTAAGATTTACCCCTGGGGTCTCCAGTGAATAACCAATCAATATCCCTGGCTACCCATTAAATACCGCAACCAAATTAAAATACTGCTGCTTACTTTTAAAAATATCAACAACACAGCCTCGAGCTACCTTATCGAACTCCTTAGATCGTACATTCTGGTAACTGCACCAGTTACCAGTCACTTTGTGGAGCATTGGACTGCCACTACCTCATAAGACTTTGTTGTTACACTATCTCTTACCGTACATTACCAAATCTCCATTTGCACTATTTGCCCATTTGCACTACTCTGCCTGGTTTGCACTCAATGTCATTTACTCATTATATTGTATATTGTATAGCTTTCTTGTTATATGTAAAAAATTGTATTGTATTTATTTATTTAAATTTTACTTTTTAATTATTTTACTTGCATTTTTAATCACTCTTATATTTAAATGTTCATTTGCTATTTTATCTAGGGATTGAGAGTAACGTAGTTTCTATTCTCTGTATGTCCTGTACATGTGGCAGAATTGACAATAAAGCTGACTTTGACTTGACTTTGACTTGACTTTGACATTCCTGCTAGAGCACTAAGATCATCCACTCAGTTACTCCTGGTGCAGCCAAGATCTCGGCTGAAGTCTAGAGGTGACCGTGTGTTTGCCTTGGCTGCACCAGATTTATGGAATAACCTTTGTATTGCTATCCGCGCGTATGATTCTATCCAATCATTCAAATCACGGTTAAAAACCTATTTATTTAATCTTGCCTTTCCTGGTCGTTAATGCCTGTATCTGATCCCTAGACTTACTCTATTTTACCTTTTCTACATATCTTTTATAGCTTTGTGCTTTTAACATATTTTACTTGATATGCATTTTATGCTATTTCTGTGTATTAGTGACACTGACCTGTTAGCATACTTGGTACTTTGTTATGGTCCTATATTTAAAACATTTATGTCTTATTTTCTGTCTTTTTTGTGAAGCACTTTTGTATACGGTTGGTTTTTAAATGTGTTCTATATTGTATTATTGTATTGTATTCTCCAGGCCTTTTAATCACTCATTCAGATTCTGTCAGAGTCTGACCATCAACACCTGTGAAAACACAAAATAAAATAAATGATATACCATATCTTAACAAAGTTTTATAAAACAGATGTCAGTTGATGTTTTCACCTGCCAGGCAAACAGTTAAAAGCAGCAGCCCTGTCCTGTAATATATTATGTAAGTTGTTTGTCATCTGTTCACTCTCATCCACTTTTCAGTCTTATAAGTAGAGGTGGAAGATTTGAGTTTTGCATTTGATTTTTGACTCCTCCTCACAAAAAGATGGACCGGAGCATCCAGGCTCGGTCCTTTAGACAGCTTAATAACTTCATTCCTCCCTCTGCCCCCCGGACCGTAACACGCTCTCTCATACAAGTTACAGTCATATCTTTAATTGTCTATGAAACTGCAAAATTTGCACCACATACCTGCTGCTGTTGGTCACTGCACTACTGTCAATGTACAACGCACAAGATGTACATAGGTTTGACTTTCATATATTTCCCTGCAGTTACCTTTATCTTTCTTAATTCTTCCTAAGAATAATGTGAGAGAGAAACAGTATTTCAATTCTCCTGCATGTCCTGTACATGTAGCAAATTGAAAATAAGATTATTTGAATACTGAATGTTGAATTAGATGAGTTATGCTTGGGACACAACGTATCTGCTTTACAGTTTTTTCTGAATGCTTAAACCCTAACTGTGATTCCTGTAGCACAATCTCTAAAACTATTCAGACTTATAGCAAAACCACTCACTGAGTTTGCAAAACTAAAAGCACAAAAACTGCTTTGCACTCAGTTTGCAATTTTGTAACACACACTTTGCAAAACTGTAGGCACAATTCACTGCACAACACTCAATTACCAAATTTCCAACACACTCCTAGCAAAAGTATACACATGTATGGCTATCATTAACACTAATCTGCCAACTGTCTGGCACACTTTCACATGTGAAAACTTCTTTAGATAATTAGTTCACTTTGCAGTCAGCCTAAGCACTATAATACAGGTAAGCTGTGTGTGCGGAGTACAATGGAGGGAGCAGAAAGAGTGAGAAGTAGAGGAGGCCGAGGAAGAGGACGTGGAGGTGAAGAAGTAGGATGAAGAGGACGACAAGGACAAGGAGGAGCAAGAGGAAGACGAGGAGGGGGGAGAGGAAGATGAGGAGGGGGGAGAGGAAGGGTAGGAAGAGTAAGAAATAGAATTGCTGATGACATCAGAGCTACAATAGTGGACCATGTAATCAACCGTGGAATGACCCTGAGGGTAGCTGGCCAACGGGTCCAGCCTAACTCGAGCCGCTACACTGTAGCAAGTACCATAAGGACATCTTGAATTGAGAATCGGTTAGTACAGTCACTTTGCACAAAGATTTGTAGCACTGCCATATGCCAATGAGAAACACACCAATACCATTGATGTAAAAATACTGAAATTGTTACTTTACAGAATTGCTAGATGACCAGATGCTGGGGGCAGAGGAAGCATGTTCACTGCAGACCAAGTAACCCATATAGTCATTATTGTTACGGCCGAGAGGGCCAGGCAGTGGGTGTGGACTCAAATGCAGACACAGAGGAAGGCAAACGGGCGTGAGCACAGAGTTTATTTACAGAGCTGAGCGAAGTTACAAAACAGAAAACTAAGAATGCTATAACCTATGCATGCTATGAACTGTGAAAGCTATGAGCAGAAAACTGTGAGGCAAAACTGTGAACGAGAAACTCTGAGGGCTGGATTCCACAGAGGGATCCGGGGAATGGAGAAAGGGGGCAGCGGCTTGGAGGGAGGTGTGAAGTCACTATGATGAGAGGAGGAAAGTAGTCAGTGGAAGTCTCAATGAATCACAGCTGGAGGATTAGGCTATGGTGGTTTGGGCTTACGCGTTGCAGATTTGAAGTGTCAATCGAGGAGGGAGTGTCCAGGGGGTTCCGGGTGAGGAGTGTCCAAAGCAGATCCAGAACAGGCTTGGAGTGGGGAGCTGAGCAGGGAGGCAGGCAGATGGGTCCTATGGCGAAAAAGGAAAGAAAACACGGTGAAGAGAAAAAACAGTACTCCAGAGTTCTCGCAAGGGCTTGGCGGCCTAGCACTAACATGTGTTAGCAGAAGATCTGGCAAGGGTCTGTCATGAACGCTGGTCTTATATGCAGGTGACTTGATTGGAAACAGGTGTGGAAGCTGATTGGAGTCTCCGTCTGAAGGTGGAGCCCAGCAGAGTGGAAACACCCCGTATTCACCCGGACCATGACAATTATGGCGATTGCAAATAATCCTATACTTGGAAATGAACACTTGTGTTTGTTTTGATGTGTTTGAATAAACACCAGTACTTGAAGTTTGGATCCCTCTATGCTTATGGATCTATGACAGAAGTATGAGCTCAAACTGACATAGCCTACCTTGTGCACAGAGAAAGCAAAAGCCAGATGTGTTTTGTATTCATACCATCAGTGTGCAGTTGGCGCATTGTGTGCTTAGTAGATGATGGCTTGTGTGTACTGTTTGATACGGAAACACCATTTTTACGAAGGTGTGAAGAGTTAATCTAGCTGTGTTTGCTTTTGCAAGAGAACTACGATGTTTTGATTATTGTGTGACAGGTTTTCTTATTTGCAACACCAGGAAAATGTCTGTATATTTAAGAGAAGTTCACTCCTATATTGACAAGACTTTTCTTCTTACCTTTTTCCTACTGATAAATGTTTCTAAAATGTACTAGTAATTACTGTTGTGGCCTAAAATGTTGTTGTTAAAAATGTTATTTTCACACTAAAACAGAGTCACTGGGTCATTTTTAACCTGTTTTTTTCCCCTCTATTCTCTATTATTCTTGTTTTTCTCTTTCTGCAGCCAGTATTCCCATGCCTAATGCTGTTTCAATTGTGTTTCCTCTTAAATACAGTAGGAGCGTCTCTGGAACTCTGCTGGAGGGGTGAACGCCGTACTATCAAAACATATTCCCAGATTTAGTGTCTTCTGTTTATCTTGTTCAATATTAGTAGTGATGTGGAAGAACAACAAAGTATCTAAAATTATGATATCTCATTGGCATTACTGTATTAAGTAAGGGGCGATTATTTTAAAAGGATTGAAGCAAAGATGTGGAGGCAAAGAGTCACAAAAACAAGAGTCTAAGAAGGCAGAATGACAGAATATATTGAGTTTAAAGTAAAATAAATGAAGGCATATTGAGTGTTTACATGTTGAGTCTCTGATGGGTTTTTGTACAGAGCTGCTGGTTGTTTGTGTTAATGTGGGTCTCTGGCACAGTAATACACAGCTGTGTCTTCAGGCTGCAAATTCTGTCCAGTTAAAGTCACTGTTTTACTGGAAGAGTCTGTGGAAATACTGAACTTGGTTTTGAGTGAATCTTTGTATTGTGATGTGCATCCATCACATGCACTTCCAATCCATTCCAGCCCTTTTCCTGCAGGCTGTCTGATCCAAGCTGTCCAATAGGTGCTCAGCAAATAAGAGACCTGACAGGTGATGGTCAGACGGTGACCTGGCTGCACAGTCTCTGAGGCTGGCTGTGTCAGCTGTTCACACTTCACACCTGTTAAAAAATAATTTTTTTTTGAGAAATTACAGGTTATATCATAAAACAGATATTGTTGAATGTTATCAAAAGAGACTCACATGAAGTGGCTAAGAACAGTAAGAGAGCTACAAAAAACATGTTTTTTGATGAACGTGTCATGATGTGAACTCAACACCACAGTCTGATGTGAAGCTTTTATAGCTGAGTAACAGAGGAAGTCAGCGAATTTGCATATAAATGCATAAAGCATTCAAAAAGATGAAGTTTACATAGAAACTCGCATGGACAACATGAAAACATGCTAGGGAAATTCACATATTTTAATTTGGTGACTTTAGTATAAATATACTGTTTTGTGGTAAAAGAGGAATATCAGTTCTATTAATCCCATACGGAAAAGATATATATAAATCTTATAAAGTTTGTATCTGTCTTGTGTGAAACTTGTATGAAAAGCATACAAGAGTGAAAACAGATATAAGATCCCTTTAAAATTATATAAATGAAACTTTTATGTTTTGGATACTTACTAAAACAATATATGAAAGTAATGAGAAAGTGGCCACTTTCATGAGTAAATCATATAAGCCTTATATGATTCACTATATGAAGCAAGCTAAAGCTGATGCAAGTCTTTTATACGTTTTTCCTATTTCTTTTCCATATGGGATGTTATGTTAGATTGCTGTTTTGCAAACACTTGTTAAAACATTAATGAGATGGGGCAATCGCCATATTGCAGATTATCGAAATAAATATATTTACTGATCTTTATACTGGGATACTTGCTTTACTTTACCTAAGCGTTGCACAAATAAATATAAAATTGTGACTCTATTGGTGTGATTTAAACAATGTAAACTCTCAAGCTTGTTGTAACTAATATGAAAAAATCCTGGAAGAACAGTTTAAAAAACATGACAAGTTTGGTATATACTTTACTTCAACTTTTATAACAAAAGTATTTATAAAAGGGGAAGAATAAGTAAGAATGTGGAAAGTAAATGCCGGATGTCTTAGTCAACCTTTAAAGAAGTCCAGGGTCAATGCCATTTCATTAAGATCAATATTAATGGCACTTTAAGTATCATTATAGTGACCAAAAATAATCAAGGATGTAACAGTCTACTGTCTGACATATTTGAAATTTTGCTTAGATAATACTTTAACTGCCCTTTAAATACTGTATATCTATGTTTTTTACCTTTTACATGCCTTTTTGTATCCACTACTTCATACCTACCTCTGCCCTGTACGCTGCCTCAACTCAGTCAAGAGATGAGACCCAAAAACAGTGGTGTCAGCGGCATGTGTGACAATGACATTGTCATGTACAGTTGTATATGTACAGGGTGTACAGCAGACGACTTTGAAAGCAACTGTCTGGGGAACCAGTGCTGACAGTGGGGAAGAGGTGGGGGCTGAGTCTAACTGACTGAGTTTGGTTGGAGAGGAAATATTTGATCCAAGAGCAGGTGGCAGTGAGCATCTGAAGGTGGTCCAGTTTGGTGGTTCTCCAGATGGCTCCAGATGGCTCAGCCCCTTCTGAGGGCTGATGGTGATGGCACCCTCCATAGACCATTTTGCTCTTTAAGCAAACTAGTAAACTATTTGCTCGAAAACTTCATAAGTACAGATGGGAAGGTTATACATAGGTCTGTAGTTGATGAGGCTGTCTATTTATCTATTTATCTATTCTGAGTTATTTCTATGTTGTCCTTCATAAATGTTTGACTACTTTCTCCTAACGATCATTTTGAATATTTTTTGTTTATATTTGATTTTAATTTGCCTTTTATTTTCATTTTATTTTTCTTCACTGGGCAGCCAGTATTCCATATCTACTGTTGCTTTACCTATAACGCCTCTTGAATACAGTATTGATGTCTGTGGAACTTTGATGTAGGGGTGAAAACCATATAAACACCATCAAAACATATTGTATGTATCTTTTCAGTATTAATATTGATGTCTTCTTTTTAGAAACATCAAAGTGTGAAGTAGATAAGTCGTGGTATCTCATTGGTATTACTATATTAAGTAATGAGAGATTATTTGAAAGGAATAAAGCAAAGAGCTAATGTAGCAGAGCTGAGGCCCAAGAGTCAAAGGAAGTAAAACAGAACCTGCAGAGTCTATATCCTAGTGACAGTGAAGGTAAAGCAGATGAAGACTTGAATAAGGCTCTTTGAATGACCAGGATGAGTTTAAAATGGGGAGGGAAAGGGTCACAGAAACTAGACTCCAGGAAGAGAGAATGACAGAATATACTGAGATTTAAAGTAAATGAAGGCAGACTGACATGGACCAGAGTGTTGACAATTGAATTGAGTTTGACTGACTGGGAAACCTCAAGTGAAATAGATAAGCAGCTTAAACACTCAGAAATGCAGACCAGAAGAACTTTCTAATTTAAGTTTGACTCAAGCTCTGTAAATGCACTTTCTTTGCAAAATGTTTGGCACAGACTGCCTCTCCCTTCATAAGTGGTCTAACGGCTCCTCCTCTGGTGGGGCTCTGAGGGGTTTATGTACAGGTCTGCTGACTGTTTGTGTTACTGTGGGTCTCTGGCACAGTAATACACAGCAGTGTCGTCAGGCTGCACATTCTGTCCAGTTAAAGTAACTGTTTTGCTGGAAGAGTCTGTGGAAATACTGAACTTGCTTTTAAGTGAATCTTTGTATTGTGTTGTAGATCCAGTTGATGCGCTTCCAATCCACTCCAGTCCTTTCCCTGCAGGCTGTCTGATCCAAGCTGTCCAATAGCTACTAACAGAATAAGAGACCTGACAGGTGATGGTCAGACGTTGACCTGGCTGCACGATCACAGAGGCTGGCTGATTCAACTGTTCACACTTCACACCTGTTAAAGAAGAAAATGTTTTGTGATAAACTGCAGGTTATATGAAAAACCAAAATGTGCTGAATGTTACCCAACTTAAGAGACTCACATGAAGTGGCTAAGAACAGTAAGAGAGCAACAGAAAACATGTTTTTTGAAGAACGTGACATAGAACCTCACGCCACAGTCTGCCACAGCTTTTATAGCTGAGTAACAGAGGAAGTCAGTAAGTTTGCATATGAATGCATAAAGCGTTCATTAGGGTCTAACTGTATCCCTTTGAAGAACCTGCTGCTTAAAGACAATATATATTTAAAAAAAAACACTCAAATGTAAGACATAAATAAAAAAAGCTGACTTCTAGTCACTGTTGGTTACGTTGAGTTACATTTAAATTATAAGTCAAACAATGAGGTAAAAAGGACTGCTAGTGTCAGTTCTGTTAATGGTATATTATATTGCATTAAAGAGACATGGTATTCAGCATATGGCCAGATTATTAAATTATTATTATTATATACTTGTGTACTGTATCTAATCACTCAACAAATAAATATACAATTTTGACTCAGTTTATACTCTGCGTCATTTTTTTTTAAATAAAGACTCAATTCTTTGTGGGAAGTATAAGTAAGGATGTAAAAAGTAAATATTGCATGTTTAAATCAACTTTAAATGAGTCCAGGGTCAGTGCCATTTAATCAAGATCAGTGTTTATCACTTTGTTTAACATTATAGTGACTTAATAGAAACGAGGATGAAACAGTCTCTGTGACATATTTGACATTTTACATAGGTAATGCTGTAACTGCCCTTTAAGTATGTTTATTTCTGCTACTTCATACTTATAGAGAAACAATTTAGAAATAGACTCTTGTGATGTCTTTAATTGTATTACTAAGATGATGATATTGTTAGATGATGTGTGAGATTGTGTCATGTCAAATTTTGCAAAGACCTCTCACAGAAGTGAAAGAATAGAAATTGATTTATTTTGAGACTTTTAATTGATTAATTTATTATGTATTCAGGTTGGAATTCAAACATTATTTCTTTTTGAATATATGGTTGTTTTAAATAGCGTGCATACCTGTTTATGTCTACAAGCAGCAGTAAATGGACTGGTTCTTATTTAGCACTTTTATACTCTACTTGATCACTCAAAGCACTGTAGGCATGTCTCATGCATTCTCCTTTTTTAAATGTCTAAGACCTTTGTACCTAATATTTATACTCCAATGAACACACCAGGAACAACTCAGGCTTCAGTATCTTTATTTTCCTTTTTTAAAATATGCATGAAAGTTTTTTTTCAGCAGGAGAATCCAGAAATCATCAAGATCATATGTGACATTTGACAGACTAGTTGCACAATATGGGATCAACAAGAAAAGATTTTTAGAATATCAACAAATTAAATCCATAGTAGAAAAGAAATTTAACCTCAGTCAAGTTGAATTACAAACACCACCAAGTGCGGCACATTTCCTTACTCTTAAATCCCCCAAATTATTATCTAAAATATACAGAACACTTTCTAAATTAGATGAATCAATATCCCTTCCTATTGCAAAGTGGGAAGCAGATTTATCAGTCAGCTTAGACCAAAACTTCTGGTCTCAGGTATGCTTAAAAACCTTTAAATTGATTAAAAATCCCAGTCTGCAATTAATACAATACAAAATACTACATAGAGTGCACTATACAGGTCATCAGATGTTCAAGATGGGCTTTACATCTTCCAACAACTGCTCACACTGTCAAGGCAATACACCAGACAATTACATCCACGCTCTTTGGTTCTGTCCACCAGTGCAGAAGTTTTGGCACGAGATATGTGAAGACTTATCAAAGTGTCTGAAATGTAACATTCCAACCTCACCTTTAGTATGCTTGTTGGGAAAATTGGATGAGGTCACTACAGAAACTAATACAGTCCACATGGTTTTTACTGCCCTATGCATCGCCAAGAAAATGGTCCTCATGAACTGGAAAAATAAAAAGAATCTTAATACTAGCCAATATAGAAACCTTCTAATAGATCACATTAGTCTCGATATAGCCTCTGCCACCACATTAGATCAATCCCTCTGGGGACTATGCGCTTACCTGCTGCTCCTTGGCAGGTAGCTCCATGCCCTCCTGGGTTTTAATTGCACCTTAGAACACATATGCATCAACACTACAATGAGCGGGTGGAGGGAGGTTTGGAGTCTTCTCCCACCCCCATTCTCTGCGGCCTGCTGGAGCGGGAGGGCTAGTAGGAGGAGTTGGCCGTCCGACTGCGGTCTGGGGTGTGGGGCCTCCCTGCTGCTGCGGAGTCGGGGTGGTCTGCCTCTCCCCACCGCAGGGAAAAGGGTAACACCACCTGGGTCTGGGTGCAATTCCCCCCTCCAGGGGCAAGGGTACCTAGACCCGGTTTGTAGAGTACGCTTGGGGAGTGTGATTGTGTGTACAGCGTCTCTTTATGTCTGTCTCCACGTTGGTTGAGTGTGGAGTGAGTGCATATGAGAGCATGAGGGTGGGAATGGATGTTTGTGTCTGTGTGTGCCTGTATGTCTGTGTCTATATGTCAGGTTGGGTATCAGACGCCACCTCTCTGGGGACACCTCAGGCCCTCCAAGGTTTGGAGGCCTATCTCCACCCACCACCACTTCCCCTGCCGGTGGCGGACTCCCTCAGGTGTCGGTGTGTTGGTGGTTCTTTGTGTCTGGGGGTGGGCGTCCGGGTACACACCGGCTCACTCCTTGGCGGCCGCTTGTCGGGGCCTGGGGCCTGGGGCTCGCTCGGGCCCCTTTGGAGGTGGGGTGCCCCCGGCCTCTCGGCCTACGGCTCGGTCACTCAGGCGCAGCTGGGGGCCGGCGGAGCTCACGGGCGCGTCACTGCAACTCCCCCTGACTTCTGCTCCGCGGCTGCTGGGCGAGCCCTCATCTGGGACTCTCCTCAGCTCTTACTGGGACAGTGGCGCGGCTGCCCCTCTGTTGGTCTTCCATGGTCTCTTGTGTTCTGGGGGCCTCTGGATGTCTGGAGTTTTGATCTCCTCCATACCCGCTTCACACCCTGGAGGACGGGGCTGTGGCCCCCCCACACTCCTTAGCAGATCATTACATGGAGAAACCTTTGGAATGCAAGCATGCTGATCCACACAGGTATGCACACATGGGTATTCACAGACGCGGACTAAAGCTTTCTTGGCTGCTGCCTCAAAGCACACTGTGCGCTGTCTATCTTGCGTGCTGCACAATATCGTTTATTACTTAGTAAATACTGATATCTATGACTAGCTAGTTTATTGGGATGGTGCTTTGTTTTCTCTATTATTATGTTGCTCTTTGTTGTTTGCTGTCTCCTCTGTTTGTTTTTGTTTGTTTGTTTTTTTTTTTTCTCCATACGGGTGACCCAGGAGTTCTTTTTTTTTTTTCTCTCTCTTCCCCCCCTTCTCACCGTCTCTTCTCCCCTTTGGTTTTCTTTCTTTCTCTCACCCTCTCTCTCTCATTCATTCCCCCTGTCCTATTTATTAAAAAAAAAAAAAAAAAAAAAAAAGATCAATCCCTCTGGGCTCCTTTGATCGACTCCATCACCTAGCGGGGGTAGGGGGTCGTGGTTTGGTCCCGCCTTAGCTACTGTGGTTGATATGGAGTTGGGACGGGCTTAGGGCGCCTGGAGGACCCCTAGAGACGTTATCCCTGGAGGGCTTAACCCGGGGTTGTGTTCATAACCTGGTTAGTGGCTCTGGTCGCTCTTAGAGGTTGTTCTCCTCGTGGCTGCGTGAAGCGGGGCTGAAGGATGGTCTGTACTGGTGGACGTAGGTTACTGGCCTGGTGGCCTGGCTGCCCCTGAGGGCAGGCGTGGGGGTTTGGGGTTCGGGGGTGCTTCGCCTCCGTGCTGGGGCTCTGGCTGGGCCTTGGGGGCTTCGGTCCTCGTCGGTGTGTCACCGAGGTTGTGAGTGGGTGGGTGCACGGGGGCTCAGCCCTGGCGCAGGGGGCCTCTTGTGCATCGGCCTAACTGGGGGGCTCTTCAACTGGCGGGGAGGTTGTTCCATCCTTGCAGGAGTCCACTCTGCAGGTGGGGGAGAGACATAGGAGAGGTGGAGAATAAACTTAACCTGGGTGTCTGTTGTCTTGTGTAGTCTGGGAGACGATTGAATGTTGGGGTGGGTACAGTTTCCTCTGAGGTGGGGTAGGGTGGGCTGCCCCGGGTCCTGTGGGGCTTGGCAGTGCTACCGTAGGCCCCAGTCTGGATGAACCTGGGCTCCCTTGCCTTGGTGGGTACCAGAGGACGGGGGTGCCTACTGGGGTCAGTGGGAGAGCTGGTCCTAGGGAGGGGCATCCTCCCCTCCCTCCTTTTCCTCCCCATTCCCGGCTACCTCCCTCTTCCCGCTCCACCACACTCACCCACACAGGTAGGGCCTTGGGTGCGGGTGTGTCACAAGGGTGCAGGGGAGACATCCCCCCCCCCCCCCCCCTGTCCCCTTCTGGCCACCTGTGCCTCAATTTTATCTCACAACTTAGACATCCACATTACTTACACTCTCATAACACACACATATATATAGGGCCTTGAGGGTGGGCAAGTTAACGGCGTCCAGTGGACGGTCTGTCTACTCAAACCTACCTCTGGCGCTGGTGCCCACCTCTCAATTTTAAATCCATGTAGACATTGAGGGTTCTCGGGGGGGCCGTGCTCTCTGGCAGCAGGACCATGCTGTCCCTTGTTTTAAATGCACTTTAGAACAACACGCAGCAACACTACACATGAGAGGGAGGAGGGAGGTATGGGGTCTTCACACTCCCCCGTTCTCTGCTAGCCATTGGGGCGGGGGGGCTGGGAGGAGATGTTGGCTGTATTGGAACGGTCTGCTTGCCTCCACCCCGGGGGGAAGGGTAACATCTCTTGGGTCTGGGTTCTGTTTCCCCCTCTGAGGGCGAGGGTACCTGGACCCGGGGTATAGTGTATGTTTGGGGAGTGTGATTGTGTGTACATGTCCATTTATGTCAATCCTTACGTTGGGTGAGTGCTGAGTGTTTGTATATGTGTGCATGAGGGTGGGAATGCATGTTTGTGTCTGTGTGTGCCTGTTTGTCTGTGTCTATATGTCAGGTCGGGTCTTAGACTCCACCTCTCTGGGAACTCCCACGCCCTCCAAGGCCTATCTCCCCTCACCACACTCCCTGCCGGTGACTGATGCCCTCAGGGGTTGGTGCATTGGTGGTTCTTGGTGTCCGGGGCTAGGCACTCAGGTATGTACCAGCTCGCTCCCGGTGGCTACCTGGCGGGGCCTGGTGCCTGTTGCTCGGTCAGGCCTCCTCCGGGGTGCAGGGGGCCCTCGGGCCTCCGGCCTCTGGGCCTGCGGCTCGGTTCACTCTGGCACAGTTGGCTGCCAGCAGAGCCAGCGGGCACGCCGGTGCAGCCCCCTCTAGCTTCTGCTCGGTGGCTACTGGGTGACGCCTCGTCTGGGGATCCTCAGCCCTTCCCATGAGGGTGGCACGGATGCCCCTCCGGTGGTCCTCCTTGGGCTCTCGCACTCTGGGGCGTCTGGATGTCTGGGGCCTGGATCTCCTCCATGCCTGCTTCATGCCCTGGGGGACGGGGCTATGGCTCGCTACATCCTCTTGCAGACCATTACATGTGGAAACCATTTGAATACAAGCGCGCTGATCCACACAGGTGTGCACACGCGTGTTCACTGCTCGTAGACTTAAATTGCACCTTTCTTGGCTGCTACTTCAAAGCACATTGTGCGCTGTCTGTCCTGCGTGCTGCACAACAACATTGAATATTTAGTATTTACTGCTGTTTACACTTAGCTAGATTAATGCGATGGTGTTGTGTTTAGTATGTTGCTTTGTTTTTTTTTTCTTTTTTTTTTGCTTGTTTCCTATTCTTCTTCCCTCAACAGGTGATCCAGGAGATTTTTTTTCTCCCCCCTTTCTCACTGTCCCTCTCCCCTTCTGTTTTTCTTTTCCTTACTCTTTCTTTCTCCCTTTCCTATCCTTCACTCATGTCTGTCACGTCTGTAACATCTGAAAATAAAATATAATAAATAATAAAAACAAAGATCGATCAAATGGACCAATACGGCAATGCCACGATGATCCATTTGGCAAAGTAAATCCATTGGGTATCCTTGTTGGTCTTCAGACAACAATTCTGATGGCTAAAGAATCAAATGGGAAAGGCAAAAAAAAAAAAAAAAGATCATATGTGATATTTGTATATGGTGAGGTTTTTGGTGCAGCTGCTCCAGTGTCTTACATCATTGTACTTTGTCAAGTACAGAAGTAAACAACAGAATCTTCTGCTGTCAAGATGTTGATGTCAAGGTACTGTCTTCTGCTGGAGTCTTCTTCAGTCATGATGAAACGATGTCAAAAAGAACTGCCATAGCTAGGAGAATTATAGCCTGTGCTCATATACCCAATCCATTCCAGAGCTCTTCCTGGTCTCTGTCGTATCCAGTGAATACCATTTTCTGTCAGGGTATAACCAGAAAGGGCACATGACATTTTCACTCTCTCTCCAAATCCTTTCACCTCAGAGGGAGACTGTTCCAGTTTGACCTCACTCCAAACTCCTGTGAGCAAAATAATCAAAAACAGAATAAAACAACATGATCATCATGAATCAGACTTTTTCACCATTTTAAAGAATGAATCCCTTTCTTACCTTTGAGACAAACAATAAAGAATAATTTAAAGTAAATCATATATCCCATAATCTTGAAAACTTTATAATCAAAATGTGTAAATTGGTAAAAAAGTTCTTAAGATTTTCTTTCATGAATTAAATGAGAATGGGCAACAACATGTTTATAAGGAAGCAAAACTTTGCATAGACCCCCCTCTACAGGAGGAATTTGGTATTCAAAAACTCAGTTACACAACTTCTTACTGCTAGCTATATGGACACTACTCACAAATTAAGACACCGACTCTATTACATGGCAAACAAAGATTCAGCCACCATAGAGTACCTAATTTGGATTGTGGTAGGAAGCCAAAGTACCTGGAGAGAGCTCAGACAAGCACAGCAACAACATGCAAACTCGACACAGAAAGGCTCCAGTCAGCTGATGTATTCACACAGTCTTGTTAACCAGTCTTGTCCAGCTCAGTAGCAGAGACTTGGTCAGTTAACTGGTCTTGGCAGTTGTGTTTTCTGGGTTTTCCAATAGTCTGTATATGGCTGTGACCTGTCTTTAGCCTAAAACTTTGGAATGTGGATTATACGCTACTACATGGTGTTACGTGTTTGGGTCCTTATGACAGATGTCATTTTTCAGTGTGTGAGTTAAAGTTTTAAAGGACTCCATTTGAGCACAAGTTTGATATGTTTCAAACCAAAAGGGGTTAGCTGCGTAAAACCAGCAAGTAAGAGTGAAAAACTGTCACCACACAGACATCCACCTAAAAGGGAATATTTATGAAGCTGGAAGCAATATTGCAGAATTCTTCAGACTGGAATGACATGCAGCATCTGTTAGAAGAAAAGTATTTGCTGTCCTGAAAGTGAACACAATTAGTGTTATACCATCGGGATATATATTTGGAGAAAAATGCTTATGATGAGATTGAGCTGTCTGACACACTTATTCTGATATTTATTTTTGGCTGAAGCCTCATTTTTGGCACCACTGCTGCTTGTGGAAGAAGTAGTTCTTTAATTCATTCAGTACAGAGATGATAATGTTGTCTCTTTACTGTCATCATTTTTTAGCTCTATAATCTATAATAAAATTTCCATTAACTTATATGTTGAAAAGAATTGAGATAACTAATATTATTTGTGTCCTAACAGTGAGTTAAGTAGGAGTTTTGTAACCATATCAATCAATGTATCGAGTGTCGAGCGCAAAAATAAACAGGACAATCTTGTTGTGGATTGTTGATTTTACTGGTTCCACCACCTTGGTTTCAAAAAATGTCATTGAGGGCTGTATTTTAGCTCAAATCATGATCTTTTCCACAAAAATTTAATAGTTTTATGTGTCTTAACATGATCACTGAAAGCCAAAACATAATCTCCTGCTGCCCTTCCACTCACATAAAAGAAAATGTTTAAAAATCAAGTCTTTATATTATAGTAGTTTGAAGGCTCCTCCTTTGTTGGATTACTGAAGCACTGAAGAGTGTTTTGTTCAGGTCTGCTGATGGTTTGTGTTATTGTGACTCTCTGGCACAGTAATACACAGCTGTGTCTTCAACCTGCACATTCTGTCCAGTTAAAGTAACTGTGTTGCTGGAAGATTCTGTGGAAATGCTGAACTTGGTTTTGAGTGAATCTTTGTATTCTGATGTGCATCCATCACATGCTCTTCCAGTCCACTCCAGCCCTTTTCCTGCAGGCTGTCTGACCATGTGAGTCCAATAGCTGCTCATAGAATAAGAGACCTGACAGGTGATGGTCAGACGTTGACCTGGCCGCACAGTCAAAGAGGCTGGCTGTGTCAGCTGCTCACACTTCACACCTGTTGGAAAATAAAATATTTTGTGAACATTTAGCAAATTACAAGATAAAAAACATAAAATAAAATACAACAATAAAACAGCTGATTCTGACAGATTTACACTCACATTCAGCTGCTAAGACAATTAACAAAGCTAAAGAAAACATTATTTTTGATTAAAGTGGCATTCATGCACTCTACTGTGTGGTGTGCAGTCAAGTTTTTATAGATGAGTAACAGATGAAGTCAAAGAGTTTGCATAGAGTCAGTCACGTGAAGCATCACTGTCAACATGCTTGGAAAATGCACAAAGCGTATTTTTTTGATTGATCGTTGAATTGTAATAGCAATAAAAACAAGTTACTGATTGTTACACTGCTTTTAATTTAAGTATAAGTGGAAAACAAACATAGATACGTTTTCATACCTTAGAAAGAAAAGATCAAAAAATAAAGACCCCTGCACAGAACTGTGCAATAATTGATCCATTTTCTTATAATTATTATCATATTTCACCGATTTATTTGTTGCCTCCTAAAGTTCTTTTAATTTTTAAAAACTCTTAAGTACCGGATGGATATCGTTTAGGTTTTATCTGATACCAGTACCAAACCGGTACTTTTGAAACGGTGCCGGTGCTTAAACGGTGCTCAAACCGGTGCTTAAAGAATGGAGAACACAAAATTGGTCCAAAAACCTCTCATTTTCAGCTGTTTTTTGTAAAAAGATAACAATGTTAGCCTTTTCTGCAGCTATGGGGCATATATGGTATCACTCTTGGCTGGAAGCAGTGCTTAAACAATGGGTGAAAAAAATACAAACTTTATCCAAAAACCTCTCATGTTTAGCTGTTTCCCACTTTTTCTTTGGTCATTTTAGCTTTTTTGGCCAGGGTGAAGGGAGTATCTGCCATCAAACAAGAGGACAGCCACATGCAGCTATGATGATGTTTGCTAGTTCACCTTACATGCATTAATGTAATAACGTGGTTAACCTACTGAACGTAAATTACACACGAACAACATTAAGCTACTCACGCAGAGAAGAACGGCTGCTGCTGCTGCCATCATCATCCGTCATCATTTCTGCTACACTAGCAGGGCTAGGGGCCAGGACTCTCCTCTTCGGGTTCTTGGGGGATGTTACTAACTCCGGGTCGATAACAGGCAACCCACCCGCAATAGATGTGCTCGGTGTGAGATCTCGCAGCAAGCTATCAAATACGGTGCATTTTTCGGCTTTAAAAAAAAAACGCTATGCGTCGCCAGGTGTTTCATCAGATCCGAGGTGCTACCTCCTTTGCACAGTATCAGCTTAAAGCGCTTGTTGCAGGCTGCTGAGTTTGCATCTTTTGCTGTGAAGTACAGCCAGACTTTTGACTGCTTTTGACTGTTGATGTCGTTTATATATGTTTAGATAGTGACATACTTATCAATAATCTCTACTGTAAGTGATAATGACACTGTATGCTTTATTGATTTTTAAAAGAGTATATGTTATTCTTTTTTAATGTGTGTCTTTTAATGGGTTGTAAGGGCATGCCAAAACTATCTCTGTTTTTTAGGAAAAAAGCCCTGAGTCAACCAAACATTCCCTGGTGTTGGGAAATAGAGGAAGTAGTTTTTGTATGGTATTTCTATTGCTGTCTCTCACTGTGTTGTGTCGGGCACAGTAATAAACTGCTGTGTCCTCAGTCTTCAAGCTGTTCATCTGTAGATAGAGTTTACTGCTGGAATCATCTCTGGAGATGGTGAATCTACCCTGGACTGACTGGGAATAAGACGTAGAATAACTATAACTTGAAGTGCCTATAATAGCAATCCATTCCGGTCCTTTTCCAGGAGCCTGTCTGATCCAGTGCATCCAGTAGTTGCTGAATGTGAATCCAGATGCTGTACATGTCAGTCTGTGTGAATTACCAGGGTTTTTGACCACTGGTTCAGACTGTGTCAGAGTCTGGCCATCAACACCTGTCCAAATGAAAAAGAAATGTATTAGAGAGAGAGAGAGAGAGAGAGAGAGAGAGAGAGAGAGATACATATACACCATATACATATACAATTTTCACCTGCCCAGCAGACAGTTAAAATCAGCAGCCCTGCCCTGTAAGCCATTGTGTGATCTGAGTGTTAAATGTTCCCTTCAACCCTCAGTTAAGTAGAAGTTGAGTTTTTGCATTTGAATTTTTGACTCCTCCTCACAGAAAGGAATCAACTGCTTCTGACAAGATTTGTGTTGCACTTTGTATTATAGCTGCGTAATAATGGGGAAAGTAGGGTAACAAGTAGGGATGGGTATCGAAAACCGGTTCTTGTTGAGAACCGGTTCCCACTGTTTCAATTCCTTGGAATTGTTTGCCATTTTTGCAAATGATTCCCTTATCGATTCCAGTCGCCCCGAATGACGTCACCACGTTGCGGAGCGTCATTTACCTGGCAGGAAACATGGCGCATAAGCGGCTCAAACGCTCAAAAGTTTGATTATACTTTACGAGAACGGATGACAACAGGGCAACTTGCAAAGTAGATACTTCATTTAAGGGAGGAAACACTACGAATATGCAAAAGCATTTTCTCACACAACACATGATAACCTTAAATGAATTGTTGTGTTTTTAATTCCGCTCCGGACTCGTGAATCTCAACCCAGCAGCAGCGGTAACGTTTGCACGTCCTCTCCCGTTAATGCGGCAGGTAAATAATCAACTAACAGTGCATATTATGTTAGTGCGATCGGCCTTATTACAAAACCTGCCATTACTGTGCATTTAGGTGACCGTGATGAGAGAGACAGAGTCTGGCTCAGATGCTGCCAGATCTCGCTGCAGTCTACCGGTAGCGTCTCTTTTCAGGCCAGGATAGACAAATGTCACCGAGCAGTGACTAAGTTTGTGGTAAAAGGCTTGCACCCATTTGCCACAGCAGATGTCCCCGATTTTCGGTAAGTGAATGTGTTTAATTGTAGGCAGGGACATTACTGGATATTCTTGTGTAATTGCTACAGAATAATTTATGTTATACTTTGTTATTGCTACAGAAGAATATTTATTTTATTATTTTACATTTACAATTTTTTTTTCCTGGGGACCCTGTGACACCCCATTGAAGAGCCGTAGGCTGCATCTCTTAAGATCTCACTGTTGGGTTTGTAAGGCCATGTTACTCCTAAATGTCTACCTTGTTCAAAGAGAAGATATAAAACAAAGTTCTAAGCTAATCGACCTTAGTGTTCTGCCTGTCCCATTTGGTTCTTTAGCCATCAGAATTGTTGTCTGAGGACCAACAAGGATACCCAATGGATTTACTTTGCCAAATGGATCATCGTGGCATTGCCGTATTGGTCCATTTGATCGATCTTTGTTTTTATTATTTATTATATTTTATTTTCAGATGTTACAGACGGGACAGACATGAGTGAGGGATAGGAAAGGGAGAAAGAAAGAGGAAGGAAAGGAAAAACAGAAGGGGAGAGGGACAGTGAGAAAGGGGGGGAGAAAAAAAATAAAAATCTCCTGGATCACCTGTTGAGAGAAGAATAGAAAACAAGCAAAAAAAACCAAAAAAAAAAACAAAGCAACATACTAAACACAACACCATCGCATTAATCTAGCTAAGTGTAAACAGCAGTAAATACTAAATATTCAATGTTGTTGTGCAGCACGCAGGACAGATGTGCTTTGAAGTAGCAGCCAAGAAAGGTGTAATTTGGGTCTACGAGCAGTGAACACCCGTGTACATACCTGTGTGGCTCAGCGCGCTTGTATTCCAAAGGTTTCTCCATGTAACGATCTGCTAGGGAGTGTGGGGGGGCCACAGCCCCGTCCTCCAGGGTGTGAAGCAGGTATGGAGAAGATCAAAACTCCAGACATCCAGAGGCCCCCAGAACAAAAGAGACCAAGGAAGACCAACAGAGGGGCAGCCGCGCCACTGTTCCAGTAAGAGCTGAGGAGAGTCCCAGATGAGGGTTCACCCAGCAGCCGCGGAGCAGAAGCCAGGGGGAGTTGCAGTGACGCGCCCGTGAGCTCCGCCGGCCCCCAGCTGTGCCTGAGTGACCGAGCCCCAGGCCGAGAGGCCGGGGGCACCCCACCTCCGAAGGGGCCCGAGCGAGCCCCAGGCTCCAGGCCCCGATAAGCGGCCGCCAAGGAGTGAGCCGGTGTGTACCTGGACGCCCACCCCCAGACACAAAGAACCACCAACGCACCGACACCTGAGGGAGTCCGCCACTGGCAGGGGAAGTGGTGGTGGGTGGAGATAGGCCTCCAAACCTTGGAGGGCCTGAGGTGTCCCCAGAGAGGTGGCGGTGGTGGAATCGTGAAAATCTTATCAATACCCATCCCTAGTAACAAGACAGAAACAAGAAGGTAATAATGGAGTAATTTTCAAACCATTACCACTCAATTACCTGTGGTAGTTTCTGAGTAATAAGCAGGAAACAGAAGTGCAAAATGTAAACCTGTCTTATTCCAATGAAATATATTGTCTAAACCTAAACTTAGTATAGAGAAATGACCATATGAGGTATAGTAGAATATTAAAACATGTACAGACTTTTACTACTTACAGTTAGTTCTTAGCTCTCATTTTTCAAGTAACAACTGGTAAAAAATTGATTACATAACCAGCTTTAAGGCTCACATTACACACAAAGAAAAAGAGAAAATAAGAACAAAATAATTTTATAGAAATCTGTAAAAAATTCCGTTGATTGATTTAAACAAAAAGCATGTCAAGCATCTCACTGTTTCTAATATGTAACTTCACACTTTACATATTATTAAGAATTTTTATTTTTGTCTTTGTACACAACAACTTTTTTTGTCTTTCTCACAACAACTAAATGTTATGAGGCAAATTGACAACAAATGGAAACTAAACACCCTCCACCAGAATTGTGCCACTGATTTATTTAACTCCTTATAACCTTACCATGTTGCATTCTGAAGTTAAGACCTAAAAATATATTTTTAGTTTTTGTGTTTTTAATGTATATTTTTACAAGTGATTTTCTTTTTCTCATCGACTGCCTCTTCCTCTAACAATCATCTATGTCAAAACATAATAAGTGGCCTGGGGGCTCCTCCTCTGGTGAGTTTAAGTATTGAGGCTCTCACTGGTTTTTGTACAGAGCTGCTGATTGTGTGTGTTAATGTGGGAGTCTGGCACAGTAATACACAGCTGTGTCTTCAGGCTGCATATTCTGTCCACTTAATGTCACTCTGTTGTTGGAGGAATCTGTGGAAATGCTGAACTTGCTTTTAAGTGAATCTTTGTAGTATGTTGTAGATCCAGCTGCCATCCCAATCCACTCCAGTCCTTTCCCTGCAGGCTGTCTGATCCAAGCTGTGTAGTAGCCAGAAACAGAATAAGAGACCTGACAGGTGATGGTCAGAGGTTGACCTGGCTGTACAGTCTCTGAGGCTGGCTGTGTCAGCTGTTCACACTTCACACCTGTTAAAAAAAAAAAAGATTTGTGACAAATTGTTTATATTACAAAACAAATACTGTGAATGTTAAAGATACTCACATGAAGTGGCTAAGAGCAATAACAGAGCTACAGAAAACATGTTTTTTGATGAACGTGTCATGATATGAACTCCACAACACAGTCTGATGTCAAGCTTTTATACCTGCATAACAGAAGAAGTCAATGAATTTGCATACAAATGCATGAAGCATTCATTAGGGTCTAACTGAAGCCTGCTGAAAAAACTGCCTATACAAACAACATGAAAACATGCAAGGAAAATTATTCTATTAGATTCTAATTTCATTACTCACTCAGATGTAAGACATACATTATGAAAGGTGACTTCGTTTTACTGTTGTTACTTTGCAATGTATTTTAAGTTCAAGCAATGAGATGAAAAGGAACTATGAGAGTTATTTCAGTTAATCTTATATTAGACTGCTGTTACACACACACTCTCAGATACCAGCTGTACTCTACCTAAGTGCTTCTCAAATAAATATAAAATTGTGACTCAATTGGTATCATCTAAATACTGTAAATTATTAAGTTAATAGTAAATAGTAATATGTAAGATTGCCTGTAAGAACAGTTATAACAAGTGTATTTTTGTGGAAGGCAAAGTAAGAATGTTCTAAGTATGTGCCGGATGTTTGAATCACCCTTTAAAAGAGTCCATGATCAGAGTCACTGTGTTCAGTCCAGCCACTGTGACCCTCGAGCACAGTAACAAATAGAATCTTCATTTTTCAAACTGCTTATCTCCAGATTCACATGCTTTTTTGCTGTTGTCTCTGGAGATGTTTAAACAGGCTTGAGCTGACTGAAAATTCTCACATATCCTGAGATACAGCTCCACTTTTTTTTATAGTGTCTCTCACTGAAATAAACATACAACAGAACATAACAGACTGATAAAATATATGTGGTGGGGTGTGGGCTGTCAGTCAGCTGCAGAGGCAGTGGTTTCAGGGGGCAGGGTCAGTGGGAGGCTGGCGGCATTCATCTAATCATGCGTTGAGTAGCACGCCGGAACCTGGAGATGCAAGCTGAATGTGGAACTGTACAAAAAATAAAGAATAAACTCCAAGAAGTCATATGTTGCCACAAATTAAATGAGAAATGGCTCTGAAGTGTTTATAAGCAGGCAAAACGTGCATAGAAGTCCCTCTACAGGAGGAATTTGGTATTCAAAAACTCAGTTACACAACTTATAACCATTTTGGAAAGCAGATAAAATCATATAAGATTATGAGCTGTTTGTCTAGTGTTAATCTGTACATAAGACATAAACAGTATTTGTAAATCTTAAAAGAATAGTGTTGCCATTTGCTTTCTCTCACAACTTATTCTGCTGAATACCGGATATGTGTGGATTTGTGGATAAGTGGTGGTGAAAAATTTCTCATCATTATACTATGTGTTTATTATTATATAAGAATTAATAGTTTAATCTTTCTGTTGTGTTTGCTACAGTAAAACAATCTCATCACAGGATCAGGCAACTCTTCAATATTTTAAACAACACATGGATTTTTCTGCCTTCTCAGTTATATTTTCAGTAATGTTTCAGAATGGGTTCTGAAATTTACTGTTAACTGTTAATGGTTTATTTTGAACCTTGGAGTTTGATTGTGTGAGTAGTTTGTGTGGGTAAGTAGCAGAAGAAATGGCCTTTTTTGGGATTAATAAAGTTATCTGAATGTAATAGGAACATGAACCCCAAAACTGGAAGATCAGTAGATTACAGACACAGCATCAGAGGTGTCTATCCAGTGTGAACGTGTGTGTGTGTGAATGGGTGGATGACTGAATGTAGTGTAAAGCGCTTTGAGGTTCATATGGACTAAGTAAAGTGCTATACAAATACAGGCCATTTACCATTTATCCAGAAGAGTGCAGTCCTGGGGAAAGCTAAGATACTGTCAATATAGAACCTCTGGTGAAGAACACACAACCAGTCCTAAAATCTCTAATATCCAAATTTCATTTTCATAACAATACTGAGAGTTGTATTAATGAATAGTGTTTGTATAGGATCTAGGAAATGTTTTTTTTTTTATGTATATATTTATTCTTATCTTACAAGAAAGAAGTAAATAATCTCTTTTTAATCAGTTGCTGTTATAACAGAAGAATCTGAGCTCAGACAGGTGACATCCATTGAGTGTCCATACTGCAAATATTTAGTCTAGCCTGATGAGACAGATACTAAACACACTAGTGGAAGCAAAAATCATTGTTATCTCCATGGATCACTGATCTGATTATTCAGAAACACAAACATTACTCAAATATATCCACCTAAAGGTCTTATCAATATGCAACTATCCAGCATAACAGCTACAGGGAAAATGGTTAAAGTTGAACTGAATTGATCTCTCTTTCCTTTTCATCTGACTTTATCAGACAATCATATTTGAGTATTATACTAAGGAGTGAAAATAATACTACAGTCATATTCATATTGAGCTATTGATGCTATTAACCTAAAAAATCTTTTTTAAATGTGTTTATTTAGTTTTCTTTTTTGTTTTTCTCTCCAAATTCTTTACTACTAAAATTGTGCAAAAAGTGGTGCCCACCTAAAGAAAACCAGTGATGAAGCAAACAGATTTAGAGACTGCTGTCAGTACAGCTGTCCTGCTTTCAAGTCAATTCATTTTAACAATTTTGTTAGAGTTTTGAAACTGTTGGTTGAGATTCTGTCTGACAATGAACACATGCAAACGTAACAGGACAGACCAGATGTTAAATAAACGTCAAAGAAAGCTTCACCTGCCAAAAAGAGACTTGATGACATTGTTGTCCTGTCTTACAGTCTATCATGTTAAAAAAAAATCATTGTTATCTCCATGGATCACTTATCTGATTATTCTGTGTTTATTCAGAAACACACACGTTACTAAAATAAATCCACTTAAAGGTCTTTACAATATCCAACTGTCCAGCATAACACCTACAGAGAAAATGATTAAAGCTGAACTAAACTGATCTCTCTTGCTCTTTCTTCTGACTTCATCAGATAATCATATCTGATTATTATACTAAAGAGTGAAAATAATACTAGTCATATTCATCTTAAGTTATTGATGCTATTAACCAGCATGACTGCCCTGCTTTTAACTCCTTTTGTCATTTTGTCCTTTTTAACAACTTTATTAGGGTTTTGAAACTGTTTCTAACAAATGAGAAACTCTTGTGGTCTGCATTTGGGTCCTCATAAAAACACATAGTCTGCCACTACAGTGACAATTGGTCTTTTTAAATAGCTTCTATTCAGGTGAAGCTGTTGGAGGTTAGGTCCTTTATGAAGAAAATTAGCTTTATTTTAAAATGCTGTCAATATTAATGCTGTCATTTTTCTAGTCCAATCATCTTCTTGTCCTCCTTCTTTGAGCAAATCAGCCTCTGCTTAATGTGGTTTAAATCTCAGTGCTCTCACCATTCTCCCTTTTAGACTCTCATTCATGCAACCCACCTCCTCCTCATCCCCACATCACAGGCTAGAAATAAACAAGACGAACTGCTATCTTTAAATGAGAAAACACAAAGGTAGAAAAATCTACCTGTATTGAAATGTTAAACATTGGTTAAAATTGCAGTAATCTGCTGCACTACTCAAAGAAGCTGAAATGCAGGATAGTGACACTGAAATCGTTAAATGTTCCCAGTGGTGAAAGTAAATAGAGGAAGTAGTTTTTGTATGGCATTTCTATTGCTGTCTCGCACTGTGCTTCGTCGGGCACAATAATAAACTGCTGTGTCCTCAGTCTTCAAACTGTTCATCTGTAGATAGATTTTACTGCTGGAGTCATCTCTGGAGATGATGAATCTACCCTGGACTGACTGGGAGTATCTGATAGGAGAACTATAAGTGCCTATATAAGCAATCCACTCCAGTGCTCTTCCAGGAGCCTGTCTAACCCAGGCCATGTAGTAGCTGCCAAGTGTGAATCCAGAGACTGTGCAGGTCAATCTGTGGGACTCTCCAGGCCTTTTAGTAACTGGTTCAGATTCTGTCAGAGTCTGACCATTGACACCTGGTTTTCAAAAATTATGTAAATTAATTTGTGTCACAAAAAATATTATAAATGCATATTGAAGTTGAAAAGAGAATCTTCACCTGCCCAGTAGAGAGTAAAGAGAAGCAGTCCTGTCCTGTAGTCCATCGTGTTGAATTGCTTGATTGCTTCTGTTCTCCCTGCAGTCAGTTAAGTAGACCTGATGAGTTTTTAAATTTTGCATTGGCTCCTCCTCATAGGAAGGTGATAACTGTACAGTATCACAGATACTCTGAATATGTAGTTTGTGTATAATTTAAATATCAAAGCCAGATCAGTTATGAAAATTATTAATTGTATTTCTTTTACATAAGTTATTCCTTGTAAAGTTTTGTCTTTTTTGTTTATAATTTTTGTTTGTTGCTGTGTGAGGCAGGCACGATTGGACCCAAAAGTACAGGACTCACAGGCAAAACTAAACTTAAAGGCAGCTTTATTGCAAATTCACAGATAACAAAACTAAAACTGGGAAGACACTAGGCAGGCAGAATACACAGAACTGAGGGATGAGGGAGATGCAGATAATATAAACACAGAAGGGTTAATTAGGGAACAGACCACAGGTGAAAACACAGCTAACATAAATGTGACTGATGAGACAGGCGAAGCCAAATTGAACACAAAGCACAAGAGGCAAAATAAGACACACGGATACACAGACTAGGGCACACAACTTGATGTGGGAAGAGTGTAACAAACATAACAAGCAAATAGATATGGCAGAGTGGAACGACAGAGAGAGCCAGGGAGGTAGAGACATGAAAGTGAGATAGCTAGAGACAGAGGACGAGGGAGAGACAGAGACAGAGAGAGAGCAAGCTTGACATTCATAAACAGACATGATAGACCTCACAGAGACCCGACTGGGGAAACAGACCAACTAGCATTCAAGATTCAAGGATTCAAAGTGTTTATTGTCATGTGTGCAAAGAAAAAGCATGTCTCTCTGCTTTGCACACGCAGATGCTGGTTAATATGTACAAATAGATTAAATAAAAATAGCATGAATAAATAAATGGAGACAAAACATTGAAGTATTAAATAGATTTATGTGCAAAAGAGCTAAAACATGGAGACAAGGCTGACTTTACAGTGAGACACCAATAACTAACACAGGAAACTAGACACAAGAGGACGGGGAACACACAGGGAGGAATTAGTCTGACACAATGTAAAACAGAACAAGATTAAATATACTGAGGTAATGACAGCAACAAACAATATAAACGTTAACTGACTGTAAAATTCATAATGAACAAAACCAGAAAATCCACTAACTCAAAACACTGGATCAAAACCAAAAACCGCGACAGTTGTACTGTTTTCCTACCCTGTCTGTTTTCATATGTGTTTCTCTGTGTTGCCTGGATTTGTCGCATTGTGTTACAAACTGTTATATTTTGGGCTGGACTTTTTTTCAGCCAAAATAAAAGGCTCACCTTTTTTGACTTAGGGTTAGCGTCCTGCATTTTGTGTCCTCACTTTAAATACTCTACAATATGACACCCTGTCTGTTAACCTAATAAGAGTGTCTTTGGACTAAGAGGGGAAGCCAAAGTACTGGGAGTTCACAGAGAACATCCAAACTCTCACACCAGAAAGATTCAGCCAGCTGCTGGATTCAAATTTAAATGGAGTATCTGTGCTTCATGTCACATTATCTAATAATAAAGTGATGCCGCCTAAGAAACGAGGTTCACCTCAAATGTGTCATACAAACTTGTCTCCTTCCATTCAAGTTTTTTATGCATTTCTTAATATTCCTTGCTTTCTTGTTTGTTGTATAATCATGTACAGCGCAGTACAGTCTTCCAGATTATCCTCTTTTGTATTATAGTTTGGACGGTTTCATCAGCTTTGTCTTTAACCTGTTCCCTGCTTTTTTGATTATTCGCTGCACTGATAGTCTGTTCATGATTGTTACCTGTCTTTAGCTTAAATATTTGGATTGTGGGTTATACTCTTCTGCATGAAGCTTGTGCACAAGTTCAATAAGGAAGATCTGTAATCACTCACCAGCCTTACATGACTACTGCTTTCCCATGCTGTCTAGTCCAATCATCTTCTCAACCACCTTCTCAGAGACAATCAGCCTCAATCTTCGCGTGGTTTAAATCTGTGCTCTCCATCATTCTCCATTTCAGATTCTCCTGCCTGCAACCCACCTTCTCACCAACTACACCTCAGAGACCTCAGCCAGAGCTCCATTCAAGCCTCAGTCTTCATCATCACCACCATCAATAGCATCTTGACTCTGGGGGGTCCTGTCCTAAATCCTATCATTGCTGGGATTCCATTCTGCCATGATGGGTCATTTGAGTCTAATCGCCAAATACATTAACTTCTCTAATTCAATAAATCATGTTCAATTCTTCCAAGTCATCACTCATGACTGAAATAGTGTTATGTGTTAAGGTCCTTATAATAAAGACATCTTTAGGTACAAGCTTGATATTTTTCAGAACAAACAGTGTTATGTGTCTAGTGATTCAGTAAAAGTGAAAAGCTGTTACCACACAGGCATCCACCTGAAAGAGAACAATTATTAAGCGGGAGCCAATATTATTATTTTTAATAATAATAATAATCATCATCATCACCATCATCATCATCATCATCATATCAGAGTTTCCCTCTTTAACCTTTAACGGAAATACTGAATTTGTTTCTGAGTGAATCTTTGTAATATGTTGTGTATCCAGCACGCTCTTCTCCAATCCATTCCAGTCATTTTCCTGCAGGCTGTCTGACCCAGTGAGTCCAATAGCTGCTCACAGCTAGACCTGACAGGTGATGGTCAGAGGTTGACCTGGCTGCACAGTCAAAGAGGCTGGCTGTGTCAGCTGTTCACACTTCACATCTGTTGTAAAAGGAAATATTTATTGTTTGAACATTCATATAATTATATAACAAACAAAAGACAAACAAAGAAACAAAACATATTCTTACTTCCAGCTGCTAAGAGCAATAACAGAGCTAATGAAAACATTTTTTGATACATGTTCTTTCACATAAACTCTCCTCTGCAGTCTGTCAAGTTTTTATAGCTGAATGATACAAGAAGACAACGAGTTTGCATGGAATCAAATACATAATTCATAACTGGAAACTTTAACTCTAACTAGAGCGAACCAAGCATAAAAAATACTTTAACTTGATTGATCATACAATTGTAATAGCAGTAAAACAAGTTACTGATTTTAACACCAACGATTTAATTTTAGCATTAACAAAGTTTAAAGAAAAGGTATCAGAGGATATCCTCAGCGTTCATTTGTTGTGTTTGCTTATAAAGAATTCATCAGAAATAAGAAAAAAAAAAATCAATAAAATGACATTGCAATAACAATAATAAGAACAAATGGAGACCTTCTTCCAGGATTACTGCTTACCTTTAAAGAACGTTTTCAACATATTTTGGCATGTTAAAACCCACTTTCTACTTCCAACAACACATTCTTTAGACAAAGCTTCAAAATGATTTTTAAATTTTTTTTATTTATTTTACCATTGTTAAGAGTATTAATTAATTAATCTAGACATTATCATACTTCTCTACTTATTTATTGCAACCTAAAATTGTGGCTTAAAGAGGATCATTAAATTTTTATAAAATGTCAAGTCTGCCTGGACTGATTGGCAAGCTTGGATAAAATACAGCAGGATAAAACAGCTGCTGGGGCAAGAGCCAAAATGACAAAAATGCAAACAAACTTCGCTGACAGTTGTAGCGCAGTTTACGTGGTATTTTGTCATTCAAACTGGCTAATTTCATTTGATTGTTTTGGTGTCCTTGGATTCTGCGCAAAGGAAATGTTCTTTAAAATACAGTTTTTTCATTGATATTTATAATTTTATCATCATTGTCAGAATATTTAGCATTAACATTACCCAGTAATTATTGTTTGCAAAAAATAAAAATGCAACATCATCACAGCAAAACAATGAACAATGATGGAGGACTTTGTGATTTTTTGTTGTTAATTACAGTTTAAGATGAAACCTATCTCATCTTGCCTTTCTGGTCCAAGCTGTGTAGTAGTCACTAACAGAATAAGAGGCCTGATAGATGATAGTCAGGCGATCATGTGGCTGCACAGTCACAGAGGCTGGATGTGTCAGCTGTTCACACTTAATCACATATTTCCAACTGCCAACAGCAGTAAGAGATCCAAAAACATGGTTTTCGTACGTGCTGTGAACTCCACAGATTTTATAAGATGTATAATAACAGAGGCCAGTGTGTTTGCACAAAGTCAAACATATGAAAAATCATTGTTTTTAATTGGCGCCAATCATTGAGGCTGAGTGGAACATGTACATATGATATTTTGATTTTATAACTCATTCATATACAACACATCAATGAAATCAATGAAACAACAATTAAACAACAATCCAGAAACTGAACAGGTTAGTGTTCATGTTTCTCTGAGATAACTGGGCTGGCATTTTCTGCTTTATATAAGTTACACATTTAACAGGTTACTGTTAGTTAATTAATGATTTATATCAGTCTACAAAAGTATTTGGGTCCCGTTAACAGATGCAAAAATAGAAAATATAGGCAAATAAAATAAGGAATACATCTTAATCGAACAAAGAGGGTCATCCACACACCTTCCAATAATACATCAGTTAATCATTTTACTTCTCAAAATTATCCTGTCTTTTTTCAGGCTATTGCTTAAATTTAACTGTCCCTTTTACCCTGTCAATTTAGCATTAATTGCATAATTAATACAATCTCATTTTCTTACAGTAAAAGGATATATGTAGAGAGGGTTTTTTTTTTCAATTTGTTAATTTGTTATTTTATTTATTTATTTACTGCATATGAAGGGAAACTTCAAAGTCATCTAAGTCACATGGCTATTTAAGTGTTTTTGTACAGCTGTTCTTCTGTTTTCTGTCACTGTGCTTTCTCGGGCACAGAAGTAAACAGCAGAATCTTCAGCTGTCAGACTTGTGATCTCAAGATACTGTCTGCTGCTGGAGTCTTCTTCAGTGATGATGAAACGACTTTGAAAAGAACTGGCATAGCCAGGAGAATTATTGCCAGTGCTCATATACCCAATCCACTCCAGAGCTCTGCCCGGCCTCTGTTGTATCCAGTGTATATTGTAGCTTGTCAGTCTATAACCAGAAAGGGTACATAACATCTTCACTCTCTCTCCAGGTCTCTTCACCTCAGAGGCAGACTGCTCCAGTTTGATCTCACTCCAAACTCCTGTAAATATCAAAAAACAAACAAAAAAACAAAAAACAAACAAAAAGAGAAAGTTTGCTTGTTGTGAATCAGACTTGTCTTCATATTATAAAGAATAAATATTTTTCCTACCTTGGAGAAAATAAATGAATAATAAACTCCAAAGAATCATATATTCCATAATTTAGAACACTTGATTATTTGTATGGTTAAAAAATGTCCTGCAGATGTTCTGTAACAAACTAAATGAGAGTTGGTTGCAACATGTTGATAAAGAAGCTAGACTTTGCATAGACCTCCCTCTACAGGAGCCATTTGTTATTCAAAGAAACTCAGTTACCCAATGGCATACAATGTTGTGAACACTCTCTTTTAGCTTTGTTTAATAATCTTCACATAAGACATAAACAGTATTTCTAGTCTCATTCCCACTTTTTTGTGTTCTCTCTGGGATTTACTTCACATTATCTTCTGAAACAATCCTTTTAAAAGAAGTAATACTGTTGTAAAAAATCCGCCTACTTGATTTTTTTTTCTTTTTCAGACCATGTCCTTTAAGCCCTAAAGATGGCTTTGTGGAAAAACATAGCACATCAAAAGTATCTGAAACACTCACACAAACAATCTAACATCAACAACCATGCATGTTCAATCATCATCTATCGTCCCTATTATAATACTCAGTTTAAGCTGCAGTAGTTGGTTCTATGTTCTCACACTGGTACATATAGTTTCATACACTTACTAAAGTTTAAAAATAATTTTCACATTGTCACATGTCTGACTTTTTCCCCTACATTATGTCTGCATTTTTACAGAGCAGGTTTTGACCGTTCACTTTTCCTAAGTGGGAACTGTCCCAAATCGATTGGTACGTAAAGGTTTTTTTTAGTTTTTATAGTTGTTTCATGTTTAATTATTAAAAATAATTGTTCAAGAGCTCTTCACCACGAATCTCGGGATCTGTATGTTTTATCCATTGTTTAACAAATACTATTTCTTCTTTGATGATGTGTTGGAAGAGAACATTTAAAAATAAAATGTCTTATTATGGGAAAGAATCCTTCAATTTACGAAATATTCCCTGGTGAGGATGAATAGAGGACGTATGTTTTTATTGCTCTCTCTTGCTGTGTCTCTTATGTGCAGTATTTCTAAAAAAATGTTTGTGGAGTTGTTGATTTATTTTCCTCAATATTTTTGTATTGTTCAGTTTTTCAGTTCAGTTCAGTTCATTTTTATTTCAAACATTTCAAACATGTGCCTTCACAATCATTACAAAATATCATTCCATTATTTGTTTGAAAAGGAGTAGGCTGAAGTATTTACTTATTTGTCCCTACCCCCTCAAGTTTTACCTCTCATTCATTTAATTTTTTTTTTGTCTTAAATTAAACAAACAACATATGAAACATATAAACATATGAAGTAAAACAAAACATAACATACATAAATCAAAAACAAGAAATTAGCAAGCCCCACCACAGTATAGTTTCTTTCATATGAAAAATACAGAATGTGTATATTTGCAGATACACAAGTTATGGAAAAACAACAAACCAAAACAAAACAAAAAGAACAAAAAAACAACCAAAAAAGAACCGCAACACCATTGCCAGCAACATTACCATCCTGGGTTAACCCCGTTTTCTTCATTCTTATACTTATTTAAAATTAGGTTTTTATATTTTACTTTAAACTGTTTTATGTTTTGACTGTCTTTTATTTCTTCTGTTAGACTGTTCCATAATTTAACTCCTGCAATTGAGATTGACATAGTTCTTAAAGTTGTTCTAGCACTTTGTATTTTTAAATTCCATTTCCCTCTTAAGTTATACCCACCTTCTCTTTCTATGAACAATTTACAGATTTCTTTGGGAAGCAATTTATTTCTGACTTTATACATTATTTGCGCTGTTTTAAGCTTCACCAAGTCTTGGAATTTAATAGCTTGCATTTTGACAAAGAGTGCATTTGTATGGTCCCTGTACCCTACATTATTTATTAATCTAATGGCCCTTTTCTGTATTATAGTTATTGTTTGTGTGTTACTTTTGTATGTGTTTCCCCAGACCTCTACACAGTAGCTCATATATGGCAGTAGTAAAGCACAGTATAAAATGTGCAGTGCTTTCTGATCCAACATATGCTTTGCTTTTCCCAGGACGGCAATGCCCCGTGCCAATTTCCCCCGAACATAAGTAATGTGTGGCTTCCAACAGAGCTTGTGGTCAATGATCACCCCAAGAAATTTTATTTCATTTACTCTTTCTAAATATACATTGTCAACACATATTTCTACTTCGATGTTTTTCTTTTGGTTTCCAAACAACATAAATTTGGTTTTATCGAGATTCAATGATAATTTATTTATATCAAACCACTTCTTTAATATCGTTAATTCCTGTGTGATCATTTCCAAAACCTGTGGCAATTCCCCACCTGAACACAGTATATTTGTGTCATCTGCAAATATTACAAACTTTAAAATCTCCGATACTCTGCAGATATCATTTAAGTACATAATAAACATTTTTGGACCCAGTACTGAACCTTGAGGTACTCCACAAGCTATATCCATCAAATTAGATTTATATTCATTTATTTGTACATATTGTTGCCTATTCCCTACATAGCTTTTTAACCATTCCAAAACCACTCCCCTAAACCCGTACTTTTCCAGTTTTTTTAATAGAATTTCATGATTAACAGTATCAAACGCCTTCTTTAGATCTAAGAAAACTCCGAGCGCATACCTCTTATTATCCATACATTCCGTTATCTTTTCCATTAAATCTATCAGTGCCAAAGCTGTTGATCTGTTGTTTCTGAACCCATACTGACTATCTGTCATTAATTCATATTTTTCCACAAAACTGTCAAATCTTTTTATGAAGAGTTTTTCCAGTATCTTAGAGAACTGGGAGAGTATTGACACTGGTCTATAGTTTGTAAAATGATGTCTTTCACCGGTTTTGTAAATGGGAATAACTTTAGCAACTTTCATTTTTTGTGGAAAAACTCCTTTTTGAAACGACAAGTTGAATATATATTTTAATGGTTTTACGATACCATCAATAACTGTCTTTACCGTTACCATATCAATATCATTCCAGTCTGTACTGGTTTTGTTCTTAAGTCCTCTAACCATGTCATAAATCTCTTTCTCTTCCACTGCTCTTAAAAACATTGAGCTACTATTCCTTTCAATATTTTCACCAGTGTCCCTTTCTATTCCATCAACCTTTATTTCTTCTGCCAGTTTTGGCCCTATGTTTACGAAGAATTCATTAAAGCCATTTACTATCTCCTCCATGTTATTAATACTTCTTGTCCCTTCTATAAAGTACCCAGGGTAATCATTATTCCTTGATTCATTTTTGATTATTCTGTTTAATACATTCCATATATCTCTTGTGTTATCTTTATTGTGTTCTAACCTTTTAATGTAATACTCTCTTTTACAGGATCTCATTATATTAGTTAATTTATTTTTGTAAGTTTTATACTTCATTTCAGTTTCTATTGTTCTCTTTTTTATGAATTCTCGATATAGGGTATTCTTTTTTTTGCTGGCATTTTGTAGTCCTTTTGTCATCCATGGTCTTCCTGCATAGTTGTGTTTCCTATTGATTTCAATTACTGGGCAGTTTTTATCAAGTAATGTGTTAAATGTTCTTAAAAATCCTTCGTAAGCTTTATTAACTTCTGTTTGTTCATATACAATATTCCAATCTTGCTTTAAAAGTTCATTTCTAAGACAATTTAAGGTCTTCTCTGTTCTTATTCTTTTGTAAATAATCTTATGTCCATCGTTGTTCACTTTATAATGGCAATTATACGATGCAAAGACTGGTAAATGGTCACTTATATCATTGATTAACAGCCCACTTTTTATCTTTCCTTCTATTATATTTGTAAATATATTATCTAATAGAGTTGCACAATGAGATGTTATTCTGGTCGGTCTTGTTATCAGTGGAAATAAACCTATGCTGTACATGGAATCAATAAATTCTTCTGTACTCTTATTATGATTTGGATTCAATAAGTCAATATTAAAGTCCCCACAAATAAACATTCTTTTCTGATTTATATTTGTAAATAAGTCCTCCATATTATCCTTAAATATCTCAATCTTAGATCCTGGTGTTCTATATATACAACTGACAATTAGGTTTTTCCTTTTTTCTATACTTATTTCCACTGATAAACATTCCATCACTCCATCAATAACAGTTGTCATTCTTCCCATTCTTTTGTACTTTAGGTTTTTATCAATGTAAAGTGCCACCCCACCTCCTTTCTTGTTGATCCTGTCTACATGAAGGAATTCATATCCATTTATTTTAAAGTCTTCTTCTTTTCCAGGAGTTATCCAGGTCTCCGATATGGCTATCACATTGAATGGCTGTTCAAACTGTGTTATGTAGTCTTTGATGGATTGAAAGTTTGCATATAAGCTTCGACTATTAAAGTGAACCATTGTTATACCCTGTTCTACCTTGAATTCCTTTTTAAGTTGCTCATTTGTATAATAATTGCATTCATTTGTCTTATTGTTAAAGAAATTACAATCAGGATCTATGTTGCTGTCATACATCAATGTCTTATTTTCAATATCTATATGAGTTGTTAGTTGAAAATTGTCAGACATCTGCGTTGGTTGTGCACTTGGACGGTCACATCATATTTAGCACTGCTTTGCATTTATCAGTTATATTTTTCTAGTTCAGTCATCTCTTTGATGACTAGAACCTTAGCCTGCTCTGGTGTTCCATTTAACTTAATGAATATTTTACAGTCTGACGTCCAAGTTGACTGTATTTTCTTCTGTTTTCTTAATATTCTTGCTTGTCTTGCAATGTCTGCATTTTTCTTGATTAGGTGTTCATTTAAATAAACATTTGTACCTTTTAGCTTTCTTCCTTGCTTGAGCAGTTCTTTTTTCTGTTTTCTATTAACAAAACGAATGATAATGGCAGGTATTTGATTTTTTCTCGGAAGAGGATGGCATCCCTCAATATTTTTACTGTCCATTTCTATACCTTTGCTTTTAAAGAAGGCCATTACCTGCTCTTCCAAAGAGCGTAGCTCTTGCTCGGGTGGCTCCCCTCTCTCTGCTGCTGCTACCCGTGCGTATGTCTGATGCTTGGTTTCCAGTCCTGTCACTATCACATCATTTACTCTTGAATATTGTTCCAGATCTGACACCCGTCCTTCCAGCATAGCAATCTTCTTGTCCTTTTCCTCGCTCTGCCTTCTTAGTTCTTTAATATCATCCATTAAATTGAGTATCAGTTTTTGTTGTTTTGAAATTGTTGTTATTTCTTCAGACATAAAGTTTAGGGATTTCTTTATGTCCTCCAGTTCCTCCTCATTAACGTTGCTCCTCTTAGGCGGCATCTTAACGCTCCTGGGCCTGGTGGAGCAGGAGGATCCTGGGCCTAGTGGCTGCTGGAAGAGCCTGGGCCTGGTGGCTGCTGGAGGATCCTGGGCCTGGTGGAGCAGGAGGATCCTGGGCCTAGTGGCTGCTGGAAGAGCCTGGGCCTGGTGGCTGCTGGAGGATCCTGGGCCTGGTGGAGCAGGAGGATCCTGGGCCTAGTGGCTGCTGGAAGAGCCTGGGCCTGGTGGCTGCTGGAAGAGCCTGGGCCTGGTGGCTGCTGCAGGATCCTGGGCCTGGTGGCTGCTGGAGGATCCTGGGCCTGGTGGCTGCTGGAAGAGCCTGGGCCTGGTGGCTGCTGGAGGATCCTGGGCCTGGTGGAGCAGGAGGATCCTGGGCCTAGTGGCTGCTGGAAGAGCCTGGGCCTGGTGGCTGCTGCAGGATCCTGGGCCTGGTGGAGCAGGAGGATCCTGGGCCTAGTGGCTGCTGGAAGAGCCTGGGCCTGGTGGCTGCTGGAAGAGCCTGGGCCTGGTGGCTGCTGGAAGAGCCTGGGCCTGGTGGCTGCTGGAGGATCCTGGGCCAAGTAGTGGAGTAGTCTTGCTCCTGATTTAACACTTTTGGCCGTGTCCTCGCTGTTAAATTCCGCTTATCCGAAGCAGCTCTGACCTTCGCGATAGTGAAACAACATTTCTGCTGGCTAACTGTGCCGCCATGTTACTCATGTGTAACTGTTCTCAGTGGGATTTACTGTTTATTTAACCTTTTAATCTCAAACCAGTTCTTGCAAACCAAGTAACAGTGATATATTTTATTTCGAAAAGAAAAATGTAGCTTATTTTATTTAGATTCATGTTTTTGATTTTGTTACTCATGAGGTGATGGCTTCTCCTCAGCCTGCAGATTATTGTTTAATATTTAAACAGCACACTTCTGATGAAATCCTGTAATAATTTATTGATTGATTGCTTATAAGTGTTTATCAGTAATCTATACTGTAGGTTGTAATGACAGTGTATGTTTTATTTATTTTTAAAAGCATTTATGTTTTTCTTTTTTAATGTGTTGGAAATTGTGTTTATATTGTCTTTTAATGGGCATGCCAAACTCTCCCTGTTTTGGTGATGAAACTAGTGTGAGTTTAATGTGAGCTTCTCTAAACTGGTCAACATATCTGGTTTAATTTGTTCACTGACTTTTCCTAACTTAATGATACAACAAAATTATTGCTGTATATTTGGACCCTAAATTCAAACAAGGTGACACTGGGCAAGACACATTGTATTACTAATTTATTATGAAATTTTTACAATGAATGTTTAAAATGTAGGAAAAAGGCCTGAGTTTACCAAATATTCCCTGCTGATCGTAAAAAGAGGGCATTTCTATTGCTCCCTCTCACTGTGTCTCTCTCGGCCACAGTAATAAACTGCTGTGTCCTGAGTCTTCAAGCTGTCCATCTGCAGATAGAGTTTACTGCTGGAATCATTTCTGGAGATGGTGAATCTACCCTGGACTGACTGGGAATAATACGTAGAATACCTAAAACTTGAAGTGTGTATGAAAGCAATCCACTCCGGTCCTTTTCCAGTAGCCTGTTTGACCCAAACCATACAGGAGCTTCTGAATGTGAATTCAGAGGCTGTGCAGGTCAATCTGTGAGATTCTCCAGGTCTTTTAAGTAGGTCTGGTTCAGATTGTGTTAGAGTCTGACCATCAACACCTGATAAAATATTTTTTTTAAAAAATCACCTAAATTGTGTCACAAACAGAAACAATGCATATAAATACTGAGATCAGTGAAAATCTTCACCTGCCCAGCAGAGAGCTAGAAGCAGCAGTCCTGTCCTGTAGTCCAACATGTTGTTTTTTGTTCTCTACCATCCTCTGTGCTCATTTAAAAAGAGAGAAATGTCTAAGTTTTGCATAGACTCCTCCTAACAGGAAACACTGACAGCAACGAACTCACTTTGCTTTCGCTTGGTGAGAACCTAAAATTGTTACACTGCATTTAACAAAATTGTTTGTTTCTGCAGTGCAGTAAAGCAAACGTCATCTTACTTTGTTTTGTAGTAAATTTGCTCTCATAGGTAAGATGGAGTTGGGACCTTTCTTTGTTAGCTAAAATCATGCCATCATACGGCCTTAACAGTAAACGAAAATATTTTGAGTCGTACAAAATGATTCTTTTTTTCCCGCTGCTTAGTTCAGCTGGACAAAGCAAATGGTTGATGAGTCTGGTTCTGTCTGTAAGTCTCGTTTTCTTAAAATGGAGTTCTTCCTCCTTACCTGCAACAAGTGGTTACTCAGAGAGAATAAAAGAGTCTCTCACTCTTTCCTTACATTATTTACCTTAAATTAAAGGGCACCTTAAAATGACTGCTTCATTGAACCGGCTCTGCACAAACTGGTAATTGGCCTTTAAAAAACAAAAACCTGAGCTGACATGAAATGAGACCGGCATTCAGCACCATTTAGTGAAGACACTCAAAACATTTATTTGACTTCCTTGAAATGATATTTATGTATGTTTTGTCTCTGTGTTTATCAATTGTTTGTAACTTTGAGATGTGCTGTTGATTTTTTTTTTTCCTGTAGGTAGGTCATGCCACTGCGATAACCACACTGACATGTTGCTTTCAACTGCAAACAGCAAGGTAATGTGAGTAATTTATGTGTTTTAGGGTTGGTGCACAATGTTTAATTGTTTCACTGCTTTTAAAGGTTTAAGTAAAGCAGGAGGAACTAAACATAAAGACACACTTCTTCCTTGGGATTGATCAAAATAATAAAAATATGTGGAGCAGGATTTTGTACAGCTGCTCAGCCAGCATCAGACACTGTGGGTGTCGAGCACAATAATAAACAGCAGAATCTTCAGTCTTCAGAGTGTTCATGTCCAGATACACCTGCTGTCTGTTGTTGTCTCTGGAGATGGTGAACCGGCCTTGAACTGACTGTGCGTAGTATTTGCTAGTAACAGCGATAGTGGCAACCCACTCTAGTCCTTTTCCAGGAGCCTGTCTGACCCATCCCATTAAGTGGCTGCTGAATGTGAATCCAGAGCCTGTACAGGTCAGTCTGTGGGATTCTCCTGGTCTTTTAACCACGGGTTCAGATTCTGTCAGAGTCTGACCATCAACACCTGTCAGAACAAGACAACAGTTACATGTTGTAAATTGTTTATCCTTGAAAGACAAATTTGATTCAACATCAGTGAAAGGTCTCACCTGCCCATAAAGCAATAAAAAGAAGCATTCCTGTTTTTATGGCCATCATGTTAAACTGTGTGAGCAGTTGTCTCTGTCAACCCTTCTGCAGCTAAAGTAGGTTTAAGACATCCAGGTTTTGCATTGACTCCTCCTCACAGGTTTTTAAGCCATGCTCTTGTTCTACAAACACAACAGCTTTACTAGGTTACAGGTACCAGCTACAAATGGTTTATTTTTTAATGCAGGTGCTCACTGTAAACATTTCATTATTGTATTCTATTATTGCTCTTTATAATTGAGATTAATTACTATAATAACACTCAGATAAAATTGCATTTCCATTTTCCTCTGTAAAATTTAAAAAATAAATATTAATCACAATACAGACAGTAAGAAAAGCTTAGTATTAAAATGATGGTCTTTTGCATTTTTTGTATAGTTTTCAGGTTCAAACACATGTGTGAGTGTGAACATACTGTATGTTGTGTCTCACAGACCTGTTTATATTGCAGTGTGTGTGTGTATGTTGTCAATTGGTCCTTGCAATCAGTGCTTTGTCAGTAAAGGGCTTTTGTATCTTTCAACAAAACATTAATATTAATTAATATTAAAAAATGAATATTAATACTTTGAATTCAAATTACAAAATCAAGTATTTGAGGACTGCCTGTGCCCATATACCCAATCCACTCCACAGCTCTTCCTGGTCTCAGTCATATTCAGCCAATATTGGAACTCGCTGGACTATTGCCAGATAGGATACATGACTCTCCTGCTAGGTCTTTTTGTCCTCACAGAATAGCATATCTGCTGAATGTGAATCCAGAGGCTGTGCAGTTCTGTGTTCATGCCCACATCTCTTTTTTTAACAGTTGAATTATGAGACATTTTTTCTTTTGTTTGCCGTCTTTCTGAGCATTGGAATGAGTAAAAGACACAATGAAGAGATTTTTATTTATTTATTTTTTGGGTGTTTGTTTGTTTGTTTGTTTGTTTTGTCTCCTGCTACTTCACAACCAGATTGTTATGTCGCTGCAAATATACAAACTGTTAATGTGTTAACTGATTTGTTTTATTTTTATTGTTTTTGGGAAAGTCCACTGTGAGTTTTCACTTCTGTTCTGAACTGAGAAAGTATAGTATTTGCTAGTAATTTACTCAATTTCAATCCTTGTCTTTTCCTAGTCTAACCTGTCTACATATTAACACATGTTAATTAAGAAAAAAAATAGTGCTGTCAATAGATCAAAAAAAATTAACTAATTAATTGCACAGTTTTCTGTAATTAATCGTGATTAATCACAATTACTTGATCAATAGCCTGGTTTCAATTACATTTTTTCCACGTTATGTTTAAGCTTCTAACTGATTATATGCAATATAATGAAGTAAATGTAGAATAAACACAAAGAATGTCTGCTTAAATTCAAAGAGAATTTGATAGTTTTCATTCAATCTTACAGCACAGGTTCTCTCCTGTGAAATACAACTTTCAAAAAACGTATATAAAGTCCTCAGTCTTCAGTCTTCATGCTGTTCATCTGCAGATAGAGTTTACTGCTGGAGTCATCTCTGGAGATGGTGAATCTACCCTGGACTGACTGGGGATAAGAGGTAGCATAACTATAAGTTGAAGTGCTGATATAAGCAATCCACTCCGGTCCTTTTCCAGGAGCCTGTCTAAACCAAACCATCCAGTAGTCTCTGAATGTGAATCCAGAGGCTGTGCAGGTCAATCTGTGAGATTCTCCAGGTCTTTTAACCACTGGTTCAGATTGTGTCAGAGTCTGACCATTAATACCTGGTAAGACAAATAAATAAATAAATAAATAAATAATGAATTATTCTCCAAAAATAAGAGAATGTTACATCAGGGGAAATCCTCACCCGCCCACCAATTAACTGAAAGGAGCAATCTTGTCTTGTAATCCATGATACAGTACTACAAAGTGAGTTGTCTGTTATCTTTTCCAACAGATGGATAAGTAGTGGTGGAAGATGTTTTGCATAGACTCTGCCTTACTTAAGTGAGGAGTTTTCACAATTTTTCAAGTGATTACTTTGGCAAAAAGGTTAACCTCATCTCTGAAACTCACTCCAAATAAGCTTGTTCAACACTATGTTGTTCAACCATCAATAACACACTGACCTAAAAACATCTGGAAGTGAAGTTGGGTATAAAGTAATGTAAGTTTATCTTTGTGGTTTGAATAATGTTTCGGTATAGCAGTTCTGCTGTTGAAAGGATGATTGTTTAACCTGCAATCACCCCACTGGCTTAGTGAAATAACTGCAAGAAGGATAACAATGAGTGCAACAGAAAATGAAAGACATGGATAGTAGCTGATGCATCTCATTGTAAAGATGCTTGCAAAATATTTTTGTTTTTTAGATGAGACAACAGGGCACAGCTGTCGTCAAACAAGAATTAAGGCAAGCAAATGATTGCTTTTACTGCACTATTTCAGGTAACATCACAACAAATGAAATTAATGCAGTAACAAGCTAATCTGGAGGATTGCAGTTGGATGTGAGAATGACTGTTTATCCATAGCAGAAAGGAAAGGATTGTAGTAACTATTAGATTTGTATGACTGGACAATGTGACTTCAATTTTTTTTAATTTTGGTATTTAATTTGAGAAAAGTATGTGCCATCCAACAGATAACATCACAGTCTAACTGCAACATACTATAGTAAATATGAACCGAAGATAATGACACACTGACTCTCTTTTTGAAATGATTTGGATCTTTTGAAAATTATTTGTTCTTTGTTCATAAAAATGTACTTTACTTGAGCAAATGTGTTACAGGTTTTTGCATGCAAATTATTTGTTGCTTTCTCTGATATTTATGTTGAATCTCTGAAGGGGCAGCAGCCTCCCTCTACCTAGACACCTCCTCCAGTTTTTCCAAGGCCTGGTGAGAGACATAATCTCTGTCAGATAAAACTGAAAGCAGATTCCCTGCTTTACACGCAGTTTATAATTTCATTCAAAAATATTTTGTGGATGTTCAGTGTTTACTTATACTGTGAAAAAGATACTTCCCCTACGTGTGTGTATTAATAATAATTTATGTTGAAAATACACATCTATGGAGCATCCATTCATTTGGTTAAAATATGAAACAGAATGATAACACTTTTTTATTTCCATTTCTTCATTAAATAATTATGCATTTACAAAATTATGAGTCACATAAATATAAATGTAAATATTGTTGGAGTGAGGAGACTCTTTAAAATCATTAGTAGTCAGGGAGCTCCTCCCCTGCCAAAAGAATAAGAAACCTGACAGTTAATGGTCAGGTGTTCCCCTGGCTGCATAATCATGGATGGGGCTATGTGGGAATGTTGAAATTTTAATCCTGTGAATTGAAAAGTATATTTTATAATAAATTATAAATTATATAAGATTCTGTGTTGATCTAACTAGACTCATATAAAGGCTGTTTTCATTTTTTCACCTGAAGTGATTCACTTTATTTCAGATACAAAAGGCTGTTTCTGCAGAAGCAATGCAATAACTGCAATATTTATTCATACATTGTTTTACTTTCTTATTTCTTTTTTGTGATATCAAATGCAAATGCAAATACACTTTACTTTAGCTTTACCTAAACAAAATTAGGAGATTTTTGTTAACAAACATGTTTGTTGTTCTCTCTGTTTGCAGATGTCAGACACAGAAAAACATGTAGCGCTCCTCAGAAAATTCAACACATTCCCTTCTTGTTAAGTAAAACCAAACAAGTAAGTGTCCACAGCTAAGTGTTGATTTAGCAAAGCATTTTACTTAAAGTGATAAGATAAGAGACATCATCTGCAGCTGTTTTGTATTGATCTTTGTTTGAGCCCTGTTTAAGGCCATTAGTGGTCTGATGACTCCTTCTCTGGTTGATTTACGTGTGTTCAGGTGATGTGAGGTTTTTGTTCATGTTGTCGAGATAGGTGGAACAGAGAGAGATTGAAGTCCCCCTGGCTTCTCTCCCTAAATCTGAGAGAGCCATATTTACTAATAGTAAATCATCTTTATTTATTTAATTAAAGAGATAAATAAAAGTATAAGTGATTAATATGTTGAAGGAGAAATGAGTCTGAGAGTAGGAAAAAACACTGCCTAAAAGAAAACCACTGGATGCCCTCTGACTCAACTCCAAGTCCATCGGATTACTTTCAAGCAATTAGGTATAAGTTCAACTAATCTAACAAATATACAACAGCCTATATAACTAATAGTCCTTTCCATGCATGCTGGCTGATCCAGGCTATGTGAAATCTGCCAAAAAATAAGAGACTTGATAGGTGATGACAACATGTTGTCACGAGAAGATTGGTAACTCGAGTATTGAGTTTGGATAGATTCTATTATTCTGTCTGGAAAAGGGATCACGTACCTGGAAATCACATCAGCTTCATTATTGTCATTATTCACCCAACTGTATTCTTTTTGAAAAGGCAGCATTTACAATAACTGAACGACTGAATTTACTCTGTTCTTGCTCGAAACTAATAACGTCAAAATTAAAAGATTTATTTTTAAAACAATTGATAATTTCTTGTGCATTAACAAATAATATAAATCCTAATGCAATATGTTTATTAAAAGATAAACAATTCAATGGGCCTCCATATAGACTAAGGTTATTGTCTACATTTATTTTAATGTTTTTACTGGAGATAATAAACTCATTATATGCCCTCCTTTAATGCAGTCATGATAAAAAATTCAAAAACCAAAACAACATACTGGAAAAATTATTATTTTTTGCTTGGAATACTTTTAAATGTATTTGTGCAGGTGTACTGCTAACATACAAGATTCTGTAGTATGTAAACTTTGGTTTGTCGTTTCTGCTTTGCATAAAGTACCCTTGATGTTTTCAGTTTCTGCAGATGTGTGAGAACGAAGCTCTAACGTGATATAGGGAAATAACTTCTGAGGAACTGAAACTGTGTGAAAGCACGGTAGCCTTATGAGCTAATGAATATGCATGTGACCAGAGACAAATAAATAAGATAAGATAAGATAAGATAACCTTTATTAGTTCCACACGTGGGAAATTTGTTTTGTCACAGCAGGAAGTGGACAGTGCAAAAGTTATGAGGCAAAAATTAGAATACAATAAGAATAAATACAGTACACAACTGTACAGAATAGAATAAAATAAAATACTATATACAGTAGAATAAAATAAAATAAATATACAATAAGATAAAAATAGAATACAAATACAAATACTATATACAACTGAGTAAAAATACAACGATGACAGAAAGGATTATTGCACTTAGTATTATTGCATATGTATGGATGTGTGTGCTTGATCAGTTAAAGTCTTTATTATGGAGTCTGACAGCAGTGGGGAGGAAAGACCTGCGAAATCTCTCCGTCCCACACCGTGGGTGCCGCAGTCTCCCACTGAAGGAGCTGCTCAGTGCTGTCACAGTCTGCTGCATGGGGTGGGAGATGTTGTAAATATGTAATATTATTTATTTATTTGTTTATTTTTTATATTTGACTTACTGTAAGAAGCAACTGATGGTGAATTCAAAACTGTACAGTTCAATGCATGCAGCCCTCCAGGTCTTGTAACCACTGATTCATAAACGGATTATAAAAAGTATATAAATAACATTTCATTGATTTGAACTGTTGTCCAGTTTGGTGAGCCTGTGTCCTGTGTGTAGCCTCAGCTTCCTGTTCTTAGCTGGAGTGGCACTTGGTGTGGTCTTCTACTATTACACATCTGCTTACAGGTTGATATCTTGTTCCTTCAGAGATGCGGTGATGAGTGATTACAACCAAAGTATGTTGCACTTCTATCAGCTCCACTTGGTGATGGGCTCTAACATCCAGCATCATCAAGGTATTTTTCCCTAGAGAACTGTCACTCACTGGATAGTATCAATTTATCAGATGTGTCCTAGAAATGGCTGCTTGCTCCTTTGCTTGTGTTTTTGCTCACTGTGTGTTTCCCTGTGTACAGACCTTCCCTGGAATCCCTTACTGGAGTGTGGTTTTGGATGACTGTTCTCGCTGACCCCTGGAGCCAATCCCCGCCTGCACTTTGCCTGTAGCACATAGTTGGTGATCACTTTAAACACATTGTGCGTTTATTCTGTCCTGCTCTTGAGTCCACTTCAGTTTTTGTGACAAAATCAGATAGAAGTACGGATTTGGGTAACGCTTTCTAATAATGTCACACTATTAGCATCAGTAAGGTATTGATCTGTATTTAAAAATTGTCATTTATAAATACATTTATGTTTATCCATCTATTACTGTTACACCATCACTATCACTGCTCTACACTGCTACTTAATTATTGCTAGTAATAATAATAATCATAATAGCATATCTGTATTTATAAGTTTCATAGGAGGAGTAATTATATATAAATAATAATTTAAACACTTGCTAATAACTTACTAATACCGTAATAATGCTTAATAGATGTGACGTTATTAAAAAAATAATTTGAATTGGTCTATTGTATGTTGGTTGCACTGCACCTTGCCACCGTCACTGTAAAGTCTGTAAATGCATATGTGCATATGAGTTAGGATGAATTCAGTAAGATTTTGTACAGCTGCTAAGCCAACTTTAATCACTGTGAGTCTCGAGCACAATAATAAACAGCAGAATCTTCAGTCTTCAGACTGTTCATTTGCAGATACACCTGCTGCCTGCTGTCGTCTCTGGAGATGGTGAACCGGCCTTGAACTGACTGAGCATAGTAACTGTTGCCATTGTCATTTCTGACAGTGGAGACCCACTCCGGCCCTTTTCCAGGAGCCTGTCTGACCCAGGCCATCCAATTGCTGCTGAATGTGAATCCAGAGGCTTTACAGGTCAATCTGTGAGATTCTCCAGGCTGTTTTACTGCTGGTTCAGACTCAGTCAAAGTCTGACCAAAAACACCTGTGAAAAGAAAACAAAAAAAGATGAAAAAGGGATAGTCAATTTACACTATCAGTAAAAACTAAGAACAATTACCAAAAGACCTTCACCTTCACAACATAGAGTTAGAAACAGCAGCCCTATTCTACAGTCCATCATGTTAAACTTAATGTCCACTGCTCTCTGTGGCCCATTGCAGTCAGAGAAGTAAAGGTGAAGGGCACCTTTGTTTTGCATTGGCTCCTCCTTGAAGGAAGGACATAACTAATGTGAAACCGGTAAAAAAATGTCCATACTGTGTGTTTATAATGGCATCAAATATTAGAAAATTACTCAATGAATACTATCCTTTCACTCCTCAGTTACACAAGTAAACAACAAATACAGCAATCTAGTAATCATAGTGAAAGAAAATATTCATTTGTACAATTATGCACCTGATTAATACAGACAATACTGATTTCTTGGAATATTTTTTAAAAATGTCACCAGCCAGGCGTAATATACATACATATATTTGCCTAGTTTGGCATATCATTTTAAAAAGTAGTGCTTTCTGCCACGGCCAGAGGCCAGTGTGGGAAACAGACTCTAAGGCAGACAGCACTTGGAGACGCAGGGACCGAGGGTGACAAAGCTTTATTTACAGTGGTACAATAGATGCAAAAGCGAATGAAGGTGAGAGGTGCTTAAAGTGCGTACCATAACCTAGAATAGCTCAAAGTAATCACGGAATAGTTCAAAACACTCTTGTGGAACTGAAGGCTGCCAGCAAACTAATATAATCTTAAAGCACACTAGAAACTCTACTCTGGAACATGAACTTAGAACATGATTGGCACTAACATTAACTTTGAGGCACAATATGATTCATAATCCTACACTTAAAGACACACTTGTTTAACTCAGTGATTCATAACTCTTTACTTTGAAACACACATGGCCGACTTGCCATTTCTATGAAACAAAAAGCTATTAAGAGCACTAGAAGTGTCCATGGGGAAGCCGTGGGGCTGTTGTGGACGGGATGGAGAACCCGACACTTGGTAATCAGCCAGTGCAGGAACTCCCGGGGAGGGGGAGAGAGGTAAAGGTGTAGTCATCATGCGCAGCCGGAGGCGAAGCTTAGAGGGGAGGTGGTCTGGGTGAGAGGAGACGGTAATCCGAGGATGAACTGAACGCTGGGCAGGGAGGCAGGCAGGTGGGCACGGAGAAACTGTGAGCAGACGAGCGCTGAAATCCAAACACGTCATCATGACTAACATGCTATCGATTGATGGTTTTACAATAAGTGAAAGAAGGAAAAACAAATAAGTTGTTTATGTTTCTCTAAAATTCCTTTAATTAATTTCCCAAAATGTGTGCTTGACTTCTCGGAGAGAGACAATGATTTGCACAGCTAATGTTGCTTTATATTAGCTGGTTTTTTTTTTCTTTTCATGAATCAGAGGCAAGGAGGGGGGGGATGACTAAGCAGATTCAGTCTTAGGGAGACCAGGCCATTGCTGTAACTGAAACCAAAAACAAACAAATTAAATATCGCATAATGCTAATTAGAAAACTTTTCCAACATAATTATGATGACGCCAGGTGTTTCTGTGCTTCAGCAAATGCATACGTCAAACAAAAGAGATAAACAAAGAAATAAATAGAATCTTCAGTGATAATAATAATAAACAGAATCTTTAATTTTATGCCTGTTGACTTGACTTCAGGACACATTAAGAGAAAACCTGAAATGATTGTGTAATGAGCTACAATACAGTGATAGTGATATTTACCAGTTCTACTCTGGTTCTTTCTCTGGCTTATGATGAATGCTGTAACTTGTCATATTATAACTAGATGTGGTATAGTAGACCTTCCAGCAGTTTATTTTAAATCACTGAGGGAGGCTGGTCAATTTTAATCTTACTCCACACATCTTAATAAGGTAACGCAATTATTATTATTGTTTTGTTTCCTTTTTTCTTTATAGCTGCAGATTTTCTTTTCTTACCATGAATACTAACTTTAAAAAAGTACTCAAGTCAATCCTATTTTACTTTCCTTTCAAAAGTATTACAGTTATTAATGATGATTAGGTAAATTAGTTTTAGCAAACTTTCCTTTAATACTGTACACACTGACAAATGGAATCTCAAGTACAAGTATAGAAAATTGTGAATGCCATCAATAAAACTGTACATGTGGAAATGCTGAAATAATTTGTTGATATTGTTTGTAAATAATGTTTATATAGTGACATACTTATCAGCACTCTATGCAATAAGTATAAAGCTTTTTTTTCTTTTTTGAGAATTGTGTTGTCTTTCTTTATACACTTTTAATATGATGTAAGACACAGCAGCAGGACAATTTCTGTTCGGATGGATTTTACTGAGAGCCTGACTAAAATATTCAGCATATGTGGTTGTATTTGTTCAGAGATTATTGAACATCCAACATGATCCAAAAATGTTTCTGTGTAACCTGAACCTTTTTTAATGCACTCTATTTGGGACATGTTTTGCCAGGAACATTTGAATATAAACTGACTGAACTATAAACTGCAGTTCATCAAATATTCCCTTAGGATGGTAACTAGAAGAAGTAGTTTTTGTATGGCATTTCTATTAGTGTGTCTCACTGTGTCTTTCGGGCACAGTAATAAACTGCTGTGTCTTCAGTTTTCAAACTGTTCATCTGTAGATAGAGTTTACTGCTGGGATCATCTCTGGAGATGGTGAATCTACCCTGGACTGACTGGGAGTAAAAGGCAGAATAACTATAACTTGAAGTCTCTATGAAGGCAATCCACTCCAGTCCTTTTCCAGGAGTCTGTCTAACCCAGACCATAGCACTGCTGTTGAATGTGAGTCCAGAGGCTGTGCAGGTCAATCTGTGAGATTCTCCAAGCCTTTTAATGACTGGTTCAGATTCTGTCAGCGTCTGACTATCAGCACCTGGTAGACATTTGAAAAATGTGTTGAATTTAAGTTAGATCAGAAAAGGAACATGTATATCAAAACTGAGGTAATAGAAAATCTTCACCTGCCCAGCAAAGAGCTAAAAGCAGCAGTCCTGTCCTGTAGTCCATCATGTTGGGTTTTTTTTTTGTTCTCTACCATCCTCTGTGCTCATTTAAGAAGTGTGACAGTGTCTAAGTTTTGCATACATGCCTCCTCACTGGAAACACAGTACTGAGAAAGAACTGACTTTGTTTGTTGTTAAACTAAATTGTTTGTTTCTGCAAATTTGTCACTGCAGAACAGAAAATGAAAATATAAACAAGCACATTCAATGAACCCAGTTTGTTTCTGCAGTCAAAATGTGTTTTGAGGTGACTTTTGTGGTTATTTTTTCCCCCACTTCACCAGCCCTCTGTCACTGCAAACAGCTGGTGAGTTTGGTTCTGCCTGGAGATCTCTTCCTCTTCTTCATTACCTGCAACAGGTTTTTGCTTAAACAGGATCAACAGAGTTCTCTGTCTGATAAACTCTGAACCTGGTCTGAATGAAGCATAATCAGAAACTGGAAACCAGCCCCTAATAATCCAAAACCTTTTGAAATTAGCTTTGGTTGATCAGGATCATCTTCTCTTGCTCTTCTGTGGCATTTTCAGCCCAGGTGTTATTTCTAAATGTCTTGTTACAACTTCCATTATGTCTTATTGTACCTGTAGCCTTTGTAATGCTTCCAAATCTCCTCCATTGTGTAAAAACAGCTGATTCAAGTCACAGAGGGACAAATCAGGTTAATAGTGCAGGTGCTGAACAAAGATTATGTTGGTATTCTTTGATATTCTGCTCAGCTGACACAAAGCCTCTGTTGAAAACTGACTTGTAAGATAAGATATTGAACCAATCTGCCCATTTAATGACGCTGTCTTGCTGGTAGAGACACCGAACTTGTTCTTCAGTTAATTCTTAAAGTTTGAGTCACTACTAATCCACTCAAATCCTTGGAAGCTGTCTTTTTGATTAGGAAAAGTTTTTTTCTCAAGGTTTTTAGTATAATTGTATAATTGTCACATTTTTACTACTCAAAGCAAGGGCATCATTTAGTTTCACTATGGTGTGGAGCCTGTACAGAAACTACAAGTCAGCAATGGTCACTGTGAGTTTTCAGTCTTGTACTGAACTTAGAAACTATATTTTGTTCTAAAAACTTCCAAGATCTTCCCTGATCCATTGCATTTTCAGAGATTCAAGACTAAATTTAAGCATGCCAATTTGGAATTAATAATTTTAAGTATTAAGTTTGATAGAGCTGTATGTGATTGATTGAATAAACTGAATCCATTTGTAACCTTGTTCCTTGTTCTGTTGAACTGCAGGTTCAGAACCATGCCACCCAGCATAAGTGAGGTATTAGAAATAACAACACCATGTCTAAGCTAAAAAAAATCAGTTTTACTTTTATTTTGCATATTCATGGGCAGAGATGGGCAGTAACGCGTTACTTCTAACGCGTTACTGTTCCCGTAGGAACGCTGCGTTACTGCGTTACTAAAACTGTGATGTTTTTGCGAGAATGTCTCACGACAGTGACGTAAGCAAGTGCTACGTTCGTGACAACAGCTGTGTGCAGATCAACAATGGATAATATATCGAGTGCGGAGAGAGTATGAGCGTGCAGCGTTTAAAGCGTGGAAGTACTGACCTTACTTTGAGTTTGATTCCATAAAAAGTGACAAAAACATTAGCGTCTGTTGTGCGTGGGAAGAAAACTTCTTTTTACAGCGAAAAAAACCCCCTAAACTTCCAAGCAAGCTCCGAGTGCACTACGACATAATGGGAAACTCACAGAGAAACTCGTGGATTCTTTAACTGACTGCTGCGGCACACCTGCACCAGGGTAAACCTCCGCCTACCCCACTCCTGCTTTACAGGTGAAAATAGAGCCAAAGGACCGCTAGTCTTTGACTTTATTTATTTTCTGCTGTGTTTTACTTGCATCTATTTGAAAGAGTGAGTGTAAACACACACAAAAAAAATATTTTATGTTCTGGAATGTGCAGAAAATAGGTTTAAATATTAAACGAATTTCTTCCAGTCAGAGAATGTTGCATATAATTAAATTTTTGCTTGATGCATAAAGTTAAAAGATTAAAACTAATAAAACAAGTTTTAAAAAGAGACTTTTCCATTTGATTACATTTTGTATGATGGATTATGTAGAAAAAGTAGAATTGGGCTGAAAGATCTATCGCTTCATCACCTATTCAGGTTGTAAATCGTGTTTTTAAAAAGTAACTAAGTAACTAAGTAATTAATTACTTTTGAAAATAAGTAATCAGTAAAGTAACGGGATTACTTTTTTGGGGAAGTAATCAGTAATTAGTTACTGATTACTTTTTTCAAGTAACTTGACCTGTAGACTGTCACAAAGTGTTGAGTTTAATTAGGTTAGTATTGTAGCAGTTTGTAGTTGAGTTTGTAGACCAACTCAAACAACTCAACCGCCACAGTGGATCTCCAGTCCAGTCCTGATTTGTCACAGTATGTAGGAGTAACGCAGGCAGAATACAAGTGTGAATTCAAGTGTGCTTTTTACAGTGTCAGTTTAGCATCATTACATAATATTGAAATGATGAGTAATAGACATTTTCTCATCCGTTTTACAGTAAAATTTCTGTGACATGTAGACAACAAAGTCATTTTTCAGGTGAAGAGAAAAACCATAAGTCAGTGAGATCACTTTAGTAGTTGGTGTTTTTGTGTGATTAATGGATAAAAGCAAATATGGATACATAAAGTTTGTTTACAAGTGAAGAGAAAACTGAGCAGTCATTGAGGTTTTTGTGCAGGTGTTACTCTGTCCTCAGTCACTGTGTGATCGGGCACAGAAGTAAACAGCAGAATCTTCTGCTGTCAAACTCTTGATCTCAAGATACTGTCTGCTGCTGGAGTCTTCTTCAGTCATGACGAAACGGCTTTGGAAAGTACTGCCATAGATAGCTGAGTTTGAGCCTGTATCCATTCTACCGATCCACTCCAGAGTTCTCCCCGGCCTCTGTCGTATCCAGTGCAAATAGTTGCTTGTTGGGTTATAGCCAGATATGATGCATGACATCTTCACCCTCTCTCCAGGTCTCTTCACCTCAGAGGTAGACTGCTCTAGTTTGATCTCACTCCAAACTCCTGCAAACACAAGAAAAAAACAGTAACCAACATAAATCAGAGTATTGTCTTTATGTTTTAAATAATACACTGTTTTCTTACCGTGGAAACATATAATGAATAATAAACTCCAGGAATTTATACATTCCATAATTTAGACCACTTTATAATCAGCACGTATGTGTGGTTAGAAAGTGTCCCAAGCTGTTGTGTAAAGAAACTAAATGAGAATTGATGAAGATGTGTTTATATCTGAGCAAAACTTTGCATAGACCTCCCTCTGCAGGAGCCATTTGGTATTTTTGGAGAAGGTAATGGTTTACAAAATCATCAATAGAAAAAAAGTCTGTACACTTTGTATTGTTTAACTGTTTTCACTGGGATTTATTGCAGCTTCTCTTCTCAAACAAATGTTTTCTAATGAAGAAATACTGTTGCACTTTAACCAGAATTAACACATTCAAGTGACGGTGGTTTGTCCTGAGCCTTTAACTTTAAATAGCAGTCAAGCTTGATGTGGTATGTTGTGGCTGAGTATGTTCTCTGGAGCATAGTTTTTCTAAACCTCTGATTTCACATATCAAGACAAAGAATAACCAGACATGTGGCACTCTCATTATAATCAACATCAGATTTCTGATTTTTTTTTTTCAAAGGAAGCTTCTAATCTTCTCACAGAATTCAACATTTTTAAAGCTAAACCATTAAGAAGTCTTCTATCATCTCACTGACACACAAGTATAAATATTTATTCTTTAATGTTAATGAAGACAACACTAGTCATAGTTTATAGTAATTTTACATCATGAATGTTATATCATGCCTGGGACAGAAGTAAAGAGCAGAATCTTCTGCTGTCCTGCAAACAATTTTAAGTTACTGTCCTCTGGAGTTTTCTTTAACCATGATTAAATGACTTTGAAAACAACTGCCATAGATGGGAGAGTTTGTGTTCTGTCTGCTCCATAGGTCTTTATTGTATCCAGCGAATATTGTAACCTGTCTGGTCCAAGACCAGGATTTATTTGACAAATAAAATGAGAACTACTAATGATAGGTTTATCTAGGAGCAAAAGTTAAACCTTAAACCGCCTTCTTCATCAATCATTTGGTTTTCAGAAACTCCCAAGAATTATTATTATTGTGCTATTTTTTTTTTAACTGAAGAGATTCACTTTGTTTAAGATAAGACAGTTTCTACAGACGCTTTTAACTGATTTATTTATTCACACATGGTTTTAAGATATGATCTCTTAATTCTTTTACTCTCTTTTACAAGTTTCCAAAATGTATGCACTAATCTTAAATCTCGAAGCACTTTTTTGTAAAATGATAAATTCTTGTAGCAGTAAGTGAGTATTATTGGCAAACAAAGACACATTTCTTGTCATTGTAATTATGAAATTTAGAAAAATATTTTCAGAGTGAATGAATCTGCTGTCTTTGTACTTATCTTTGTTATTATATCAAGAAACCTCTTTACAGTTTTTTTCAATCGCTAACAAGCGCCTACCCATACTTCAGATACTTTTTCTAAACTCTTAACACAGACTCACACCTACAAAAACACAATTGGCCAAATGGATAATTTCCTTCTCAAAAATACATTTTGTTAAATATATACTAACTCTTCATTTCAAAATAGAACACATCTTTCTCTGCACACACTAACTGTACAAAAACACTATAAATCTGACTCAAAATGAAATTAGTCTGTCAAAGAATAACACTTGTTTTCACTCCACAAGGTACATGCAGTCAATCAGGTTTCAAAATACTGGCTATTATTGACATTACAAAAACTGCATAGACTTTTATGTTTCAGTTTTACAGGTATTTGCATGCGAAACATGCAATCCACCATTTTGACACCAGAAATGTCTTGGTTGGTAACTGTATGTCCACATGTACAGTAATGTTCACATTCAAAAGCATTCCAGTAAAAAGCAAACAAGTTTTTGTTTCTTTACTGTTTACTACAGGAGGTACAGTAGAAACACAGTATGATAGGACAGAGAAAGTTTTACAGTATTGCTTACAGTGAACAAAATATCCATGAAACACACAAGAGCATTCTGAACAAAAAAACAACAGCAAAAAGCCAAGATAAAAAAAAGGGGGGGGGGAGGGGGGCTAAAAAAAGGCAAAAAATTTGCATCTAATCTCTGCGATCTTCAGGGTTAGGCCACATGTTTTCATCAACATCACATCTGATGTTATCCAAGTCGATGCACCTGGGATAAAACCGCCTGGTATGTCGGATCCACCCTTGGCAATCGTCAACTGTGATGTCCCTGGAGCCGGCATCCATGGCTTCAAGGAGGGACATCTGGTCATGTGGCTGATGGTCATAAACCTTCCACCTCCATGCAGAAAAGAACTCCTCTATGGGGTTAAGGAAAGGTGAATAGGGTGGAAGGAAGAGACTTACCAGTCTTGGGTGGACTTCAAACCATGTTGTTATTGCTTGCAAGTGATGGAAAGCCACATTGTCCCAGGTAATTACAAAGGTCCTCATGTTTTCACCCTCCTGACCCTGCACTGGAACCAGGCGCTGGTGGAGATCATTGAGAAAGGCAAGCAAGCGCTCTGTATTATAGGGTCCAACCTGACATCTGTGAAGGAGTAATCCTGCATTTGCAATTGCTGCACACATGGTAATGTTTGCCCCTCTCTGTCCTGGCACATCAACTGTGGCCCTTTTTCCAATTACATTTCGTCCACGTCGACGCCTTTTGGCCAGATTGAATCCTGCCTCATCGATGTATATGAATTCATGAGGGGCCTGGTTGGCCTCCAATTCCATAACTCTCTGAAACAAAGTTTATGTAAGTCATGTTATTACTGTATACCATACTGTACTGTAACCTAGTATTGTGTAGGTTACCTACTTGCAAAGTGCAAAGCTTATAGAACTGGACATTGGATTGAATATACACTATACCTGGACATATTGTCGTCGTAGCTCCTTGACCCTCTCACTGTTCCTCTCAAAGGGAACAGCGTAGAGCTGCTTCATCCGCACTCTGTGTTTGGACAATGTCCGCGTAATGGTTGTGAGGCTGATTCTATCGATATTGTCAAATATCTCATGGTCCGCCACAATTCTAGTTTGAATTTCATGCAGTTTTATTGCATTATTTGCAGTAACCATTTCTACAATGGCAAGCTCCTGATCATTACTGAGGAGCTTTCCTCTTCCCCCAGAGGGTGGAAGACGTTGCATTCTTTAGAAAGACAAAAAATTCAACATATGCATTACTGTATGACCATATTGACATGTCAAGTGAGAATAGAAACAATCCATGTAAAATGCAATACTTACCTGTTGGTTTGTTGAAAGATGCGTATAATGGAGGCAACCGTTGACCGCCTCAAATTGGGCTGCACTCTTTCACCAGCCTCTCTTAGTGAAAGACCATGGTTGATTACATGGTCAATGATAGTGGCACGAATTTCATCACTGACTACTGTTCTTGCAGCCCTTGGAATGCCACCACCACGCATTCTTACACCTCTACCTTGCCCTCTCCTTGGGCCTGCTCTTCTCCCTGGGCCCCTTGCTCTTACTCTTCCTCGACCAGACATTACAGTGTTTGTCTTTTTTTTGTTTCCAAAAACATCACTCCTCAAGGTCTTGCCTTATAAACCCCACTGAGTCTAAGCCAGAATGGAAGAAGCTGTGGTTGGCCCAATTTACCCAACATAAATAAGCTGTGTCTCAATTATTCAGTTGTTTGTTTATTATCAGCTGAGATATATTTTTGATATTGATATTGTTTTTGTACTGATATCATTGCAGAAGCAGAGGCTTTTATACTGTATCTAAGGTTTGGAATATTGTTTTTGCTATTGTGGGATGTTGTGTGTTAACATTCGTAGATACTACAAAAACAGTCCATAATTTTGTTGGGAGGTATAGCTTGTCTGTTAAGAAAATGTAAGCATTGTGGAAATGTGTTCACTGACTGCATATTGGGTGAACACGACATGAAATGTGTGAATGGTATGGCCACAACAGACCGATGCTGTGCTAATTGTGTTTAGAGTTTTGCAAATGTGACAACTGTTTGGACAAACGCTTGTTAGCGACTGAAAAAAACTGTAATATCCTTATGGGTCTGACAACTCATTCTTTGGTTGGTCTACAGCTGTTTGGTGTTATTGTGTTTCTCTGGCAAAGTAATACACAGAGGTGTCATCAGGTTGCACATTTTGTACATTAAGACTGTATTGCCGGAAGAGTCTAAGCCGATACTGAACTTGTTCTTTAATGAATCTTTGTAGTATGTGGTCCATCCAACACCTGCACTTCCAATCCACTCCAGTTCTTTCCCTGCAAGCTGTCTGATCCGAGCTGTCCAGTAGATGCTAACAAAATAAGTGACCTGACAGTTGATGGTCAGATGTTAACAAAGCTCTGGAGTCTCAGAGGCTGACTGTGCCAACAGTTCACACTTTACACCTGAAAACAAAAAGGTATATTTCATAGAAATAACACATCAAAGTTCTGCTTCTAAAGATAGAGGGCCAGTTTTAGTAAAAAAAAAATATTAATGTTGTATGAAAAGCAACAACTTATTTATAGCCTTAAGAAGAGGAAGTGAAAGAAAAAACACAAGAGCAGCTGCACACATGAACATTTCTGCATATTTACATGCCTGTCATGCTTTCCTTTCTCCTCATTTTGCATGTTTTACTGCCACCTGGAGGTTTTTTAGTATTTACTTTCTTTGAAAGGGTATTTGGCGTAGTAATATAAAATAGAGTCATACTGCTGGACTTTACAGACCTTCAACTATTCAGTATTTCTTTTGTGTTTATGAGTGTGAATCCACTGAAGGCTCCTTCCAACCCAAGCATCTCAGCTCTCAGTCCTCTTTTGAATTGGAAAAAGTACATTATGGGCCAGTTGTTTGTTCCAAGATCTTAATATGGAAATCATTTATATGATTAATAAATATTTTCTGTTTACACTTCACATTCAGAACATTGAAATTAGTTTTCCAGTGAAGAGAAACCCAAAAGTCTTCGAGGTTACTTTACTAGTTGATATTTTTGTACAGCTGTTCTTCTGTTTTGTGTCACTGTGCTTATTCGAGCACAGAAGTAAACAGCAGGATCTTCTGCTGTCAGGCTCTTAATCTCAAGATACTGACTTCTGCTGGAGTCTTCTTCAGTTATGATGAAACGACTTTGAAAAGAACTGGCATAGCGAGCAGAGTTTGAGCCTGTGCTCATCCAGCCAATCCACTCCAGAGCTCTCCCTGGTCTCTGTCGTATCCAGCCTATATCATAACTTGTTGGGCTATAACCAGACAGGATGCATGACATCTTCACTCTCTCTCCAGGCCTTTTCACCTCAGAGGGAGACTGCTCCAGTTTGATCTCACTCCAAACTCCTGCAAGAATAAAAGAAAAAAGAAAAAGAAAGTTATCATTATAATTAGAGTATTGTCTTCATTTTTTAAAGAATGAATCCTTTTCTTACCATGGAAACATATAATGAATAATAAACTCCAGGAAGCAATATAGTCCATAATTTAGAACACTTTATAATCAGAATGTTTGTGCAGTTAAAAAGTGTCCAAAGCTGTTCTGTAAATACACTAAATGAGAACTGATGGTGATGTGTTTATATAGTAACTCAACTTTGCATAGACCTCCCACAACAGGATCTAATTGGTATTTCAAGAAAAAGATAAAGACATAGAATATCATGAACTGTCTATTTTTTTATATTTATTATAACAAATTTTCTGCACATGAGACAAACACTATCACTAAATATTTTTTAAAAAGTCAGACCCACTTTTTATATTGTGCAACTATTTCCATCTAGCTTTTTTGCACCTTATCTCCTCAAACAAATGCTTCCAAAAGAAATAATACTGTTAAATTTAGCCAGAATTAAAATATTATTTAAATGAGGGTGGTTTGTCCCCACCCTTAAACATTCATTAAATCAGAACATATTACACTTTAGTGTGTTCTACATTTTTTAAAATACTGATAAAATTAATCAAAACTCAAATTGAGCCTGTTTCAAGTCAAAGAATAATCAGAAGTGTGACACTGTCATCGTCATACTCATGTATCTGATCATTCAGTCTTTCTACTGTTCTTTTTAAGGAAGATGTTATCATCTAATTGACCCCCACACACTGTGCTTAAAATTATATTAAGAGCAAATTAATTTTGAAAAAAAGTAAACTCTTATAATTATTTTACATGATGCAGGTTACATAGCTCTGCGCATCTATTAATGAACAAAGTATTTATTTTAATTATATACATTTGAAAAAAATTGTCAGACGCCATTACTCAAATTAAACCTCCTGAATCTAAAACTTTTAATGGGACTCTGCCCAATTTTTCTATTACTGAACTTAAAATAAGTTTCAAACTTAGTTTTCTTTGTGTTTTAGAAAAGGCAATGTAAGAAACACATGCACACACTGTCACTACAACTACTAATAACTGCTACACGGTGATAATGGGTATTAATGTGTAATGTATTTAATGAATCTGTTGTAACATTGTTCTGTTAAACTGCAGGTTCAGAAACATGTTACAGAAACAAGTGAGGAAGGAGAAATATCAGCACCATGTCTAAGCTACCACAACAAGTATTTTTTTTTTTTTTTCATTTTTAAAATATATATTATGGGTGTAATTAATACTATCAAAAACTGATAGCATCAGTTGAGTGGGGGGGATCTAATAGGACCTGTAGGGCAATGTTTCCCAACCACTGTGCTGTGGCACATAGGTGTGCCGTGAGAAATGATCAAGTGTGCCATGGAGATTATCTGGTTTCACCTGATTGGTATGCTAAGCAACCATCGTGAGCAACGGGCAGAGGAATTACATTCCCCTCCACTAGAAGGCAGTACAACTACCTGCTCTAATTAAATGGGTTGCCAACTGCCAGTAAAACAGAAGAAGACGAAGAAGCTTCTGTTTAAAGCTGTTTATAGTCAGAGATTGTTTTTCTGGTTAAAAAAGAAAACAACTGCAAGAAGTTCTGTGATCAATAAAATGACAATTGTAATAATGGAGCATAATAATGGAAGTGTGAAACTAAGTTTTTGAATACCAAATGTAATACCAAATTTGGTTATCTAAACTCTGTCTCAAATACCAAATTTCCCTCTACAGGAGAAATTTGGTATTCAAAAACTTAGTTTCACAGCTTCCAAGCATTTTATGATGTGATACGATATCATGAATATTTTTGTCGTAATTCTTAAACATATAAACACCATGAGAATCTCATTCTCAACTGACCAGATTATTTACAGAGGGATGGTTTGTGAATGCTGCAGGATTGATGCGATGCTGATCTACATTTCTCATTGCTCTGCATGTAGTGCAGGAGGAATCACCAGTATATTTTTGATGATACATTTCTCATGTACTGTGGATAACTATTATCCAGAGGTAGACCTTAAAGTTCTTGTAAGGTATACTATAGTATGCAAAATTTATAAAATAAAACTTTTTATTTTATTGGGGTTGGTGAAAAAATATTCTATAAATTGAATTGAATATTTTATTTGAGTGAATCTAATGAAATCATCAGGATTTTGTACAGCTGCTGAGCAACTTCTGTCACTGTGGGTCTCGGGCACAATAATAAACAGCAGAATCTTCAGTCTTCAGGTTGTTCATCTGCAGATACAGCTGCTCTCTGCTGTTGTCTCTGGAGACAGTAAACCTGCCTTGAACTGACTGAGAGTAGTATTTGGTGGCACTGTTAGTATCAGCAGCAATCCATTCCAGCCCTTTTCCAGGAGTCTGTCTGATCCAGTGCATCCAGTTGCTGCTGAATGAGATTCCAGAGGTTGTACAGGTCAATCTGTGAGACTGACCAGGTTGTTTAACTGCTGGTTCAGATTCTGTCAGAGTCTGACCATTAACACCTGCCCCAGTAAAGAGAAAATTAATAACAAATGCACAACTTAAATAGCATGGACCAATATATATATATATTTTAGATTATAATCAACAAAGCTTTTCACCTGCCAAGCAAAGAATTAAAAACAGCAGTCCTGTCCTACAGTCCATCATGTCAGGCTGTGAGTCCACTGTTCTCTGTCATCATCACTACAGTCAGACATAAAGAGATAGAAGCTGTCAGTGCTTTGCATTGACTCCGCCTCCTCGTGAAGGGCAGCTTCTCCCTGATGAAATTAAAATTAGTGGTGTGCTGGTGTGCTGAGTATCGCAACCATGTTACACTATTCACTTTAACAACATCACCATGTTGAAACTACAACAGTAGACTACAGACCAATATCTCACTTCGGCACATATTTGTTTTATGCGGGTCACATAAATGAGAACAGCTGGTTATCACTCAAGAAAGAACATTTAGTGCCAGATTTACTAACAGCCTGTGGCAGCAATAAGCCTTCTTTAACACTAAACAGCTTCTGGGTTTACCAAAAAGATGTGGTGTATGTTTTGTGACTGAGAATTTTGAACAGGTAATTTTTGCAGATGACCTTTTTGTATTTGTATTCCCCCTTCGAGAGAATAACAGAATATGTTTAAGAGTTAAATATTTAATTTGCTATTACTACACACCATAAAGAGTAGAATAGAATAGAACTTTTTTGTCACTGTTACAAGAACAACGAACCACAGTTTGGCATCTCTCTGTTGGCAGCATATAGATTTACATTCAGATTCTTAGTAGCTACAAAGTTACATAGTTGTTTTTATCTACACAAAAAAAGAAGATATGTACAAGTTATATATATATATATATATATATATATATATATATATATATATATATATATATATATATATATATACAAAGAAAGCTGCTAAGTTGTGGAGAGCACCGGGCAGTTGCGACTGCTCGTGCTGCCATCTTGGAAAATTGTAATTTATTGTGATATATCCAGCACTGAAAAACACCTTATACACATAGTTGTGATAGCTGCTTCTAGAAATGTGAAGTTTATGTATTTATCAATTGTATTTCAGAATGAATGTTCAATTGACACATTCTGACATTCTGTGTAGATGTTAGTGCAAGGCCTAAATTTTGGCTCTGTCGTAAAGCTCTTTAGAATAGAATAGAATAGAATAGAATAGAATAGAATACTTTTATTTGTCAATTTCTTCAAATGTACTTGCCATACAAAGGAACTGAAATTACGTTTCACACTGTCCCATGCGTAGACATTGACAACAATAAGGTGCAGATGCACAACAAAAACAGCCCTAACAATAAAGTAATAAATAGTAATATAATAATATAAATAGTGCTAAAAGAAATACTAAAAATATATATATATAGTAGCAGGTGTGTGCAATTGCAATGCAAGTCAGGAATGTTTTCAGTTCTTGGTTCAGAGAGTGTTTCCTTGTTGGAGAGTGTGCGTGGGTGGGTGGGTGGGGGGGAGTAGAGTCCAATCTGTCTTCCTATACTTCTGCCAATCTGGTGATTCTGCTGGCTGGGAGTCGGGAGGGAAGAGAGTTCAGCAGTCTCACAGCCTGGTGGATGAAGCTGTTGGTGAGCCTGGTAGTGCGGGAGTGGAGACTTCTGTATCTCTTTCCAGAGGGCAGGAGGCTGAACAGACAGTGCGCGGGGTGGGTTGCATCGTTGACAATTGTGATGGCTTTGCGGGTGAGGCGAGTGGTGTAAATGTCTTGCAGGGAGGGGAGTGGTACACCAACTATCCTCTCAGCTGTTCTCACAATGCGTTGTAGAGCTTTTCTGTTATAGTCAGTGCAGCTACCGCCCCACACAGTGATGCAGCTGGAGAGGATACTTTCAATAGTGCCTCTGTAGAATGTAGTCAGGATGGGTGGTGGAGCACTTGCCCGCTTGAGTTTGCGCAGGAAGTAGAGGCGCTGTTGTGCTTTCTTGGCCAGTGATGCTGTGCTGGTGGTCCAAGAGAGGTCCTCACTGATGTGCACCCCCAGGAACTTGGTGCTGCTCACCCTCTCCACCGCAGCGCCGTCGATGGTCAATGGGGGGTGACAGGTGTGGCCTCTCTGGAAGTTGACAATAATCTCCTTGGTCTTACTGACATTTAGCAGGAGGTTGTTGTCTCTGCACCACGTGGTCAGGAGCTCAACCTCTTTCCTGTAGTGGGTCTCATCGCCCTTGGTGATGAGCCCCACCAGCGTTGTGTCGTCCGCAAACTTCACAAGGTGGTTGGAGCTGTAGGTTGGTGTGCAGTCATGTGTCAACAGGGTGAAAAGCAGAGGACTGAGCACACAGCCTTGTGGAGCCCCCGTGCTCAGGGTGATGCTGTTTGAGACCTTGTTGCCCACACGCACCGCTTGAGGCTGGCTGAGGAAATCCAGCAGCCAGTTGCAGAGGGAGGTGCTGAGGCCCAGTCTGTCCAGTTTACAGATGAGTTGTTGTGGTATTATGGTGTTGAATGCTGAGCTAAAGTCTATGAACAGCATTCTCACATATGAGTCTTTCTTGTCCAGATGAGTTAGGGCTGGGTGGAGGGCAGAGCAGATTGCATCCTCTGTGGATCGTTTCGCTCTGTATGCGAACTGGTGTGGGTCCAGGGTGGGAGGTAGGGTGGATTTGATGTGTGACATGACTAGTCGTTCAAAGCACTTCATAATAATGGGTGTCAGTGCCACGGGGCGGTAGTCATTGAAACAGGCTGGGGATGGTTTCTTTGGCACAGGTATGATGGTGGCAGTCTTGAAGCATGATGGAACAGTGGCTTGCCTCAGGGAGGTGTTAAAGATGTCTGTGAAGACATTCTTCAGCTCCTCTGCGCAGTCTTTCAGCACACTACCAGGGATGTTATCTGGACCCGCTGCTTTCCTTTACACAGTTGGTTCATGATCTGACAATAAAAAATGTTCATAATCATACTGGTCACCTGTTACCAAAAGATTTCAGTTATATGTGGTGAAATATTTATAATAACCAAGTTCCTCTCTGGATAACTCCTGCACTCCACCTGAGTCTTAAAATGAGTTAATACTCAGGTGTGAATCCAGAAAATAAAACATTTAACAGCATGATGTAACTATGAGCGATAATGAAGCTGTATGTTATATTGTTTAACCTTCTTTATTATTAATTGGTGATGGTAAATAGAGAAAGTGTCACAGCTGCCGAGGCGAGCCGTGTGGATTTAGAAGGAGGACCCAAGATGCAGGCAGTGGATGAGATACCGGTGGTTTTATTTACAGAGGTGTAGTGGCAAACAAACAGTGGGGCATAACAAACAACTAAAGACACCTAAACTGGGAGAACTAAAATAACAGACCTGGGAGAATATGACAACGGATGATGAATAGCAGAGAGACGCAGATGAGGAACAGGACTCCGTGGAACACAGGGTAACAGACTGACACAGACTGACACAGACTGACACAGAGTTACACAGAGCTACACAGAGCTACACAGAGCTACACAGAGCTACACAGAGCTACACAGAGCTACACAGAGTGACACAGAGTTACACAGACGAACCGGCAACAGGCAGGAGAACACACAGGGCTTAAATACACACACCAGTAATCAGGGGATGAGAGACAGGAGGGCAACACAGCTGGGAGGAATCTGGGCTGACGGGACAGGGGAAACGTAATCTGATCACACTCACATACGACGCGGACCTTCACAATAAAACAGGAAACTCAGATACATGGAACCAGACAAGACATTGAACTAAACAGACAGATTCAGATGCAGACTCAGAGGCAGATCGAAAATATAACACACAGAACTCAAACAATAATAATCATCATCATCATAAACTAGAAAATGATAACTAAAAGCGCTGGGTCACCGACCCAGGACCATGACAGAAAGCACTTTTTGTATTTCAGTTACAGTCTCTCACTTTCTTATTTGATGCAGTAATAAACTACATCTTCAAACTATTCATATGTATCTAGACTTTTTTGCTGGAATCATCTCTGGAGACGGTGAATCTACCCTGAGCTGACTGGCAGTATTAAGTAGGAAAACCCAAAGTGTCTATAAAAGCAATCCACTGTAGTCTTTTTCCTGGAGCCTGTCTGACCCAGACCATAGTGTAGCTGCTGAAGGCAAATCCAGAGGCTGTACAGATCAATCTGTGGGCTTTTTAATGATTTCATATTCTGTTTTTGTTTCTGACCTTACTTAATTCATGGGTTTAAAAAAAAGAAGAAGTTTTAAGCAGAAAGTGATGGTTTAACAATGTATATCAAAACTATAGTAAGAGAAAATCTTCACCTGTCCAGTAGAAAGATAAAACCAGCAGATTCTTTAGTCCATAGTGTTAGTTTTTGGTTTTTGCTGTCCTTTGAGCTGAACAGAGCTATTGTTTAAATTAGACTCCTCCTCATATGAAACACATTACTGAAAAAACTGACTGGGTTCTTACTTGGTGAGAAATTAAAAACTGCTATGTTGCTTTAAAAACTTTATGTATTACTGCAATCAAATTCTGGACGTCAGGAAGGACATCATGAAGTCATATTGCCTTTACAGTACATAAAAGGTATTATTAGTCATAGTGTATAATGTATTTTCTTTACCACAACAGGTTGTGGTAGATGGCTCGTGAGCTTGGGTCTGCCTGGACGTGTCTTCATATTAAAAGGAACTTTTAAAATACACTTCAGGCCTTTTCTGAGATCCTGTTTGATTCAGTGTCTGATGTGGTCATTCACTCGAATTGAGAGAATGTAAAAGTTGATATGTGTGACTGCTGGAGGAGAGTCTTGATCATAGATCTGTTAGGGAAAAAACACAGACCCCTTTTCATTGGAAACATTCTCAGTACTGGTAGTAAACATTTATCTAATGCAATAACTAAGTTAATAACTGAATACATTTCTATGGATAACTGTCATGTTTGAGTAAAATCAGGTATGGATCCATCCAGAGTCATTTGAGCTCCTCCCAAATGACCAAGCTCCTCACTCTCTGAGCACAAACTCCCTTCAGATGAAACTTATTTCCATCACTTGCTTCTGTGATCTTATTTTTTTAGTTCATACACAGAGTTGGTGGCCATAGAGTCCCAGCAGCTGATAACAACCTGACTAAGGGATGGTTCAGGTAGCTAATGCTTATGGTTTCTTCTTCAAACTAAACATACTATTCTTCTGGGATGAGCAGAAGGGAACAGATTGAAATATGATGTAATCTGACTTCATTTAGTAAAACTTTATTGTAGACTTAACCAGGATTTTAATAAATTTTGGATTATGCTCATTTCAGCTTTCGCCAGTTAAAATTAGGTTGAACCATTTTCAACTTGCTTGCCTGTACAGTTTAAAGTCATGGGTAAATGTACGGATGTGTACATTGTCACTTTATCGAAACTCTTTTTCATCTGCAGAGAAAAAACAGAAGTCATAAGATCACATTGTTACTTGATATTAGTACATGCTGCGGTTTTTGAGCAGCAGTTCTTATGGTTACATAAGTAAACAACAGGTGCACTTTCTGCTGGAGTCTTCTTCAGTCATGATTGCACGATTTTGAAAAGAACTGGCATAGGTAGCAGAGTTTGAGCCTGTTTTCATCCACCCAATCCACTCCAGAGCTCCCCCTGGTCTCTGTCATATCCAGCCAATATTTTTAACCTGTCAAGGTATAACCAGATAGGATAGATGACATCTTCACTTTCTCTCCAGGTCTTTTCACCTCAGAGGGATCCTGCTCCAGTTTGACCTCACTCCAAATTCCAGTGAGAAAAAAATCATGTGATCATGAATAAAAAGAATAGAATAATGAATATATCCTTCCTTAACTTTGAAATTAATTACACAATCAAGAATATAACACATATAACCGAGACAACTAAAATTTAAGTATTTGTATGAATGAAATGTTGTTCTGGAAGTAATTAGATGAGAGTTTATGGTAATGGTTTTATACAACCTACTAAAGATTTCCGTCTACAGGAGCCTTTTGGTATTCAAAACTCACTTACACAACGTATTCTCTATTCTTTATTTTCTTCTTATTTTAGGAAGGAGATAAAAGCATATGATGTTATGAACTAGCTGGTTTTCACTGTTATATTTCTATCATTGCTTTTTCCTTGTTACTTTTTGCATTGTGTAACTCTTCCCTTCATAATTGAAAGGACTCTCTCTTTCTTCTCAAAATGAGTAATTTTTTTTTCATTTCATCAAAATCACTGTCCTTTTGTCTTTCACAGAAGTAAACAGCAGAATCTTCTGCTGTCAGGCTCTTTACTTCAAGGTACTGTCTGCTGCTGGAGTCTTCTTCAGTCATGATGAAACGACTTTGAAAAGAACTGGAATAGTCAGCAGAGTTTGAGCCTGTGTTCATCCTACCAATCCACTCCAGAGCTCTGCCTCTGTCGTATACAGTGCAAATAATAGCTTGTCAGGTCATAACCAGATATGATGCATGACATCTTCACTCTCCCTCCAGGTCTTTTCACCTCAGAGGGAGACTACTCCAGTTTGATCTCACTCCAAACTCCTGCAAGAACAAAAAAAGAGTTTTAAATATGTAATGCCATTTCTTGGAGAAACTCTCTTGAATGTCAGACTTTTTTTTTAAAGTATCGAGGTAATGTAACAAACTGTCAGTAAAGGTCCGTCAGTTTTCGTGTCATTTATTGATTTACATTAGGCGTAAAGTTGTTATGTTTTATTGAAGGTGGGGAGGCAATAAAATAAAACCTGAAGGATTTTGTACAGCTGCTTAACCAACTTCTATCACTGTGACCTTCGGGCACAATAATAAACAGCAGAATCTTCAGTCTTCAGGCTGTTCATCTGCAGATACAGCTGCTCTCTGCTGTTGTCTCTGGAGATGGTAAACCGGCCTCTGACTGACTGAGAGTAGTAGATGCTACCACTGCCACTGCTGATATAAGCAATCCACTCCAGTCCTTTTCCAGGAGCCTGTCTGATCCAGGCCATATAGTAGCTGCTGAATGAGAGTCCAGATGTTGTACAGGTCAATCTGTGAGACTGACCAGGTTGTTTAACTGCTGGTTCAGATTCTGTCAGAGTCTGACCATTAACACCTATAAAAATAATGAGAAAATGAGTGACTTGCATAACTTTAAAGCATGTAACAAAATATTTTAGACCATTGAAAAAACAAAAAACAAAAAACAACCCATGACCTGCCAAGCAGAGAGTTAAAAACAGCAGTCCTGTCCTGCAGTCCATCATGTTGAGATGAGTCTGATTTCTGTCATCATCCCTGCGCTCAGATATGAAGAAGCTCTCTGTGTTTTTGCATTGACTCCTCCTCTCAGACATTTGTGTCCAACATCTAAAGAGTGAAGAATAATAAAGGCTTTTTAAATCATGTTTATCTCAATTAACATTTTTGGCATTTCCCAAAATGTTTGCCTGACTTCACAGAGAGAAACAGAATCCTGTGATTAGCAAATATTCCGTTTGTATTGGGATGAAAGGGTATAAAAGAAGTGTATATTCTTAATTTAAATAATTTATTGAGAAGATGTGATATGCTCAATAATATATTAATGAGTTAGGTTGTTTTTTTTTATCGTTTTTCACAATATGTAAAAACACAACTTCGCACTTATATAACTTACCTAGATCATATATCAGACAGTTTATCAAAGCAGTCTATGCCTTTATTAAACAAAACATTTCTGTCATCCTTTTCTCTCCCTGGGATGTACCTGGGTTATACTTTCTCCCGTTCTGTAACATTAGCTAGATACACACACACAACTAACAGACTACATCAGAAGTCTAATTGTAATGCTAAATACAGCACCATAAATGATGCACAAATTACATGTTTTTGTCTCTTACATTTATTTGTATTCATTAAGCCTTAGTGATGACTATGCAATAGAATTTACTTTTATTTGTTAAATAAAATTATAAATTCATGAAACAAAAACATGTGAATTGCAAAAAAAAAAAGAAAGAAAGAAAGAAAAGAAAAGATCAGCATACTCATGGTCTCACCTGTCACCTGACATGCTGGCATTAGGCTTTAATCTGTGGACTTTTCCACTTAAAATTATTCAGTCTATTTATAGTTGGACACTCCAGTCTCATCACCACATCTTTAGACAGACGTCTGAAGGAGTGTTTAGAAGGATTCTAAACATAAACACTGGACATAACTAAGATTTTGAAAGGGAGATGGCCAGTTGAATTATGTGTTTGTTTGATCATTTGTTTGTTTGTGTGTGTTTTTTAATGGATTAGCCTTTGTATACTTTGCGGAATTCTTTATAAAAATGGGTTGAGTGCATAATATGAATCAATTATGTATAAAATACATGTTGTGTTTTATTTGCTATAAGAAACTCATTACATTTACCAGTGAACTGATCCTGAAACAATCTGTGGTCTTAGGGCTCCTCCTCTGGTGGTGCAGAGTTTAGATAACCAAAGGTGCTTTTCTTTTTGACTTCTTGACTTCAGCTTGACGTCACCCACCTGAAATTAAAGCTGACAGGAAGATAATTTCTTCAACTGTCATGATGTGACCTTGACTGAAAACCTTTGAAAACTATTTGTTTGATATCTGTTTAAACCATAAATGATTTGGTTCCATCCTGGTCACTGTGGTTGTCGGGCACAATAATAAACAGCAGAATCTTCAGTCTTTAGTCTGTTCATCTGCAGATACACCTGCTGTTTGCTGTTGTCTCTGGAGATAGTAAACCGGCCTTGAACTGACTGAGAGTAGTGAATATAACCACTAGTCTCACTGATCCCAGCAACCCACTCCGGTCCTTTTCCAGGAGCCTGTCTGACCCAGTGCATCCAGTAGTCACTGAATGTGAATCCAGAACCTGTACAGGTCAGTGAATTAGAATCTCCAGGTTTTTTAACTACTGGTTCAGATTGTGTCAGAGTCTGACCATCAACACCTGTCAGAACAACTAAAACAGTCACTTGCTGTAAACTGGTTAATTGTTTGAAGGCAAATATAACTCAGTATCAGTGAAACTGCCCAAGTGATAAAAAGCAGCAGTCCTCTCGTTATGTCCATCATGTCTGTTAGAGGAAAAATGATTCTATGTTTCTTTACCTTCTTTTAAATGTACAAGATGCCCTTTGTCTGTGCTTAGATTAGTTTAGAAGTGTCTCTTAGACGTTCCCAGCAAAGACATATTGTTTCTGGGACATATTGTTTTAGATTGCTTTATCTCTCCCAGCTCTCTGCTGACGAGACTAGCACCATGTATGGAGTTGTTTATTTTATCTGTTTATTATTTTCTTATCCTGTTCTCACTGTCTCTGTGAATCTGTGCCTATAAAAATTGCCAAGCCTCTGTTCATGTTGTGAGTTGTTCTCAGCAGCTCACCCGTGTACACGTTTGCAAAGAAAGTAACTTTGTCTCATTGTGTCTTTATTTCTCCTGGGTTTTTTGCAGAGTTTTCTCCCAACAATGTCAAACTGAATTATGACCCCACACTCTCATCTTCCCTGCAGTCACATAAGTAGGTTTAAGACAGCCAGGTTTTGCATTGACTCCTCCTTACAGAAAGGAAAGAGCTGATGTAGATGTGACAATTATCCTCTTACAGTTCACATTTAGATTTTTCAATACATTTGATTCATTCATCAATTTAGTTCAGTTCACTTCAGTCATTGTATTGTTCCTACTGAAAAACCTGGTTCACAGACAGGCACACAAAAGTCATCCACAAAAAGAAGAAGAACAAAAACAACATAAAAACAACAAAACAATACAAATCTAGATCAAAAATTTTATTCACACACAGAATACAGAAAAATGCACAAAACATACAAAAACACAAGACATTAATCAGTAAAAATTACTAAAATATACAAGTACAGGTATCACATGAATCAATTTAAGAACACTATTAGACTGGGACAAGCTAAGTATTTGGTCCTATTACACCTTACTTGTGAAAGCACAGGCATTGATGGCCCTTCTTGGTCACTGATTTCAGCCTGGCATCAAATTCATAATAATAATATAACAGAAAATAATTTGTTGATTTCTAATTCAAACGGTTAATTTATTTTCTTTCTTTCTTTCTTTCTTTCTTTCTTTCTTTCTTTCTTTCTTTCTTTATAATTCGACTCTAGTTTAACAAATAAACATTATGTTATTCCTGCTTTAACATACATAACATGTAGAATCACTGGTTTACAGAAGCAAACTGAATAATTTAGCTGTATTTGTAGAAATGGTCGGTAACCCTCTGTTCATGTGTTTTCATGTGTGATGGACTTTAGAGCACAGTGGTGTAGTCATATTGTTTGTGAACAGGTTTTCATGCTGTTTTACTATTTAACTGTTTTGAGATTCTTCAAAGGAGCTGAGCAAATGTGATTACTGTCACCACTGCCCCATACAGACACAAAAACAGCATGTACAGTTTCACAGATTTCCTAAAACAACCAACATACACCAATAGCTCTATCCTCTGTTTCAATAGATACTGGTCAAATTTTACCTTGGACAGGAACACAGTTTTTGTTTTTTGTGCATTTTGAGTCATTATAGTAAAAATCATACAATTTCAGGCTAAAAGAATGACCTTTAGGGTATTTTTTAACACTTTCATAATAACTAATGATGGATGTATTTAAGGTTATAGTTTCTTGATTGTCATCTTTGAGGATTAAACAATGTGTAACTAAGTGATGATCTACGTCCTTTGCAGACTTTACTGGGAATAAGAATTAAAGGGAAAAGTGCAATATTGTGAATGAAGCGACTGTAAAGTATTGCACTAAGTATTAGTACAATGACAATAAAGATATTCTGATTCTGAAATAAACATAAGCACGTAGCACTTCCTTGGGATCAATTTTTTTTTTTTTTTTTTTTTTTTTTTTTGGCCTGTCCCGTTTGGCTCTTTTGCCATCAGAATTGTTGTCTAAAGGCAAAGAAAGATGCCCAACGGATTTACTTTACCAAACTGACCATCCCAGCCTTGCCGTAATGGTCCATTTGATTCACCTTTTATTGTTTATTTTATTTTCACTTACTGAATACGGGACAGACTTGACTGGGGGAAAGAAGGGGAGAAAGAAAGAGGGAAAGAGAAACAGCTGAGAAGAGGGACGGGGGAGAAGGGCAAAAGACAAAAACCAACAGAACGGGCAGAGAAAAAAAAATGCATATATCAATCACCTGGATCACCTGCTGAGAAAGAAAAAAGAAAGCAAGCAGAAGAGAACAAGAGTAATAGAATAAACAACATCACAATGATATATGGGAATATGACAGTAAATACTAAATGTTAAACATTATTGTGCAGCACATAAGATCAACAGAACACAGTGTGCTTTGAGGTAGGAGCCAAAAAGGGTGTAGTTTGTGGGTGTGATCACCCGTGTGTACACCTGTGAGCATGGACGCGCTTGTTTTTTGTTTTTTAAAAGGTTCCTTCATGTAATAATCTGCTAGAGGGTGTGGGGGGGCCACAGCCCCGTCCTCCAGGGCGTGAAGCAGGTGTGGAGGAGATCAAAACTCCAGACATCCAGAGGCCCCCAGAACACAAGAGACCAAGGAAGACCAACAGAGGGGCAGCTGCGCCACTGTCCCGGAAAGAGCTGAGGAGAGTCCCAGATGAGGGCTCACTCAGCAGCCGCGGAGCAGAAGCCAGGGGGAGTTGCAGTGACGCGCCCGTGAGCTCCGCCGGCAGCCAGCTGCGCCTGAGTGACCGAGCCCCAGGCCGAGAGGCCGGGGGCACCCCACCTCCGAAGTGGCCCGAGCGAGCCCCAGGCTCCAGGCCCCGATAAGCGGCCGCCAAGGAGTGAGCTGGTGTGTACCTGGACGCCCATCCCCGGACACCCCTTGGGATCAATTAATACAATAAAAAAGAATAATGGCAGGATTTTGTACAACTGCTCAGCCCGCAGCTGTCACTGTGGATCTCGAGCACAATAATAAACAGCAGAATCTTCAGTCTTCAGACTGTTCATCTGCAGATACAGCTGCTGTTTGCTGTTGTCTCTGGAGATGGTGAATCGTCCTTGGACTGACTGAGAGTAGTGGATGTTAGCACTGTTATAATGGCTTGCAACCCACTCCAGTGCTTTTCCAGGAGCCTGTCTGACCCAGGCCATCCAGTAGTGACTGAATGTGAATCCAGAGGCTGTACAGGTCAGTGTGTGGGATTCTCCAGGCCTTTTAACCACTGGTTCAGACTCAGTCAGAGTCTGACCATCAACACCTGTCAGATGAAAAAGAAAAATAACATAGTTACAACACAAGTTGTTATTTTTCAAGGCAAAACAACTAATTACGAGTGAAAATCTTCACCTGCCCAGCAGAGAGTTAAAAATAGCAGTCCTGTCTTGTAGTCCATCATATCAAACTGTGACTCTACTGATGTGTCAATCTCACTACTGTGAGATAAGTAGAAGTAAAAAGCATCTGAGTTTGCATTAACTCCTCCTCACTGAATAGACTGAGCAGAAATTAACATAGTCGACACTTTTAAGTGTCAAAATCACACTGAGCTCAATAACATCCTCAGTTCTGTCACCTACGAGAAAACAGCATAAAAATAGCATCAACTCAGAATCAGAATCAGAAAGGGTTTTATTGCCAAATGTTGAGCAGGTTTACAACATTAGGTAATTGCTGCGGTGCTTCAGTGCAAACATACTGTCATAAATTACGCTAGAATAGACATGAAAAATAAAAATAAGAATAAGAATTAAAAGTGCTAAGTGCTGTTCAGACTAACAGTTTTAATGACAATCTCTAACTTCTATTATGTTACAGGTCTCCACTGGAGGAGCTTTTTTAAGAAGCACAGGGATCTGACTGTATCGTCACTGTTCACACAACCTAAAGCTGCTTTGTTTGTTTTACAGTATAATTTTAAATTGGATATAAATGCAACAATAAAATGAGGTAAATATTTAATTTATAAATTTTAAAGTAATTGATAATTAAATACATGCACAAATACATATAGATCTATCAGTAGACAAAGGACATGATATTCTCTTGCTGTCTTGACCTTTGACCCCGGGATGTACAGGACTGCTAATCTTTGTACAGGACATTAGTTGAGAGGGTTGTATTGTTGTGTGTTGCTGCCTGTTGAGTATTTAAGCAGGTCTGTCAGTGGTTTGTATCACTGTGTGTTAACGGCGTGCACAGTAATAAACAGCTGTGTCCTCAGGCTGCAGATTTTGTCCTGTTCTTTAATGCATCATTGTTGCCAGTGCTCCCACTAGCCCAAATAAGGTTAATCCATTCCAGCGGGTTTCCTTCACGCTGTCTGACCCACACTGTTGCATAGCTAGTTACAGAATAACCAGAGACACGACAGGTGATGGTCAAAGACTGTCCAGGCTGCACGATCCTTGAGTCTGGTTGGATGAGATCAATACTGTAAACACCTGTGGAAACAGAAATCAACATTATTACCATCATTTATCTGACTATTCAGTGTTTATCAGAGTGAATCCACTAAATGCTCCTCACAGGATCCAGCAGCCAGCAGCAGTATCAGAGTGAACATGATTGATGCTGAAGCTGAAATGATGTGAGCTCATTGGTCCTCTCACTGAAACACAGAAGCACCACTCCCTTTTAAGTAACTTTTTCATTTGCATATTTTTAAATAAATGACATTTAAATATAATGACATTTGATCTTTTTGACCAGACTGCATAGTAAAGTGTTTTGTTTTGTTTTTTGTTTGTTTAGTTTTTTTTTTTCTTTGAAGACTTGTTAATGAATTATTTACAGGTTCAAACTAAACATCTCTGCCTGACTGTTGCTGAGTATTTGTGCAGGTCTGTCAGTGTTCAGCCTCTGACTGACAGGAGTTATCAGCTTAATAAACCTGAAGTATTATTTTGTTTTAAATTAATTTTACAAATGTGTCAAACCAAATTTGTATTTATTTCCATATAAACTGAATACAGTATGATACAGAGCATTTTAAATAATATTTTTACTGCCACTGAATTTATGATGTTTTTTAATATAGAAAGAGAACTGAATTATGAGAAACTGTCTTAACAAAAAATAAAATAAATATTTATTTCAGTACTAACACATCTACTGATTCTTCTGCTATGTGTTGAATGGCTCCAGTGAAGTAAGTGTCAGGCTCAGGAGAGACTCGGAGGCAGACCGTCACTTAAGTTCACAATTTATTTACACACAGACACCAGGTGCGGATATATACAGGTGAGGGGGCACAGGAAGAGGGTCTCCGGGGAACACAGGCACAGGAACGGGACAGGCTATGTACACAATCCTTCACTGAAGCTCAGGTAGCTCGGTCTCCGGCTTTTAGCTCACCAAACGGCGGTCCTCAGGCTGGTGAGAAATCTGGCACAGGAAGGAAGAACAGGTAAGTTGCGGCACGAAAGAAACTCGGGGAAAAAGCTCAGATTTGCAATGACACTGACGAATGTTACACAACAATCCAGCAAAGAAGCACTCTCAGCAGCCGCCTTGAGAATTGAATGAGATGAGACGATTGTTTGCAGGTGTCCGAGCCAGGGGCTGGAGCCGTCATGACTCCGCCCCGGTAGAGCGCAGTGTGCGGGAGGGGAGAGAGAGACAACAAAAACACTTGTAGCCAGAGTCAGCTGAGAAGGCACAGGGTCATGACAGTAACGATCTTTTCCAGAACAACTAAAAACAGGCAGTTTAGTTGGTGGTGTATAAGCAGCAGCCAAAGTTCAGTTTTGCTTCCTCCTCTGAAAACCAAAGTTATTTTCTTAAATGACAAACACGAAAAACAATTTGCACTTTTGGACTTGAAGAATAGCAGCAATGCTAAAGGTACTAGTTGGTAGAATGGGCAGGACTGTCGATATTAAATTAACCAGATAAAAGATTGAGACTTAAACTGTTGTTCAGTCTTTCTTATTTTTAAGATGTTTGTATTTGTGAGAAAATGAAAATAAAGATTTAACATGAATAGCTAATAAATATTCCATAAAATGAACGTTGAGTTCATCGCAAAGTCTCAGAAGCATAGGAAAGTAAAGTTGATCACTTTGTCCTTTAAGCTGAATTTTACACAATGTAGCACAACTCTGCTGATCTTGCCATTTTCGAAAAGAAGATACTTGACAGAAGAAAAACAACTGGACTGGATTAACTGCATGTGATCTGATGGGAACACTGACAAAAATGATGCATTAAAGAACAAGTTCAGCATCAGCAGAGACACTTCTGCTCAAACAGTGACAATAACAGGACAGAATCTGCAGCCTGAGGACACAGCTGTTTATTACTGTGCACATTGTTACCACACAGTGATACAAACCACTGACAGACCATCACAAATACTCAGCAACTAGAAACACACAACCACACACAAGTAATAAATGTACGGAAACACAGATCTACACAGAGAGAGAGAGAGAGAGAGTAAGAGTAAGAAAGTAGCTCTTTGGAGGATGTTTCTAACAGCTAATGTGTGTCCAAAGTTAACTGAAACCTGAAACTTCTCTTCTAATTCTAATAAATGTCTTTTGCTTCAATTCAATTCAATTCAATTTTATTTATATAGCGCCAAATCACAACAAAAGTCGCCTCAAGGCGCTTCATAGATACAGAGAAAAACCCAACAATCATATGACCCCCTATGAGCAAGCACTTTGGCAACAGTGGGAAGGAAAAACTCCCTTTTAACAGGAAGAAACCTCCAGCAGAACCAGGCTCAGGGACGGACGGCCATCTGCTGCGACCGGTTGGGGTGAGAGAAGGAAGACAGGATAAAAGACATGCTGTGGAAGAGAGACAGAGGTTAATAGCAGATATGATTCAAAGCAGAGAGGTCTATTAACACATAGTGAGTGAGAAAGGTGACTGGAAAGGAAAAACTCAATGCATCATGGGAATCCCCCGGCAGCCTACGTCTATTGCAGCATAACTAAGGGAGGATTCAGGGTCACCTGGTCCAGCCCTAACTATATGCTTTAGCAAAAAGGAAAGTTTTAAGCCTAATCTTAAAAGTAGAGATAGTGTCTGTCTCCCGAATCCAAACTGGAAGCTGGTTCCACAGAAGAGGGGCCTGAAAACTGAAGGCTCTCCCTCCCTTCAATCACTTATGTAGAAAATGATCAAAGAAAAAGAAGAAAAGTCTTTTTAAACATAGTTCTGTTTTCTGTGGCCTACATTGTAGAGGGTGACTTCTGCTCTTTTCTTTCCCTGTCTTTCTTATCGTTCTCCATCTCTGAGTAAGGTTAGCTCTCTTTCTTTTCTCTCCCTGTAAAATACAACAGCTGGACCTTTAGCTAGCAACACACCTGCAACAAACTGCATTTGAAATTGTCTGCTAAAAAAACCCATTACTCCCTTTATGCTCCTCTTGCTTCTTGTTTGTAGCGACATCTGCACTCATTTTAGCAACAACAAAAAAAACATATCACTTTAACCCCTGACTATTGCATGCGATTTTGCCTCTTTTATCTCTTTTTATCTCAAGTGATGAACACATGAACATGATTGTTTTTCATGTGTTACTGTTTAGGCTCAAATCCACTTGATGTTTAAAAGGCTTGCAGTGAAGTGGAACAAGTACCTCGCCTCAAATGTGTTAAACCAAAAGCAACAAGCCTGTTTTGAAAATGTAAGGAGTAGAAAAGTACAGATATTTGTTTTGCTTACAGCTACTATTCTCACTCAGTTCAATGCTGGTTTATCTTCAGTGAGAACAGCAAATAGCATTTCATACATTTCAGAGAAAATTCCCAAGTTATAAATTTAATTAGTTTTTTCTTTGTGTGTGTTTGTGGTTTATTTATTTTTTATTTTATTTTTTACAAAGGTCTTATGTCACCATATCTTGTATCGTATCTTGCTTCAAAGTAGTCAGTGTTTCTTGTCATTTTTTAAAGTGGTGTTGAGCAATACTTCTTAAAAGTTTATGTTCAGTCCACACTTGTACCTGACCATTCTGAGAGAATTTTATTTTAATCTCTCATCTATCAATTAATCAATCAAATAAATAAACAGCTGTGTCCTCAGGCTGCAGAGTCTTTCCTGTTATTGTCACTGTTTCAGCAGAAGTGTCTCTGCTAACACTGAACTTGTTTTTTAAAGCATCATTTTTGTCAGTGCTCCCACCAGACCGTATCATGAGAATCTAGTCTATTTGTTTTGCTTCATGCCATCTAATCCAAGCTGTTGCATAGCTAGTTACAGAATAACTAGATAGCCAGAGATTGTCCAGGCTCTACAATGCTTGAGTCTGGTTGAGTAAAATCAATACTGTACGCACCTGTGGAAAAAAGAAATCAACATTTTAGTCTTTACCTATTTGATTATCTAGCATTGCTACTGTGTTTATGTGGATCCAGCAGTTTTTCACAGGATCTAGCTGTTAGCAGCAGAACGCCGCTGATGTTGGAACTGAAGAGCAGTGAGCTCTTGTTTCCCCTCAATTTTGAGGAATTTCTCAAAATTGAGGGGAACTTTGTATTTGCATTTCATTAAATCATTTGAATATTGCATTTTTGTTCTTGAAGTATCTTTGATGTTTTCTACCCACGCCAGCTGTAACAGCTAAATTATGTAAGTACTTAATATAAGTCAAACCGACTATTTTTGTTATTTTATTTTGAGTTTGGGCAGCACGGTGGCACGGTGGTTAGCACTGTTGCCGCACAGCAAGAAGGTCCTGAGTTCAATTCCAACATCAGGCCGGGGTCTTTCTGTGTGGAGTTTGCATGTTCTCCCCGTGTTTGCGTGGGTTCTCTCCGGGTACTCCGGCTTCCTCCCACCGTCCAAAGACATGCACTTAGTGGGGATAGGTTAATTGGTTAATCCAAATTACCCATAGGTGTGAATGTGCGAGTGAATGTGAGTGCGAATGGTTGTCTGTCCCTGTGTGTTGGCCCTGCGACAGACTGGCGACCTGTCCAGGGTGTACCCTGCCTCTCGCCCTATGACAGCTGGGATAGGCTCCAGCACCCCCCGTGACCCTGAAAAGGATAAGCGGACGCGAATGGATGGATATTTTGAGTTTGTTCAAAGCCCCAATTCTTTGATCTTTGGGCTGAAGGAAGAACAACACTCGGTGTTTAATGCTCAATCAACAATCTCTTTAATCAATACAAATCTTTATTCCATACAAACACTTTGGAAAATTCAATCGTCCGGAGGAGAGATGTGCACAGGAGGGGGACCTGCAGATCTCGAAGTGTTTGACAGTTTCACACATTCTGATTGTTAGGTTGAAATTGTTAAATTTTGCAATTATTGTACTTAAATTTGTAAGCCTTGCCTTAAACTGTAGGATCAAAGACATTCTTCTTTTTCTATTCCCCTCCCCAGCCTGTTGAATGGTGAAGGGGGGCTATAGTGTAACTGTAGGCACATCCTCAACACACAAACGCACCCCCATCCACACACACACTCACTCACGTGCACAGGCATACACACACAGTGTTTTAACCTTTTTTGACCATAGGAGGGTTTTACAATGGGTGTTTGTGAAGCTGTGTGTCACAAAATAAAAGGGTGCAGTGGGGTGCTGGTTCTTCCCAGTTATCTAAAATCGAGGGCAGAAGGGCTGCCCTGAGATCCTCTCCTTGCTAGCACGTGAAAACCGATCGATCGCTGTTCTGTCTTGCTTTCTTTATGGGAATAAGTCTGAACTAGTGGGCCTGCTGATGTGCAGACCCAACTCTTATAGCCTCAACCCCCCTCGAAAGTCATAAAACCTAAACATTCACATTCTTTCTCTCCCTCTCAGTGAGCTTCAGTTACGACCTTGGCTTCCTGTGCACTATGTTTTGTTCTCCCTAATCACAGAAATAAGGCCATGATTCTACACAAACAGCATTTCTTATAAATCAGCAGTATAATGCATCATAAAACAGTGTAATATTCCATTCCTGTTTTTCTTCAAAATAAACAATCATTTAATTTTATTACATGTACTTGGGGATTTTCACAGTCCAGCATCCAACATCAAAATCTGCTGGGGCAGTCCCAGCAGCACACATTTATACACAGACATCAACAACCCTTGTCCCTCAAAACTAGGTGCCTGCGGATCCCTCTCTATCTCCTGTCTCCCTATCTCGTGTCCTTGCTTGCTGCCCACTTCTTCGCACACTATGTTCTCCTTGCTTTGGATTACCAACTTCTTATCCCACTAATGGCAGCTTTCTGTCACCTCTGCTTGTCACATACACCTCTGACCTATTCTCCCAGTTCTATGTGTGTGTGCTCTATGTGTGAATGTTTAGTAGCTTGAACTATGACCTACTTAAATGAATAATGAATATAATGTTTTACTACTATTAATACAACTAAATCCCTAGTACTGCGATAATCTACTCTCACAAGTTTCATTACATATTATTAGCATTTATTGTATCAGTGCAAACTGTACAATGACATTTTTAAGAGTGAACTGGCCCTGCAAGCATCAGTGGTCTGAGGGCTCCTCCTGTGGTGGTGTTGTGGTACAGCAGCTTAAACTCTGAAAGGTTTTTGTGCAGGTCTGCTGATGGTTTGTGTTACTGTGGCTCTCTGGCACAGTAATACACAGCTGTGTCTTCAGGCTGCAGATTCTGTCCTTTTAAAGTCACTGTGTCGCTGGAAGAGTCTAATTCAACGCTGAACTTGTTCTTCAGTGAATCTTTGACATCTCTATCCCGACTCATCCACTCCAGTGCTTTTCCTGCAGGCTGTCTGATCCAAGCTGTGTAGTAGCTGCCAAGAGAATAAGAGACCTGACAGGTGATGGTCAGATGCTGACCTGGCTGCACTAACATAGAGGCTGGCTGATTCAGTTGTTCACACTTCACACCTGCAAAAAAATTAAAATGTTTTGTAATAAATTCACAATAGGAACAACTGCTGACTATGATCGATTTAAACAGACTCACATTCAGCTGCCAAGAGCAGTAAAAGTACTACAGAAAACATCTTTGTTTGTGCACTCAATGTGCTGCGAACTCCACTCCACAGTCAGATGTCATGTTTTTATACATGAATAACAGGAAGTCAAAAAGTTTGCATGTAATCAAACATTTAAAGCACTGGTATTGGAAACTATGATACGGTGTGCATTTTAGGACATCCTCAGGTCTCAGGAAAAAAGCTGTCATGTGAAATAATTCTCTGACTATATGCGTGTGACATTTTGATTTCAGAACAGATCAGTTAACAAATAACTGCATTTGGTCACATTCTATACCCTGTACGTCAGCACATTTAAGAGTTGTTTGGTATAATTGCACAGGTAGTTCAGTGCATTGCAGCTTTGAAAAACACACACAAATACAGAAAACAGATGCAGATTATGAATACATTGTAATCCAATGAAGTTGGGGCTCCCACACATTTTCATGAAAGAGAAATTAGTAGTTTTATACCAAAAGAAAACTGTAGTTCAGTTCATCTTTTATAATGCACCTTAGAATATTATTATTGTTATTATTATTGAGCCTTGGCATGTATAGACCTTTACATATACATTTATTTGGAACAATTTGAGAAAGTATTTGTTATATTTATTTTAGTGCTGTCAAATATAATAAAACATAACTAATTAATCTTGCAATTTTCTGTAGTTAATCACGATTAATCGCAATTACTTGATCAATATCCTGGTTACAATTATATTTTTTAAACTTTATATTTAAGCTTGTAACTGACATTTATGCAATATAATAAATAAACGCAGAATAAACAGAATGAATGTATGCTTAAATTCAAAGAGAATTTGAATAGTTTTCTTCAATGTTAGCAAAGGTTCTCTCCTGTGGAATACTACATTTTAAAAAACCTATAAACCTACTAATAGGTAAGTATACACTAATCTATAATATATATTAGTGCTGTGGATTAATTTTGATTAATCATGATTAAATATCATTCATTTTTATTCTATATTAATCGTGTTTCCTTTTGCATGAGCAAACAGACTTGGAAAAAAAAGGGAAAATATAAGCACTTAACATGTTTATTTAACATCTTGAACATTCAGGTTAACAAAAAACTCTGTAAACATTTATCCACTCTCTCTCTGTCACTCTTTGGGAGGCACTTCAAGTCCTTGAAATGAGCAACCAAAGCTATCTAAAGTGTGTGTTCTCAACAATATAAAAGGTCTGCAGTTTGTTGCAATCCACTTGGCAATTGTGAGAGTCAGTATTTCAGAGGTAGACTTACTGAGTCCCTGATGCTCTGTGAGTGGTTTGTTGCAAGCTGGGTGACGCGTTAGCCAAAGTGCTAGCAGCATCCCCGACTAATGTATGCTTCATGTCAATGTGATATTTTAAGCTGGAAGTGTCATGGTCCTGGGCCATGTTGGCCCAGTATTCTTAGTTTTTGTGTGTTTTGTATTTTGTTCCCTATTTATGCCTTGGTTCCTAGGTTATTTAGTTAAGATGTTCCTTATTTGGTTACCTCCTGTGTGCCCCTGTGTATCTGTGAGCCCTCGTCTCTCCTTGTGTTTTATTCCATGTTTTCCCCAGCCCGTTATGTCTGTGTTCTCCCCGTGCTCTCTCTCCTCCTGTCTGAACCTCCGTGTACTTCCTGTTTTACTTTGACAGTCTCTCGTCAGTATGCGTCATGTTGTGTTCGCTCCTGCCCTGTCTCGTTATGGTTATCTGTGTCAGCTGTGTTCCCCGTGTGTTCCCACTTCCCTCGTTAACCCTCTGTGTATTTATGGCTGCGTCTCCCTCAGTTCGGTGTTGCGTTCTCCCTCATGCTGTGTGTGATTCTCCCTGTGTTTCTTGGTGAGCTTTATATTTAGTTTTTCCCAGTTTAGTTTTGTATTACCCGTGATCTGCCTTTCCAGCAATAAAGCTGTGCTCTCTGAGTTTATTCCCCGTGTCCCCGTGAGTGTGCGTTTGGGTCCTCTCCTGCCTGCCACACAGCAGAATCATGACAGGAAGTGCTTCGGTGAAAAGAAAATTCCTTCTTGCATAATGTGCATAACACTTTATGTCGGTCGACTGTTCCGTCTTGTTCTTTTTTAATACTCAAATTTCCCATCGAGAGGGCCAATGTGCGTTTATCATCTTCCATATTGAGTTCAGCTGCCCATCACTACCAGATCAACTGGTACATTTGCGCATCACAACGCCACAACGAAGGCTGTTCAGACTCCTCAAAAATGCAGTCAAAAAATGCGTCCTCTTTTTCCCCAGATTTGAAGGATGGGTCGGGTGTATTCTTCGTGGCCCACCATATCCCAGAATTCATAGCGCGGCCCAACCAATTCCAGTTTCCAACAATGGCAGCAACTACTTAGTTTTAATATTAGTCTAAGTACTCTATATGGGTCACAAAATAAACTTTTAAGATATTTTCAGGGGAAAATGTAGCTGTGTAAACTTCAAATATCTGCTGCTGCTATCAAGACATCACATATTTGCAAAAGTGCTCCGACATTTTCGGAGCTGTCTGTTACCCACTCAGCTAGCTCATTAGCTAGCCGGCTGTTTTCACCGTTGCACTCCTGGCACATTGTTTTCAAACCCCCCGTAGTCTTTCGCTACTCAGGGTAAACATGATATGTAAGTTTCTTAGATAACTTAAAATTTTTATTGTTTGGGTTTTTACAGTGTTTTATTTGTTTAGAGTAAATCAGTTTGGCTGACATTAAAGTTGTAAAGTTTTCACACAGCTGAATAAACGTCAAACAGAAAACTGATTAAACAAAAGTGTGATATGATCGAGAATTTACCCAGCCTCCTGAGGACCCAGCCCATGTATACCACAAAGGCTGAGTCCTCAGGAGGATGCAGCCTATGAATTTGGACACCCCTTTGGAGTCATTCTACACTCCAGATGCGTTAATTGCGTTACATATTTGAATCGCATTGATTTTGTGTTAACGTGTTAATTTTGGTAGTACTAATTTATTTACATATATTACTTTTCTGGGGCTGTGTGTTTCTGGATGCTGAGCATTTGAGCAGGTCTGTGATCAGGTGTCAAAGACTGTCCAGGCTTTTATTGCATTTAGAAGTGTGCATTTTCACCTGTTCAGCAGAGTTAAACCCTGCAGCTAATTGATTCTGTTTATTTTTCGATATTTTCAGTGAAAGAAACATTTTATCTGTTTCATAATCACTGACAGACAAATTGTCAATGTATTTGGAATAATGGCTGCAATAACAGCCCTCCCTGCATTTGTCTGACCTACTGTCTGATCACAAATGTCTACCCAGAAGCAATCTCTTTAGTCTTCCATCTTTATAAGGAATTCAGCAGTTTTCAGCTTTCCTGTGTAAATGGTTTGAATCAACAACTAGTTCTTTGACTTTTTAATAGCTTAATAGTTTGTGTCCATCAGCACTCAATCCCTGCTGGATTAGTGATTATACTCATCATCATAGAAGAGAGTACAGAAAAGATGAATGCAGTTGTGAAAAATGCGAATCTCAGAGCATTTGGTTTGGATTTTAGAGTTAAAAAAGTGCATTAATAACAATAAAAAAAATGGCGGAACTGCTATTCTGGAAAGAATAATGGAAGACATTTGATATATATTTTTGATTGAACAATTATTCATATTAGTATGGGATCTGAACACACACATGTTGAGTAAATCTTAACTATATACTTTTCTTTAGCCACTCAAAAGAAAAAAAAAATGATCCTAGTAGATACATGTAGCAGTGATGAGGACTGTAGGATTTTGCACAGTTGAGATCACAGAGTGTTGAGCACAATAATAAACAACAGAATATTCAGTCTTCAAACCGTTCATCTGCAGAGACAGCTGCTATCTGCTGTTGTCAAAAGACCTTGAAATAACTGAGAGTAGCAAGCAATGCCCCCATCACTGCTAATGTAATCAATCCAGAGGCTGTACAACTCAATAAAGTAAATGTCAACATAAGTGTAACTTTTAGATATTTTAGTATTATGGGAGCATTTACTGGGTTTTTTTTTTTTGCTTTTCTGATGATATTAGACAGAAGATTCTGTGACTCAAAAAGGCTCTTTATGTTAACCATCATTTTCTCTTGCCTTGTCAACTCAAGATTTTATGGTGTGAAAGTAGATACTAAGGTTGGAGGGAAAACACCAACAAATCACTCTTTTACTTATCACTCCCTTGCAGAAGATGTTTATGTGAAGACCATCTGGGTTGTGTCAGAACTCACAGATGTAGGAGACCTCTGTATAAGATTTATAGGCCTTGAGAGTGCATCTTACTGCAATTGTAGAACAAAGGATTCTAACTGTTTAGTGTTTAACGGACCTGTCAAAGGTATGTTGAGATACGATTGTAGAAGGCCTCTCTCAGAGCTGGGGGACCTTCCTTATATGGTTTTAACTTGAAACTTGTTGACACACGAACTTTCTGCCTATAAATACTGCTGCACAAAAGAATAAAACTTTGAGTTGATTTTGGGAAAGCAACCTGAACAGTCTCTGTATCATTTTGTTCTCCTAACTGCTCCCGACGTCGTAACTAACCCACTGACGGCATATCTGAGTGCTACTTGAGAATATATTGCTGAGTGTTACTTAAAAATAATTTTGAATCTTATAGGGTAAAGACAAAACTCTGCTTATAGACGCCCACACCTCGGGGAAACCCGATCCACGGACCAGACCCGGGACGGAGTTTCTTTCAGTAACCAATCTAGAAAGTTAGAAATAGCATTGCTGTCCTACAGTTCATCTTCCTCAGTTGTGTCTCTCTCTGTCCACTAATCTTTTTCTCACTGCAGCAGAGGGATAAATAGAGTCGTTTATGGGAGTGAAACACCATACTTTTCATTTATCTCTTTAAAACTTTTTCAAACATATTTATTTATATTTTTAATTTCATCATACAATTTAGAATCAAGGATTGCTTTGATAAGCATAAAAGGATATGAAATGTCATATTGTAAAGAATACATTAGCTAATGATGTTAAATAGATACAGTTAGGTCCATAAATATTTGGACAGAGAAAAAGGTTTTGTTTTTGGGTTGCACATTAACACAATCAATTTTAAACAAAACAGCTCAGATGTGGTTGAAGTACAGACTGAAATCTTTAATTCTTTGGGTTGAACAAAAAGACTGCATAAAATTGTGAGGAACTAAAGCATATTAAACACTATCCCTTCATTTCAGGGGTTCAAAAGGAATTGGACAAATACAATTACTTGAAAATAAAACTTTCATTTCTAATACTTTCTGAAAACATTTTGCTGGCAAAGACTCCTGGGTTCCTTTTCTCTATAATTTTTGTCACTGTCCGTCTGTACTATGAAACGTCACCCAATCAGTTTGACTGCATTTAGCTGGATTTGTATAGACAGTATGTCTCTGAAAACCTCAAAATTCAATTAACTTCTTCTGTCCTGTGTCTACATCACACAACACTAGTGTCCAAGTGACACTGGCAGCCATGCACGTCTAAGCCATCACACTGCCTCCAAAGTGTTTTAGAGATGATGTGTTATGCTTTGGATAATGGGCTGTCCCATCTCTTCGCCATACTTTTTTTCTTGCCATCATTCTGGTAGAAGTTGATCTTGGTTTCATCTGTCTGAAGAATGTAGCCAAATGTAGATCACTAAATGTTTTTTACTTCTCTTGTTTCTATTTAGAACTGATTATTATAAAAGAAACATATTCAACCACTTTAAGTCTACAAATGAATATTGCACTATATATATTAAATTATGCTATAAAAACCTCCCTGAAAACAAACTGAGAAACAAACATGTTTGATTTAGACTCTTTGGAAGACTAAGATAACCACATGGATTTCTGTTAAAGTCGGTTTCTTATTACTCTAAAAATGAGCTGAGAGTGGTCCCCTGGTGATATCATCCTACAAATGTTTAAACGCTGCCGAGAGTTTGTTCAGGTCTGCTGATGGTTTGTGTTAATGTGACTCTCTGGCACAGTAATATACAGCAGTGTCTTCATGCTACACATTCTCTCCATTAAAAGCAACTGTGCCTTTTCCTGTTTGATCTCTCCTCCTCGCTAACTCATACAAATCATAACATTATTTCCTTTGCGTGTCCAGCCTTACATACAACTCAATTTCAGCATTTTCCTCTTCATTTGCCTCTTTCTGTGCCGCATCTTTTTTGCTAATCTCGTCCTTTAAATAGTTTTCTGTACTTCCCCAATTCCATCACCGAGTCTACTTGTCATCTTTCCTCTGTCCAGAGTATACATCAGACATCTTATTGGCCTTTCACCTCAGCACTACAGCTGTATTTTCCAAATTATCTGGTAATTTTGAAATTCAAGCAGGAAAAGATATAAAGCAGGTTTGCGGTCATCCCTGAACTCTGTGCAACATTCTTCTGTATTCAACTTCCATTTAATCCTTAGCTTTACCTTTACTTGCTTCCTCTTCCTGATTACCAAAGACTACCATACAATATAAGCCACATTTTCTCACATCTCTCTCTACCGTATGTATAGCATCCACCTGTGTGCATATCCAGTCTTATAGGTCCCTCTTTGTTGCTCCATCTTCTTAAAGTGTTCACCACAGCCATTTCCATGCTTTTGGCAAGATCCACTACCATCTATTTTTCTTCATTTTTCTCTTTAGCAACATACCTATCCAACAACTCATCACCTTGAAGTCTGCTCCAATCACCACTCTCTCTCTCTCTCCACTAGGAACACTATCTACCATTTCATCCATGCTACTCTCTCCATCAGACAGCTTCCTACCTTTACCAGTCATAGTCCCTACATTTAAAATACCTCCTCTCCTGCCTTTCTTTTTCTCTTGCTGCCTCCTAAAATGCTTCACCCGTCTTCTCTCTTCTCTTCGGCCAACAGCACTGTTTCCACTGGAACCACTGGTAGACCAATAGCATCAAAAGCAGTTGTTGCTTAAACAACCATTGCTCAAGCAATTTTACAAAAATCTTAATAAGCGCTATGGTTCAGCTGCTATCTTTTGCAAGCAAAATATTAATTAATAAATTAAAAAATGTAGGAACATTAAAAAAGAAAAAGAAAAATATTTGCACATTACCATTAATATGTTGATGTGTGATTAATGAATAAAAGCAAATATGGATACATAAAGTTTGTTTACAAGTGAAGAGAAAACTGAGCAGTCACTGAGGTTTTTGTGCAGGTGTTACTCTGTCCTCAGTCACTGTGCTTTGTCGGGCACAGAAGTAAACAGCAGAATCTTCTGCTGTCAGACTCTTGATCTCGAGATACTGTCTGCTGCTGGAGTCTTCTTCAGTCATGATGAAACGACTTTGAAAAGAATTGCCATAGGAGGCAGAGTTTCTTCCTGTGTTCATCCACCCAATCCACTCCAGAGCTCTGCCCGGCCTCTGTTGTATCCAGTGAATATTGTAGCTTGTTAAGCTATAACCAGATATGATACATGACATCTTCACTCTCTCTCCAGGTCTCTTCACCTCAGAAGGAGACTGCTCCAGTTTGATCTCACTCCAAACTCCTGTTAAAAAAAAAAAAGGGGGGAGAGAGAGAGAGTTACTATGAGACTTTTTCATTCAGTAGTTTTAAAGAAATTTTTTTTTTATTTTTTACCCTGAAGCCAAACTATAAGGACAAAGGTCCAGGAAAATATATAGTCCATATTTTCACAATCACAGTAACACAGATGTAACACAGTAAAGGAAGGCTGGTGATGGTGTGTTTATAAGGGAGGGAACTTTGCATAGACCTCCCTCTGCAGATTTAACATAGGAGAAATTTGGTATTCAAAATCTAAGTGGAGCTTTTCAGTTTTTTGGGTATAGCAGGTAAGAACTTGCAAGTTCATAAATAGTCTACTTTTGCATGTATATCATGCCTTTTAATATAGGCATAAAAAATCTATAGCAACATACAAATAAATACTACTAGTAACTAGTACTGTACTGTGAAAGAAATGTAGACATACAAACAGATTTGTTTTCAAATTAACAATTTATTTGAATTGTTCATTAATTATTACAGACTCCATGATCCATCCAAAAAGGTAAATCTCGTTCAAATAATTAACAACAATTAAAGAAAAAAATGAATAAACAAGTGATTGGTGAGCCATTTTCCTAGTGGAATAAGCTGATTCAAATCAAGCCAGCAAAATATCTCAACCAGCATGACAGAGACTTCATTTTTTTTCCTTTAACTTCTTTTAATTTTTGCAGTATAATCGCTGCAAGGTCATCCTTTAACCAGCCATGATTATTTATCACCATTTATTATTAATCTGCCAATCTTTAAATGACATCTAGTAATAATGTGCAGGCAAATTAAATGGGGATTTAAATTTGCATTTTACCTGACTGATATTTCAGAGTGCTAAAAATGAACAGCCAGAAAGAGCTAATAAGAAACATATATGCTGAATTTGAATTTAAGTTTTTTAATCCGTGAATGTTTGATCCAATTTTGACTGAATAATATTTGTAACACATGTATTATTTTATTCTGCTACTTCACACACAAAATAACTTGTGTGATATATCATAATCATTGTGTTTTGGGGTTAGACTTGTTGGGTAATGTTGAACATTTTTCAATGTATTTCAAACTATAATTAAAACAACAAACAGCAAATAAGGATAAACAACCTAATTCTGCCTTGGGATCGCTGACAAAATGAAAACTGAGCAGTGCACTTATTGTGTCTCTTGAGCACAGTAATAAGCAGCAGAATCTTCAGTTTTCAGTCTGTCCATCTGCAGCTCCACCTGCTGTTTGCTTCGTCTCTGGAGATGGTAAACCTTCCTTGAACTGACTGAGAGTAGCTTGTAACTTCGATGTAAGCAACCATCTCAAGTCCTTTTCCAGGAGCCTGTCTGACCCAGGCCATCCAGTAGCTGCTGAATGTGAATCCAGAACAACTACAGGTCAGTCTGTGACTCTACAGGCCTTTTAATCACTGATTTAGATTGTGTCAGAGTCTGACCATTAACTCCTGTCAAAGCAAAACAAAACAAACAAATAAAAGGACAAAAAGAAGAAGATGAAGAAAATAATCTCTAATCAAGTTTTGATTACAAATTTGACAAAACATTAGAGAAACTCTTCACCTGCCCAGATTATGATAGAAAGCAGCAGCCCTGTTCTTGCATCCATTACATCAAGCTGTGTGACGATTCCACTCTGTCATCCTCACTGCAGTCATACTATATAAATAGTTATAACACATTCAAGTTTTGCACTGACTTTGCACCTTGACATGTAACACCTTTTTTTAAGATCGACCCCTGGGGTCTCCAGTGCATAACCAATCAAAACCCCTGATTCATTATTGTTATCACATCTGATATACAAACAGCATAATATCTGCATTTTTATTAGATCTTTGTTTCACAAATAGCATTTTTTTGATTACTAAAATGTTTTTGTGTTATAATCAAAATATACTTTATTGTCACTATGTTGAGTATTACAACTACCTTTAGTGGTGAAGTATATGTGTGTACAAACATGATGTTGATGGGGAAATGTGTTACTGATGTGACAACAGCATCAACACAATTAAAAAAATGCAATACTGTCAAGCACTGCATTTGAGTTTTCAATAAAAACATGTTATTTTTTTTCAAATGTATAATTTTTCAATGTATAATTGAAAAATTATACATTTGAAAAATTATACACAGATAGTGTGTGACAAGGCATGTCACACACTCTCTGTGTTAGCTGTGAAAGTTGTTCTTCTCTTAAAAGCAAATATAAACATACATCTTCAGAAGAGTTTTACTTGAAGCAAATGTTCTCAGTCTTGTATCACAAGTACTTGATGGCACTGCTAATTACACCAAAGAATGTACCATGTGTAGTGTGACTTGAGTGTACTATGCAATAGCTCATAGTTCATGTGTTACATCTTAAAAAGATGAACATCCTGTGTGACAATTGTTCAGGTGACAGATGGACAGAGATACTACAGGTACATCCAAAGTAACTAAAAAGAATCAAGCTGCTAATATCAGCAGCAGCAGAGTTGCACTTAGTTTGCGTAGAGAAGAAGCATGAAGAGGAAGAAAGTGAAGCACATGGAAAGAAGACAAACCACAAACGGGACAAAGCTTCAAAAGAATAAAAAAGAATGCATTGACATGGATGGTATATACAATTCTTTTTTCAAAGAAGAACAGACAGTTAAAAAAAACTGTAACCATTAAAAAAAGAAAAACCAAAGACCTGAAATATGACAAAAAATATTTTCAGTTGTAACCATTTTTAAATACATTTTGAACCAAAAATAATAAAAGGTGCACATTAAAATCAATTAAGCATAAGATAAAATATAACAGGATTGGCTAAAACACTGTCAAAATAATGTTAAGGTAAAATTTATTTTAACATGTATGTATGGTCTGCACCAAGCTAGGGTGGACTACTGAATGATATTGTACAGCTGCTAGAACAACCCCAGTCAGCGTGCCTCTCGAGCACAATAATAAACAGCAGAATCTTCAGTCTTCAGACTGTTCATCTGCAGATACAGCTGCTGTCTGCTGTTGTCTCTGGAGATGATAAACCGACCTTGAACTGACTGAGAGTACCAAGTGCTGCCCCCAGTGCTGCTAATTCTTGCGATCCACTCCAGTCCTTTTCCAGGAGCCTGTCTGACCCAGGCCATGTAGTAGCTGCTGAATGTGAATCCAGAGGCTGTACAGGTCAGTCTGTGAGATTCTCCAGGCCTTTTAACTGCTGGATCGGACTCAGTCAGAGTCTGACCATCAACACCTGTGAAAACACAAAAGAAAATAAATGATATACCATATCTTAACCAAGTTTTATAAAACAGATGTCAGTTGATGTTTTCACCTGCCAGGCAGACAGTTAAAAGCAGCAGCCCTGTCATGTAATACATTATGTAAGTTGTTTGTCATCTGTCCACTCTCATCCACTTTTCAGTCTCATAAGTAGAGGTAGAAGATTTGAGTTTTGCATTTGATTTTTGACTCCTCCTCACAAACTTGGTTGATTTTCTGCCTTTGGGAAAGATGAACCAGAGCCTCCGGGCTCGGTCCGCTAGACCGCTTAATAACATCATCCACCAACTTAATCCCCCCCTCTGCCCGCTGCTGTAATACACTCTCTCATACAAGTTACAATCATATCTTTAATTGTCTATGAAACTGCAACATTTGCACCACATACTTGCTGCTGTTGGTCACTGCACTACTGTCAATGTATAACGCACGAGATGCTCTCTTTTTATTTAATTGGATTTCTATCTTGCACGACTGCACTATGTACATAGGTTTGACTTTCATATATTTCCCTGCAGTGTCCTTTATCTTTCTTAATTCTTCCTAAGAATAATGTGAGAGAGAAACAGTATTTCAATTCTCCCCTATGTGCTGTACATGTAGCAAATTAAAAATATAATATTTTGAATACTGAATGTTGAATTAGATGAGTTATGCTTGGGACACAATTATTAGCTTTAATAGTCAAAATTGAAATTAGGATAATGAGACAATATTGAAACAAAACTGTATTTAAATGCTGAACTGTTTGCAACACCAGGAAACTGTCTGTATATTTAAGAGAAGTTCACTCTTATATTGACAAGACTTTTCTTCCGACCTTTTTCCTACTGATAAATCTTTTACTTACTTTTAAAGTTTTAAATAATACGGCGCCTAGTTATTTAAACAAACTCCTCAACATGTATGACCCCAAAAGAGCACTGGGATCATCTATAGCCAGATGCTCTTAGCACAGCCAAGGTCTCAGTTGAAGTATAGAGGAGATCTGAAATAATCTGCCAGAGGAGATTCATACTTCAGTCTATTCAGTCTTTTAATTCTCATCTTAAAACTCATTATTTACTTTGACTTTTAATTCGAGTTCAGTATGAGTACCATCAGGCCTGTTTTTTTATTGTTAATTCACTTTCTTCTTATTTATCTGTATTTGTTTCAAATTTATCTATATTTGTTTCTCTATTGTTTTCTCTTGTTTTTAGCCGATTGTGAAGCACTTTGGTTGTATCTGTTGTTTTTAAATGTGCTATACAAATACATTTTGAATTTGAAATCTTTCTGAAATGTATTACTGATGTGGCATAAAATGTTGTCGTTAAAGACGTTCACACTAAAACAGAGTCTTTTAAAAGATTGTGTTAGAGTGTTTAAGATTTGGGACAAATTACTGTTTGTACTTCTGCATGAAGCAAAAATCATAGACCTTCGTTGGGCGGATTCAGTCTGATGAGAAAAAAAGTTATTCTGTCACTATTCACTGAGTTATACTGTGTTGCCTTTAGGTCCCTACAATATAGGACTCCGAGGCTTTTGGTGATCACCCTGTGACATGAACTGAACGCATTAAAGAAGTACAGGCAGACTTTAAAAATAATTTTGTGGGTAAAAATAAGGGATTACACTCTTTGTGGTAAATAAATATATATTTGTGACAGTGACACTAATGATAATCAAAGGTTCTCATGAAATTCCACATGAAATGAATGTGGACGCTCTGAGTGGTGATGAACTACCCCAAACCACAATTTTGTAAAATATATAAAAGGTAAGTTAAAAATGTCAGGGACACGATATCAAAAACATGTTTTTTGAGAAATAGCTGGAACATGAAATGATAACAACTTTATATTTATCAGATATTGCAAGAAACCAACCTCACTGGGTCATTTTTAACCTGTTTATGCATCTAAGGGTTTCTTTTAGATCACTTTATACCTACATCGCTAGTTGTGACCTGAGGTCCTCACCCAAGGCTCTTCTGGTCATCCCACAATCATGACTGAGAACCAAGGGTGATCTGTTTTTTCTTTTTTCTTTTTCTCTCAGGACACCAACTCTTTGGAATATTCTCCCCGAAGAGATCAGTTAGCTCACGTTCATCTTTTGAATCCCTGTTAAAGACATATTTTTATAAGCAGGTTTTCCTGTGACTGCATTTAATTATTTCTATGTTATTATTTCTGTTTCTATGTCAGCCTACATAACTGTTTAACCACTGTATCTCAATAATTTTTATTATTTATTTGTTTGCTTTTAATTTATCTTTTTTCCTTCTCTATTCTCTACTATTCCTGTTTTTCTCTTTGTGCAGCCAGTATTCCCATACCTAATGCTGTTTTAATTGTGTTTCCTCTTAAATACAGTAGGAATGTCTCTGTAACTCTCCTGGGGGGTGAACAACATACTATCAAAACACATTCCCAAATTTAGTGTCTTGTGTTTATCTTATCAATGTCAGGACTGATGTGGAGCAACAACAAAGTGCAAAGTATCTAAAATTATAATATCTCATTGGCATTACTATATTAAGTAAGGGGTGATTATTTTAAAAGGATTGAAGCAAAGATCTAATGTAGCAGAAATGGTGTGAAACAGAACCTGTTGCTAGTCATGGTAAAGATGAAGCAGATGGAGACTTGAATAAGGCTCTTTGTATGAGTTTAAGATGTGGAGGCAAAGAGTCACAAAAAAGGCAGAATGACAGAATACATTGAGTTTAAAGTAAAATTAATGAAGACATATTGACATGCAAAGGGCAATGAAGAAAATTAATGGACCAGAGTAATGGCAATATAATTGAGTTTGACTGAGAGGGCAAACCTGCAGTGATGGCAAGAAGTGACTACTAGCCCAGACACCTGGGAATGCAGGCCAGAAAGTAAACAGAGATCTTTGTTGTGAGGTGAATAGAAACATTATTTTTATGCAAAATGTTTAATATTAGTATTACTATTTCTACATTATTATTTCAACCCACATTTTTCCATTCAGACTGCCTCTCTCTTTAAAAGTGGTCTGAGGGCGCCTCCTCTGGTGGATTTACACGTTGAGGCTCTGACAGGTTTTTGTACAGAGCTGCTGGTTGTTTGTGTTACTGTGAGTTTCTGGCACAGTAATACACAGCTGTGTCATCAGGCTGCAGATTCTGTCCAGTTAAAGTCACTGTTTTACTGGAAGAGTCTGTGGAAATACTGAACTTGCTTTTAAGTGAATCTTTGTAGTATGTTGTAGATCCAGTTGCTGCCATCCCAATCCATTCCAGCCCTTTTCCTGCAGGCTTTCTGATCCAAGCTGTGTAGTAGCCAGTAACAGAATAAGAGACCTGACAGGTGATGGTCAGACGTTGACCTGGCTGCACAGTCTCTGAGGCTGGCTGTGTCAGCTGTTCACACTTCACACCTGTTAAAAAAGAAATTTTTTTGTGAGAAATTACAGGTTATATCATAAAACAGATACTGTTGAATGTTATCAAAAGAGACTCACATGAAGTTGCTAAGAGCAGTAAGAGAGCTGCAAAAAACATGTTTTTTGATGAACGTGTCATGATGTGAACTCAACACCACATTCTGATGTAAAGCTTTTATAGCTGAGTAACAGAGGAAGTCAGCGAGTTTGCATATAAATGCATAAACATTACATAGTAACTCTTTAATTTGCCTTTTATTTCCTTTTGCTTTTCTTCACTGGGCAGCCAGTATTCCATATCTATTGTTTCAAATATAATGTCTCTTGAATACAATATTGATGTCTGTGGATCTTTGATGTAGGGGTGAAAACCGTAAAAACACCATCAAAACATATTGAATTTATCTTTTTAGCATTAATGTTGATGTCTTCTTTTTAGAAACAACAAAGTGTGAAGTAGATAAGTCGTGGTATCTCATTGGCATTACTGTATTAATTAAGGAGAGATTATTTGAAAGGAATGAAGCAAAGAGCTAATGTAGCAGAGCTGAGGCCCAAGAGTCAAAGAAAGTAAAACAGAATCTGCGAAGTCTATATGCTAATGATAGTGAAGGTATGAAGACTTGAATAAGGCTCTTTGAATGACCAGGATGAGTTTAAGATCGGGAGAGAAAGGGTCACAGAAACTAGACTCCGTGAAGAGAGAATGACAGAATATACTGAGATTTAAAGTAAAGTAAATGACAGCAGAGTTTCAGTTTGACTGACTGGGAAACCTTAAGTGAAATAAATAAGCAGCCTAAACAATCAGGAATGCAGACCAGAAGATCTAATTTACATTTGACTGAAGCTCTGTAAATGAACTTTCTTTGTAAAATGTGTCATAATAAGACTGCCTCTTCCTTCAAGTTTAAGTGGTCTAAGGACTCCTCTACTGGTGAATTTAACGATTGGGTCTCTCAGGGGTTTATGTACAGGTCGGCTGATTGTTTGTGTTACTGTGAGTCTCTGGCACAGTAATACACAGCTGTGTCGTCAGGCTGCATATTCTGTCCAGTTAATGTCACTGTTTTGCTGGAAGAGTCTGTGGAAATACTGAACTTGCTTTTAAGTGAATCTTTGTAGTATGTGGAAGATCCAAGTGCCATTCCAATCCACTCCAGTCCTTTCCCTGCAGGCTGTCTGATCCAAGCTGTCCAATAGCCAGAATAAGAGACCTGACAGGTGATGGTCAGACGTTGACCTGGCTGCACGATCACAGAGGCTGGCTGGTTCAACTGTTCACACTTCAAACCTGTTAATGAAGGCAATATTTTGTGATAAACTGCAGGTTATATTACAAAGCAATGTTCAACGTTACCCGTCTAAAGAGACTCACATGAAGTGGCTAAGAACAGTAAGAGAGCAACAGAAAACATGTTTTTTGATGAACGTCGCATATTGTGAACCTCACACCACAGTCTGCCACAGCTTTTATAGCTGAGTAACAGAAGAAGTCAATAAGTTTGCATATGAATGCATAAAGCGTTCAAGAGGATCTAACTGGTGGCCGTTTCAGAAACTGCCACCTAAGTACAAATTAAAAAAAAACCTTACTCACATGTAAGACATGAATAAAAAAAAAAAGCTGACTTCTGTTCACTGTTGGTTACATTGAGTTACATTTAAATTATAAGTCAAACAATGAGGTAAAAAGGACTGCTACTGTCACTTCTGTTAATGGTATATTATATTGCATTAAAGAGACATGGTATTCAGCTAATTGTCTGATTATTAAATTATTATTATAATATACTTGCTGTACTACATCTAATCGCTGCACAAATAAATGTAAAATTGTGACTCAATTAGTTTATACTCTGCTTCATTTTTTTATAAAGACTCAATTCTTTGTGGGAAGTATAAGTAAGGATGTAAAAAGTAAATATTGCATGTTTAAAATCAACTTTTAAATGAGTCCAGGGTCAGTGCCATTTCATTAAGTTCAGTGTTTATCTTTAAGTGTCATTATAGTGACTTAATAGAAACAAGGATGAAACAGTCTGTGTGACATATTTGACATTTTACATAGATAATGCTGTAACTGCCGTTTGTTTCTGCTATTTCATACCTATAGAGAAACATTTTAGAAATAGACTCCTGTAACATCTTTAATTGTATTAGTAAGATGATGATATTGTTAGATGATGTGTGAGATAGTGTGACGTGTCAAATTGTGCACGGGCCTCTCTCAGAAGAGAATAAATACTAATTGATTTCTTTTGAGACTTTTAATTGATTAATTTATTATGTACTCAGGTTGGAATTCAAACATTATTTGTTTTTGAATGCATGGTTGTTTTAAATAGCGTGCATACCTGTTTATGTCTACAAGCAGCGGTAAATGGACTGGTTCTTATTTAGCACTTTTCTACTCTACTTGAACACTCAAAGCACTGTAGACACCCTGTCTCATGCACTCTCCTTTTTTCAGTGCATAAGACCTTTGTACCTAATATTTACACTCCAATGAACACACCAGGAACAACTCAGGTTTCAGTATCTTTATTTTCCTTTTCACAATATGTATGAAAGTTCTCTTTCAGCAGGAGAATCCAGAAATCATCAGGATTATATTGCTACATGATATTAGTATATGGTGAGGTTTTTGTGCAGCTGCTCCAGTGTCTTACATCATTGTGCTTTGTCGAGCACAAAAGTAAACAGCAGAATCTTCTGCTGTCAAGCTGTTGATGTCAAGGTACTGTCTTCTGCTGGAGTCTTCTTCAGTCATGATGAAACGATGTTGAAAAGAACTGCCATAGCTAGGAGAATTATAGCCTGTGCTCATATACCCAATCCATTCCAGAGCTCTTCCTGGTCTCTGTCGTATCCAGTGAATATCATTTACTGTCAGGGTATAACCAGAAAGGGTACATGACATTTTCACTCTCTCTCCAAATCCTTTCACCTCAGAGGGAGACTGTTCCAGTTTGACCTCACTCCAAACTCCTGTAAGCAAAACAAACAAAAACAAAAAAAAACAACATGAGCTTCATGAATCAGACTTTTTCACCATTTTAAAGAATGAATCTCTTTCTTACCTTTGAGACAAACAATAAAGAATAAATTCAAGTAAATGATATATTCGATAATTTTTAAAACTTTATAATCAAAATGTGTAATTGGTAAAAATGTTCTTAAGATTTTCTCTCATGAATTAAATGAGAATTGGCAACAACGTTTTTATAAGGAAGCAAAACTTTGCATAGACCCCCCTCTACAGGAGGAATTTGGTATTCAAAAACTGAGTTACACAACTTCTTACTGCTAGCTATTTGGACACTACGCACAAATTAACAGACTCTATAACATGGCAGATACAGTCACCATAGAGTACCTATTTTGGATTGTGGCAGGAAGCCAAAATACCTGGAGAGAGCTCAGACAAGCACAGCAACAACATGCAAACTCGACACAGAAATGCTCCAGTCAGCTGATGTATTCAAACAGTCTTGCTAACAGCTCAGTAGCAGAGACTTGGTCAGTTAACTGGTCTTGGGAGTTGTGTCTTCTGGGTTTTCCAATAGTCTGTTTATGGCTGTGACCTGTCGTTAGGCTAAATGTTTGGAATGTGGATTATATGCTACTAGATGGTGTTATGTATTTGGGTCCTTATGACAGATGTCATTTTTCAGTGCGTGAGTTAATACTTTAAAGGACTCCATTTGAGCACAAGTTTGATATTTTTCAAACCAAAAGGGGTTAGCTGCGTAAAACCAGCAAGTAAAAGTGAAAAACTGTCACCACACAGACATCTACCTAAAACTGAACAAGTGGGAAGCAATATTGCAGAATTCTTGAGACTGGAATGACATGCAGCATCTGTTAGAAGAAAAGTATTTGATGTCTTGAAAGTGAACTTGATTAGTGTTATGCCATTTGGTAATATATACAGTGTAAACTGTGCAATCCTGGATAAACCCAAAAATTGCTGTGTTTTTTAAAAAAAAAGAAAACATTCAATATCTTTATCCAAATGTAAAGTGTTTTCTTTTTCAAAATGACAAAGCAAGAAAAAGCTTTACAATAATTATGATAAAAAACATTTTGATCTTTTTTTAGTATCATTCATTATTATTATAATTTCATCGTATACTGTATTTGATCTGTTTAAAAGTGAACTGGCATTTTAAAGCAACAATGGTCTGTAAGCTTCCTCTTCCACTGAAGAGTTCTTGTTCAGGTCTACTGATGCTTTGTGTTACTGTGACTCTCTGGCACAGTAATACACAGCTGTGTCTTCAATCTGCACATTCTGTCCAGTTAAAGTAACTGTGTTGCTGGAAGAGTCTGTGGAAATACTGAACTTGTTTCTGAGTGAATCTTTGTAGTGTGTTGTCTGTCCAGCACGTGCTCCAATCCAATGAGAGTGAGTCGTGATGGGCCAGATGGATGGGCCCGTGGCTGGATTGGTAAAGGGCAGAGAGCTCCAGTCCGACTCAGACGCCAGCAAGGTGGAGGTGGAGTACTGGTTTGGGCTGGTATCATCAAAGATGAGCTTGTGGGGCCTTTTCGGGTTGAGGATGGAGTCAAGCTCAACTCCCAGTCCTACTGCCAGTTTCTGGAAGACACCTTCTTCAAGCAGTGGTACAGGAAGAAGTCTGCATCCTTCAAGAAAAACATGATTTTCATGCAGGACAATGCTCCATCACACGCGTCCAAGTACTCCACAGCGTGGCTGGCAAGAAAGGGTATAAAAGAAGAAAAACTAATGACATGGCCTCCTTGTTCACCTGATCTGAACCCCATTGAGAACCTGTGGTCCATCATCAAATGTGAGATTTACAAGGAGGGAAAACAGTACACCTCTCTGAACAGTGTCTGGGAGGCTGTGGTTGCTGCTGCACGCAATGTTGATGGTGAACAGATCAAAACACTGACAGAATCCATGGATGGCAGGCTTTTGAGTGTCCTTGCAAAGAAAGGTGGCTATATTGGTCGCTGATTTGTTTTTGTTTTGTTTTTGAATGTCAGAATATATATGTATATTTGTGAATGTGGAGATGTTATATTGGTTTCACTGGTAAAAATAAATAATTGAAATGGGTATATATTTGTTTTTTGTTAAGTTGCCTAATAATTATGCACAGTAATAGTCACCTGCACACACAGATTTCCCCCTAAAATAGCTAAAACTAAAAACAAACTAAAAACTACTTCCAAAAACATTCAGCTTTGATATTAATGAGTTTTTTGGGTTCATTGAGAACATGGTTGTTGTTCAATAATAAAATTATTCCTCAAAAATACAACTTGCCTAATAATTCTGCACTCCCTGTGATGGAAACTTCTGTAAACTGGTCGACATATCTGGTTTAATTTGTTCACTGACTTTTCTTAACTTATCAATACAACAAAATTTTTGCTGTACATTCAGACCCTAAATTCAAACACGGTGACACTGGGCAAGAGATATTGTTTGTAGATGTAGGGGAAAAAAGCCCTGAGTTTATCAAATATTCCCTGGTGTTGGGAAAAAGAGGAAGTAGTTTTTGTATGGCATTTCAATTGCTTTCTGTCACTGTGTCCCTCGGGCACAGTAATAAACTGCTGTGTCCTCAGTCTTCAAACTGTTCATTTGTAGATAAAGTTTACTGCTGGAATCATCTCTGGAGATGGTGAATCTACCCTGGACTGACTGGGAATAAAATGTAGCATAACTATAAGTTGAAGTCTCTATAAAAGAAATCCACTCCGGTCCTTTTCCAGGAGCCTGTCTGACCCAAACCATCCAGTAGTCTCTGAATGTGAATCCAGAGGCTGTACAGGTCAATCTGTGAGATTCTCCAGGTCTTTTAATTAGGTCTGGTTCAGATTGTGTCAGAGTCTGACCTTCAACACCTGGTAAGATATTTTTAAAAAATCACTTGAATTAAATTGTGTCAAAAACAGAAACAATGTATATCAACATTGAGATCAGTGAAAATCTTCACCTGCCCAGCAGAGAGACAAAAGCATCAGTCCTGTCCTGTAGTCCAACATGTTGTTTTCTGTTCTCTACCATCCTCTGCACTCATTAAAAAGAGAGACAGTGCCTAAGTTTTGCATAGACTCCTCCTAACAGGAAACAATGACAATGAACTAGGGCTGAACGATTATGGAAAATAATCTAATTGCGATTTTTTGCCCCAATATTGCGATTGCGATGCGATATGCGATTATTTTTTAAGGTCTTTGTCTTCTGTATTATTAAACAAAGACAAGCAATACATCATATAGTATGGCCAATACTATATTACATTAATTTTAAACTGTTCTTTCCTGGAAGACAGACCTCTGTTATGATGATATGAGGTGATGCATGAATTGATGACTGACATTTTTATTTAACTTCTTCAATCACAACAGTATATTTGAACATACACAATAGTTTATTTTTAGCTTACAAACATCTGAGCATAAAGTGCTGACAAGGAACCCTGGTGTAAACATTAAAATGAAAGTCAGTACAATGTGCAGATTGCAGAAATATACATAAAAAAAATCAGTGGCTTTACCACACTCAGTTTTTCGACATCTGTGAACTACTAGACAGTCATTAAATTAAAAAATAATATTAAATAAATAAAACTAATAAATAAAAAATACACACATCTTACTGATCTCTGCAGTCAGTAACATTACACATAAAGTGCAAACATAATAGCAATTGTATAAACACACACACAAACACGCCTTTAAAATTTAAAGGCGTGAAATTGGACGGTCTAGTTCTGATTAGCGTCACCGCTGTCTCGGTGGAGTTTAATAAACTCGGCCGTCTGCTTCTTGCTATCTAAAATATAACCAGACACTGGTGTAAATTCTCGACTGTCTCATACTTCTGTTTAATAAGTTTTCTGTTTGACGTTTAGTCAGCTGTGTGAAAACCAAGGAGGAACCCACCCGGGGGATTAATAAAGTTTTATTTTATCTAATCTAATAACTTTAATCTCAGCCAAACCGATTTACTCACGAACAAACAAAACACTGAAAAAAGCCCAACAATAACATTTTTAGGTTGTCTAAGTGACTTATATATTACGTTTAACCCGAGCAGCGAAACTCCGCGGTGATCTGAAAATGATGTGCCGGGAGTTGTGCCGTTCTCGGCCGCATCAGTAACCCTCGAGCTCCCGGCTAGCTGTCGAGCTGGTGGGTAGCAGACGCCTCTGAAAACGTCGAAGCACTTTTGCAAATATGGGATATCTTGATAAACCGAGCAGATATTTGATGTTTACACAACTACTTTCTCGCCTGAAAATATCTTAAAAGTTTATTTTGTGACCCTGAAAGATTAGTATGAGTAATTTTAAAACTTAGTAGCGGCCGCCATTGCTGGAAACTGGAGTTTGGCTGGGCCGCGCTATGAATTCTGGGATATGGTAGTAATTTGGACAGCCTTCGGCGCGTCGCTGTGACGTAATCGGTCTACAAATGCGGCCTCAGGAGGATGCAGCCCATGAATTTGGACATGTCCAGAGTATAATCGCAGCCTTTGCGGTTAGAAAATTGCACTTGATCATGTCGCAATATTATCGCAAATGCGATATATCGTTCAGCCCTACAATGAACTCACTTTGCTTTTGCTTATTGAGAAATAAAAATTGTTACAGTCTTACAAAATTTTTAACTTTTTATTTTATTTTGCTTTAGGTGGGTCATATTCTTGGCAATAACCACACTGGTATGTTGCGTTTAAATGCAAACAGCAATTTAATTTATGTGTTTTAGGGTTGGTGGACAATGTTGATCTGTTTCACTGTTTTTCAAAGTTTAATTAAAGCAAGAGGAACTAAACATAAAGACACTTCTTCCGTGGGATTTATCAAAATAATAAAAATAAGTGGAGTAGGATTTTGTACAACTGCTCAACCAGCACCAGACACTGTGGCTTTGTCTGAATGTGAATCCAGAGCCTGTACAGGTCAGTGTGTGGGATTCTTCAGGTCTTTTAACCACTGGTTCAGATTCTGTCAGAGTCTGACCATAAAACCTGTCGAAAGAAGACAATAGTTACATAGTTGTTTATTCTTGAATGACAAATTTGATTCAACATCAGTGAAAGGTCTCACCTGCCCACAATGTTGAGAAGGTCAATTTTAAAATGTATTCCACTACAGATTACAGAATACATGCCCCAAAATGTATTTTGTAACATATTCCGTTAAGTTGCTCAATGAGAGTAACCTTTTCAGAATACTTTGGATTACTTAATATATTGTCATGCATTGTACAACTACCTGAGTGTACTATTGCTGTGTGATTTATTACTAATACTGAAGGGTACTTGCATACCAATACCAACTAGATTTTTAAATCTTAATATAAAATGAGTAACAATAGGGTGGATATTTGGTAAGGCTGCACTTTTTTGCAGTGATCTCGTATCGAAAACCAATTCTGTATCAGTAATGAGTTTCCTTTTTGTACACTTTCAGAACTGCACATGATTATTTGCAGCTAGCAGGTTGTTATTGCAGCCTTCAGTAGCCTTTAGTAATAAATTGCACAGCAATAGTACATCGAAGATACTGAAGTGGCACATAACCAGGGTAGTGACCACAACTAAAACAAGGTAGGTGCAGTAGGCTAACATTAGTTTTTAAAAAATAACTTACATGCAGCTGAGAGCAGGACATTAACAGGACGCTTAGATTAGAGCAGGTGTCTCAAACTGTGGACCACTACTGTCACTGTCATCTCATTGGAGGGTCACTTTAGTGTTCAAGTAGTACGAAAAAGACCAAAGAAACAAGGAAAAAAAACCCACAAATATTTCCTAAATGTAGTATTTGGTTTGTTTGTTTGTTTTTAATTTCAAATATTGTATAACAAGGCAAAACTGCAACTGCGCACGCAAGTTTTTCTCACTCTTAACTGAAGCTTATCATTGAACTACTAAATAAATTGCTGCTCTCTTTTGGCCAGACACATGACAGCACTTCTGCTATCATTTTGTTCATATTTAACAAAATAAAAATGCAGACATAAGTGTACACATTAGTTTTTGACTGCTAGTGAAAAATGTTTTCTTTTTGTTTGCACTCTCTTGTTACCTCGGCCATGTCCACGGCTCCAAACCGTAGTAAAGGGACCTCTGGCTAATACTTTGGGTTCCGTGTCCGGCTCGTAGTTGAAAACTAACTTTAGTGTCTTGGTCAATTTTGCTAGCAAGAGGAAGAGAGAGGCGTTGAAAGGCTGCTCCTACTTTGGAGGAAAACACGAACACAGTGTACAGCTGAGTCTTAATAGCTTACTTACAACTGGGCTCCTCAGGCACTCTTTTGGGCTGCAGTGGTTATTATTATATTTACATGCTTCCATCTCCTGTTTCTGGTCGGTGACAACTCGTACTTTTTGACTAGAGAGGGGCAGTCCCACACATTCTCCCTGCAGCACAGACTACACTGCCCATGAGGCTACATTCTTTAGGGCTATGCCTGTAACACTTTGCTCATATTGCCTTCACATTAAAACATTTTTTGAATAATCATTTTTTTAAAATATTTCTTCACGTCATTATGCGAGCCGCAAGTAGAGGTGACATGGGCCACAAGATCGAGACCCAGGCATTAGAGCCTCTTAATGTGTGTTTTGTTTGGGTTTCCACCAGTGTGGAATTATCAAAAGTAGAGAGAGCTTAGCTTAACATATGAAACAGGAAAAGACCACCGTCCAGTCCATTTATTTCAACAAAGTAACTGTGTTCTGATTATCACCTTTTTAAACAGTAACTGTAATGGAATACAGTTACTCATATTTTGCATTTTAAATATGTAATGCCGGTACATGTATTCCATTACTCCCCAACACTGCCTGTCCATAAAGCGATAAAAAGAAGCATTCCTGTTTTTATGGCCATTATGTTAAACTGCGTGAGCCATTGTCTCTGTCAACCTCTCTGCAGCTAAAGTAAGTTTAAGACATCCAGGTTTTGCATTGACTCCTCCTCACAGGTTTTTAGGAAGTACCTACTTCAACCACTGAATACAGCACTATAAATGATGCACGAATGACATGTTCTTGTTACTTTTATTTCTTTGTATTTCCCAGTGATGGCTATCACAACAGGATTGGCATTTATGTGTTATTTTTCCTTCCATTTAAGCTCAGATTGGTTTGATTTTTTATTAATTATATAAAAGAAAAAACTTTATTTAATAATTGTATACAGTGAATCATTTATACATAAATACATTTTGTGTTTTAATGGCCAAATGGATTGTATTCCTTCACCAATGAACTGATCCTGAAACAATCTGTGGCTTATTATGAATAATTGAATAATGCTCAGGATGAGGTTATAATGGGGGGTCAAAGGGTCACAGAAATGAGAGTCTAAAAGGCACAAAGATAGAATACATAGAGGTTGTGTCCAAATTCATGGGCTGCATCCTCCTGAGGACCCGGCCTTCGCGGTCTACGTGGGCCGGGTCCTCAGAAGGTCGGGTAGGCCGGAAGTAAACGGCTGTGAAATTGGACGGTCTAGCCTTGTGATTAGCGTCACCGCTGTCTCGGTGGAGTTCAATAAACTCAGCCGTCTGCTCCTTGCTATCTAAAATATAACAGGACACTGGCGTAAATTCTCGACCATCTCACACTTCTGTTTAATCAGTTTTCTGTTTGACGTTTAGTCAGCTGTGTAAAAACCAAGGAGGAACCCACCCGGGGGATTACAGTTTTTCTTGATTGCTAAAACACATTTCTTGAAACTACGCCTCATATCCTCACAACAGTAAACACAAATCCATAACCTCTCACTCAATTCCCCAAACATCCTATTTCCAGGTCAAAATGAAGCTCTACACCCAAAACTATTCACTCCTGCTGAAAAACCAAACTTTGCCCTCAGACATCAAACACAAGCCCTCAAAAACACACACACTACAACAGAGTTTTGCACACTGGTACAATTAATTCAAAACAATAGTTCCAAAACAATTAGGTTGCTTATGGTTCTCCCCTTCAAAACCCTTGTCACATGATAAACACAAAAGACGCAACCAATGTATGTACAGTGGCACATTGTCATTCATGTACTATACAGTACAACACACACCAGAAACATTATCCCACCTCAGCATCTTGTCTTTGGTCTGGGTCAGGCCAGAGAATCTCATCCACATCACAGGCTATATTGGCCCCAGCCAGGCAGCGGGGGTAAAATCCTCTTGCATGCCTGATCCACCCCTGGCATGCATCTACTGATATGTCTAGGCAGGCCTCTTCCATGGCCTGAAGGAGGTGAACACGGACATAAGGTTCTCGGTCATACACTTTCCACCGCCATGCCGAAAATAACTCCTCTATCGGGTTTAGAAAGGGAGAGTATGCAGGCAGAAAGATATTAGAAAACCTTGGGTTATTGGTAAACCAGTCACGAACCAGAGCAGCGCGATGGAAGCTGACGTTATCCCACACAACAACGTAGTGAGGCTGCTCTGGCTGTGCTGGTTCCCTGTAGTCCAGCTGGAACATATGTTGTCTTAAACCATCAAGAAAAGCAAGGAGAAGCATAGTGTTATAGGGTCCTAGTACGGCATGGTGGTGGAGTACCCCTCGTTGGCTGATGGCTGCGCACATAGTGACATTCCCCCCACGCTGACCAGGGACATTTACAATAGCCCGATGGCCAATTATGTTCCTCCCCCTTTTCCTTCTTTTGGTCAGGTTAAAACCTGCCTCATCCACAAAGATTATTTCATGGGGAACAGGCCGTCCTTCAATCTCAAAGTGTCATGATTCGGCCGTGTGGCAGGCAGGATGAGGACCCAAATTGCAAACTCACAGACACGGGGGATAAACTCAAAATGCAGCTTTATTGCTGACAGGTGATAAACAATAACGATGATACAAAAGCAATGCAAAACTACACTAAACTGGGAAAAGCTAAAGTAACATATACCGGAAGACACGGGGAGAACCACACACGGCATGAGGGAGAACGCGACGCCGAACAGAGGGAGACTCAGACAGAAATACACAGAGGGTAAACGAGGAAAGTGGGCACACACGGGGAACACAGGTGATACTGATAATCATAACGAGACAGGGCGGGGTGAACTGAACATGACATGTACAGGCACAGAGGTTCAGACAGGAGGAGAGAGAGCACGGGGAAAACAGACATAACGGGCTGGGGAAACATGGAATAAAACATAAGGAGAGACGAGGGCTCACAGATACACAGAGGGGCACACAGGGGGTAAAAGCCATGAAGGGAAAACACTTAGGGAACAACACAACAGGGCAACTCAGAAAACATGGCCTAAATAAGGAACGAAATACAAAAATACAAGGAACTAAGAATACTGGGCCCACATGGCCCAGGACCATGACACAAAGATTCTCTGCAAAACACATAACACAGTAGAGTCAATCGGTACCCTGAACCACAGTTCAAGAGTGCTGAAATGGCAGCATAAACTGCCATGCTGTGATGGTACACAATACTTTATACAGTATCAAAACTCATACCTGAACATATTCCACACGTTGGTTCTTCACTCTGTCAGAGTTTCGTTCGAAAGGGACTCGGTATGCCTGTTTCATCCGGAATTGATTCTTTCGGAGGATGCGGCCAATTGTGGAGAGGCTGATGGCATTTATGCCTCGAAAAAGATGATCATCCTCAATCACTCTCCTTTGAATCTCTCGCAGGCGGATTACATTATTTGCAATTACCATGTTTACAAGTTCCCTCTCTTGCTCCTCCGACAAAAGCCTTAACCTGCCTCCACCAGGTGGTCGTCTCTGTGTCCTACAAAAATAGAAGCACTCATTACTGTAACTGTCACACATTCATTTTACAGGAAAATAATGGAAACATACTGAAACTCAAGACACATAAGTTCAGTAACTTACAAGTTACTGTACAAAGCAGTCTTACTGCAAGTACACCTACCTGTTTTCCTCCCTGAAGGTTCTGATGATGGAGGCAACAGTGAAGCGACTCAAATTTGGTTGTACTCGTTGCCCAGCCTCCCTCATAGTCATCCCATGGACAAGGACATGGTCAACTAAAGTGGCTCGAATTTCATCCGAGACTGACTGTCTTCGTGCCCTTGCTCTTCCCCTTCCTTGTCGCCGTCGTTCTCCACCTCCACCTCCTTCACCACGTCCTCCTCCTCCTCCACCTCTCCCTCCTCCTCCACCACCTTCCTGTTGTCCTAGACCACCTCCTCCTCCTCTTCCACCACGTCCTCCTCTTTCACCATGTCCTCTTCCTCCACCACGTCCTCCTCCTTCACCACGTCCTCCTCTTTCACCATGTCCTCTTCCTCCACCACGTCCTCCTCCTTCACCACCTTCCTGTTGTCCTAGACCACCTCCTCCTCCTCTTCCACCACGTCCTCCTCTTTCACCATGTCCTCTTCCTCCACCATGTCCTCCTCCTTCACCACGTCCTCCTCTTTCACCATGTCCTCTTCCTCCACCACGTCCTCCTCCTTCACCACGTCCTCTTTCTCCACCACGTCCTCTTCCTTTGCATCTCTTTGGATCCATTGTTTCAAACCTGAATGAGCTGACTTTGGCCCTTTTATCTATCCATCGCAGGTTCTGATTGGTGTGTGCTAAATTTTGACTCCTAGTGTTTCCACCTGGTTAATTGTGTGCTAATTGAGCTCAAGCTATGCTGACTTAAGTTAACATTATTGCATGCTAGTGCTTTCTAAATGACTACATGGTGTAAGCACTGTAAAATGTAGGGATTTGTGTGCAGAGTTTTGCAGTAACAGTTCACCAAATTTGAGTCATGTGTCAAAGCAGGGAATAGTGTTTATAGTTCAGGGAAATGGGTGTGCTTTTTGACCAATAGCGTTACGGTTTTGAAATTTTAGTTTAGAGGCCTGGTTATAGTGTTTAAGCAATCGAGAAAAACTGTAAGATACCGACTCTATTACATGGCAAACAAAGATACAGCCACCATAGAGTACCTAATTTGGATTGTGGCAGGAAGCCAAAGTACCTGGAGAGAGCTCAGACAAGCACAGCAATATTATAGTTGTTTCAAGGCTCCTCCATTGTTGGATTAGTGAGGCACTGAAGAGTTTTTGTTCAGGTCTGCTGATGTTTTGTGTTACTGTGACTCTCTGGCACAGTAATACACAGCTGTGTCTTCAACCTGCACATTTTGTCCACTTAAAGTAAGTGTGTTGCTGGAAGAGTCTGTGGAAATGCTGAACTTGGTTTTGAGGGAATCTTTGTATTATGATGTGCATCCATCGCATGCTGTTCCAATCCACTCCAGCCCTTTTACTGCAGGCTGTCTGATCCAGTGAGTCCAATTGCTGCTCATAGAATAAGAGACCTGAAAGGTGATGGTCAGACGGTGACCTGGCTGCAGAGTCAGAGAGGCTGGCTGTGTCAGCTGTTCACACATTTTTAAAAAAAATTGTAACCACATTGGGTATGGTCTACAAATGTAGCACAGTCTATAAATTACTTTTTTTTATGCTATTTTTAAATTAATATTGTTGGCAAAAATGAATAATACAAGTTTTGCATTAGTTCCTTCTTAGAGAAACAATATAATGGAAGTGGAGTTGACTATTAAATCTGAAGGGTTTTGAAGTAGATAGTCAATGTCCATGTACCACAAAAAAAAAAAAAAAAAAAAAAATCACAATCATCCAGCTATAGGAATTATATTTTAATATTTTAATTTTAGACAGTGAGGATCAGACTTTTCCTGTCTGTGATTAAATGGAGGGTTAGATGAGTCCAGGATTGGTCAACCAGTTAGGGTCACTATTAAGAAGAAGAAGTTTAAACAAGGCAATCTTTGAGAATCTTGAAGTTATGTCAATTTTGCTTAGGAATCAAATTTCTATTAATATATCTAATGAAAAAGGGAATTAAGAAGAGAAGGGTTACGACATAACCTTGACAATATTACTGGCCTAACAGTGAGGAAGGTAGGATTTTGTACAGCTGTTGAACAGTTTCAGTAACTGTAGCTTTCGAGCACAATAATAAACAGCAGAATCTTCAGTTTTCAGACTCATCTGCAGATACAGCTGCTGCTTGTTGTCTCTGGAGATGGTAAACCGGCCTTGGACTGACTGAGAATAGTAAGTGCTTCCACCATCATATCTAATAATGGCAACCCATTGGTGAAATGCTGTAATAATTTGTTGATGTCGTTTGTACATGTTTAGATAGTGACATACTTATCAGTAATCTCTATTGTAAGTGATAATGACACTGTATGCTTTATTGATTTTTAAAAGAGTATATGCGTTCTTTTTTAATGTGTTTGAATTTGTGTTTATATTGTCTGTTAATGGGCAAAACTCTCTCTGTTTTGATGATGAGGCTAGTGTGAGTTTAATGGTACCGTCTGTAAACTTGTCGAAATATGTGGTTTAATTTGTTCACTGACTTTTGCTAACTTAACAACAAAATTGTTGCTGTACATTTGGACCCTAAATTCAAACAAGGTGACACTGGGCAAGAGATATCTTATTACTAATAATGATGACATTGTTACCATGAATGTTTAAAAATGTTCGACAAAGACCCTGAGTTTAGCAAATATTCCCTGGTGTTGGGAAATAGAGGAAGTAGTTTTTGTATGGCATTTCTATTGCTGTCTCTCACTGTGTCCCTCTCGGGCACAGTAATAAACTGCTGTGTCCTCAGTCTTCAAACTGTTCATCTGTAGATAAAGTTTACTGCTGGAATCATCTCTGGAAATGGTGAATCTGCCCTGGACTGACTGGGAATAATACGTAGCATAACTATAAGTTGAAGTGCTTATAAAAGCAATCCACTCCGGTCCTTTTCCAGTAGCCTGTCTGACCCAAACCATCTCATAGTCTCTGAATGTGAATCCAGAGGCTGTGCAGGTTAATCTGTGAGATTCTCCAGGTCTTTTAATTAGGTCTGGTTCAGATTGTGTCAGAGTCTGACCATCAACACCTGGTAAGATATTTTTAAAAAATCACCTGAGTTAAATTGTGTCACAAACAGAAACAATGTATACCAACACTGAGATCAGTGAAAATCTTCACCTGCCCAGCAGAGAGACAAAAGCATCAGTCCTGTCCTGTAGTCCAACATGTTGTTTTCTGTTCTCTACCATCCTCTGCACTCATTAAAAAGAGAGACAGTGCCTAAGTTTTGCATAGACTCCTCCTAACAGGAAACAATGACAATGAACTCACTTTGCTTTTGCTTATTGAGAAATACAAATTGTTACAGTCTTACAAAATTTTTAACTTTTTATATTATTTCGCTTTAGGTGGGTCATATTCGTGGCAATAACCACACTGGTATGTTGCTTTTAAATGCAAACAGCAGTTTAATTTATGTGTTTTAGGGTTGGTGGACAATGTTGATCTGTTTCACTGTTTTTCAAAGTTTAATTAAAGCAAGAGGAACTAAACATAAAGACACTTCTTCCGTGGGATTTATCAAAATAATAAAAATAAGTGGAGTAGGATTTTGTACAACTGCTCAACCAGCACCAGACACTGTGGCTTTGTCTGAATGTGAATCCAGAGCCTGTACAGGTCAGTGTGTGGGATTCTTCAGGTCTTTTAACCACTGGTTCAGATTCTGTCAGTCTGACCATAAAACCTGTCGAAAGAAGACAATAGTTACATGCTGTAAATTGTTTATTCTTGAATGACAAATTTGATTCAACATCAGTGAAATTTTGTAACATATTCCATTAAGTTGCTCAATGAGAGTAACCTATTCTGAATACTTTGGATTACTTAATATATTGTCATGCATTGTACAACTACCTGAGTGTACTATTGCTGTGTGATTTATTACTAATACTGAAGGGTACTTGCATACCAAAACTAGATTTTTAAATCTTAATATAAAATGAGTAATAATAGGGTGGACATTAGGTAAGGCTGCACTTTTTTGCAGTGATCTCGTATCGAAAACCATTTCTGTATCAGTAATGAGCAGAGATGGGCAGTAACGCGTTACAAGTAACGCGTTACTGTAATCTGATTACTTTTTTCAAGTAACGAGTAAAGTAAGGGATTACTATTGCAAAAACGGTAATTAGATTACAGTTACTTTCCCGTAGGAATGCTGCGTTACTGCGTTACTAAAACCGTGATTTTTTGCGAGAATGTCTCACGACAGTGACGTAAGCGAGTGCGCCGTTAGTGACAACAGCTGTGTGCAGATCAACAATGGATCACATATCGATTGAGCGTGCAGCGTTTAAAGCGTGGAAGTACTGACCTTACTTTGAGTTTGATTCCATAAAAAGTGACAAAAACATTAGCGTCCGTTGTGCGTGGGAAGAAAACTTCTTTTTACAGTGAAAAAAAACCCTAAACTTCCAAGCAAGCACTGAGTGCGCAACGACGTAATGGGAAACTCACAGAGAAACTCGCGGATTCTTCAACTGACCGCGGCACACCTGCACCAGGGTAAACCTATGCCTACCGAAGTCCTGCTTTACAGGTGAAAATAGAGCAACAGGACTGCTGAGTCTTTGACTTTATTTATGTTCTGCTGTGTTTTACTTGCATCTATTTGAAAGAGTGAGTGTAAACACAAAAAACATTTTATTTTATGTGCTGGAATGTGTAGAAAATAGGTTTAAATGTTAAACTAATTTATTCAAGTCAGAGAATGTTGCATATAATTAAATTTTTGCTTGATGCATAAAGTTAAAAGATTAAAACTGATAAAACAAGTTAAAAAAAGAGACTTTTCCATTTGATTACATTTTGTATGATGGATTATGTAGAAAAAGTAGAATTGGGCTGAAAGATCTATCGCTTTATCACCTCTTCAGGTTGTAAATCGTGTTATTAAAAAGTAACTAAGTAACTAAGTAATTAATTACTTTTGAAAATAAGTAATCAGTAAAGTAACGGGATTACTTTTTTGTGGAAGTAATCAGTAATTAGTTACTGATTACTTTTTTCAAGTAACTTGACCAACACTGGTAATGAGTTTCCTTTTTGTACACTTTCAGAACTGCACATGATTATTTGCTGCTAGCAGGTTGTTATTGCAGCCTTCAGTAGACTTTAGTAATAAATTGCACAGCAATAGTACATTGAAGATACTGAAGTGGCACATAACCAGGGTAGTGACCACAACTAAAACAAGGTAGGTGCAGTAGGCTAACATTAGTTTTTAAAAAATAACTTACATGCAGCTGAGAGCAGGACATTAACAGGACGCTTAGATTAGAGCAGGTGTCTCAAACTGTGGACCACTACTGTCACTGTCATCTCATTGGAGGGTCACTTTAGTGTTCAAGTAGTACGAAAAAGACCAAAGAAACAAGGAAAAAACCCCCACAAATATTTCCTTAATGTAGTATTTGGTTTGTTTTTAATTTCAAATATTGTATAACAAGGCAAAACTGCAACTGCACACGCAAGTTTTTCTCACTCTTAACTGAAGCTTATCATTGAACTACTAAATAAATTGCTGCTCTCTTTTGGCCAGACACATGACAGCACTTCTGCTATCATTTTGATCATATTTAACAAAATAAAAATGCAGACATAAGTGTACACATTAGTTTTTGACTGCTAGTGAAAAATGTTTTCTTTTTGTTTGCACTCTCTTGTTACCTCGGCCATGTCCACGGCTCCAAACCGTAGTAAAGGGACCTCTGGCTAATACTTTGGGTTCCGTGTCCGGCTCGTAGCCGAAAACTAACTTTAGGTCGGCACTCCTCAACAAACACTCGTAGATTACTTAATTTAATAGACTACTCATACGATAAAAACATCGAAACCATAATATTATCTCTAGATGCAGAAAAAGCATTTGACAGAGTTAATTGGAAATTTTTATTCGCAACTTTACACAAATTTGGTTTTGGAAACTCTTTCATAAACTGGATAAGAATATTATACAATTCCCCAACGGCTCGTATCAGAACAAATGACCAGACATCCTCCAGCTTCTGTCTCCTGAGGGGCACCAGACAGGGATGCCCACTCTCCCCTTCACTTTTTGCAATTTTTATCGAACCTCTAGCAGCAGCATTTAGACAGGCTACAACAATTAAGGGCATAAAATGTAAGAACATAGAACATAAAATCAGTCTCTATGCGGATGATGTGTTGCTTTTTCTGCAAAACACACAAACCAACCTCTCTGAGGTAATTACTTTAATAAACTGGTTTTCAAGAGTTTCAGATTATTCAATTAACTGGCCAAAATCTACAGTTCTCCCCATTAACTGCTCCTTCCATAATTCTTCCTCTGCCCCACTGCAATCCGGAAATATTAAATATTTAGGTATTAATGTCTCTCCTAAGCTTTCAGACTTAACTAAACTAAACCACATCCCACTTCTAAAGAAAGTAGAAGGCGATCTGACTAGATGGAAATCTTTACCCATATCACTCATGGGAAGGGTCGCCACTATAAAAATGATGATCTTGCCAAAAATAAATTACTTATTTTTGATGATCCCTAACAAACCATCACAAGATTGGTTCAGATCTCTGGATTCATATATTTCCAAATTCCTTTGGAAAGATAAACCCCCGCGTATTAGCTTAAAAACGCTACAAAGAACCAAGGATAGAGGAGGATTAGATCTGCCTAATTTTCACCAATACTTCTTAGCCAACAGGCTTCAGTTCATCTCAGAATGGTTAAAACATACCTTCTTAGTTGAGCCCTGGCTAGATGTTGAACAGGCACTATGCAAGGATCTAGAGATTTCAGACCTACCATTTATTAGCTCAAACATCAAAAGACATGAATGCTTTAAAAGTATCAACATCAGCTTTTCTCTAACAGCATGGTGGGAGTTTCTAAAAATAACGGAGTCTTCATTAATCCCATGCAAACGTACACCTATCTGGAATAACCCTGACATATTACAAAACAATAATATGATTAATTTCCCAGAATGGAGTTGTAAAGGAATTAAATACTTAGAACATATATTAGAGGGAACAGAATTTATTCCATTTGACAGACTAGTTGAACAATATGGGATCAACAAGACAAGGTTTTTAGAATATCAACAAATTAAATCCATAGTAAAAAAGAAATTTAACCTCAGTCAAGTTGAATTACAAACACCACTAAGTGCGGCACATTTTCTTACTCTTAAATCCCCCAAATTATTATCTAAAATATACAGAACACTTTCTAAATTAGATGAATCAATATCCCTTCCTAATGCAAAGTGGGAAGCAGATTTATCAGTCAACCTAGACCAAAACTTCTGGTCTCAGATTTGCTTAAAAACTTTTAAATTAATTAAAAATCCCAGTCTGCAATTAATACAATACAAAATACTTCATAGAGTGCACTATACAGGTCATCGGATGTTCAAGATGGGCTTTACATCTTCCAACAACTGCTCACACTGTCAAGGCAATACACCAGACAATTACATCCACGCTCTTTGGTTCTGTCCACCAGTGCAAAAGTTTTGGCGCGAGATATGTGAAGACTTATCAAAGTGTCTGAAATGTAACATTCCAACTTCCCCCTTAGTGTGTCTACTGGGCAGCTTAGATAATGTCACTTCAGAAAAGAATATAGCCCATATGATCTTCACTGCCCTATGCATAGCCAAGAAAACAGTCCTCATGAACTGGAAAAATAAAAATAATCTTAATTCTAACCAATATAGAAATTATCTATTAGATTACATTAGTCTTGACACAGCCTCTGCCACCACATTAGATCAATTGCTCTGGGCCCCTTTTATCAGCTCCATCACCTAGTGGGGGTGGGGGGTCATAGTTTGGTCCCGCCTTCACTGTTGTGATTGGTGAGGGGGTAGGGACAGGCTTAGGGCGTCGGGGGGTTCCCCGGAGGCATCTTCCTTGGGGGGCTCAACCCGGGGTAGCGGTCACGTCCGGTTGGGGGCTCTGTTGGCTCTCAGGTGACTGTTTCCTCGCGGCTGCGTGCAGCGGGGCTAGGGGAGGGTCTGTGCTGACGGACGTGGGTTACTGACCTGGCAACCTGGCTGCCCCTGGGTGGGTCCGGGATGGGCGTGAGGTTCTGGGGCGCTCCGTCTCTGGGCTGGGGCCCGGGCCGGGCCTCGGGGGCTTGGGTCCTGGTGTGTTGCCGGGGTTGTGGGCGGGTGGGTGCATGGGGGCCCGGCCCTGGAGCAGGGTGCCGCCGGTGCGTCGAGCCGCCTGGGGGGCTCTTCATCTGGTGGGGGGGATGGTCACATCTTGCAGGAGCTTTCTTCTCTTCAGGAACTCTCTGCAGGAGGGGGAGATACAGGAGAGGTGGAGGAAGATCTCAGCCTGGGCGTTTACCGTCTTATGTAGTCTGGAAGATGTGTGGATGGTGGGGTGGGTGCAGTTTTCTCTGTGGTGGGGTTGGGTGGACTGTCCAGGGCTCTGTGGAGCCGGAGGGCGCTACTGCACTGGGCCCCGGTCTGATGGGCCTGGGCCCCCCTTCCCTGGCGGGTCGCGAAGAGTGGGAGTGCCTACTGGGGTCAGCGGGGGAGCTGGCCCCAGGGAGGGGTTACCTGCCCCTCCCTTCCTTCCCTCCCCATCTCCAGCTGCCTCCCTCTTCCCGCTCCTCCACAACCACTCACACATGCAGGGCCTTGGAGTGGGGGTATGTCACCAGGGTGCAGAGGAGGCTACCCCCCCCCCCTGTCCCCTTCTGGCTGCCTCTGCCTCAATTTTATCCCACAACTTAGACATTCACATTATTCACACTCTCATTACACATACATATAGGATCTTGGGGGTGGGCACAATCACGGAGTCCAAATTACCATCAGGGTGTATACCTCACCCCTGACGTCGTTGCCCACCTCTCAATTTTAAATACACTTAGTCATTGAGGGCTAGCAGGAGGGACTATGCGCTTACCTGCTGCTCCTTGGCAGGTAGCTCCATGCCCTCCTGGGTTTTAATTGCACCTTAGAACACATATGCATCAACACTACAATGAGCGGGTGGAGGGAGGTTTGGAGTCTTCTCCCACCCCCATTCTCTGCGGCCTGCTGGAGCGGGAGGGCTAGTAGGAGGAGTTGGCCGTCCGACTGCGGTCTGGGGTGTGGGGCCTCCCTGCTGCTGCGGAGTCGGGGTGGTCTGCCTCTCCCCACCGCAGGGAAAAGGGTAACACCACCTGGGTCTGGGTGCAATTCCCCCCTCCAGGGGCAAGGGTACCTAGACCCGGTTTGTAGAGTACGCTTGGGGAGTGTGATTGTGTGTACAGCGTCTCTTTATGTCTGTCTCCACGTTGGTTGAGTGTGGAGTGAGTGCATATGAGAGCATGAGGGTGGGAATGGATGTTTGTGTCTGTGTGTGCCCGTATGTCTGTGTCTATATGTCAGGTTGGGTATCAGACGCCACCTCTCTGGGGACACCTCAGGCCCTCCAAGGTTTGGAGGCCTATCTCCACCCACCACCACTTCCCCTGCCGGTGGCGGACTCCCTCAGGTGTCGGTGTGTTGGTGGTTCTTTGTATCTGGGGGTGGGCGTCCGGGTACACACCGGCTCACTCCTTGGCGGCCGCTTGTCGGGGCCTGGGGCCTGGGGCTCGCTCGGGCCCCTTTGGAGGTGGGGTGCCCCCGGCCTCTCGGCCTGGGGCTCGGTCACTCAGGCACAGCTGGGGGCCGGCGGAGCTCACGGGCGCGTCACTGCAACTCCCCCTGACTACTGCTCCGCGGCTGCTGGGCGAGCCCTCATCTGGGACTCTCCTCAGCTCTTACTGGAACAGTGGCGCGGCTGCCCCTCTGTTGATCTTCCATGGTCTCTTGTATTCTGGGGGCCTCTGGATGTCTGGAGTTTTGATCTCCTCCATACCCACTTCACACCCTGGAGGACGGGGCTGTGGCCCCCCCACACTCCCTAGCAGATCATTACATGGAGAAACCTTTGGAATGCAAGCATGCTGATCCACACAGGTATGCACACATGGGTATTCACAGACGCGGACTAAAGCTTTCTTGGCTGCTGCCTCAAAGCACACTGTGCGCTGTCTATCTTGCATGCTGCACAATATCGTTTATTATTTAGTAAATATTGATATCTATGACTAGCTAGTTTATTGTGATGGTGCTTTGTTTTCTCTATTATTATGTTGCTCTTTGTTGTTTGCTGTCTCCTCTGTTTGTTTTTTTTTTTGTTTGTTTGTTTTTTTTCTCCATACAGGTGACCCAGGAGTTCTTTTTTTTTTCTCTCTCTCTTCCCCCCCCTTCTCACCGTCTCTTCTCCCCTTTGGTTTTCTTTCTTTCTCTCCCCCTCTTTCTCTCATTCATTCCCCCTGTCCTATTTATTAAAAAAAAAAAAAAAAAAAATGACAAAGGATGAACTGAAGCTCTGCCATCACGTAATGTCGCATACTGCTGTTTCTGATGTCATTTAAAAAAGAAAAAAAAAAAAGAAAACTAACTTTAGTGTCTTTGTCAATTTTGCTAGCAAGAGGCAGAGAGAGGCGTTGAAAGGCTGCTCCTACTTTGGAGGAAAACACGAACACAGTGTACAGCTGAGTCTTAATAGCTTACTTACAACTGGGCTCCTCAGGCACTCTTTTGGGCTGCAGTGGTTATTATTATATTTACATGCTTCCATCTCCTGTTTCTGGTCGGTGACAACTCGTACTTTTTGACTAGAGAGGGGCAGTCCCACACATTCTCCCTGCAGCACAGACTACACTGCCCATGAGGCTACATTCTTTAGGGCTATACCTGTAACACTTTGCTCATATTGCCTTCACATTAAAACATTTTTTGAATAATCATTTTTTAAAAATATTTCTTCACGTCATTATGCGAGCCGCAAGTAGAGGTGACATGGGCCACAAGATCGAGACCCAGGCATTAGAGCCTCTTAATGTGTGTTTTGTTTGGGTTTCCACCAGCGTGGAATTATCAAAAGTAGAGAGAGCTTAGCTTAACATATGAAACAGGAAAAGACCACCGTCCAGTCCATTTATTTCAACAAAGTAACTGTGTTCTGATTATCACCTTTTTAAACAGTAACTGTAATGGAATACAGTTACTCATATTTTGCATTTTAAATATGTAATGCCGGTACATGTATTCCATTACTCCCCAACACTGCCTGTCCATAAAGCGATAAAAAGAAGCATTCCTGTTTTTATGGCCATTATGTTAAACTGCGTGAGCCATTGTCTCTGTCAACCTCTCTGCAGCTAAAGTAAGTTTAAGACGTCCAGGTTTTGCATTGACTCCTCCTCACAGGTTTTTAGGAAGTACCTACTTCAACCACTGAATACAGCACTATAAATGATGCACGAATGACATGTTCTTGTTACTTTTATTTCTTTTTTTTTTTTTTATAAATGACATCAGAAACAGCAGTATGCGACATTACGTGATGGCAGAGCTTCAGTTCATCCTTTGTCATTTTTTTTTTTTTTTTTTTTTTTTAATAAATAGGACAGGGGGAATGAATGAGAGAAAGAGGGGGAGAGAAAGAAAGAAAACCAAAGGGGAGAAGAGACGGTGAGAAGGGGGGGGGAAGAGAGAGAGAAAAAAAAAAAAAGAACTCCTGGGTCACCTGTATGGAGAAAAAAAAAAACAAACAAAAAAAAACAAACAGAGGAGACAGCAAACAACAAAGAGCAACATAATAATAGAGAAAACAAAGCACCATCACAATAAACTAGCTAGCCATAGATATCAATATTTACTAAATAATAAACGATATTGTGCAGCACGCAAGATACACAGCGCACAGTGTGCTTTGAGGTAGCAGCCAAGAAAGCTTTAGTCCGCGTCTGTGAATACCCATGTGTGCATACCTGTGTGGATCAGCATGCTTGCATTCCAAAGGTTTCTCCATGTAATGATCTGCTAGGGAATGTGGGGGGGCCACAGCCCCGTCCTCCAGGGTGTGAAGCGGGTATGGAGGAGATCAAAACTCCAGACATCCAGAGGCCCCCAGAACACAAGAGACCATGGAAGACCAACAGAGGGGCAGCCGCGCCACTGTTCCAGTAAGAGCTGAGGAGAGTCCCAGATGAGGGCTCGCCCAGCAGCCGCGGAGCAGAAGTCAGGGGGAGTTGCAGTGACGCGCCCGTGAGCTCCGCCGGCCCCCAGCTGCGCCTGAGTGACCGAGCCCCAGGCCGAGAGGCCGGGGGCACCCCCACCTCCAAAGGGGCCCGAGCGAGCCCCAGGCCCCAGGCCCCGACAAGCGGCCGCCAAGGAGTGACCCGGTGTGTACCCGGACGCCCACCCCCAGACACAAAGAACCACCAACACACCGACACCTGAGGGAGTCCGCCACCGGCAGGGGAAGTGGTGGTGGGTGGAGATAGGCCTCCAAACCTTGGAGGGCCTGAGGTGTCCCCAGAGAGGTGGCGTCTGATACCCAACCTGACATATAGACACAGACATACAGGCACACACAGACACAAACATCCATTCCCACCCTCATGCTCTCATATGCACTCACTCCACACTCAACCAACGTGGAGACAGACATAAAGAGACGCTGTACACACAATCACACTCCCCAAGCGTACTCTACAAACCGGGTCTAGGTACCCTTGCCCCTGGAGGGGGGAATTGCACCCAGACCCAGGTGGTGTTACCCTTTTCCCTGCGGTGGGGAGAGGCAGACCACCCCGACTCCGCAGCAGCAGGGAGGCCCCACACCCCAGACCGCAGTCGGACGGCCAACTCCTCCTACTAGCCCTCCCGCTCCAGCAGGCCACAGAGAATGGGGGTGGGAGAAGACTCCAAACCTCCCTCCACCCGCTCATTGTAGTGTTGATGCATATGTGTTCTAAGGTGCAATTAAAACCCAGGAGGGCATGGAGCTACCTGCCATGGAGCAGCAGGTAAGCGCATAGTCCCTCCTGCTAGCCCTCAATGACTAAGTGTATTTAAAATTGAGAGGTGGGCAACGACGTCAGGGGTGAGGTATACACCCTGATGGTAAATTGGACTCCGTGATTGTGCCCACCCCCAAGATTCTATATGTATGTGTAACTAGAGTGTGAATAATGTGAATGTCTAAGTTGTGGGATAAAATTGAGGCAGAGGCAGCCAGAAGGGGACAGGGGCGGGGGGGGGGGTAGCCTCCTCTGCACCCTGGTGACATACCCCCACTCCAAGGCCCTGCATGTGTGGGTGGTTGTGGAGGAGCGGGAAGAGGGAGGCAGCTGGAGATGGGGAGGGAAGGAAGGGAGGGGCAGGTAACCCCTCCCTGGGGCCAGCTCCCCCGCTGACCCCAGTAGGCACTCCCACCCTCCGCGACCCGCCAGGGAAGGGGGGGCCCAGGCCCATCAGACCGGGGCCCAGTGCAGTAGCGCCCTCCGGCTCCACAGAGCCCTGGACAGTCCACCCAACCCCACCACAGAGAAAACTGCACCCACCCCACCATCCACACATCTTCCAGACTACATAAGACGGTAAACGCCCAGGCTGAGATCTTCCTCCACCTCTCCTGTATCTCCCCCTCCCGCAGAGAGTTCCTGAAGAGAAGAAAGCTCCTGCAAGATGTGACCATCCCCCCCACCAGATGAAGAGCCCCCCAGGCGGCTCGACGCACCGGCGGCACCCTGCTCCAGGGCCGGGTCCCCATGCACCCACCCGCCCACAACCCCGGCAACACACCAACCAGGACCCAAGCCCCCGAGGCCCGGCCCGGGCCCCAGCCCAGAGACGGAGCTCCCCCAGAACCTCACGCCCATCCCGGACCCACCCAGGGGCAGTCAGGTTGCCAGGTCAGTAACCCACGTCCGTCAGCACAGACCCTCCCCTAGCCCCGCTGCACGCAGCCGCGAGGAAACAGTCACCTGAGAGCCAACAGAGCCCCCAACCGGACGTGACCGCTACCCCGGTTTGAGCCCCCCAAGGAAGATGCCTCCGGGGAACCCCCCGACGCCCTAAGCCTGTCCCTACCCCCTCACCAATCACAACAGTGAAGGCGGGACCAAACTATGACCCCCCACCCCCACTAGGTGATGGAGCTGATAAAAGGGGCCCAGAGCAATTGATCTAATGTGGTGGCAGAGGCTGTGTCAAGACTAATGTAATCTAATAGATAATTTCTATATTGGTTAGAATTAAGATTATTTTTATTTTTCCAGTTCATGAGGACTGTTTTCTTGGCTATGCATAGGGCAGTGAAGATCATATGGGCTATATTCTTTTCTGAAGTGACATTATCTAAGCTGCCCAGTAGACACACTAAGGGGGAAGTTGGAATGTTACATTTCAGACACTTTGATAAGTCTTCACATATCTCGCGCCAAAACTTTTGCACTGGTGGACAGAACCAAAGAGCGTGGATGTAATTGTCTGGTGTATTGCCTTGACAGTGTGAGCAGTTGTTGGAAGATGTAAAGCCCATCTTGAACATCCGATGACCTGTATAGTGCACTCTATGAAGTATTTTGTATTGTATTAATTGCAGACTGGGATTTTTAATTAATTTAAAAGTTTTTAAGCAAATCTGAGACCAGAAGTTTTGGTCTAGGTTGACTGATAAATCTGCTTCCCACTTTGCAGTAGGAAGGGATATTGATTCATCTAATTTAGAAAGTGTTCTGTATATTTTAGATAATAATTTGGGGGATTTAAGAGTAAGAAAATGTGCCGCACTTAGTGGTGTTTGTAATTCAACTTGACTGAGGTTAAATTTCTTTTTTACTATGGATTTAATTTGTTGATATTCTAAAAACCTTGTCTTGTTGATCCCATATTGTTCAACTAGTCTGTCAAATGGAATAAATTCTGTTCCCTCTAATATATGTTCTAAGTATTTAATTCCTTTACAACTCCATTCTGGGAAATTAATCATATTATTGTTTTGTAATATGTCAGGGTTATTCCAGATAGGTGTTCGTTTGCATGGGATTAATGAAGACTCCGTTATTTTTAGAAACTCCCACCATGCTGTTAGAGAAAAGCTGATGTTGATACTTTTAAAGCATTCATGTCTTTTGATGTTTGAGCTAATAAATGATAGGTCTGAAATCTCTAGATCCTTGCATAGTGCCTGTTCAACATCTAGCCAGGGCTCAACTAAGAAGGTATGTTTTAACCATTCTGAGATGAACTGAAGCCTGTTGGCTAAGAAGTATTGGTGAAAATTAGGCAGATCTAATCCTCCTCTATCCTTGGTTCTTTGTAGCGTTTTTAAGCTAATACGCGGGGGTTTATCTTTCCAAAGGAATTTGGAAATATATGAATCCAGAGATCTGAACCAATCTTGTGATGGTTTGTTAGGGATCATCAAAAATAAGTAATTTATTTTTGGCAAGATCATCATTTTTATAGTGGCGACCCTTCCCATGAGTGATATGGGTAAAGATTTCCATCTAGTCAGATCGCCTTCTACTTTCTTTAGAAGTGGGATGTGGTTTAGTTTAGTTAAGTCTGAAAGCTTAGGAGAGACATTAATACCTAAATATTTAATATTTCCGGATTGCAGTGGGGCAGAGGAAGAATTATGGAAGGAGCAGTTAATGGGGAGAACTGTAGATTTTGGCCAGTTAATTGAATAATCTGAAACTCAGCACAGACTACACTGCCCATGAGGCTACATTCTTTAGGGCTATGCCTGTAACACTTTGCTCATATTGCCTTCACATTAAAACATTTTTTGAATAATCATTTTTTAAAAATATTTCTTCACGTCATTATGCGAGCCGCAAGTAGAGGTGACATGGGCCACAAGATCGAGACCCAGGCATTAGAGCCTCTTAATGTGTGTTTTGTTTGGGTTTCCACCAGCGTGGAATTATCAAAAGTAGAGAGAGCTTAGCTTAACATATGAAACAGGAAAAGACCACCGTCCAGTCCATTTATTTCAACAAAGTAACTGTGTTCTGATTATCACCTTTTTAAACAGTAACTGTAATGGAATACAGTTACTCATATTTTGCATTTTAAATATGTAATGCCGGTACATGTATTCCATTACTCCCCAACACTGCCTGTCCATAAAGCGATAAAAAGAAGCATTCCTGTTTTTATGGCCATTATGTTAAACTGCGTGAGCCATTGTCTCTGTCAACCTCTCTGCAGCTAAAGTAAGTTTAAGACATCCAGGTTTTGCATTGACTCCTCCTCACAGGTTTTTAGGAAGTACCTACTTCAACCACTGAATACAGCACTATAAATGATGCACGAATGACATGTTCTTGTTACTTTTATTTCTTTGTATTTCCCAGTGATGGCTATCACAACAGGATTGGCATTTATGTGTTATTTTTCCTTCCATTTAAGCTCAGATTGGTTTGATTTTTTATTAATTATATAAAAGAAAAAACTTTATTTAATAATTGTATACAGTGAATCATTTATACATAAATACATTTTGTGTTTTAATGGCCAAATGGATTGTATTCCTTTACCAATGAACTGATCCTGAAACAATCTGTGGCTTATTATGAATAATTGAATAATGCTCAGGATGAGGTTATAATGGGGGGTCAAAGGGTCACAGAAATGAGAGTCTAAAAGGCACAAAGATAGAATACATAGAGGTTGTGTCCAAATTCATGGGCTGCATCCTCCTGAGGACCCAGCCTCCGCGGTCTACGTGGGCCAGGTCCTCAGAAGGTCGGGTAGGCCGGAAGTAAACGGCTGTGAAATTGAACGGTCTAGCCTTGTGATTAGCGTCACCGCTGTCTCAGTGGAGTTCAATAAACTCAGCCGTCTGCTCCTTGCTATCTAAAATATAACAGGACACTGGCGTAAATTCTCGACCATCTCACACTTCTGTTTAATCAGTTTTCTGTTTGACGTTTAGTCAGCTGTGTAAAAACCAAGGAGGAACCCACCCGGGGGATTAATAAAGTTTTATTTTATCTAATCTAATCTAATAACTTTAATCTCAGCCAAACCGATTTACTCATGAACAAATAAAACACTGAAAAAAGCCCAACAATAACATTTTAAGGTTGTCTAAGTGACTTATATATTACGTTTAACCCGAGCAGCGAAAGTCCGCGGTGATCTGAAAATGATGTGCTGGGAGTTGTGCCGTTCTTGGCCGCATCAGTGACCCTCGAGCTCCCGGCTAGCTGTCGAGCTGGTGGGTAGCAGACGTCTCCAAAAACGTCGAAGCACTTTTGCAAATATGTGATATCTTGATAAACCGAGCAGGTATTTGATGTTTACACAGCTACTTTCTCGCCTGAAAATATGTTAAACGTTTATTTTGTGACCCAGAAAGATTAGTATGAGTAATTTTAAAACTTAGTAGCGGCCGCCATTGTTGGAAACTGGAGTTTGGCTGGGCCGCGCTATGAATTCTGGGATATGGTAGGCCACGAAGGACACACCCGACCCATCCTTCAAATTCGGGGAAAAGGAGGACGCATTTGTCGGCTGCATTCGGAGGAGTCTACGAATTTGGACAGCCTTCAGCGCGTCGCTGTGACGTAATCGGTCTACAAATGCAGCCTCAGGAGGATGCAGCCCATGAATTTGGACACGACAAGCGACTACAACTGCAGGAATTGAAGGCACTTTGGCATGCATAAGGGAGTGAAGAAAATAGGTGGACCACAATCATAACAGGATTGAGCTTAACTGGGTGGGAAAACTGAAGTGAAGAATCTGTGGAAATACTGAACTGTCCTTAAGTGAATCTTTGTAGTGTGTTGCAGATCCAGTATGTGCCATTCCAATCCACTCCAGTCCTTTTCCTGCAGGCTGTCTGATCCAGGCTGTGTAGTAGCTCCCTGCAGAATAAGAGACCTGACAGGTGATGGTGAGATGCTGACCTGGCTGATCAATCACAGAGGGTGTCTATGTCAGCTGTTCACACTTCATACCTGTTTAAAAAGAAAATGTTTTGTGACAAATTACAGTTTGTTACAAAAAAATACTGCTGAATGTTAAAGACACTCATATGAAATGGCTAAGAGCAATAACAGAGCTACAGAAAACATGTTTTTTGATGAACATATCATGACGTGAACTCCATGCCACAGTCTGAAGCGTTTATAATAACAGAGGAAGGCAATGAGTTTGCATACCAAGGCATAAAGCATTCATTAGGATCTAAATAAAGCCTGATGAAAAAACTGCCTCTTTTGGACATTATGAAAACATGTTTGGGAAATGTACATATGAGATTCTAATTTCATAACTCACTCAGATGTAAGGCATAAATTTAAAAAGAGGACTTGTGTTTAGTATTTTTATTGTGTATTTAAGTTTAAGTCCAAGGATTAAAGGTGAAAAAGCACTATGAGTATTATTTCTGTTAATGTTATACTTGACTGCTGTTACACACACACATAAACATACACTCAGATACTTGCTGTACTTCAGAAATAATAAAATTAAATCTTTAGTTTGCTGTAAACAGTATAAACAATAGCCTGAAAGAAACATTTAAAAGAGACTCCAATCCCATTTTCTTCAGAGTCACCGTATCGAGTCCAGTCACTGTGGTTCTCGAGCATGGTACCAAATAGAACATTACTTTTTCAAACTGTTTCTCTGCAGATACATCTGCTGTTTGCTGTTGTCTCTGGAGATGTAAAAACAGCCTTGAGCCAACTGAGAATAGCATGTGTTAGTAACCTTTCAGTAAAATGGCAAGTCCAAAAGGACCAGATTAGATTGCCACTCATTGGCAACTGCTGAATGTAAATCCAGAACCTGTACATGTTAATCTTTCAGATTCTGCAGGCACTAAGCACTGATTCTATCAGGGTCTCACCATCAACACCTGTCAAAAACTGAAAATAGTCCCTTGCTGTAAGCTGGTCCGTTTTTACTTTCAAATTCAAATCAGAATCAGTAAAACGCTTTATGTATTATTTCACGTTTTAGCGCTGACTTCTCACAGAAGAAACAGAATTCGAATAAACTTGCGAAAAATGTTCTCATCATTATAATTTATTTCTTTGTTATTAAGTAATTATTCATTGTTTAATCATTCTTTGGTGGATCAAACATGTTTGCGTCAACCCTTCTATATTTTAAAAGACACACATGGATTTTTCAGCCTTCTTAATTACATTTACAGTATTTAATCAGAATTTTTTCTGAAATTTACTGTTGACTATTAATAATTTATTTTGAACCTACAGGACTGTAGGTTGTGTGAGTCTGATCGTGTGAGTAGCTTGTGTGTGCAGAGGAACTGCTCTTCTTTGGGATGAATAAATCTCAAAGAAGGGATTTATTCATCCCAAAGAATCTGAGTCCAATAGGAACATTAACCCCAAACTGGAAGAGTGGCTCCTTTAACCACTCATTCGATTAAATTCTCCTGTATCATTTTCTTGGTTTAGTTCCCATAGTTTGAAGATTTAGTTTCTTTTGTATTTTGTGTTCAGGCTTTTGTACGTAGGTTTCAGCCTAACAAACAGCTCATCTTTTGTGAAAGCTCTCTTGCCTCTAAATGCCTGCAATCGACTCCTCCCCATTCACACTGTGTATGATCATCCTGAAGACCTTGAAAGTTCTCTGCTTTTATAAAATACCTAAAAAAACCCAAACAAAAAAAACACTTAGAATCTCCACACATTCAAACAATTTACCATTGTTGTAATGTCACTCAGATACTCAAAGTTACTGTTAATGATTTTCAGCTTACCTGTGTTTCCAGGCTCATCATTTGCTTACGGTAAACTAAGTCACATGGCTGTTTCAGTGTTTTTGCACAGCTGTTCTTCTGTTTTTTGTCACTGTGCAGTGACGGGCACAGAAGTAAACAGCTGAATCATCAGCTGTCAGGCTGTTGATCTCAAGATACTGTCTGCTGCTGGAGTCTTCTTCAGTCATGATGAAACGAGTTTGAAAAGAACTGGCATAGCTAGGAGAATTATTGCCTGTGCTCATATACCCAATCCAATCCAGAGCTCTGCCTGGCCTCTGTCGTATCCAGTGAATATTGTAGCTTGTCAAGCTATAACCAGAAATGATACATAACATACTCTCTTTCTCCAGGTTTTTTCACCTCAGAGGGAGACTGATCCAGTTTGATCTCACTCCAAACTCCTGTAAGTAAAAATCAAAAAGTGTGATGATCATGAATCTGATTTATGTTCATGTTTTAAAGAATAAATACTTTTCCTACCTTGGAGAAAAAGAAATGAATAATAAACTCCAAAGAATCATATATTCCATAATTCAGAACACTTAATTATCTGAGTGTTTGTATAGTTAAAAAGTGTCCAAGATGTTGGTTGAGAGTTTGATGTGACATGTAAATAAAGAAGCTACTTTGCATAGACCTCCCTCTACATAAACCATTTCTTATTAAAAAAAATTAGACAATGCCATACAATACTGAGTCGTCTCTGTTTTCTACGTCCAATAATCTGCACATAAGACATAAACACTATTTCAAAGTCTCACTCCCACTTTTTGTACTGACGAAGTGTTCTCACTGGGATTTATTGCACATTTTCTTCTAACACAAGTTCTTTTAAAACAAATGGTGCCATTATGTCTTATACTTATAAAAAATGTAAGAACTATTAACTAGAGATGGACCGATCCGATATTATGTATCAATATCGGTCCGATACTGACCTAAATTACTGGATTGGATATCGGAGAGAAATAAAAAATATAATCCGATCCATTAAATATCACAAAAGCACCTCACAAAACTAGCAATGTAACCCAGCTCATAACCTTAGCATGTCGGAGCAGTGTGCGTCTTGTGATAGAGCGGCTGTGGCATGCGAGACCTGTCGGCGGTCTGGTTGAGCATTTGGAGCCTCGCTAAATGCTGCCAAACCAGCATTTCATCTCGGGGAAAGCTATCCCAGAGAAGTAAAGCAAGTGTGTAAGTTCATCTCTGAATGTTTGTAAAGCATTCCCACATTAAGCTTAACAATACAGAAATATATGGAGCAACTGCCTCTTCTCTCTCTCCCTCTCCTGTTGCTACTTCAATCATGAAACTGATCAATAATCGGCTTTTCTGTCGCGAGTCCGTCTCTCTTCTTTGTTTTTGGCCCACTTTGCGCCAGAAAGAGAAAACCAGCGGCTGAACAACAGCAGCACGTTTAAGTTTGATAAGCTGTTGTTAGAATTTATTTAATATTACTTTCTACACCAGGATCCTTTTCTAAGTAGCTGACAGCTGGTAACTGTGCAGGAGCGGGTCTAGCATGGTTTTGCCAGAAATCCATTATTGTATGTAGTAACTATTAAGTCAAATGTATAATCTAGAAAGCTACAGTACTTTTTCATTTGCAATTCTGTTGAAGAGAGATGTTGAATCTATTTAATTATTGTAGAAAAATTATTGACTTCCGTGCATTTTTTTTTTTTACACGTGCTTTAAATTAAAGTTGATTATGTCAATTAATCATTATGAGGGGTTGTTCCTTATTTTTTTGTTTTTTGCTTGGAGTTGGCATTTATTATACCATTTATTAGTTAGGTTGTATAATATTTCCACTAAGTACTCTACTAAGTACTAAAATACCAGAATAGGGAGGATGGAGTAGGTTTAAGTTTATCAGATTGATCAGTGTTGCTGAACAGTGTATTTTTTGCATACAGGTTTAACAGAATAGCATTGGTGGGTTTTTTTTAAAAACTTGATTATGAACTTATACAAAATGCAGCAAGATATTAAAAAAAATATTTTATTGATAATGAAATACCCTATATCGGATTTATATCCGTATTGGCAGATATCCAAATTTATGATTTCGGTATTGGACATAAAAAAGTGGTATCGTGCCATCTCTACTATTAACAAATGTTTTTAAGCCAGTCACTTACTCATAGTTATGTATTTAGTCTTTCCAGACTAATTTCAATTGAGCATTATTACTTCATATTGAAATAATAACTTGTTTTTCTCTTTTGCATGTGAAGAGTAAAATCATTGAAGTCAAATGGATACTTGAAGTTTTTGTGCAGCTGTTCCTCTGTTCTCTGCCTCGGTGTTTTTACAGGCACAGAATGAAAGAGCAGAGTCTTCTGCTGAGGTAGTAGTTATATATGTACATATGATAATACTTCTAAAATAAAATCTATAGAACTGTCAATCTCTTTTCCTCACACTTTTCTCAGTGGAATTCACTGTTTATTTCACCTTCTAATCTCAATCAGATCCTTTCGAAACAATTAATTGATTTAAAAAAAACAACAACAGAAAACAAGAACTTATTGTCTTTTTACACCGCATTAAATATATAGTTTTAAAGGTCCAAATATTCCCTGCTGATGGTAAAAAGAGGAACTAATTTTTGTATGGCATTTCAACTGCTTTCTCTCACTGTGTCTCTCGGGCACAGTAATAAACTGCTGTGTCTTCAGTCTTCAAACTGTTCATCCGCAGATAGGTTCTAGAGATGATGAATCTACCCTGGACTGACAGGGAATAATAGGTGGGATAACCCAAAGTGCCTATGTAAGCAACCCACTCTAGTCCTTTTCCCGGAGCCTGTCTGACCCAAACCATAGGGTAGCTGCTGAATGTGAATCCAGAGGCTGCACAGGTCAGTCTGTGGGATTCTCCTGGTCTTTTAGTAACTGGTTCAGATTCTGTCAGAGTCTGACCATCAACACCTGTCAGAATAGGACAATAGTTACATGCTGTAAAATTGTTTATCCTTGAAAGACAAATTTGATTCAGCATCAGTGAAAGGTCTCACCTGCCCATAAAGCAATAAAAAGAAGCATTCCTGTTTGTATGGCCATCATGTTAAACTGTGTGAACAATTGTCTCTGTCAACCCCTCTGCAGCTAAAGTAGGTTTAAGACATCCAGGTTTTGCATTGACTCCTCCTCACAGGGTTTTTTAAACAATGCTCTTGTTCTACAAACCCCAAACTTTTATTAGATTACAGGTACCAGCTACAAATGGCTTATTTTTTTAATGTAGCTTCTCACTGTAAAGGTTTTATTATTGTATGTTATAATTGCTCTTTATAATTGAGATTATTTACTATCATTACATTCAATTGCATTTCGGTTTCTCTCTGTAAAATTTAAATGAGAAATTTTAATCACAATACAGACAGTAAGAAAAGCTTGACATTTATATTATGGTCTTTTTTTTCATAGTTTTCAGGTTCAAGCACATGTGTGAGTGTGAGCATACGTTGTGTCACATAAGACCTGTTTATATTTGCAGTGTGTGTAAACAAAATATTAATATTAATTAATGTAAAAAAAAATTATATTAATACTTTTAAATCAAATTATAAAATGAAATTTTTTAAGACTGCCTGTGCTCATATACCCAATCCACTCCACTGCTCTTCCTGGTCTCTGTCATATTCAGCCAATATTGCAACTCCTTGGGCTGTAGCTCATCCCGCAGATTATTTTTTAATGTTCAAACAGACATGTCTACAGGAATACTGGCTGTTAGGTAAGAGAAAAAATCAGCATCAAATGCTCCCATAATCAGATGTCTATCCTAGGAGCTACTTTATTTGTTCACCTTGAAAATTATTATTCATTATTCATTCTCCACACTGACCAGCTGAGTCACTGAAATCAAATAATAGTTACAGACAAGCACAACCACACTATAACTTTGCAAATGTAGGATGATCCGTGACAATGACATCTTCAACCATAACTTTGTGAATGTCTTCATCACAACTGTACATGATGAAATGCTGAAATAATTTGTTGATTGGTTTGTTGTTTAGAAGTATTAGATAGTGACATACTTATCAGTAATCTATACTATAAGTGATAATGACAATGTGTGTTTTATTGATTTTTAAAAGCATATACGTTCTTATTTTTTAGTGTGTTGGAAATTGTGTTTATGTTGTCTTTAATGGGCTTAAGTCTGTTCATGGGCATGCCAAACTCTCTGTTTTGATGATGAAGCTAGTGTGAGTTTAATAGGAGCTTCTCTAAAATGGTCAACATATCTGATTTAATTTGTTCACTGACTTTTGCTAACTTAACAATACAACAAAATTGTTGCTACACATTTGAAACCTAAATTCAAACAAGGTGACACTGGGCAAGAGATATTGTGTTACTATATAATGATGGCATTTTTTTTTACCATGAACTTTAAAAATGTTGGACAAAGACCCTGAGTTTAGCAAATATTCCCTGGTGTTGGGAAATAGAGGAAGTAGTTTTTGTATGGCATTTCTATTGCTCCCTCTCACTGTGTCCCTCGGGCACAGTAATAAACTGCTGTGTCCTGAGTCTTCAAACTGTTCATCTGTAGATAGAGTTTACTGCTGGAATCATCTCTGGAGATGGTGAATCTACCCTGGACTGACTGGGAGTAAGATGTAGCATAACTATTACTTGAAGTGTGTATAAAAGCAGTCCACTCCAGTCCTTTTCCAGGAGCCTGTCTGACCCAAACCATCCAGTAGTCTCTGAATGTGAATCCAGAGGCTGTGCATGTCAATCTGTGAGATTCTCCAGGTCTTGTAAACACTGATTCAGATTCTGTCAGAGTCTGACCATCAACACCTGGTAAGACATAGACAAATAAATAAATAAATAATGAACTATTCTCCAAATAATTAATGTTAAATCAAGAACAGGGGAAATCCTCACCTGCCCACCAAATAACTGAAAGGAGCAGTCTTGTCTGGTAATCCATGATACAGTACTACAAAGTGCCCAGAGTTGTCTGTTATCTTCTCCAACAGATGGATAAGTAGTGGTAGAATATGTTTGTTTTGCATAGACTCCGCCTTACTTACTGAGGAGTTTTCACAATTTTTCAAGTGACTTTGTCAGACAGGTTAACCTCATATCTGAATTTCACTCCAAATAAACTTGTTCAGCCACTATAATTCTGACTCAGAAAACACAACCATCAATAACACACTGACCCAAAAACGTTAACAGCTGGAAGTGAAGCTGGTTATAAAGCAATGTAAATGTATCTTTGTGGTTTGAATAATGTGAGAGATAAATCAGTCTTGCAGTTCTGCTGTTGAAAGAATGATGGTTTAATCTGCAAACACCCTACTGGCTTTGTGAAATAACTGGAAGAAGAAGGATAACAATGAGTGCAATAGAAAATGAACCTGTCACGGCTGGAAGCCAAAATATGGAGTGGACCCAAAAACAGATTCAAGCTGAGAAACAGAACTTTGACATGAACAAGGGTTTTATTTACAACAACGTGACGGTACAAGATGATGAAGATAGAAACTGTGAAATACAACAACTGTGAACTAAGAGCTAAGTGAGACATGCTATGACCTATGAATTCAGAAGGTGGCATGGAGCACTATGTACAAGGACTTTACCACGTTGTTTAACTAGATTGCCACAGAACATGAACGGTGGTCGACGGGACTTGGCGAGGGGCACAGTGGTACGAGAGAGGGTGGTGGAGAGGCATTGGTTGCAGGTGGGGTCATGCAAGAGGGAGGAAGCAGGATGAGGCCTGGGTGAGTCCAGTGGAATAGTGATCCAGGATTCCAAAGCAGAGTAGGCAGGGAGGCAAGTAAGTGAGACTGGAGAACACAGAGTTTTACCAGCGATTGGAGCACAATGGAGTCCAGCGTCCAGGTGAGCAAGGCTATTGCAAGTTTGTATTGTGAGTCAGGAAACAATTGGGAAGACAAGAACACTAAGGTGAGTACAGAGAACAATGAGCACTGCAAGAGACATGGGGCCAAACACTAATGTGGGTTAGCAGACAATCTGGCGATGGCTGGTTGTGGACGCTGGTCTTAAATATAGCTGGCTTAATCAGTCTCAGGCGGCACTCTGGGGAGGAACAGGCACTGTGTAAATTTATAATGACTCACCCAGACTATGACAGAACCTAAAGACATTCATAGTAGCTGATGCATCTCATTGCAAAGATGCTTGCAAAATATTTTTTGTTTTTTAGAAGAGACAACAGGGCACAGCTGTCAGACATCAAAAAAGAATTAAAGAGAGCAAATGATTGCTTTTATTCAGGTACTAGGTGGCATCACAATGATTGAAGCAGGTACTTAAGTGGCAAAGTAATCTGGAGGAGAGTGACTGTTTATCCATAGCAGAAAGGAAAGGATTGTAATAACTATTAGATTTTTATGACTGAACAATGTGACTTCTATTTTTTTTTTTTTTTTTTTGTTATTTAGTTTTAGAAAGTATGTGCCATCCAACAGATAACATCACTGACACAGTCTAAAACAGAAGATTATTTAGGTTCACTATGTTAGAAGCTGTTTTTAAGTATAGCACTTTGTTTTCACATAGCAGAGAAAAGAGCCATTGTGACACTCATAATTCATTGTAGGGAAAGCATGATGAAAGAAAACCTAAAATTTAATAATGCAGTATACTATAGTTAGCATGAAATGAAGATAATGACACATTGACTCTCTTTTTAAAATGCTGCATTTGGATGTAAATTAATTAAACTCACACTCTCTCCTCTGTCACCTGCCAAACAGTCGCTGGTTACCAGCTTCTGTGCTGTGCAATGCTGATTAGGATCTCTGAAAGATGGTATTTACAAACATAAAAGCAAAGACTTGGGTAGAAATCAGTTTTACAGAAACTATTGATGAGTTCCTTCTGTTCATTTTTTGATTGTTTTAGTAACTTGCTTGGAGATGCAATGAAAAGAGTGTCACATTTTTTCAGATAAGATGCTCCTGCACACACATTTTAATAATAATAGAAAAACAAATAATATTGGTGATTTTTCTATAGTGTTTAATGTTGCTAACACAGATTACAACTAGAAGTGCCATGTTCAAGGGCTTTTTGTAATACATTATGATATTGTTTTTAGCCACACTTTGAAACGATGTTTTGAAAATTATGTGATTTTTTTTTTTCAAACACAAGTTATTCATCCTTGTTTAGATACAGGTGTGTGTGTGTGTGTGTGTGTGTGTGTGTGCAGAATATATTAAATGCAACATTTATTATTCATCTATTGTTTTACTTTCTGTACCTGTTTTCTATAGTGGTGTCATACAAATGTACTTTACTTTAGCAAATGTGTTACAGATTTTAACAGCAACATTTATTCATACATTGTTTTACTTTCTTATTTACTTTTTATAATATCAAATACAAATGCAAATACACTTAGCTTTGATTAAACATGATTTGGAGATTTTTGTGGACAAACCTTTTGTTGTTCTCTCTGTTTGCAAATGTCAGACACAAAAAAACAGAGCTGCTTTGAAACTTTAACATATTCACTTCTTCTTTAGTAAAACAAGAAGAAAATAAGTTTTTTTTTGAAAAGGCAGCATTTACAATAACTAAAGGACTGTTGAATTTACTCTGTTGTTGCTCGAAACTAATAACGTCAAAATTTAAAAAAAAAAATTAAAAACAATTGATCATTTCTTGTGCATAAACAAATAATATAAATCCCAATGGAGGATGCTTACTAAAAGATAAACGATTCAATGGGCCTTCTTTTTTCCTTAGAAAAATTTTAAATGTATTTGTGCAGTTGTACTGCTAACAGACGAGATTGTGTAGTATGTAAACTTTGGTTTGTTGTTTCTGGTTTGCATAAAGTACCCTTGATGTTTTCGGTTTCTGCAGATGTGTGAGAACGAAGCTCTAACGTGATACTATAGGGAAATAGCTTCTGAGGAACTGAAACTGTGTGTGAAAGCATGGTAGCCTTATGAGCTAATGAATATGCATGTGACCAGAGACAAATAAATATGTTATGTTATTTATTTATTTGGTTATTTTTGTTATGTTTGGCTTGTTGTAAGAAGAAACTGATGGTGAATTCAAAGCTGTGCAGTTTAATGCATGCAGTCCTCCAGGTCTTGTAACCACTGATTCATAAACGGATTATATAAACTACATAATTTAAATGAAATGGATTTGAACTGTTGTCCAGTTTGGTGAGCCTGTGTCCTGTGTGTAGCCTCAGCTTCCTGTTCGTAGCTGGAGTGGCACTTGGTATGGCCTTCTACTATTACCCATTTGCTTAAAGGCTGAATATCTTGTACCTTCAGAGATGTTGTAATGCAGGAGTGGGCAACTCCAGGCCTCGAGGGCTGGTGTCCTGCAGGTTTTAGATATCACCTTTGGTCAACACACCTAAATTAAATGATTAGTTCATTACCAGGCCTCTGGAGAACTACAACACATGTTAAGGAGGTAATTTAGCCATTTGAATCAGCTGTGTTGGATCAAGGAAACATCTAAAACCTGCAGGACACCAGGCCTGGAGTTGCCACCCCTGGTGTAATGAGTGGTTACAGCGAAAGCATTTTGCCTTTCTATCAGCTCCATTTGGCAATAGGCTCTGACTACCAGCATCAACAATGCACTGTTACCTAGAGAACTGCCACTCACTGGATAGTTTCAATTTTCCACTTCAATTTGGCCATGAGGCCCATGGGTCCACTTCAATTTTTGTGACAAAATCAGATGGAAGTAGGAATGTTGGTAACGCTTTCTAATGGTGTCACACTATTAGCATCAGTAAGGTATTGATGAGGTATTAACAAGTGCATACATTATCGTTTATATATCATTACCCCTCCTTAATATGTCATTTATACAGATGTGTTTATCCATCTGTTACTGTTAGACCATCGCTATCACTGCTGTACACTGCTACTACATTATTGCTAGTAATAATAATAATCATAATAACATATCTGTATTTATAAGTTGCATACTAAGGAGGAGTAATTCTTTATAAATAATAATTTAAGCACTTGCTAATAACTTACTAATACCTGATTAATGCTTAATAGATGGGACATTATTAAAAATTTAATTTGAATTGGTCTATTGTATGTTGTTTGCACTGCACTTTGCCACCATGACTGTAAAGTCTGTAAATGCATATGTGCATATGAGTTAAGATGAATTCAGTAAGATTTTGTACAGCTGCTAAGCCAACTTTAATCACTGTAGCTCTCGAGCACAATAATAAACAGCAGAATCTTCAGTCTTCAGACTGTTCATTTGCAGATACACCTGCTGCCTGCTGTCGTCTCTGGAGATGGTGAACCGGCCTTGAACTGACTGAGCATAGTAACTGTTGCCATTGTCATTTCTGACAGTGGAGACCCACTCCAGCCCTTTTCCAGGAGCCTGCAGGCCATCCAATTGCTGTTGAATCCAGAGGCTTTACAGGTCAATCTGTGAGATTCTCCAGGCTGTTTTACTGCTGGTTCAGACTCAGTCAAAGTCTGACCAAAAACACCTGTGAAAAGAAAACAAAAGAAGATGAAAAAAGATAGTCTATTTACAGCATCAGTAAAAACTGAGAACAATTATCCAAAGACCTTCACCTGCATAACATAGAGTTAGAAACAGCAGCCCTATTCTACAGTCCATCATGTTAAACTTAATGTCCACTGCTCTCTGTGGCCCATTGCAGTCAGAGAAGTAAAGGTGAAGGGCACCTTTGTTTTGCATTGGCTCCTCCTTGAGGAAGGACATAATTAAAGTGAAGGCAGTAAAGGTTTCCCATATTGTGTGTTGATAGTGGCATTAAATATTAGAAAGTGACTCACTGAATACTATCCTTTTACTCCTCAGTTACACAACTAAGCAACAAATACAGCAATCCATTAATCACAGTGACAATTATGTACAATTATGCTTCTGATTAATACTGACAATACTGCTTTTTTTTAATATATTTTTTTTCCATTTTTAAAAATGTCATCAATTCAGGGTCCATGCTCACATGAGCTGCTAGCCAGGTGTAATATACATACATATATTTGCCTAGTTTGGCATATCATTTTAAAAAGTAGTGATTTGTGTCACAAACTTTTCTGACTGCCCCCACAAAATTAAAACAAGCTTTTTTGGTATTAAAGCCACTTTCATACACCTGAAAATGCAATTGAACAATTGACTGACAACCAATTCCATGGCTAGATGGAGCCTGTTGTGGCTCATGTTATTTCATGAAAAATGAAAAAGAAATAATGTCTAAAGTCCATTCAAACTTTTCCCCGCCACCACAAGCCTGTCTCAACTCCTGTCTCCACAACATTCTTTATTCTTCAGCTTCCAACATTTATTGCTTACCTCTGTCTTCACTTGCTTCCTATTATTGATGTCCAAAGTCTGGTTATGATCTAATTCTGCCTCGTTACATTCCCCCTGACATTGCAACCTCATATCTCTTTCAGATTGAACCTTCTGCATAAACATTGTGGTCCAACTCTCTTCGCCTTTTTCCACTCTTATATGTCACATTATGTTCATCCCTCTTCTTAAAGCGTGTTCACTACAGCCATTTTCATCCTTTCTGCAAAAACCCACCACTACACCTTACCCATCCAACACTTCATCATCACCTCTGTTCCTTTCATGTACATGTCCACTGAAGTCCACTCCAGTCATCATCTCCCTTGCTGGGGTATCATCTATCACTCACATCATTCTCCTCTAACTGGCATCAAATTTCTGAGGCATTTTAGTGGCCATTTCTATACTGTTAGGGATCTATTGACACCTGTTATTTGGCAAGCTCTTTTTAGCATTTGCAGTTTTGCATCCAAAAAGCAAACAAAAAAAAAGCCACCCTTAGAATTTTCAGATCTAGCAGCTGCGTGAAGACAAAGATGTGGTGATACTGTAAGAAGCAAAACTGCTGAGGAATTGAAACCATGTATAACTACATGCAAAAACATTTTTTAGGCACAAACCAGAACTAGTCTTCTAATATAATAATAATGGATTGCATTTATATAGCGCTTTTCAAGGCACCCAAAACGCTTTACAATGCCACTATTCATTCACTCTCACATTCATACACTTGTAGAGGCAAGCTACGGTTGTAGCCACAGCTGCCCTGGGGCAGACTGACAGAAGCGAGGCTGCCATATCGCGCCATCGGCCTCTCTGGCCAACACCAGTAGGCGGTAGGGTAAAGTGTCTTGCCCAAGGACACAACGACCAGGAGAGAGAGCCCGGGGATCGAACCAGCGACCTTCCGGTTACAGATACGCTTCCCAAACCCCTGAGCCATGGTCGCCCCGTCTTTATGTGTAATATGTCAAACATGTATGCAGTTTTCCTTTTTTGATGATAATACACATTTTAAGATTTTAGGTTACTTAATAAAAATTAAAAAAAGATCAAATGATATAACATGTGGACCCCCGCAAGGGACATTGGAGAAAAAAAAAATTGTGACCCAGAAAGAGTAATATTAAAACTAAGTTGCTGCTGCCATTGTTGGAAACTGGAATTGGCTGGGCCGCGCTATGAATTCTGGGATAGACTGGGCCACGAAGGATACACCCAACTCATCCATCAAATTTGGGGAAATGAAGGACGCATTTGGAGCAGCCTTCGAATCTGGACAGCCTTTGTCGCCTAGCTGTGATGTATTCGGCCTTCAAATGCAACCTCCGAAGCATGCGGCCTATTTTGCAAGATCTTGCAAAAGCATTTTTATTGTTTTTCCCTAATGTCCCTTGCAGGGCTCCGTAATAACATAAGTGTGGATTATTTTATTAGTTAGAAGTGACAAATGATAATAATTCTTCCTCCTCAAAAGAAATGAGCTACATTTTCTTTTTTTATCATTAAAAAGATCTTATCTAGAATTTTTTGTAGGAATCTCAGGGCTGGCTTAGACAAGTGACACTGGGCTGGATCTTTCAATGGTTAGAGGTCAGTCACTGATGAAGGTGGAACAGGACAGTGATGTTGCATCCCCCACAAACCTGAATTGGATAAGCGGGAGAACATTTTGTGTTGTGGACATTTTAAATATGAGTTCCATGACCATTTTTGTTCCTACCAGAAATATTTTTACCATATTACTGTATGTATTGTCATCCAGATATAAACTATGCTGGATCATCTTCTTATGCTCTTCTGTGGCATTTTCAGCCCAGCTGCTATTTCTAAATGTCTTGTTACAACTTCCATTATGTCCTTGTACTTGTAGCCTTTGTGATACTTCTAGATCTCCTCCATTGTGTAAAAACAGCTGATTCAAGTCACAGAGAGACAAATCAGTTTAATAATGCAGGTGTTTAGTAAAGATTGTGTTGGTGTTCTGTGGTATTCTGCTCAGCTGACACGAAGTCTCTGTTGAAAGCTGACTTGTAAGACAAGATATTGATCCAATCTGTCCATTTAAGAAATCTGTTTTGCTGGTTGTGGGATTATTACACTGTTTTATGTTATATTTTACTCCTGATTTATAATGTGAATTATTATATTTTTGTAAGATGTCCTAGACTGCTCATTCATAAGAAGTGCTGTGTGTGTAAAATCATGGTTTTCTTTGTCTAAGCTGAGAAGACAGAACATGTGGTGCAAAATATTTCTCCTCCACCCTGTCTATGAGAAAAAGGATGTGAAGCTTTAGGTTTTATAACCTGGGTGAGGGGTAGAAGCTACAAAAGTTTCTGCAACGGTCAGCCATGTGGAGATCTGCGCCACGCTAGGCTGAGCGCACATCTCCTGCCCGGTTGAAGGTTGTATACAAAGATTAAGAGAATTAAAGAGTGTGAATTACTTTAACAGTGTTGTTTCTCTCCTTGGCCTGAGAATTAAAGAATCGGGAATTAACATGGTAGAAATACTGAACGTGCTCTTCAGCAAATTCCTAATGTTTGAGTCACTACTAATCCACTCCAATCCTTTTCCTGTAAGCTGTCCATTAGATTTCTGATTAGAAAAAGTTTTTTCTTACACTCACAAGGTGTTTAGTATAATTGTATCGTATCACATTTTTACTACTCAACGCAAGGGCATCATGCAGTTTTACTATGGTGTGGAGCCTGTACAGCAACTAAAAGTCAGCAACCATCACTGTGAGTTTTCAGTCTTGTCCTGAACTGAGAAACTATATTAGGTGCTCCCAAAAGGTTGATTCTGTTCATCTGGAAGTGGTGTTTTCAGTTGGAGAAACATTTCATCACTCATCCAAGTGACGTCTTGAATCTCAGCTGACTGCAGGTTTCCCCAACCTTATAAACAGTATATTTGTACAATAACTGAAACTAGCCTAATGAATGAACAATGGGCTGTGAGGCCAGTAATAGGGAAGTAATAGATAGGATAACTATAAAGTGCATAAAAGAGCAATCCCCTCCAGTCCTGTTCCAGGAGCATGTCTGACCCAGCTCATAAAGTAGTTGTAAATCCAGAGGCTGTGCAGGTCAATCTGATTCTCCAGGCCTTGAAATGACTACTTCGGTGAACAGGGTCTGTGTGAGGCATGACCAAAAAATTAGGAACTGGCAATGGTTCTTTAAAAACCAAAAACCTAAGATGGCCTGAAATGAGTCCAGAATTTAGCACCATTTCCTCCAATTAAGATGTGATTTAGTAGCTGGTGGATGGCCTGGATCAGACAGGAAACGGAGCTGATACTAATGGCAGCACTACTCTCAGGCAGTACAAGGCAGGTTTACTGCCTTCATAGACAGCAGCAGAGAAGTGTTTTCTGCAGATGAACAACTGGAAGACTGAAGATTATGCTGTGGATTATTGTGCTCAAGAGCCACAGTGACTGGACTCAGCAGCTGCAAATAATCCTATTTGCAACGTATGTCTGGCTCCTCAAACATACGTTGCAAATCCCAGTGAAGAAAACAAAATGAAAATTTTTTTTCAGATTTACATTTTTTTGAAATGTAAATATGTTATAAAGCTTGTACCTGATTCTCTACAAAATTCTGCTCGACTTATTTGGATTGTTTTGATGAATCCTAAGGGAGAACTGTGTGTTTATGTTTAGTTCCTGTTGTTTTAATTAAACTTTAAAAAGCAGTGAAACAGATTAACAGTACCCAATAATGCCAAAACACATGAATTAACTCATAAACTTGCTTTTTGCAGGTAAAGGCAACATGCTGTACCTGTGACAAAATAAAATAAAAATGTAATTTAATTGTATAAATTATATAAATTTCATACACATAAAAATAAAATATAGTTTTACATAATTATAGTTTAAAGGAAGTCACATAAAGGTTTTGAGTGTCTCTTTTTACACAGTTGGGAAAGTGAATGTCTCAAAAATATTTTCACATGTTTTAAATTGAGTAACAGTTGTTGACTTCACTGCAGCAACAATTAAAGGACTAAATATATAATGTGACTGATTACATGAACAATTCTTTTATCTGAGATTTCACACTGAATTTTCTATCATGATACTGAAACTGTTGTTTCTTAAATTTTATTCATAATATATTTACAATTTCTTGAGTGCTGAAATATTATCAATGTCTCAAATGTTTAAACTGTGACATTGTGCACATTCACTCATATTGCGACATTACAGTACACACTTTGCAAAACTCTAAACACAACTGTTTTATAAGTATGTCTAAGTTTTGCTTTTGTTTTTTTTGTTTACATTTCTTGTCCTTATAGGAATGATGGTTTGTCAATGAATGATGAATGATAGATGTAAAAAGAAATGCCAAACTTAATCTTCCACATCCAAGACCTTTTCAATGTTTGGGTGGTTTGGTGCAAGGTTTTTATAACCTTTTGCAAAAGTAGTTTCTATTTTCAGAGATAATGATTAAGTAATTAGAAATAAAAGTAACCATGGTAATGTAAACTGTTTTGAGAATTTTAATCCAGGAATAATAAATGAGCATAGCAGGGCAACTGCTTTTAGACTACTGTGTGCTATTAGTGTAAAAAGGAAAGTAGTTTTTGTATGACTCTCATATTACTTCCTCTCATTGTGTCACGTCGAGCACAGTAATAAACTGCTGTGTCCTCAGTCTTCAAACTGCTCATCTGTAAATAGACTTTACTGCTGGAGTCATCTCTGGAAATGGTGAATCTACCCTGGACTGACTGGGAGTAATAGATAGGAGAACTGGCAGTGCTGATATAAGCAATCCACTCCAGTCCTTTTCCAGGAGCCTGTCTGACCCAGCTCATACCGTAGCTGCTGAATGTGAATCCAGAGACTGTACAGGTCAGTCTGTGGGATTCTCCAGGCCTTTTAACCACAGATTCAGATTCTGTCAGAATCTGTCCATCAACACCTGTCAAAAAATAAAATAAGAAAAGAAAATAGAAAAAGGAAAGAATATAAATGAATTGTTCTCCAAAAATAAGGGCATGTTAAATTAAAATCTGGGAAAATCCTCACCTGCCCACAAAATAACTAAAAGGAGTAGTCCTGTCTTGTAATCCATGATACAGTACAACAAAAGTACCCAGAGCTGTGTGTCATTTTCTCCACAGAGGGATAAGTAGTGGTGGAAGATGTCTGTTTTGCATAGACTCCTCCTTACACGAATAGCCACTATTTTTCAAATGATTGCAAGAGTCAGACACATTTTTTTATAGTCTGTGTTACAAACATGAATTTTTGCTAAATGTATAATCTCATCTCTGAAACTCCCTCCAAAGAAGCTTGGAGGGAGTTTCAAGCAACAATTCTGACTCAGAAAACAAAAACAACCATCAAAAACACACTGACCTAAAAAAGATCTACCTTTATCTTTACAGTTTGAATAGTGTTTCAGATAAATTAGTTTTGCAGTTCTGTTGTTGAAAGCATGACGGCTTAATCTGCAACCTCCCAAATGGTTTTGTGACATTGACGGCAGAAAAAATTTGACTCATCAAAAAATCTGACTGCCACATGAGTGCAGAGCAAAATTATTGTCCCAATGGCAGGATTCAAACACTTTAAACATGATGAGAGATGAGGTTCTAAGGCTCATATCAGGATTATCACTTATGCTATGATGCTTGGTGCCAGAACAATATGTGCTTTATAAAGGATAAATAAAACCTTAAAATCAATTCTAAAACATAAATGAATTTAATACAACTCTGGATTCAGTTGGATGTGAGAATGACGCTTTATTCATAGCAGAATGGAGGAAATTGCAGTAATAATTAGAATTGTATGACTGAACAATATGACTTCTAATTTGTTAGGTATTGAGTTTCTTTGATAGAGGGTTTTTAAATAATTTGTTCTTTTCTTTAAAACAGTAACTGAATTCACGTTTAGATACAGATAGGTATAGAATATTTTATTTGCGACATTTATTTATTTAGCTATTGTTTTACTTTTTGTACTTGTTTTGTGTAATGTTATCATATTATCTTAGGTCAATTTGTTACAATTGTTTGCATGTAAATTATTTGTTGCTTTCTCTGATGTTTTTCTTTTAACAATAACAAAATTGTATACTGTGAAAAAATAATAATAGTTAAATTATTTATTTCTTATGAAATAAGTGATTCACATGAATATTGTAATATTGTTAGAATAAGCAGTCTCTTTATATCTTTAATGGTCTGAGAGCTCCTCCTCTGGTTTCTTTACTAATGTTCAGGCACTGTGAAGTTTTTGTTCAGGCCTACTGATGCTTCATGTTACTGTGACTCTCTGGCACAGTAATACACAGCAGTGTCTTCAGGCTGCACATTCGTCCCCCTGAGAGTGACTGTTTTGCTGGAAGATTCAAAGCTGATGCTGAACTTGTTTTTTAGTGAATCTTTGTAGTATGTTGTCCATCCATCTCCTGCCCTTCCAATCCACTCCAGTCCTTTTCCTGCAGGCTGTCTAATCCAAGCTGTTAGGTAGCTGCCGAGAGAATAAGAAACCTGACAGGTGATGGTCAGGTGTTCCCCTGGCTGTACAATCATGGAGGCTGGCTGTGTCAATGTTTCAGAATTTACACCTGTTAACAGAAAAGTATATTTCATAATAAATTATCAATTTGTGCTGACAAAACTAAACTAGAGATTGTAAGAAATCCAGAGAGACTCACGTGATCCAGCTAACAACAACAGTAGCAGAGCTACAGAAAACATGATTTAGGTTGAGACTGATATTCTGGTATCTCCACGCAAAGAAAATGTGCAGAGTTTTATGGCTGAGCAGAAAGGAATCCGAGTTTGCATAAAATCAAACATACAAAGCATCTTTGTTGACCTAACTCTGACTCATCAAAGAGGCTGTGTACCATCGTTGTATGTTTATGTTATTAAACAAATACGATGTATTTATATCCTTATTTGTGCACCAGAAGCGATTCACTTTGTTTCAGATATTAAAGACTGTTTCCACAGAAGCTTTAAACAGTGACATTTATTGATTCATACATTGCTTTACTTACTTATTTATTTTCTGTATCGTCATGGAAATACACTTAAACATGTTTGGAGAATTTTGCAGACATACCCTGTTTACAGATGTCAGACACACAGAAACAAAGAGCTTACAGAGAAAAATAGCTGCTCAGAAAATGTAATATATTTACTTAGGTCTCTTTTACATGTATGTATGCACTAATCTTAATTGTTGAAAAGCTTTTAAAAAAATGATGAATCTTTGTGGCAGTAAGTGCAGTTACAAAGTGGTTAATTTTATTGTGAAAAATAAATAAACAATTTTCCCCATTTTTGTGCATCAATAACATTTTATGTAAAAGAAAATCCATGTGTACCTTTGACTTTTTACAACTGGCAAACAAAGACACATTTCTTTTTGGTGGATGCACTTAAATATTAAGACGCAACAAGTTGCGTCATGTTACTTTTGTTTCATTAGATGCAATTATAAAATTTACGTAAATATTTTCAGAGTGAAGAAAGTTGCTGTTTTTGTACTTATCTTTGATTTTTATATGATGAAACCTCGTTAATATCCTTATGGGTCTGAAAACTTGTTTTTTGGTTGGTTTACAGCTGTTTGGTGTTTGTTTGGTGTCTGGCACAGTAATACACAGCAGTGTCTTCAGGTTGCACATTTTGTACATAAAGAGTTACTGTATTGCTGGAAGAGTGTAAGCTGTTCACACTTTACACCTGTAAACAGAAAAGCATATTTCATAGAAATAAACCATCAGAGTTCTGCTGCTGAAGACAGAGGGCTGGTTGTGAAAGCTCTGTTGGGGTCATATTAAGGCAACATAGAACAAAAAACCAAAAACTAACCATAAACATGGGTGATCCAGTATTTGTCTTTGTGTGTGTTTATCTGAATGAGTCCATGTGCCTCTCTCAGCTGACCTTTTCTGCAATACATATGAAGGGACTGAAGACATCAGTACTCCACCTCTTCATCAAAGAAATACTGTCTCGATTCACTCACACTTACCATACATTCATTTTCAGATACAGTTTGCATGTTATTTTTCAGTCTTAAAGCACTAAAAATGCAGTATACCATCATCTAAACAAAGCTCATGTAGCAATTACACCAGGTGGTGACATTTAGCTGTTAACAAGCGAGACACTCACTCAATAGAAAATTCAGATTAGAATAAAGATGTGAAAGAGTGTTAGAAAGACAAAAAATAGATCAATGAATAAATTATAATGTTGCTTTTTAACTGATGTTTACACAACAAACTGTTTTAGAAGCTGTTGTTCAAGCGTGTCATGCTGTGCATACCATTTTGTATATATATATATATATATATATATATATATATATATATATATATATATATATATATATATATATATAAACATTATTTATAGCCTTGAGAAGAGGAAGTAAAAGAAAAAACACAAGAGCAGCTGCACACATGAACATTTCTGCATATTTAGATGCATGAAATGCTTTACTTTCTCCTCAGTTTGCATGTTTTACTGCCACCTGGAGGTTTTTTAGTATTTACTTTCTTTAAAAGGGTATTTGGCGTAGTAATATACAATAGAGTCATACTGCTGGACTGTACAGACCTGTGGAAACAGAAATGTAATTTCAATCTTTATCTAACTATTTAGTATTTCTTTTGTCTTTAAAGGTGTGAATCGACTGAAAGCTCCTTCCAAATAAAGCATCAGAACTACAGAAAAGAAAAAAAAACTTTGTTGATCTTGATTTTTAATAAATCTATATTCTGAAATATGTTTCTGTCAACCAAGGTGTTGGGGATTATACAGCAACTCAGTTTTCAGTCCTCTTCTAAATTGAAAAAGTACATTATGGGTCAGTAGTTTGTTCCAATATCTTAATATGGAAATCATTTAGATGATTAATAGATATTTTCTCATCTGTTTACACTTCACATCATGAATACTGAAATTAGTTTTCCAGTGAAGAAAACCCTCAAAATCACTCCACTCCAAACTCCTGCAAGAAAAAAAGAAAAACAAAGAAAAGAAGTTATCATTATAATCAGAGTGTTGTCTTCCTGTTTTAAACAATAAATTGTTTTCTCACGATGGAAACATATAATAAATAATAAACTCCAAGAAGTAATGTAGTCCATAATTTAGACCACTTTATAATCAGAATGTTTGTCTGGTTAAAAAGTGTCCAAAGCTGTTCTGTTAAAAAAACTACATGAGAACTGATGACTGTCACGGTCCTGGGTCATGCAACCCAGTGTTTTGTGTTTCACTGTATTCTTTTATTCATTTATGTTTTAGCTTAGCTTATCCAGTTAATTTCTATTAAGCCTAGGTTGCTGTTATTGTTCATTGTTTAGTAGATTCCCCTTGTGTTTTCACCCTGTGTTTTGGTCTCTCTTACCCTTGATGTTGCCATGTCTGTCTCATCATGTTTCCTGTTTTATTTTGAAAGAGTCTGGTGTTCTTTGTTATTTGTATTTAGGTTCACCTTCCCTGTCCCGTCATTAGGTTTATGTGTGTCAGCTGTGTCCTCGTGTGTCTCTACTTCTCCTGATCACCTCATGTGTGTACTTAAGTCTGTCTCCCTTGTTCATTGTTGCGTCGTCTGTGTTCCTTCCTTCAAGTCAGTTAAGTGTTTCCTCAAGATTTTGTGCAGGTCATGTTCATTCATAGTTTATTCATATACCTGCACAAAATCTTGTTCATAGTCATCACAGTTATTTTCCCATGGTCGTTTTCCTCATATAGGTTTTTTAATATTTCCCAGTTTAGGTTCCAGTTTAGTTTTGCTGCTGTTGTCTTTTGCTTTATTTTTGTAATTCATGTTAATCAGCCTGAATAAACAGCTCACCTTCTGTTTGAAACCCAGTTCTGTGTCCCTCTGTGTCTGCTCCTGGGTCCGTTACATTCACACACCGGCGCACCCCGCACTGACAATGATGATGTGTTTATAAAGGAGCAAAACTCTGCATAGACCTCCCACAACAGGAGCTAATTGTTTTTCACTGAGTTTTATTGGGCCTTTTCCCCTCAAACAAATGCTTCCAAAAGAAGTAATACTGTTAAATTTAGCCAGATCTAATAGGACCTGTAGGGTATCCCATTGTGTTTTGTATAATTTCATTGTGTCATATTTGCTAAAAAGCAACTACCTACAGCAGCTCAAACAGCTCATTCAGCAACAATAACTGTGTCTTCAGTCCTAACCAGAGTTGACAAAGTATAGTATCTGCTAATAACGTCACTTCAGTGCTTTGCCAAGATCCTGTCTGATCCAGTCTGTCTGTCTGATTTAGTCATTCACTGGATGTGATGTGAGAGATTGTAAAATTCAGTCTCTGAGAATTATGTTTCCTGCTTCTGTGAAACATCTGACAAAGAAGGAAATCATCGCTTGTACCTATTCAAACAATTAAACATTATTTTAATGTAACTCAGTTACTCAAAGTTACAGTGAATGATTTTCAGCTTGCTCATGTTTCCAGACTGTAATCAAGTGTGCATTTTACAGTGTCAAATTACCATTTGTATTTACCTTTGATATTAATATAACTAACAGATATTTTCCCATTGCTTAAAGTAAAACTTTAAATGTAGACTCAAATGTCCTTTTCAGGTTAAGAAAAAAAAACAATACGTCATTTACTGGTTGAGGTTTTTGCACACTTGCTATTCTGTCTTCAATCACTGTGCTTTGTCGGGCACAGAAGTAAACAGCAGAATCTTCCTCTGTCAGGCTGTTGATTTCAAGGTACTGTCTGCTGCTGGAGTCTTCTTCAGTTACGATGAAACGATCTTGAAAAGAACTGCCATAGATAGCAGAGTTTGAGCCTGTGTCCATTCTGCCAATCCACTCTTCCAGGTTTCTGTCATATCCAATGCAAATAATGGCTTGTCAGGCTATAACCAGACAGCATACATGATATCTTTACTCTCTCTCCAGGTATTTCACCTCATCATCACAGTAAGTTATTTTTCAGTAATGTGTTTCATATGAGAAGGAGTCGAATTTAAACATTAGCTCTCTTCAGTTCAAAGGATAGTAAAAGACCTAGAAGTGACACAATTTACTACAGAGTCCAGAATCACTCATCAAGTTTGTTCTTCTGTGTTTTAAAGAAAAAACAATTTGCCATAATTTAAAGCTGTTTACAGTCAGAGATTGTTTTTCTGGTTAAAAAAGAAAAAGAACTGCAAGAAGTTCTGTGATCAATAAAATGACAATTGGTGATGATGTGTTAATAATGGAGCAAAAGTTTGCAGAGATCTCCGTCTACAAGAGAAATTTGGTATTCAAAAACTCAGTTATACAGCTTCTAAGTATTTTATCATCATCATATCATATCATTATCATATATCGTATCGTATTATTATATCAGGAGTATCTTTGCCATAGTACTTAAGCTTATAAACACCATGAGAATCTCATTCTCAACTGACCAGATTATTTACAGAGGGATGGTTTGTGAATGCTGCAGGATTGATGCGATGCTGATCTATATTTCTCATTGCTCTGCATGTAGTGCCGGAGGAATCAGCAGTATATTTTTGATGATATATTTCTCATGTACTGTGGATAACTATTATCCAGAGGTAGACCTTAAAGTGCAAAATGGATAAAATATGTGTTTTACTTTATTGGGAGGGAAAAATATTCTATGAAGTGAATTTAAAATTTTATGTGAGTGAATCTAATGAAACCATCAGGATTTTGTACAGCTGCTTAGCAACTTCTGTCACTGTGGGTGTCGAGCACAATAATAAACAGCAGAATCTTCAGTCTTCAGGCTGTTCATCTGCAGATACAGCTGCTGTCTGCTATTGTCTCTGGAGACAGTAAACCTGCCTTGAACTGACTGAGAGTAGTAGTTGGTGGCACTGTTAGCATCAGCAGCAATCCATTCCAGCCCTTTTCCAGGAGCATGTCTGATCCAGTGAATCCAGTAGCTGCTGAGTGTGAATCCTGAGGTTGTACAGGTCAATCTGTGAGACTGACCAGGTTGTTTAACTGCTGGTTCAGATTCTGTCAGAGTCTGACCATTAACACCTGCCCCAATAAAGATAAAATTAAAAACAAATGCACAACTTAGGCATGAACCAAAATATAATGTTATATTATCATCAACAAAGCTTTTCACCTGCCAAGCAGAGAGTTAAAAACAGCAGTCCTGTCCTACAATCCATCATGTCAGGCTGTGAGTCCACTGTTCTCTGTCATCATCTCTGCAGTCAGACATAAAGTGATAGAAGCTGTCAGTGCTTTGCATTGACTCCACCTCCTCATGAAGGGCAGCTCTTCATGAAATAAAGACGAGAATCACAACAACCTAAACCTATTCACCTTAACAAGAAAGAAGAAATAACATTTAGTGCCAGATTTACTAATGGTCGGTGGCAACAATAAGCCTTCTCTAACACTAAACAGCTTCTGGGTTTACTAACACAATGTGGTGTATGTTTTGTGACTAAAAAATCTGGACAGGTAATTTTTGCAGATGGCCTTTTTGTATTTGTATCTGCAAGAGTTTCCACCTCAGGAGAAGAACAGAACATGAAAGAAATGAGTTAAATATTTAATTTACTATTACTACACACAATTTATTGCAAATTGTGCTAAATCCAGCACTGAAAAACACATATCTTATACACATAATTAGGATAGCTGCTTCCAGAAGTGTTTATGTATTTGGAATGAGAGGGTGAAATGAATGAATGTTTAATTGACACATTCATTGTGACATTCTGCATAGATGTTAGCGCAAGGCCAAAATTTTGGTTTTGTCGTAAAGCTCTTTACACAGTTTGTTCATGATCTGACAGTAAATAATGTTGTGTGTCCTTCTACACATCATACTGGTCTGCTGTTACCAAAGGATTTCAGTTATATGTGGTGAAATAGTTTATAATAACCAAGTTTGTCATGGCTGAGTGAAGGACCCAAGATGCATGCACTGACTGTGATGCGAATGAGCTTTATTTGTAAGGGGAGGATAAAAACAGAAACTAAGGAAAACCTAAACTGGGAAAACTAAGAAACAAGGAACCAACAAACCTGAAAAGCGAGGGGACTTAGAGAAGGGTAATGCGGGGGATGACAAGCAGAAAGGAAAGCATGAAGGTAACACAGACGGACCAGTAACAAGCAGAAGGGAACGCAGGGCTTAAATACACACTGGAGCACACACTCCACACAAAACAGGCACTATCAAAGTAGAACAGCAAATACAACAAGCACGCATAGACACTAGCTTAACACTAAGACATCAGACATGGCAACAGGTAGGGAACACAGAGATATGGCACCAGGGCAGGCAGAGAGACACAGAACAGAACAGAGCTCAAAAAATACAAAACAGGAACTAACCCCTAAGAAGAAGAAAATCTTACCAAGAATTAACCTGAAACACAAGATAATAATAATCAAAACCAAAACGACTGAGTCACAGACTCAGGACCATGACAAAGTTCTTCTCTGGATAACTCCTGCATGCCACCTGAGTCTTAAAATGAGTTAATACTAACGTGTGAATCCAGAAAATAAAACATTTAACAGCATGATGTAACTATCAGTGATGATGAAGCTGTATGTTATATTGTTTAACCGTTTTAATTATTAATTGGTGAAGGTAAATAGAGAAAGTATTTTTTGTATTTCAATTACAGTCTCTCACTTTCTTATTTGACACAATAATAAACTCCAGTGTCCTCAGTCAACTATTCATATGTATCCATACTTTGCTGCTGGAATCATCTCTGGAGATGGTGAATCTACCCTGAACTGACTGGCAGTATTAAGTAGGATAAGCTGCTGCTGAAGGCGAATCCAGAGGCTGTACAGATCAATCTGTGGGACTCTCCAGGCCTTTTAATGATTTCATATTCTGTTTAACCATCACTTTCTGCTTAAAATGTTTTTTTAAACCCCATGAATTAAGTCAGGTCAGAAACAAAAACAATTTATATCAAAACTAGTAAGAGAAAATCTTCACCTGTCCAGTAGAAAGATAAAACCAGCAGACTCTTTAGTCCATAGTGTTAGTTTTTGGTTTTTGCTGTCCTTTGAGCTGAATAGAGCTATTGTTTAAATTAGACTCCTCCTCATATGAAACACATTACTGAAAAATAACTGACTTGGTCCTTACTTGGTGAAAAATATAAACTTTATGTATTACTGCAGTCAAATTGTGACTGGTTATAACAGGAAGGACATCATGAAGTCATATTGCCTTTACAGTAAATGAAAGGTATTATTAGTCATAGTGTATAATGTATATTCTTTACCACAACAGGTTGTGGCAGATGGCTGGTGAGCTTGGGCCTGCCTGGACGTGTCTTCATATTAAAAGGAACTTTTAAAAAACTTCAGTCCTTTTCTGAGATGCTGTTTGATTCAGTGTCTGATGTGGTCATTCACTGGATATGAATTGAGAGAATGTAAAAGTTGATATGTGTGACTCTGCTGGAGGAGATTCTTGATCATAGATCTGTTAGGGAAAAAACTATTCATCACCTTTTCATCTTAAAAATTCTCAGTACTGAAAATAACTAATTGCAATAACGAAGTTGATAACTGAATTAATTTCTATGGATAACTGTCATGTTCTAGTAAAATCAGGTATGGAGCCAAAATAGTCATTTTGCTTGTGCAGAGCTCATCAAAGTCACGTGGCTAGTTGAGGTTTTTGCACAGCTGCTCTTCTATTTTCAGTCACTGTGGAATCGAGCACAGAAGTAAACAGCAGAATCTTCAGCTGTCAGACTCTTGATCTCGAGGTACTGAGTGCTGCTCGGAACATCTTGAGTAAAGGTGAATCGGTTTTGAAAGGCACTGGCGTAGCTAGCAACAGTCGTAGCTGTGTTTATCCACCCCATCCACTCCAAAGCTTTCCCAGGTTTTTGTCGTATCCAGTTAATGCCGTAACTTGTCATTGTATAACCAGATGTGACACATGAAATCTTAACAGTCTCTCCAGGTCTTTTGTCCTCAGAGGGAGGCTGGTCCAGTCTGATATCACACCAAACATCTGTAATTAAGATTAAAGAAATGAAAATAATCATGTTATCACAAAAATGGTCTTTGTAGCTCTAAATTTCTTACCATGAATAGTCAGAACAAATAATAAACCCCAGATTATTATATTTTTCATTCCCTTCATTGTGAACACTGCTGCTTCTGATGCTCTTTCAGAGCTTTCTTTCTCTGTCAGATGACATGACTGTTACTGACGGTGTGTTTATAAAGAAGAAAGACTTTGCATAGAACTCCCTCTGCAGGTTTGAACTGGAATATGAAAAAAATATGGTTTAACATCTGCTGCTGGTACAATATTTTTAGAGAGAAAGAAATGTAGATAGAATACTGTAGTGGACCAATGTAAACTGTGCACCTTGGGACAGACTTTGCTGGAAACTTCTGAAAAAAGAAAACTCACCAGAGACCAAAGGATTCACAAAAAATACATAAATCATCATATATTCACATCATATATGGGAAGGCCCCATGACTGAAAGGGGCCCTAGAAAATGGTAGAAGAGTCATTTAGTCTTTTTTTTTTTTTCAACCACTCATAAAAAAAAAAAAAAAAAAAAACGTTTGCTTCGCAAATTCCATATCAATGTTTTGTAAGTGTTAGTTTTGTTTATGGTCAGCCTCTGTCTGTCACCCCCCACCCCTCAAGATATGGTTTGGCTCCAGGTTAAATTATAGTTAAATTTTTACTGCCATAGGTAGCAGAGTTTCTTCTTGTGTTCATCCACCCAATCCACTCCAGAGCTCCCCCTGGGCTCTGTTGTATCCAGCCAACATTGTAACCTGTGAGTCTATAACAAGATAGGATACATGACATCTTCACTCTTTCTCCAGGTCTTTTCACCTCTGAGGGATTCTGCTCCAGTTTGATCTCACTCCAAACTTGAGTGAGAAAAAAAGCATGTGATCATGAATAAAAAGAATAGAATAATGAATAAAGCATTCCTGTGAAATTACACAATAAAGAATATAACGCATATAACCAAGAAAACTAAAATTAAAATATTTGTATGAAATATTCCGTCTGGAGCCTTTTGGTATGCAAAATTCACTTAAACAACTTATTCTCTATTCTTTATTTTTTTATAAAAGCATATGATATTACGGAGCCCCGCAGGGGACATGGGAGAAAAAAAAAATTAAGACGGACTTTTGCGAGATCTCGCAAAACAAACTCGGGATCTCGCAAAAGTATTGCGAGATCTCGCAAAAGTTTTAGCCGCATTCTTCGGAGGCCGCCAGCTCGAAGCCGACCGGGAGGTCGAGGCACGAAAGCGGTGTTCCTCCCGGCTGTAGTAGGCCTCGACCTCCCGTTAGCTTCGAGCTAGTGGGTGTCACATCTCCAAAAACGTCGGAGCACTTTTGCAAATATGTGATGTCTTGTAAACCGAGCAGGTATCTGACGTTTACACAACTACATTCACGCCTCAAAATATCTTAAAAGTGTATTTTGTGACCCAGAAAGAGTAATATTGCAACTAAGTAGCTGCCGCCATTGTTGGAATTCAACTTTTGCGAGATCCCGAGTTTGTTTTGCGAGATCTCGCAAAAGTTTTGCAAGATCCCGAGTTTGTTTTGCGAGATCTCGCAAAAGTTTTGCGAGATCCCGAGTTTGTTTTGCGAGATCTCGCAAAAGTTTTGCGAGATCCCGAGTTTGTTTTGCGAGATCTCGCAAAAGTATTGCGAGATCTCGCAAAAGTCCGTCTTAATTTTTTTTTCTCCCATGTCCCCTGCGGGGCTCCGTATGATATAATGAACTCTCTCCATCGTAATTCAAAAGACTCTACTCAAAAGAAGTAAAAATTTTCTCATTTCATCAGAGTCGCTGTGCTTTTGTCTTTCACAGATGTAAACAGCAGAATCTTCTGCTGTCAGGCTCCTGATTTCAAGGTACTGTCTGCTGCTGGACTCTTCTTCAGTCATGATGAAACGACTTTGAAAAGAACTGAAATAGTCAGCAGAGTTTGAGCCTGTGTCCATCCTACCAATCCACTCCAGAGCTCTGCCCGGCCTCTGTCGTATCCAGTGCAAATAATAGCTTGTCAGGTCATAACCAGATATGATACATGACATCTTTACTCTCTCTCCGGGTCTTTTCACCTCAGAGGGAGACTACTCCAGTTTGATCTCACTCCAAACTCCTGCAAGAAGAAAAAAAAGAGTTTTAAATATGTAATGCCATTTCTTGGAGAAACTCTTGAATATCACATTTTTATGGGCCTCATCTCCCTAAATTATTTACTGAACTGGGGACATTTGTTGCTAGTCAGACTTTTTTTTAAAGTATCGAGGAGGTAATGTAACAAATATATGTGCAGACTGTCAGTAAAGGTCCGTCAGTTTTCATGTCATTTATTGATTTACATTGGGAGTAAAGTTGTTCTGTTTTATTGAAGGTGAGGAGGCAATAAAATAAAACCTGAAGGATTTTGTACAGCTGCTTAACCAACTTCTATCACTGTGACTCTCGGGCACAATAATAAACAGCAGAATCTTCAGTCTTCAGGCTGTTCATCTGCAGATACAGCTGCTCTCTGCTGTTGTCTCTGGAGATGGTAAAACGGCCTCTGACTGGCTGAGAGTAGTAGATGCTACTACCGCCATTACTAATTCTTGCAATCCACTCCAGTCCTTTTCCAGGAGCCTGTCTGATCCAGGCCATACTGTAGCTGCTGAATGAGATTCCAGATGTTGTACAGGTCAATCTGTGAGACTGGCCAGGTTGTTTAACTGCTGGTTCAGATTCTGTCAGAGTCTGACCATTAACACCTATAAAAATAATGAGAAAATGAATGACGCACACAACTTTAAAGCATGTAACAGATTATTTTAGACCATCAAAAAAACAACTCTTAACCTGCCAAGCAGAGAGTTAAAAACAGCAGTCCTGTCCTGCAGTCCATCATGTTGAGATGAGTCTGATTTCTGTCATCATCCCTGCAGTCAGATATGAAGAAGCTCTCTGTGTTTTTGCATTGACTCCTCCTCTCAGACATTTGTGTCTAGTATCTAAAGAGTAAAGAATAATAAAGGCTTTTTTTTAAATCATGTTTATCTAAATTAATATTTTTGGCATTTCCCAAAATGTTTGCCTGACTTCACAGAGAGAAACAGAATCATGTTATTAGCAAATATTTGCTTTATATTCTTATGAAAGAGTATAGCAGAAGTGTATAGTCTTAATTTTAAATAATTTATTGAGAAGATGTGATATGCTTAGTAATAAATAGATTAGTTTGCTTGTTTTTTTTATTGTTTTTTCACAATATGTAAAAACACAACTTCGAACTTATTTAACTTCACCTAGATCATATATCAGACAGTTTATCAGAGCAGTCTATGCATTTAAACAAAACATTTCCTGAAATAAATTATCTGTCATCCTTTTCTCTCCCTGGGATGTACCTGTTCTGTAACATTAGCTAAATACACACACAACTAACAGACTGCATCAGAAGCCTAATTGTAATGCTAAATACAGCACCATAAATGATGCATAAATTATATGTTTTTGTCTCGTACATTTCTTTGTATTCATTAAAGATGTGATGAATATGCAATAGAATTTACTTTTATTTGTTAAATAAAATTATAAATTCATGAAACAAAAACATGTGAATTGTAAAAAAAAAAAAAAGAAGCATACTCATGGTCTCACCTGTCACCTGACATGCTGGCTTTAGGCTTTAATCTGTGGATTCTTACACTTAAAGTTATTCAGTCTATTTATAGTTGGACACTCCAGTCTCATCACCACATCTTTAGACAGACGTCTGAAGGAGTGTTTAGAAGGATTCTAAACATAAACACTGGACATAACTAAGATTTTGAAAGGGAGATGGCCAGTTGAATTATGTGTTTGTTTGATCATTTGTTAGTTTGTATTGCTCAGTTTTTGTTTGTTTGTGTGTGTTTTTTAATGGATTAGCCTTTGTATACTTTCCAGAATTCCATATAAAAATGGGTTGAGTGCATAATATGAATCATTTATGTTTAAAATACATGTTGTGTTTTATTTGCTCTAAGAAACTCATCTACATTTACCAGTGAACTGATGGTGGTGCAGAGTTTAGATAACCAAAGGTGCTTTTCTTCTTGACTTCTTGACTTCAGCTTGACTTCACCCACCTGAAATTAAAGCTGACAGGAAGATAATTTCTTCAACTGTCATGATGTGACCTTGACTCAAAACCTTTGAAAACTATTTATTTGATATCTGTTTAAACCATAAATGATTTGGTTCCATCCTGGTCACTGTGGTTGTCGGGCACAATAATAAACAGCAGAATCTTCAGTCTTTAGTCTGTTCATCTGCAGATACACCTGCTGTTTGCTGTTGTCTCTGGAGATAGTAAACCGGCCTTGAACTGACTGAGAGTAGTGGATATAACCACTAGTCTCACTGATCCCAGCAACCCACTCCGGTCCTTTTCCAGGAGCCTGTCTGACCCAGTGCATCCAGTAGTCACTGAATGTGAATCCAGAACCTGTACAGGTCAGTGTATGAGAATCTCCAGGTCTTTTAACTACTGGTTCAGATTGTGTCAGAGTCTGACCACCAACACCTGTTAAACAAGTAAAACAGTCACTTGCTGTAAACTGGTTAATTTTTTGAAGGCAAATATAACTCAGTATCAGTGAAACTGCCCAAGTGATAAAAAGCAGCAGTCCTCTCGTTATGTCCATCATGTCAGACTGAATTATGACTCCACACTCTCGTCTTCCCTGCAGTCACATAAGTAGGTTTAAGACAGCCAGGTTTTGCTTTGACTCCTCCTCACAGAAAGGAAAGAGCCGATGTAGATGTGACAATTATCCTCATATAGTTCACATTTAGATTTTTCAATACATTTGATTTATTCATTAATTTAGTTCAGTTCACTTCAGTCATTGTATTGTTCCTACTGAAAAACCTGGTTCACAGACAGGCACACAAATGTCATCCAAAAAGAAGAGGAGGAGGAGAAGAAGAAGAAGAAGAAGAAGAAGAAGAAGAAGAAGAAGAAGAAGAAGAATGACATAAAACCAACAAAAACAATAAAAAAATAGATCAAAAATTTTATTCACGCACAAAATACAGAAAAATGCAAAAAACATAACAAAAATCACAAAACACAATCAGTAAAAATTACTACAATATACAAAGTACAGGTATCACATAAACTGATTTAAGAACACTATTAGACTGGGTCCAGCTAAATTTTTGGTGCTATTACACCTTACTTGTGAAAGAACATTGATGGCTTTTCTTGATCACTTGGTCCCTTGGTCACTATACCCTTGGAGTATAAGGGTTCGTTAGATGGTATGCATTGCTCAATGCACTGGAAAACCATTTATGTGTGATGGACTTTAGAGCACAGTGGTGTAGTCATATTGTTTGTGAACAGGTTTTCATGCTGTTTTACTATTTAACTGTTTTGAGATTCTTCAAAGAAGCTGAGCAAATGTGATTGCTGTCACCACTGCCCCATATAGACACAAAAAGTATGTACAGTTTCACAGATTTCCTGAAACAACCAACATACACCAATAGCTCTATCCTCTGTTTCAATACATACTGGTTAAATTTGACCTTGGACAGGCAGAGTTTACAAACAAATTGCAGCACCTGTAAAAGAGAATACAATTTTAAAGTATTTTTCTTTTTGTGTATTTTGAGTCACTATAATAAAAATCATACAATTTCGGGCTAAAAGAATAACATTTTAGGGTATTTTTTAACACTTTCATAATAACTAATGATGGCTGTATTAAGGTTATATTTTCTTGATTGTCATCTTTGAGGATTAAACAATGTGTAACTAAGTGATGATCTACGTCCTTTGCAGACTTTACTGGGAATAAGAATTAGAGGGACTAGTGCAATATTGTGAATGAAGCAACTGTAAAGTATTGCAACAAATTTTTAGTACAATGGCAATAAAGATATTCTGATTTTGAAATAAACATAAGCACGTAGCTCTTCCTTGGGATCCACTAATACAATAAAAATGAATCATGGCAGGATTTTGTACAACTGCTCAGCCCGCAGCTGTCACTGTGGTTCTCGAGCACAATAATAAACAGCAGAATCTTCAGTCTTCAGGCTGTTCATCTGCAAATACGCCTGCTGTCTGGTGTTGTCTCTGGAGATGGTAAACCGGCCTCGAACTGACTGAGAGTAGTATGTGCTAGTAACTTGGATAGTTGCAACCCACTCCAGTCCTTTTCCAGGAGCCTGTCTGACCCAGTGCATCCAGTAGCCACTAAATGTGAATCCAGAACCTGTACAGGTCAGTGTATGAGAATCTCCAGGTCTTTTAACTACTGGTTCAGATTGTGTCAAAGTCTGACCATCAACACCTGTCAGAACAAGTTACATGCAGAAAGTTGATTAGTTGTTGGCGACAAGTTTGACTTAACATTAGTGAAATCACTCACCTGCCCATAAAATCATCAAAAGTAGGAGCCCTCTTCTTAGATCCATCACTCTAAACTGTGTGACCACTGCTGTTTGAAATCTGTCAACTTCTGCAGGACAAGCAGGTTTAAGACATCCAAGTTTTGCATTAACTCCTCCTCACAGACGTTTTTGTTTATTTGGGTTTTTTTTGAGCATCTTGTATTACAAACACAAAAGTTAAATTAGCTCAAATGAACAGGCTGCATAAAACAGTTTAGCTCTTTTAGTGTATTTTACGATATATTTGTTAACTTGTTATTTTCTGTTTTATCGCGAGAGTACTGTTGCCCGCGAAGTGTTGTTGTTGTTGTTAGTATGAAAAATGGCGGAACGAATAAAGCACTGTGAATGAGAGTACGACGTCGTGTCTTTTGAGTTAACATTGGTAGCAGAGGATGGTTTCCAATTACAAAGTACCACCAAAGCTTGATGAAGCCAGGCCATACGAATGCTGGAAGAATGAAGTCAATATCTGGAGACGAGTTACGGAGCTGGATAAAAAGAAACAGGCACTCGCGGTGGCGCTGGGGCTCGAGGGAAGAGCCAGAGAAACGGCCATGGAGATACCCGCGGAAGATTTGGACAAAGATGACGGTATGGAAATACTACTTGCAAAATTTGACGCGGTGTTTCAGAGAGAAGAGGAAGACCGCGCTTATGAAGCCTACTCGTGTTTTGACTCCATTGCAAAGAACCACAGTGTGTCCATGGCAGACTACATTATAGACTTTGAACAGCGTTATAACCAGATGAAAAAGTACAACATGACGCTGCCTGACGCTGTGCTAGCATTTAAGCTTCTAGATACAGCTTGTCTTGATGAGAAAAGTCGACAGCTTGCACTGACAGCGTGCACGGACTTAACGTTTGCGTCTATGAAGTCTGCACTAAAAAGGATTTTCGGTAGGAAAGTAACCGGAGTTTTCAGCGGAATTCAAATGAACCAAGAAGCAGTTTTCCTTACGGAACAAAAAGGTCCCAAATACAAACGAAACAACGGTACTTCGTCGCGGAGTGGACAGCGACAACCACTACAAGGTACCAACCCACTTGACAAGTTTGGCAAGCGAACAAGATGTGCTATTTGTCAGAGCACTTACCACTGGGCGAAAGACTGTCCTCATCGTAATGGTGACCAAGTAAAGCTAACTGAAGATGGGAAAGTGGAGGAGTGTAACATTACTTTGTACACTAAAGCCTCAATGACAGACTCTGAAATCTTCCTGACCGAGGCACTGGGGTCAGCCATTATTGATACTGCATGTACACGTACAGTTTGTGGTCAGAAGTGGCTAGATAGTTACATGCGTGACCTCAGCCAAGGCCAAGTAAACAAGCTGTTGCAATCAGAAACCCCCAGCTCCAGACCATTTCGCTTTGGGGATGGTATTGTACTGTATTCCAGCAGAAAAGTGAAACTTCCAGCCAAAATTGGACAAACAAAATGTGACATTGAAAGTGAAGTAGTTCCTGTTGACATTCCACTACTACTGAGCAAAACGTCTCTCAAGAAAGCAGGGACTGTTCTAGACATGGAGAATGACAGTGTTGCCATGTTCAAGCAGCCTGTTCCCCTAGAGCTCACTAGTTCGGGACACTTTTGTGTGGACATTAGAGATGAAAATACTACAGAAAGCTACAATGAAAATGAAGTTCTCATGGTAACTGCTGAAATGTCTACAAAAGAGAAACAGAAAGTCCTTGTGAAACTTCATAAGCAGTTTGGTCATGCATCTGCAGAGAGGTTATTGAGGCTCATCCAAAGCTCTGGCAATACAGATAAACAATGTGCAGTTATTCTACAAGAGATAGTTCGTGACTGTGACATTTATCAGAAATATTGCAAAACCAAGCCGAGACCTGCTGTTGGTCTACCCCTGGCTTCTGAGTATAATGAGACAGTAGCGATGGATCTACATGAGCTGGAGCCCAATGTGTGGTACCTTCACATCATCGACCACTTCACACGCTTCAGTGCCAGTAGCATTGTAAAGACAAAGAAAGCTGCAGAGACCTGGATAAGCATTCACGGTGCCCCCAGACGGCTCTACACAGACAACGGCGGAGAGTTCAACAACACAGACATTCGGGACATGGCTGAAAACTTCAACATTGAGGTAAAAACAACAGCGGGGTATAGTCCCTGGAGCAACAGACTACTGGAGAGACATAACATGACACTTACAGAAATCCTCCTGAAGGTAAAAAAGGAACGTGGATGTGACTGGCACACTGCGCTAGACTGGGCCCTTATGGCCAAAAACAGTATGCTTAATGTACATGGTTATAGTCCACATCAACTTGTGTTTGGCCAAAACCCCAACCTTCCTTCTGTGTTGATGGATAAGCCACCTGCCTTAGAGGGCACAACTGTAAGTGCAAGAGTAGCTGAACATATCTCAGCATTACATGCTTCCAGGAAAGCATTTACTGAGGCAGAGTGTTCAGAAAGGATCAGGAGAGCACTACGCAAACAACTTAGGCCTACAGATGACAAATATGAGGCAGGTCTCATGTCTGTCACACAAACTGCAAATGAGCCCTCTACACCCACTGATCATGTCTCTGCAAATGTAAAGTTAAGATCAGGACAGCTGATTGCTTTTACCAACAGAGACAACGGTGTTCAACACACAGCCAGAGTGCTAGGCAGAGCGGGAAAAGCAAAAGGGCAATACAAAAACTGGTACAATGTGCAATATCTTGAGCATGATGGTAGTGAAGGTGAAAAAAAAGCTGTAGACATGTCACTTGTTGATGGTCTTTGCACTGAAGCTGAAAACAGAGATGCAGATGTACTCATAACAAAAGATATTTCCTTTGATTCTGCTAAGCAGCAGGAGATTGAGAGCTGGCAAAGTAATGGTGTGTTTGATGAAGTGAAAGACCTGGGTCAAAAATGTGTCTACTAGATGGGTCTGTACACTCAAAGAAACTACTAATGGTGTTGTCCCAAAGGCTCGACTTGTGGCACGGGGGTTTGAAGAGGTAAATACTAAAGAACTACAGAAAGACTCTCCAACATGTGCGTCTGAGTCCCTCAGACTGGTGCTAGTTGTGATATGTCAAAACAAGTGGAGAGTAAATTCAATGGACATTAAATCTGCCTTCCTGCAGGGAATGGAACTGTCAAGAGTCATTTATCTTCGTCCCCCACCTGAAGCTGGCAAGGACAATGTTCTATGGAAACTGAAAAAGTGTGTTTATGGACTTGCAGATGCTTCACTTTATTGGTACAATAAGGTCAAAGACATTATGCTCAAAACTGGTGGTAAAATATCACAGGTTGATCCTGCAGTGTTCTATTGGCAGAATGAACAATCTGAGGTTACAGGAGTGCTTGCATGTCACGTTGATGATTTCCTTTGGGCTGGTTCAAGTCACTTTGCAACTCATATCATTCCTGTACTGAAATCTACCTTCTTTGTGGGCCGTGAAGAACATGACAGCTTTTCTTATGTTGGTATGGACATTTGTACAGTTAATGATGTAATAGAGGTGCATCAACAACTTTACATTGACAACCTACAACCGGTTCAGTTACAAGCAGCACGGGCTGTACAGAGGGAGGCTTCCTTAAGTGAAACAGAACGTGAGCAACTCAGGTCAAAAATAGGACAGATTTTGTGGGTTGCCAAACAAACAAGGCCTGATGTTATGTTTGGCACATGTAGCCTTGGATCTAATATCAAAGATGCAACTGTACAGTCTATTCATGAAGTGAACAAAGTTATCCGTAAACTTAAGGCAGAGAAAGTGACTCTTAAGTTTCAGCATTTGGGTAACAGTGAAGATCTGGCATTGGTTGTTTTCAGTGATGCTTCATTTGGCAACCTTCCTGATGGCGGTACTCAAGGAGGGGCATTAATCGTCCTTATGGGTAAAGGAGGAAAGTTTTGTCCTCTCTTCTGGCAGTCTAAAAAAATCAGGCGCGTGGTCAGAAGTACACTGGCAGGAGAAACTCTTGCCATGTCAGATGGAATAGACAGTGCTGTCTTCCTGGCAACACTTTTCTCTGAGCTTACAACTGGTAACACTGGTCTGAATGCTCTTCCTTTGATCTGTGTGACTGATAATCATTCCTTGTTTGATGCACTCAAGTCTACCAAGCAGGTTACAGAGAAGAGACTAAGGCTAGAAATGAGCAGCATTAAAGAGCTCATACAAGCCAAGAAAATCAGACAGGTTTGTTGGTCAGATTCAAAATCCCGACTTGCTGATTGTCTGACAAAAAAGGGAGTTTCACCTTTAACCCTTCTAAAGGCGCTAGATGAAGGACTCTGGATACTGTAATCCTTTGTTTACAAAGTTGTCTTTGCATTCAAATGTACCATTGTTTATTGTGTGCAATGATAGTATGCTTTAAGTAAAGCAAAGCACTTTTGAAATGTTTTTTTTTGTTTATATAAATATATACATTAAATGTATACAAATGTTTACAGGGGTGTGTTTGTACTTTTATTTTATTTTATTTTTAAGAAAGAGGGAGATTGTTAACTTGTTATTTTCTGTTTTATCGCGAGAGTACTGTTGCCCGCGAAGTGTTGTTGTTGTTAGTATGAAAAATGGCGGAACGAATAAAGCGCTGTGAATGAGAGTACGACGTTGTGTCTTTTGAGTTAACAATACTTACTCATTCTAATTATTTAAGCATAGTGTAATAATATTGTCTAATGTCAGAATATTCTTTAATATCACTATACTGAGATGCTATTATATTGTGGTTTATCTCAGTGAAATAAATTAAAAATGGAAATATTAATGAAATAAAGAATATAAAAATCTTACTAAAAACCATAGTCACAGTAAGAAAATCCCACTTTTTTAAGGATGAAAGTGTTGTGAAAGCTTTCATAGTAAGGCAGTTTTAGTGAGGGTGTGTATAGTCCCTTATAGTCTTGGAAGTCAAAGTTTGAGAGAGGCATCTGACGAAGGCAACAGCTCTGTGAAGGAAGCTGTTTTCCTTAATCTATAAGTGCTGGCTTATTTCATCCAGAATCATCTGCCAGACAGCTGTGCTTTGGACAGAGAGAAATCAGGATGCATAGGGTTCTTATCAGGTGGCTGGCATGTAAGTTTGAGAGCTAGATGCCTATCATCCACTGTGGTGCCTTCACCAGGTTCTTCATCAGAAGTGGTAGCCTGTCACAAGGTCCAAATAAGGTTAAGAGTAATTTTCCTTTATCATATTCACTCTACTCAAAGGGAGGACATCATGACGTTTTATTGGGGTTTGGACAGAAACTGTTCTGAGCTTGTACAGCAACTCAAACAGCTCATTCAACAGCCATCACTGTGAATTTTCAGTCCAGTCCTGAACTGACAAAGTATATTATGTGATGGAAATTTAGTCATAATACTCTACAGTCCTTTTTCAAAATCCTGTCCAATTCATTGTACTTCTAGACTCCCAAATTAAATTAAATTCGAGACCAAATAAGTTTTCTTTAATAACTGTGAGTAATGGGTGTTTTCTCATCAGTTTACTGTAAAATTATATATTGAGGCATCAAAGTTCCTGTGTACGGGCAGAAAAAATGTATGCAGAGAAAGTGTTAGAAATCCATATAAGATGATCCATAAGAATAAACTAGGATTTATAAATGTGTACTTACTGTACAAATGTGCTTTTCAATCTAAATACAAATACAAATCAATTTGACCACAGGTTAAACTATAGAACAATTTGTGTATATCCAAACCTGAATAAATAGTCACCATTGATGCACAATTTCAAATTTAACATTAGAAATTTGATAATTTCAAAAAGCTTTCTGAGCTTACTACTTACAAAAAATATTTATGGCATTGTGTTCCTGCTATTAATCTGATAATCTGTAGAAAAGTCATAAACAGTTTTTCTTAACATAATTGAATAAATAAATCTTAGCATTGTCAGTCCCCTTTCCACTCTGTGCCTTGTGTGACTGGGATTCACTTCATAAATATGAATCTGTTCTCAAGAAATAATATTTTCAAGTTACATTTTATACTGAAAAAGCAGAATGGAATTCACTTAAAAAAACATAAATGTGCACAAATCTGTACCCAAGCTTGGCATACAAACATTTCACACACATATGTGTAATTCTTAAATGTGTGGATGGGTTAAGTTAATTGGAAATTCTAAATTAGCCTCATGACTGATAGCGACTTCTTCAGGTTGTATCCCACCTTGTGACAGCAGGTAAAGTCAGCCTGGGACCCTCAGTTCAATAAGCAGTTAAGACTAATAGATGCTCCATGTTATCTAAGTGAGGTAGGAAAAATGCCAGCATTGAGTGTGACCAGAAAGTGCAGCAGTGTGTAGCGTACTTCTGAGCTGACTTGCACATAGATTAAAGAGATATATCCCTACAACCTGCTGTGCTGCTTTCACCAGATCTTTCATGTGCGGTTGTAGTCAGTTTGGCACACATTGACTCAATAGTTCCCAATGATCTCAATGGTGTTTGTTTGTTTGCTTTCCTGACTTTGTTAATATTTTGTTTGTATGTAGCAATGTGAAAGCTTTTTACTAGTAATAGAGATACAGCGAATGTAGCTTTTCTTGAAGCTGAGGACTCCCAAATGGCCTGCGACCTGAGGTTTATAAATGTCATTGTTTTGAACTTGCTGTGATTGTTCAAATAGTAAGATCATTTTGGTGTTCAGCATTATAAGATATGAAAACACACACATAATAAAAATATGTATATTTTTCACATACATATTATTTTTATAATATACTTTTTTTTTTTTTTGAAAACTCAGACCTTGAATAATTAGATGAAACTTGGATATACTAGTCGAAGGTTTGTACACAGGTTCTCATTTATTGCTTTTACTTTATTTTCATGACTACGTATTTACATTGTAGATTTTCACTGAAGGCATCAAAACTGTGAATGAACACATATGGAATTATGTAGTGAACAGAAAAGTGTGAAACAACTGGAAATATTATGGCAAGAACCAATCAGCCAAGTAAAGAAAAACAACAGTCCATCATTACTTTAAGAACTGAAGGTCAGTCAGCCCAGAAAATTGCTAGAACTTTGAATGTGTCCCCAAGTGCAGTCGCAAAAACCATCAAGCACTATGCAACACCTCAGATTAGAGCCCAGATAAATGCCACACAGAGTTCCAGTAGCAGACACATCTCTACATCAAGTGTTCAGACTAGACTGAACACATCAGGCCTTTACGGTTACGTTGCTAAGAAACCACCTCTAAGGAAAAGCAACAAGCAGAAGAGATTTGGTTGGGTCAAGAAACACAAGGAATGGAAATTAGACCATTGGAAATCTGTGCTTTAGTTTGATGAGTTCAAATCTGAGACCTTTGGTTCCAGAATAATGAATTTTCTCATCTCTCTATGATAAAATTATATATGGGGACATGTATATGCAGAAAAACAATAGAAAAGACACAAGGTCTCATGGTTACTTAAAGGCTGCTCCTCTGTTGTCTGTTATTGTTTGATCAAGCACAGGAATAAACAGCAGAATCTTCTACTGTCAGACACTTGATCTCAATGTACTGTCTGCTGCTGGAGTCTTCTTCAGTCATGACGAAATGACATTGAAAAGAATTTCCATAGCTAATAGAATTTAAGACTGTGTTCATCCACCCAGCCGAAAGCTCTTGGTGGTCTCTGTTGTATCCAGTGAATACTGTAGTCTGTCGGGCTATAACCAAATACAACACATGACATCTTCACTCTCTCTCCTGGTCATTTCAGAACAGAGGGAGACTGTCCCAGTTTGATCTCACTCCAAACTCCTCTAAAAAGGACAAAGGGAACAAACCATAAATAATAAACTTGACCTAATAATATGTGCCATAATTTACAGCTGTTTAAAGTCGTTTGCGTGGTTCAAAATAGCGTTTACAAGATGCTATTTGACAAATATTGGTGATGATGTGTTTAGAAAGGAGCAAAAGTTTGCATAGACCTCCCTCTACAGGAGCAATTTGGTATTTAAAATACACAGTCTCTTAGTAATTTAGGCTATGCTATAGCATAGCCTAAATTAAATATGATAGAAAATTTGTGCTCTCAAATCTAAATATATAAACGCCAAGAAGACCTCATTCTAACTGAGCATATTATTTAGGGATGGTGTGTGCATACTGCAGACTGGGAGCGATGCAGCTCTACATTTCTTGAAGTCAAGCAAGAAGAATAACAGCACTGTGTGCCACAAGAATCAGCAGTATATTGTTGATTGCACATTTCTCATGCACTCTTCAGTGAAGATAATTATACCCTAAACTGTTTGTAAGAATAGTGTTTGGAATTTTCAAAATATGTTTTAATGTATTTTAGTGCTGTCAGCATTAATCTCGTTAAAATAACGTTAACGCCAGAACCGCATTAATGCAGCAAATCTCTCTTAGCAAGTTAGCGCAGATCGCCCCGTGCGTGGGACTCATTGGCCTCAACGTGTTAGAGAGGTTAACTCGTTAACGTATTAGCACCGTGCAGCCCAAAACAATGGAATTAACATCATTTTAACGGGATTAACGCGGACAGCACTACTTTATTTGCAGTGAAGGAAAAATTATAACTGAATGGACCATTATATATGAGTGGATGTAATAAGTTGTGTAGGATTTTGCACAGCTGCTCAGCCACTTCTGTTACTGTGGGTTTCGAGCACAATAATAAACAGCAGAATATTCAGTCTTCAGGCTGTTCATCTGCAGATACACCTGCTGTTTGCTGTTGTCTCTGGAGACAGTAAACCTGCCTCGGACTGACTGTGAATAGTAATTAGTGCTACTGCTAGTATCAGCAGCAATCCACTCCAGTCCTTTTCCAGGAGCCTGTCTGATCCAGTGAATCCAGTGGCTGCTGAGTGTGAATCCAGAGGTTGTACAGGTCAATCTGTGAGACTGACCAGGTTGTTTAACTGCTGGTTCAGATTCTGTCAGAGTCTGACCATTAACACCTGCCCCAGTAAAGAGAAAATTAATGACAAATGCACAACTTAAAAAGGATGGCCCAAAATATAATTTTAGATTATCATCAACAAAGCTTTTCACCTGCCAAGCAGAGAGTTAAAAACAGCAGTCCTGTCTTACAGTCCATCATGTCAGGCTGTGAGTCCACTGTTCTCTGCCATCATCTCTGCAGTCAGACATAAAGAGATAGAAGCAGTACTTTTGCATTGACTCCACCTCCAGCTTTTTTCTAATCTCACTGACAACATGATCTAGGTCAGGATAGGTGGGTCCAAAAATCGATAAGGTTGAGCGGTGTGCTAAGAATCGCAACAACTTTACACTGCTCTCCTTGACAAGCTTGTTGTGCCCACTGTGTAAAAGCTACTAATTACAGTAGATGGACAACAAAATAATTTCTTACTTTCTTACAATGTGTTTGTTTTATGTGGGTCATATGAATGAGAACAGCTGCTTATCAGTCAGGAAAGAACATTTAATGGCAGATTTACTAACAGCCTGTGGCAGCACAAAGCCTTCTTTAACACTATCTAAAAAACTAAAAATCTTCTGAGTTATAATAAAGAGATGTGTTGCCAATTTCATGACTAAAAGTTTTGCCCAGTTTTTTGCAGATGGCCTTGTGTTGTACATTCTACACACACACTCACACGCACACACACAAAGGTAGCAGAGTTTCTTGCTGTGCTCATCCACCCAATCCATACGACACAGCTCTGGAGTGGATTGGGTGGATGAGCACAGGAAGAAACTCTGCTACCTTTGTGTGTGTGCGTGTGAGTGTGTGTGTAGAACGTACAACACAAGGCCATCTGCAAAAAACCTGGGCAAAACTTTTGAATCCAGCCAACATTGTAACCTGTCAGTCTATAACCTGATAGATGACATCTTCACTCTCTCTCCAGGTCTTTTCACCTCAGAGGGATTCTGCTCCAGTTTGATCTCACTCCAAACTCAACTGAGAAAAAAAAAATCATGTGATCATGAATGATCATGAATGATCACATGCATCAGTGCACACTGTCAGTAGAGATTCATCTATATGTGGTGTAAAGTTGTTCTGTTATATTGCAGGTGGGGAGCCAAACTGTAATCTCAGAGTTAAGAGAAATGCCAGCTTTCCTCCAGAATCAGCAGTAAATTTTCGTGTGTGCTCCTTAGCGAAGATAATTATACAGTGTCACAGCTTAAACTTCTTATAAAATAGCAAATGGTGTGTCACTTTTTAAAATATATGTTATACTTTATTGGGTGTGAATAAGTTCTCTAAATGGTACACATTAGGTGAGAGAGTATAATAAAACCTGAAGGATTTTGTACAGCTGCTTAACCAACTTCTATCACTGTGGGTGTCGAGCACAGTAATAAACAGCAGAATCTTCAGTCTTCAGGCTGTTCATCTGCAGATACAGCTGCTCTCTGCTGTTGTCTCTGGAGACAGTAAACCGGCCTTGTACTGACTGAGAGTAGTAGTTGGTGCCTCCATTAGCATCAGTTGCAATCCACTCCAGTCCTTTTCCAGGAGCCTGTCTGATCCAGGCCATCCAGTAGCTGCTGAATGAGATTCCAGATGTTGTACAGGTCAATCTGTGAGACTGGCCAGGTTGTTTAACTGCTGGTTCAGATTCTGTCAGAGTCTGACCATCAACACCTATAAAAATAATGAAAAAATGAATAACTTGCACAACTTTAAAGCATGAACCAAAATATTTAGACCATCAAAAAAACAAAAAAAACCCAATAACTCTTAACCTGCCAAGCAGAGAGTTAAAAACAGCAGTCCTGTCCTGCAGTCCATCATGTTGAGATGAGTCCACTGTTCTCTGTCATCATCTCTGCAGTCAGACATGAAGATGAAGACGCTCTCTGTGTTTTTGCATGAACTCCTCCTCTCAGAGATTTGCAACCGGACTGTGAATAACATTCAGACACTATGAGGTAAGTGTTAATAATGAAAGAGTGAAAAACAATGTAGGCTAGTTTAAATTATAGGTTTATTTGAAATAACGTTTTGGGTTTAACAAAATGTTTGGTTGATATATCAGAGAGAAACAGAATGTTGTGATTTTGTGATTAGCAAAATTTACTTTATATTGGAATACAAGGATATAACAGAAGTGTATATGCTTCATTTTAATAACTTATTGAGAATATGTGATATGCTCAGTAATATATTGATCTTTTTTTGCTTCACAACATGCAAAAACCATACATCACACTATGTAAAGATCTTATATTGGATTTACCCATATACTTTTCATTTTCATTTTGTCAAAGCAGTCCATACCTTTAAATATAGTTTAAAAATGGCTTTACTAGTTATTGCGAACACTTGTTTGCAGTTGTTGCTGCTAAGGGCGGCCCAACCAGTTATCATGTTAAAGAGCCATGTAAGTTTTTTGCCCTTCATCATAAACACCTTCACAAAAATGCAAAAAAATGGGAAATCAGGAAGGGGGCAAACACTTTTTCACACCACTGTATGCTTTTGTGTCTTTTCTTTATGTGCTTGTGTGCTGTATTCTTTGTGGATACACCAAAAGGATGAACTTTTATGTGTTACAATATTGTTCCCTCTATTTAGGAAATTCAGATTAGTTTGATGTTTGAAGGGCTGCACTGATATGAAGTAAAATGTCCCTCAACTGCATCAGATAACACTTTGTTGTGAAAATGTAAGAAGTAGAATGTAGATAGATATGTCTTTCTTAATTTAGGGAGTAAAATTAAAATCAGTTAAAAATATACAACTACGTATACCTGAAAATTTTTCTGAAATACACTAGTAAAGTATTTGTTTCTTCCCACCTCTGTTTATAAGTCATGTTTAGACCTCATTAAGTCATAGAACCTTTTAACAGTGTCACTCTGTGGCACAAATTCATGAAGTGCAACTCTGTGAGTTTGTGCAAAAATGATTAGCATACTCATGGTCTCATTTGTCAACTTATGTGGCTGCTTTAGGCTTGAATTGAGTGATTAAATTTTCTCACTTGTAGTTGGAAACTTCAGTCACATCACCACTGGAGTTTCCAGTGGACAAATGTATAAAGAATCTAAAAATAAACACCAAGTTAAAACATTTGTGGGCATACCTGAGATTTTGAAAAGGAGAAGACAAAAAGTACATTTTTGTTTGATTGTTTGTTTAATCATTTGTCTGTTACTTTGTCTTTAGACTAGCCTTTGTGAACCTTGCAGAACGTTCCGTTTTAATTGCTAAATAGACTTCTATTCCATTTGCATTGAGTGTGACCAAAAAGTGCAGTACATTTTTGATAATGCCTTTGGCATGCACTCTTCAGTGAAAGTATTTATCCAGTGCCATACGTGAAACTAAGTTATGAAAGCATGTAAAATTGTTCAGCTATATATACGTGATGTTTTTTTAGGAGGTAAGGCGTTCTCTGAACTGATGTTGCCGCTATGAGAGTGTATTTAATAATAATAATAATAATAATAATAATAATAATAATAATAATAATAATAATAATAATAATAATAATACATTTTATTTGAGGTTGCCTTTCTAAAACCCAAGGTCACCTTACAAAGAGAAAAAGATATTAAAAAGACAGTAGATTAAAATAGATAACTTTTATGGGCAACCAGTGAAGCTGCTGAAGAATTGGGGTGATAAGGCAGTACAAGTTATGACCTGAGCTGCAGAATTCTGAAGAAGTTAAAGTTTAAGGAGGACCTTGTTGGGAAGACCAAATAAGAGGGAGTTGTAATAATTGATCCGGGAAGTAATAAGACTATGGACAAGGATGGAACAGCATGGGCAGTAAGGAAGGGACGAAGTCAGTTAATGTTACGTAAGTGAAAGTATGCAGTATGCATGGGTTATGTAATTAATGTGAGACTGAAATGAGAGAGTCCTGTCAAATATGACACCCAAACTCTAATTGTGTCTTGGTGATTTGTATCACTGTGGTGTGATAAACATCTTCTCTTCAAGCTTCAGATTTTGTCCCTTTATAACAACCAAACAGACATGTCTCTGCTGTAGCCAAACTCAGTCAAGGATAACCAGACACAGTGATGGTCATAATGTACAGGCTGCACAACCATCTGGCTGAATGAGATCAATGCTGTACACACCTGTGAAAACACAAATAAACAGTGTATACATAAGTCCTCTAAATAGTGTGAATCTGTTTATTAGTGCGGATCGACTGGAAATATCTTACAGACTCCCAAAAGCATGGCTGCTCATCTGAAGATACGGATGTGAGCCATTGAGTAGTGCAATAAGTAGTTACTGAATATGAATCCAGAACTTGTACGAGTCTTTTAACCACTGGTTCAGATTCTATCAGAGTCTGACCATCAGCACTGGAAAAACAAATAACGGAAAATAGTCATATGCTGTAAGCTGGTAAGGTTTTGAAGATAAATTTCACTCATCATCAGTGAAACTGTTGACCCCTCCACCAGGAAATAACCAATAATAATTGATGTATTTTATGTTTTTGTTTTTGGGTGATAATTATCTTTTACTATGTTTTTCATCAGAAACGACAACAACTAAAGATACAATAAACACATTATACTTTCTCAAAAGGTATTAACACAACAGAAACAAGCAGGAGATTTTGTACAGCTGCTCAGCTAGAGTCAGTCACTGTGCCTCTCAAGCACAGTAATAAAAAGCAGACTGTTCATCTACAGATACACCTGCTGTTTGTTATTGTCCCTGGAGATGGTAAACCGACCTTGACCTGACTGAGAGTAGTAGGTTCTGTGGTAGTAATGAACAGATGCAACACACTCTAGTCCTTTTACAGGAGCCTGTTTGATCCAGTTCACATAATAGTCACTGAATGTGAATCTAGAACCTGTACATGTCAGTCTGTGGTTCAGATTGTCTCAGAGGCTGACCATCAACACCTGTCAAAAAGAAAAAGAGTCACTTACTATGATTTGGTTACTTTTCAGTGGCAAATATAACTCAGTAACAGTAAAATGCTTCACCTGCCCAGAAAGTGATAAAAAGCATCAGTCTTGTCCTAATGTCCATCATGTCAAAGTGTGTGACCACTCCACTGTCATCCTTCCTGGATGTAGGTCCAGAAGTAGGTCTAAGATATCCATGTTTTGCACTGATTCCTCCTCACAGAAAGGACAGAGCTGATGTAGACTTGGCAATGATTTTCCTATGATATATAGTGTAGTTAATGATTTGATAACTCGATACTCTTTAACTAATTTATTTGTTGAGATTTTAATTCAAACAATGTCCCATTTTTCAGTTTTTGAATTAGACAATAGTGCTTACAGGCTTTATTCGCATCCTCAACAAGTACAGTGAAGGCTGAGTCATTGTTTAATATCTGGAAGCCAATTTTACAGTGTAGCTGTAATTGCAGTGGTTGAACACCTTGTGTTTGGGGGGACTTATACAGTGGGGCAAAAAAGTATTTAGTCAGCCACCGATTGTGCAAGTTCCCCCACTTAAAATGATGACAGAGGTCAGTAATTTGCACCAGAGGTACACTTCAACTGTGAGAGACAGAATGTGAAAAAAAAATCCATGAATTCACATGGTAGGATTTGTAAAGAATTTATTCGTAAATCAGGGTGGTAAAATAAGTATTTGGTCACGTCAAACAAGGAAAATCTCTGGCTCTCACAGACCGGTAACGTCTTCTGTAAGAAGCTTTTCTGTCCCCCACTCGTTACCTGTATGAATGGCACCTGTTTGAACTCATCATCTGTATAAAAGACACCTGTCCACAGCCTCAAACAGTCAGACTCCAAACTCCGCCATGGCCAAGACCAAAGAGCTTTCGAAGGACACCAGGAAAAGTATTGTAGACCTGCACCAGACTGGGAAGAGTGAATCTACAATAGGCAAGCAGCTTGGTGTGAAAAAATCAACTGTGGGAGCAATCATCAGAAAATGGAAGACATACAAGACCACTGATAATCTCCCTCGATCTGGGGCTCCACGCAAGATCTCATCCCGTGGGGTCAAAATGATCATGAGAACGGTGAGCAAAGATCCCAGAACCACACGGGGGGACCTGGTGAATGACCTGCAGAGAGCTGGGACCAAAGTAACAAAGGTCACCATCAGTAACACACTACAACGGCAGGGAATCAAATCCCGCAGTGCCAGACGTGTTCCGCTGCTGAAGCCAGTGCATGTCCAGGCCCGTCTGAAGGTTGCCAGAGAGCACATGGATGATACAGCAGAGGATTGGGAGAATGTCATGTGGTCAGATGAAACCAAAGTAGAACTTTTTGGTATAAACTCAACTCGTCGTGTTTGGAGGAAGAAGAATACTGAGTTGCATCCCAAGAACACCATACCTACTGTGAAGCATGGGGGTGGAAACATCATGCTATGGGGCTGTTTTTTTCTGCCAAGGGGACAGGACGACTGATCCGTGTTAAGGACAGAATGAATGGGGCCATGTATCGTGAGATTTTGAGCCAAAACCTCCTTCCATCAGTGAGAACTTTGAAGATGAAACGAGGCTGGGTCTTCCAACGTGGACAATGATCCAAAACACACCGCCCGGGCAACAAAGGAGTGGCTCCGTAAGAAGCATTTGAAAGTCCTGGAGTGGCCTAGCCAGTCTCCAGACCTCAACCCCATAGAAAATCTGTGGCGGGAGTTGAAAGTCCGTGTTGCTCGGCGACAGCCCCAAAACATCACTGCTCTCGAGAAGATCTGCATGGAGGAATGGGCCAAAATACCAGCTACTGTGTGTGCAAACCTGGTAAAGACCTATAGTAAACATTTGACCTCTGTTATTGCCAACAAAGGTTATGTTACAAAGTATTGAGTTGTATTTTTGTTATTGAACAAATACTTATTTTCCACCCTAATTTATGAATAAATTCTTTACAAGTCCTACCATGTGAATTCATGGATTTGTTTTTTCACATTCTGTCTCTCACAGTTGAAGTGTACCTCTGGTGCAAATTACTGACCTCTGTCATCATTTTAGGTGGGGGAACTTGCACAATCGGTGGCTGACTAAATACTTTTTTGCCCACTGTATATACCACACATTACCATATAAGATCACTCTTATTACACATTCAAATAGAAGATGTATGCACTTCACTGACTGCTATGTTGAGCAAATGGCCCAAAATTTTGTTGGCTAGCTGCTAAGCTCTATCTGTATTTTGTCATTTCTTGTGATGTTAATGATGTGTTTATAAAGGAGGAAACGTTTGCATAGAGCTCCCTCTACAGGAGCAATTTGGTATTCCATATACAGAGTCTCTAAGTACTTTACGATATGATATGATAGAAAATTGATATATGATAGATAATTATACCCTAAATTGTTTGTAAGAATAGTGTTTGGAATTTTTTAAATATATGTTTTACTTTATTGGAAGTGAAGGGTGAGCAAAACATAAACTAAAAAGCAAGTACAGGCTCACTTTGCATTCCCATACAACTCTAAATTTAAGAGGAAGAAAGTGAACAACATAACACTGCCAGGACAATGTGACATCCAATAATTATAACTGAATGGACTATTATATATGAGTGGATGTAATAAGCAGTGTAGGATTTTGCACAGCTGCTTAGCCACTTCTGTCACTGTGGATCTCGAGCACAATAATAAACAGCAGAATCTTCAGTCTTCAGATTCTGTCAGGGTCTGACCATTAACACCTGCCCCAGTAAAGAGAAACACAATGGAAAATGCAACTTAAAAAGGATGGCCCAAAATATAATTTTAGATTATCATCAACAAAGCTTTTCACCTGCCAAGCAGAGAGTTAAGAACAGCAGTCCTGTCTTACAGTGAATCATGTCAGGCTGTGAGTCCACTGTTCTCTGTCATCATCGCTACAGTCAGACATAAAGAGATAGAAGCTATCAGTGCTTTGCATTGACTCCGCCTCTAGCTTTTCCCTGATCTCACTGACAACGTGATCTAGGTTAGGGAAAGGTGGGTCCAAAAATCGATAAGGTTGAGCGGTGTGCTAAGAATCGCAACAACCTTGCACTGCTCTCCTTGACAGTCTGGTTGTGCTCACCATCTTGAAACTACTAATCACAGTAGATGGACAACAAAATGATTTCTTACTTTCTTACAACGTGTTTGTTTTATGCAGGTCATATAAATAGGAACAGCTGGTTATCACCCAAGAAAGAATATTTACTGCCAGATTTACTAACAGCCTGTGGCAGCACAAAGCCTTCTTTAACACTAAAAAGTGTCTGGGTTTACTAAAGCGATGTGGTGCCAATATTGTCACTACAACTTTTGACCAGGGAATTTTACAGATGGCCTTTTTGTATTTGTATCTCCAAGAGTTCCCCCTTCAGGAGATGAATATAATTCATATTTAAATATTTTGTTTATTTTATTTATTAATTGCAAATTGTGCTAAATCCAACACTGAAAAATGCACACCCCGTATATTTAGTTGCGATAGCTGCTTCAAGGAGGGTTTATTTATTTGCAAAGACAAAATGAATGTGTAATTGACACATTAGTTAGAAGAGAGTGATATTATACCCCTTTCGTCAAAAAAAGTGACAGGTTGCTTCCGGAGCTCATTAATTATTCATGAGCTCCGGAAGTCCGGAAGTAGGAAGTAATTAAATTATCCCCTAATTAAATTATCCCCTAATTAAATTAGCTCCGGAAGTCCGGAAGTAGGAAGTAATTAAATAATAAAAATATGATATTCATAAAAATATGATATTCATAAAAATATGATATTCATAAAAATATAATTGATTATTTAGAAAGTTTCTTATATATCAAATTAGCATTCTTTTATTTCTTTAAGCAATTAAAAAATGTATTTATTTTTTTATGCTCAAAAAACGCCATCTGGTGGCGGGTCAGTGTGTGTGTGTGTGTGTGTGTGCGCGCGCCCGCGCGCGCCCGAGGCTGTGTGTCTGGGCGCGCGGGGGCGCGCCCGTGTCTCCGGACCGTGCTCTCTCGGGCTCCGTGCTCATGTGTTTAAAAATGTATTAAACCATATTAAAATTGTTTAGTTAAACTTGTGCTTTTGTAACGTTCAGTATGGCCACAAACACATGCTGCATGCCTTGGGGGAAAACTTTATTTCGATTTATATGCATTTGTAGATTTAGAATAAAACTCATACTCAGAAAAAACTCGCGATCCCCTAACCCTCCTTAGATACATAAGCAGGGAAAACTCCTTAAAAAACCCTCCGCGATTTCTCCAAAACCCTACAATAACTTGTTAGGGTACCCCCTCTATTCCCAAAACCTTATATTCGATAACAGGGAAAATCCTGAAAAAATCCTTAGTCTTTTTTCTCAAATTCAGCGCCCCGCGGCTCCCTTCATGCTCAGCCAAACAAAGCCAAAACTCCTTTTAAAAATTTCTCCGCGATTTCTCCAAAACCCCTAGAATAACTTGTTAGCTACCCCTCTATTCCCCCCAAAAAAGCGCTATAATCCAAAAACATTGGGAAAGCTCCTTACTCTTTTTTCTTCAAAAACTTCCCTCTTGCTAGCTACCTCTAAAATTCAACGCACACTCTAAGTTCTACCTCGCTCTTAATCTCCGATCCACAACTTCTTGCAGAGCACAATTTTTTCCTGCTTGTTCGCTCCCCGCTCTGCTCCCTAATGCGCTGCTTACCTCGTTCGAAATTTGCGCCGGAGACCAACTCCCCCCCTTACTGCGCCCCGCTGCCAATCACATAACCCTTGCACCGCTCCCTTCGCACCCCGGTTAGCCAATCCGCTCCAGGTCTGATTTTACGATCTCCCGCTGATGTTAAGACTATCTTCGAACCCCCAGAAGAGATCTGACTTCAGACATATCAACAACTGGCGCCGCTCAGACTGCTTGCGAGCTCAACAGCCATGAAACCAGGGATCAACAACTACCTTCGCGTGCCCTATGTGCATATCACTCGGTAAGTGTTAATCTTCCCCCTCTAACTACATTTTCGCATTTTCCTTTTTACCACTCTGTCAATCCTTTCATTTAAAAAAATAAATAAATATCACAATGGTTTGTAACAGGTACAATACACCATCCATCCATCCATTCGCCTCCACTTATCCTTTTCTCAGGCTCGCGCGGTGCGCTGGAGCCTATCCCACGTACAATACACTTTAAAATATATATAAGCTCCACTTTTAACTCCCGTAAAAGTTTATACATTACATGTCTACATCACCTATCATGGCCTCATCGGGTATCTCATATCATCTTGTTATTGTTATGTTATTTGATATTTTGCTAGTTTGCGTGTTTTAAAACTCTTTTTGTTTTTCTTTATATTTTTAGACCCAGATGTGTTAACCTGATCCCTGCGAAACACCAGCTCTGCGTGGATTTTGACCGCGAGTGACCGGATGTTGTTTCCGGCCTGAGGTTGCCTGAAATGCCGTGAGGCTCGTTTGAAAGATTGCGCCCGAGACCAACTCCGCCTCCAAGGCATGCCTACCTTTAGCTGCCACCAGTGAGATATCAGAGCCGGGCTCCACATATCCAATCAGGAACACGAGCAAGACAGCTTTTGCAGACTCTCCAGAAATATACAAGTCCTTACCAACTGCTCTGCAACCCAGTGTTTCTGGTCCCCTCGCTAACATCGCTTTTTGAGATATTTTTTATGAACCACCAAAAAAGCAATTTTACCCCACAGACTGGGTCTGAGGGCAGCAGCGGGGACAAATGATTGTAATGAAGCGACGGACATTTCATGGCTGGTCTTGCATAATTGTGAGTTATTATGTCATATGGTGATAAGTACATAGTTTTGCAAGAGGCATACAAGCACTGTGGAAAAAGTAATCATAAAACTGTTTTTGTGAACACCCTACGTTATGCTTTAAAAAATGTGATACATGTAATGTGATCATCAAAGAACATGATTTTTTTTTTTAAAAAAACTTTTATTCTTATGCTTTTAAAGTATGTCAGATTATCTTAAAACACTTATTTGTATGTTATGTTTTTCTTACACCATGTGTAATTTTTATAGACACCTTATTCATTGTATCAATGTGTAATTATGTATCTTTGATAAATAAATAAAATATTTAATCTTGTATTTGTGTACTTTCTGGTGATTCAATAAAAAATTAGTCACATATCGCTCTGATAAACACAGATGGCTGAAAGAAATGTTTGATGGAACAAAGGAAACAAGTGTCTTGCTGCTAAACTTTTAAGTCACCATGGTTTAAATGAGAAAGTCTGTATGTAAAACATGAAAAACTCCATATCAGTGATATCTACAAAGGTGTACTCATTTCTTTGTAATGGTACTTTACTGTTCCAATGAAACAAAAAGAAAATCTCATTTTTAAAGTACATTTTTCGGCCATCCTGACCTATTTTCAGGGGCAAGAATGTTGATGTTAGACTGTGTTTTAAATCAGGTTGTGATCTTAAACTAACTATCACAGCACTGATTTCAGTTGTAATCTCAATTAGAATCCCAATTTGGCTTTTCTCCAGTCAGTGTTATGGTGAAATTTAACTTGTTCTTTTGTGTAATTGCACATGGCCCAGCAAAGGACCCCTTAGTAAACTGTACAGCATAAGTATTCAATTCACTTTTGTCAGAAAACTTCACAGTATGAGAAGTTACAGCACAGTTTCTCCAAACGTGTGGTTCTTTTTCAGCCAGCGTGCTTTTAGAGCATCTACATTAGCTCATGTAGTAAAAGTACAATCAGTAAGTGTACTTTAACATTTGAGATTCCGAGTCACTCTTGCTTAGATCATGTGAACTATATCATGAACCTTTTTTTGTATAATGCATTAAACGTGTTCAAATCAGTTTAGTTAAAATAAATTGAAAATAATCTAGAGACAAGCAACTCCTTTTTAGCTTCTGTTATGTATTTACCTCTCACACCTTAATCTAGATGTTAGTGTTCTCAGAGTTAACATGTCTCATGTTGCCATGTTGTATTTCTAATACCCAGCCTCAGTGTTCGCCCTGTTGACCCTCAAATCCAAACACCAATGATCTAGATATTCACAAAATTCATAAGGAGATTCTTAAGGTCTTAAGTTTTGTTGTTTTTATGTTTTACAAAAAAAAAAACTTCACATTTTTTATATTTTTAAACGAAAGTGACATGCAAGGATATTTTTCTTTAGTGATGTTGCTTCAGCAATCTCAAATACTAATTATTCTGGGAATTTTTATGGTCAAACTATGTGATTTTCCAAATGTGTGTGTGTGGAGTAAAATGACCTTGTTCTTATGATGTTGTCACCGTGAATCATTTAGGATTAACAACACAAATTGTATCGATAGCAGAAACAGTCTTATAACTTATAATTCTCACACGTTACCGCTAGTTTTACAAACGCAGTCTTCTTCAGCTCTGTTTATGTAGCTTTTATGAAACTGATTTTCCATAGTACAAGTAGAATTTAATTTTTCTTTGCTCTCCAGTATAAATGCAATAATTTGCAGGCTTTTTACTGAAACTCTCACAATGCAACACTCAATGCTCAGAGCTTCATATATCAACAGCTCTGAAAATATCTTCTTTTTTAAAGTAATGTAGGACAGGATCTCTCACTCTCTGTGTCTCAAAAAAACCCAACTAAACTGGCAATCACCACTAAACAAATGAAAGTAGTTTATGGCTTTTTTATCAGCTGCATTTCTTTCATTTATGTATTGATCCCATTGTTTATTGGTAATGCTTTTAGGTCACTGTTTTAGCATGTCTGCCTCACACTCCATTTAAACAGTTTAACAGATAGTGGGGTCTGGTAAGGAAGTTGGGGGGAAGCAGACAACTCCACAGGAAGAGTCTTTTTGTCTTTTCTCCACTGTAAAAGATAGCAAGGCAGTGTGAAACTTTCTTTGCGGGAAAGACAAAACTGAGAGCCATGCTAGGCTCAGTGAGAGACTCTGCTCACCCTCTGCCCCAGCGATGGCAGTCCCTCACCAAGCTCGATTTCTGTTCTTTGTCTTGATTAAAGAATGTTAGCTACCGCTCATCGCTTGTCTGCAGGCTTTATTAAATGGAAAACTTCCACAACAACCTCTAAACAGTGGTTTATGGCTTTTTGTCACCTGCAACACCATGTAACACTTGGATGTTAGATTCTTTTACCAGTCAGTGTTGTTAGCCCCAACCCCCAGGCTCCAGGTGTCTGAGCTCTAACCCTGGCTGCCAAATGTCCCCCTGAGGCCTTTGTGCCTTTTACCACCAGACTAAGTTTGTAGTCCTATCTACTAATATTATTTTATTTTTTTATTATAGCACAAGGTTCAGTTAGGTTACTACTTTGACTTCCTCAATTTGCGCACATTTCTGACCCGATACTTTATCAAGCTTTTACTCGAGTGTTTTTGACACTAGCAGCTGTACTTCTACTTAAGTGAAAATTGCCTGCAATTTTGCCACCTCAGTTGCCACTTTTCTGGAGTTTGTACACTTTTTATATTGAAACGGTCAACGTTTTACGTGTTATCCTTGATCACAGTTCTAAACAAGTTAACTTTCTTCACTTCAAAGTAACCCAAAAAAGAAACTATATGTCCAGTTCTCTTTACTCCAAACCTGGTTTAAGGCTATGCTGTTGTTGTGATATGGCCATACAAATAATATTAAGTTTAATTAATCTTTTAAAAAAATGGCTGCTTCATGGCTACCTGTTCAGAGAATTTGCAGACTTTTATGGAAACTGTCACAATGTAACACTCTCACTGTCAAAACAGGGTTGATCCATGTTTCTATGAACACTGATTAATATATCAACAGCTCTGAAAATCCTTTTTTTTTTTTAAGTAAAGCAGAACAGGATCTCTGTATCTCTAAAAATCCCAACAAAACTGGCAATCACCTCTAAACAAATGGAAGTAGTTTATGGATCTTTATCACCTGCAACACCATGTAACACCTAGATGTTAGACTCTTTTACCATCACATTTGCAAGGGTTTATGTGTTATCCTTGATCACAGTTCTAAATAAGTTAACTTTCTTGACATAAAAGTAGCCCAAAGAAGACAAATATATGTCCAGTTCTTTTTTACTCCAAACCTACTGATCGGAAAACATTATGTGATGCTGGAAGTTTTCATCCTATCCATCTGCAAAACAAGTTTACCTGTAAGCCAACACATTAGACGTAAGCAAATTTGTGAAATTCCTGAACAATGTGCTTTGTGAAGTAGCAGTAGTACTAGAACTAGTACTAGTAGTCCTAGTATTCTGCAGCAACCAGGCTTCAAGAGTGATCACTCTTCTGGCTTTCAAATGGTGAAAACATGTCACAGTCTTAACCGCAAATCAGAAATGTTGGTAAATTTAAAAAGGAATTTAAACGTCAGCTTTGACATAGACACAGACTTTATTAATGCCACACTCAGGAAATTCACATGTTACACATGATTTAGCTCACCTGCTAAATCCCCAGAGCAATAACCACATCAGCATCAAATCAAATCAAATCAAATCACTTTTTATTGTCACATCACATGTGCAGGCACACTGGCACAGCACATGCGAGTGAAATTCTTGTGTGCGAGCCCCACAAGCAACAGAGATGTGCAAACACAACAACACAAACGAGCAAAATACAAGAATGGCCAACCTGAAACTAATAAATATATGTACAATATATAATAGTGTATGCATTTCTGGATGCATCATTAGCCTGAGTGTTGATCCTCCAGGTGTGTGAGTGTGTGTGTGTGTGTGTGTGTGTGTGTGTGTGTGTGTGTGTGTGTGTGTGTGTGATCAGAGGTGAAGCTGCTTTCTGCAAAGTCTCATCAACAACCAAGAAGAGTCTAAAAGCACTAAATATGAAACAGACCATTTACCATACCCAACACTGAGCTCCTGCACAGTCAGATGGAGTGAAACATAATGTCCCAGTGGTGTTCTGTTGGATTTAGCAGGTGAGCGTTGTTGCCAGTCAAAACCTTTTTGGAAACTCTTTACAAGAATCAATGTAATTATTTGTTTTACTTGAATCAAATGTATTGGTTTATATACCTGAAATAAAACTTTTCTTTGGAAACCCGTTACATCAAATAAAACTTTCTTGGAAAAGCATTGCAAGAATCAATCGAGTTATTTGTTTTACCCCATTCAAATCTATTGGTTTCATTACATCAAATTAAATAATTTTGGAAACCCGTTACATCAAATAAAACTTTCTTGGAAAAACTTTACAAGAATCAATGTAATTATTTGTTTTACTTGAATCAAATGTAATGGTTTATATACCTGAAATAAAACTTTTTTGGAAACCCTGTACATGAAGTAAAAGGTTTTTGATCTTGTAAGTTCTGGCTTTAATATTTTCAGCTGATAAAGTGAACTTCATACAAACTCTGTGTTAGAAAAAGGGGATAGTTTACTACATGCTATAAAAACACAATCCTTAATCTTTTATTTTGCAACTTTATCTTTCTGTTCTGGTTTTTAGAGTGATTGTTTTATTGACTCGTACTTTGGGAATCACCCTGTTGTGAGAAAAGGATAAGCTGGGAGAGAATACAGCATTATACAAGCAGAGTGTTTTAGCTGTATCCGTAGATCTAAGACATAAACCTGTTGTTAAAAAAGAATAGTTAACTGAAGTGCAGATTTAATTTTAAATTATTTCACGAACTGTCCAGGAATTACAGAGAGCTTTATACTGATATGGTAAAATTCTCTGAGTGTATTGGTTGTATATGACAAGTATTTGTAAATCATTAGTAGTTACTCTTGCATAGGTGTTTTGCTTGTTTTAAATTTGTGCACTATTTATTTTTATTTTTTGTATTTTGTAATGAATCTCTAATTCACTTTTTCTTGTTGGCCTTGTTGTGTGTACCTCACAAGTCAAATTATACATTGTGATGGAGCAGTCACAATACACCCGCACGAGACACAGTTTGATTTTTCTAACACAGAGTTTGTATGAAGTTCACTTTATCAGCTGAAAATATTAAAGCCAGAACTTACAAGATCAAAAACCTTTTACTTCATGTACAGGGTTTCCAAAAAAGTTTTATTTCAGGTATATAAACCATTACATTTGATTCAAGTAAAACAAATAATTACATTGATTCTTGTAAAGTTTTTCCAAGAAAGTTTTATTTGATGTAACGGGGTTTCCAAAATTATTTAATTTGATGTAATGAAACCAATAGATTTGAATGGGGTAAAACAAATAACTCGATTGATTCTTGCAATGCTTTTCCAAGAAAGTTTTATTTGATGTAACGGGTTTCCAAAAAAAAGTTTTATTTCAGGTATATAAACCAATACATTTGATTCAAGTAAAACAAATAATTACATTGATTCTTGTAAAGAGTTTCCAAAAAGGTTTTGACTGGCAACAACGCTCACCTGCTAAATCCAACAGAACACCACTGGGACATTATGTTTCACTCCATCTGACTGTGCAGGAGCTCAGTGTTGGGTATGGTAAATGGTCTGTTTCATATTTAGTGCTTTTAGACTCTTCCTGGTTGTTGATGAGACTTTGCAGAAAGCAGCTTCACCTCTGATCACACACACACACACACACACACACACACACACACACACACACACACACACACACACACACACACACACTCAACTCCACTCACACACCTGGAGGATCAACACTCAGGCTAATGATGCTGATGTGGTTATTGCTCTGGGGATTTAGCAGGTGAGCTAAATCATGTGTAACATGTGAATTTCCTGAGTGTGGCATTAATAAAGTCTGTGTCTATGTCAAAGCTGACGTTTAAATTCCTTTTTAAATTTACCAACATTTCTGATTTGCGGTTAAGACTGTGACACTTTTTCACCATTTGAAAGCCAGAAGAGTGATCACTCTTGAAGCCTGGTTGCTGCAGAATACTAGGACTACTAGTACTAGTTCTAGTACTACTGCTACTTCACAAAGCACATTGTTCAGGAATTTCACAAATTTGCTTACGTCTAATGTGTTGGCTTACAGGTAAACTTGTTTTGCAGATGGATAGGATGAAAACTTCCAGCATCACATAATGTTTTCCGATCAGTAGGTTTGGAGTAAAAAAGAACTGGACATATATTTGTCTTCTTTGGGCTACTTTTATGTCAAGAAAGTTAACTTATTTAGAACTGTGATCAAGGATAACACATAAACCCTTGCAAATGTGATGGTAAAAGAGTCTAACATCTAGGTGTTACATGGTGTTGCAGGTGATAAAGATCCATAAACTACTTCCATTTGTTTAGAGGTGATTGCCAGTTTTGTTGGGATTTTTAGAGATACAGAGATCCTGTTCTGCTTTACTTAAAAAAAAAAAAAGGATTTTCAGAGCTGTTGATATATTAATCAGTGTTCATAGAAACATGGATCAACCCTGTTTTGACAGTGAGAGTGTTACATTGTGACAGTTTCCATAAAAGTCTGCAAATTCTCTGAACAAGTAGCCATGAAGCAGCCATTTTTTTAAAAGATTAATTAAACTTAATATTATTTGTATGGCCATATCACAACAACAGCATAGCCTTAAACCAGGTTTGGAGTAAAGAGAACTGGACATATAGTTTCTTTTTTGGGTTACTTTGAAGTGAAGAAAGTTAACTTGTTTAGAACTGTGATCAAGGATAACACGTAAAACGTTGAACGTTTCAATATAAAAAGTGTACAAACTCCAGAAAAGTGGCAACTGAGGTGGCAAAATTGCAGGCAATTTTCACTTAAGTAGAAGTACAGCTGCTAGTGTCAAAAACACTCGAGTAAAAGCTTGATAAAGTATCGGGTCAGAAATGTGCGCAAATTGAGGAAGTCAAAGTAGTAACCTAACTGAAACTTGTGCTATAATAAAAAAATAAAATAATATTAGTAGATAGGACTACAAACTTAGTCTGGTGGTAAAAGGCACAAAGGCCTCAGGGGGACATTTGGCAGCCAGGGTTAGAGCTCAGACACCTGGAGCCTGGGGGTTGGGGCTAACAACACTGACTGGTAAAAGAATCTAACATCCAAGTGTTACATGGTGTTGCAGGTGACAAAAAGCCATAAACCACTGTTTAGAGGTTGTTGTGGAAGTTTTCTGTTTAATAAAGCCTGCAGACAAGCGATGAGCGGTAGCTAACATTCTTTAATCAAGACAAAGAACAGAAATCGAGCTTGGTGAGGGACTGCCATCGCTGGGGCAGAGGGTGAGCAGAGTCTCTCACTGAGCCTAGCATGGCTCTCAGTTTTGTCTTTCCCGCAAAGAAAGTTTCACACTGCCTTGCTATCTTTTACAGTGGAGAAAAGACAAAAAGACTCTTCCTGTGGAGTTGTCTGCTTCCCCCCAACTTCCTTACCAGACCCCACTATCTGTTAAACTGTTTAAATGGAGTGTGAGGCAGACATGCTAAAACAGTGACCTAAAAGCATTACCAATAAACAATGGGATCAATACATAAATGAAAGAAATGCAGCTGATAAAAAAGCCATAAACTACTTTCATTTGTTTAGTGGTGATTGCCAGTTTAGTTGGGTTTTTTTGAGACACAGAGAGTGAGAGATCCTGTCCTACATTACTTTAAAAAAGAAGATATTTTCAGAGCTGTTGATATATGAAGCTCTGAGCATTGAGTGTTGCATTGTGAGAGTTTCAGTAAAAAGCCTGCAAATTATTGCATTTATACTGGAGAGCAAAGAAAAATTAAATTCTACTTGTACTATGGAAAATCAGTTTCATAAAAGCTACATAAACAGAGCTGAAGAAGACTGCGTTTGTAAAACTAGCGGTAACGTGTGAGAATTATAAGTTATAAGACTGTTTCTGCTATCGATACAATTTGTGTTGTTAATCCTAAATGATTCACGGTGACAACATCATAAGAACAAGGTCATTTTACTCCACACACACACATTTGGAAAATCACATAGTTTGACCATAAAAATTCCCAGAATAATTAGTATTTGAGATTGCTGAAGCAACATCACTAAAGAAAAATATCCTTGCATGTCACTTTCGTTTAAAAATATAAAAAATGTGAAGTTTTTTTTTTTGTAAAACATAAAAACAACAAAACTTAAGACCTTAAGAATCTCCTTATGAATTTTGTGAATATCTAGATCATTGGTGTTTGGATTTGAGGGTCAACAGGGCGAACACTGAGGCTGGGTATTAGAAATACAACATGGCAACATGAGACATGTTAACTCTGAGAACACTAACATCTAGATTAAGGTGTGAGAGGTAAATACATAACAGAAGCTAAAAAGGAGTTGCTTGTCTCTAGATTATTTTCAATTTATTTTAACTAAACTGATTTGAACACGTTTAATGCATTATACAAAAAAAGGTTCATGATATAGTTCACATGATCTAAGCAAGAGTGACTCGGAATCTCAAATGTTAAAGTACACTTACTGATTGTACTTTTACTACATGAGCTAATGTAGATGCTCTAAAAGCACGCTGGCTGAAAAAGAACCACACGTTTGGAGAAACTGTGCTGTAACTTCTCATACTGTGAAGTTTTCTGACAAAAGTGAATTGAATACTTATGCTGTACAGTTTACTAAGGGGTCCTTTGCTGGGCCATGTGCAATTACACAAAAGAACAAGTTAAATTTCACCATAACACTGACTGGAGAAAAGCCAAATTGGGATTCTAATTGAGATTACAACTGAAATCAGTGCTGTGATAGTTAGTTTAAGATCACAACCTGATTTAAAACACAGTCTAACATCAACATTCTTGCCCCTGAAAATAGGTCAGGATGGCCGAAAAATGTACTTTAAAAATGAGATTTTCTTTTTGTTTCATTGGAACAGTAAAGTACCATTACAAAGAAATGAGTACACCTTTGTAGATATCACTGATATGGAGTTTTTCATGTTTTACATACAGACTTTCTCATTTAAACCATGGTGACTTAAAAGTTTAGCAGCAAGACACTTGTTTCCTTTGTTCCATCAAACATTTCTTTCAGCCATCTGTGTTTATCAGAGCGATATGTGACTAATTTTTATTGAATCACCAGAAAGTACACAAATACAAGATTAAATATTTTATTTATTTATCAAAGATACATAATTACACATTGATACAATGAATAAGGTGTCTATAAAAATTACACATGGTGTAAGAAAAACATAACATACAAATAAGTGTTTTAAGATAATCTGACATACTTTAAAAGCATAAGAATAAAAGTTTTTTTTTTTTTTTAAAAATCATGTTCTTTGATGATCACATTACATGTATCACATTTTTTAAAGCATAACGTAGGGTGTTCACAAAAACAGTTTTATGATTACTTTTTCCACAGTGCTTGTATGCCTCTTGCAAAACTATGTACTTATCACCATATGACATAATAACTCACGATTATGCAAGACCAGCCATGAAATGTCCGTCGCTTCATTACAATCATTTGTCCCCGCTGCTGCCCTCAGACCCAGTCTGTGGGGTAAAATTGCTTTTTTGGTGGTTCATAAAAAATATCTCAAAAAGCGATGTTAGTGAGGGGACCAGAAACACTGGGTTGCAGAGCAGTTGGTAAGGACTTGTATATTTCTGGAGAGTCTGCAAAAGCTGTCTTGCTCGTGCTCCTGATTGGATATGTGGAGCCCGGCTCTGATATCTCACTGGTGGCAGCTAAAGGTAGGCATGCCTTGGAGGCGGAGTTGGTCTCGGGCGCAATCTTTCAAACGAGCCTCACGGCATTTCAGGCAACCTCAGGCCGGAAACAACATCCGGTCACTCGCGGTCAAAATCCACGCAGAGCTGGTGTTTCGCAGGGATCAGGTTAACACATCTGGGTCTAAAAATATAAAGAAAAACAAAAAGAGTTTTAAAACACGCAAACTAGCAAAATATCAAAGGAGCATAACATAACAATAACAAGATGATATGAGATACCCGATGAGGCCATGATAGGTGATGTAGACATGTAATGTATAAACCTTTACGGGAGGTAAAAGTGGAGCTTATATATATTTTAAAGTGTATTGTACGTGGGATAGGCTCCAGCGCACCGCGCGAGCCTGAGAAAAGGATAAGTGGAGGCGAATGGATGGATGGATGGTGTATTGTACCTGTTACAAACCATTGTGATATTTATTTATTTTTTTAAATGAAAGGATTGACAGAGTGGTAAAAAGGAAAATGCAAAAATGTAGTTAGAGAGGAAGATTAACACTTACCGAATGATATGCGGATAAGGAAAGAGACGCAAGTTGCTGTTGAAATCGGCCGCTCCCTATGCGAACTCGCAAGCAGTCTGAGCGGCGCCAGTTGTTGATACGTCTGAAGTCAGATGTCTTCTGGGGGTTCGAAGATAGTCTTAACATCAGCGGGAGATCGTAAAATCAGACCTGGAGCGGATTGGCTAACCGGGGTGCGAAGGGAGCGGTGCAAGGGTTATGTGATTGGCAGCGGGGCGCAGTGAGGCGGAGTTGGTCTAAGGGGGGAATTTTCAAACGAGGTAAGCAGCGCATTAGGGAGCAGAGCGGGGAGCGAACAAGCAGGAAAAAATTGTGCTCTGCAAGAAGTTGTGGATCGGAGATTAAGAGCGAGGTAGAACTTAGAGTGTGCGTTGAATTTTAGAGCTTGCTAGTAAGAGGGAAGTTTTTGAAGGAAAAAAGAATAAGGATTTTCCCTGTTATCGAATATAAGGTTTTTGGGAATAGAGGGGTAGCTAACAAGTTATTCTAGGGGTTTTGGAGAAATCGCGGAGAAATTTTTAAAAGGAGTTTTGGCTTTGTTTGGCTGAGCATGAAGGGAGCCGCGGGGCGCTGAATTTGAGAAAAAAGACTAAGGATTTTTTCAGGATTTTCCCTGTTATCGAATATAAGGTTTTGGGAATAGAGGGGGTACCCTAACAAGTTATTGTAGGGTTTTGGAGAAATCGCGGAGGGTTTTTTAAGGAGTTTTCCCTGCTTATGTATCTAAGGAGGGTTAGGGGATCGCGAGTTTTTTCTGAGTATGAGTTTTATTCTAAATCTACAAATGCATATAAATCGAAATAAAGTTTTCCCCCAAGGCATGCAGCATGTGTTTGTGGCCATACTGAACGTTACAAAAGCACAAGTTTAACTAAACAATTTTAATATGGTTTAATACATTTTTAAACACATGAGCACGGAGCCCGAGAGAGCACGGTCCGGAGACACGGGCGCGCCCCCGCGCGCCCAGACACACAGCCTCGGGCGCGCGCGGGCGCGCGCACACACACACACACACACTGACCCGCCACCAGATGGCGTTTTTTGAGCATAAAAAAATAAATACATTTTTTAATTGCTTAAAGAAATAAAAGAATGCTATTTTGATATATAAGAAACTTTCTAAATAATCAATTATATTTTTATGAATATCATATTTTTATGAATATCATATTTTTATGAATATCATATTTTTATTATTTAATTACTTCCTACTTCCGGACTTCCGGAGCTCATGAATAATTTAATTAGGGGATAATTTAATTAGGGGTCATAAATCAATTAAGGGGGTCATAAATCACTGCGTTTGACGAAAGGGGTATAATATCACTCTCTGTTAGATGGCTATAAGTTGTGAATGCGGAACCAACTATTTAACTTGCTCCTAAAGCTCTTCACTCAGAGTTGCGTGATGATCTGACAGTAAATAATGTTGTGTGTCCTTCTACACATTATACTGGTCAGCTGCTACCAAATGGTTTCAGTTGTATGTGGTGAAATAGTTTATAATAACAGAGCTTTTCACTGGATAACTCCTCCGCTCCACCTAAAAAATCAATACTCAGGTGTGAACCCAGAACATAAAACATTTAAAAGCACTGTACAGGGAGTGCAGAATTATTAGGCAAATGAGTATTTTGTCCACATCATCCTCTTCATGCATGTTGTCTTACTCCAAGCTGTATAGGCTCGAAAGCCTACTACCAATTAAGCATATTAGGTGATGTGCATCTCTGTAATGAGAAGGGGTGTGGTCTAATGACATCAACACCCTATATCAGGTGTGCATAATTATTAGGCAACGTCCTTTCCTTTGGCAAAATGGGTCAAAAGAAGGACTTGACAGGCTCAGAAAAGTCAAAAACAGTGAGATATCTTGCAGAGGGATGCAGCAGTCTCAAAATTGCAAAGCTTCTGAAGCGTGATCATCGAACAATCAAGCGTTTCATTCAAAATAGTCAACAGGGTCGCAAGAAGCGTGTGGAAAAACCAAGGCGCAAAATAACTGCCCATGAACTGAGAAAAGTCAAGCGTGCAGCTGCCAAGATGCCACTTGCCACCAGTTTGGCCATATTTCAGAGCTGCAACATCACTGGAGTGCCCAAAAGCACAAGGTGTGCAATACTCAGAGACATGGCCAAGGTAAGAAAGGCTGAAAGACGACCACCACTGAACAAGACACACAAGCTGAAACGTCAAGACTGGGCCAAGAAATATCTCAAGACTGGTTTTTCTAAGGTTTTATGAACTGATGAAATGAGAGTGAGTCTTGATGGGCCAGATGGATGGGCCCGTGGCTGGATTGGTGAAGGGCAGAGAGCTCCAGTCCGACTCAGATGCCAGCAAGGTGGAGGTGGAGTACTGGTTTGGGCTGGTAACATCAAAGATGAGCTTGTGGGGCCTTTTCGGGTTGAGGATGGAGTCAAGCTCAACTCCCAGTCCTACTGCCAGTTTCTGGAAGACACCTTCTTCAAGCAGTGGTACAGAAAGAAGTCTGCATCCTTCAAGAAAAACATGATTTTCATGCAGGACAATGCTCCATCACACGCGTCCAAGTACTCCACAGCGTGGCTGGCAAGAAGGGGTATAAAAGAAGAAAAACTAATGACATGGCCACCTTGTTCACCTGATCTGAACCCCATTGAGAACCTGTGGTCCATCATCAAATGTGAGATTTACAAGGAGGGAAAACAGTACACCTCTCTGAACAGTGTCTGGGAGGCTGTGGTTGCTGCTGCACGCAATGTTGATGGTGAACAGATCAAAACACTGACAGAATCCATGGATGGCAGGCTTTTGAGTGTCCTTGCAAAGAAAGGTGGCTATATTGGTCGCTGATTTGTTTTTGTTTTGTTTTTGAATGTCAGAAATGTATATTTGTGAATGTGGAGATGTTATATTGGTTTCACTGGTAAAAATAAATAATTGAAATGGGTATATATTTGTTTTTTTGTTAAGTTGCCTAATAATTATGCACAGTAATAGTCACCTGCACACACAGATATCCCCCTAAAATAGCTAAAACTAAAAACAAACTAAAAACTACTTCCAAAAACATTCGGCTTTGATATTAATGAGTTTTTTGGGTTCATTGAGAACATGGTTGTTGTTCAATAATAACATTATTCCTCAAAAATACAACTTGCCTAATAATTCTGCACTCCCTGTATACTGTAACCATCCGTATTAAAAAGCTGCACGGTATGTTCTAATGTTTAATTATATTTTTTGTATTATACTTCATATCTTTCTTTAGAGGTTTAAGTCTGAGTCAGGTTCTTAAAAGTTATTTTATCATAAGCAAGTTTCAAAAAATACATTTAAATACTAAACATCTCTGTACAGTAGTAAATTATTTTACACTTGTGCTTGGGTGTTGTGGTTTGTATCACTGTGGGGTGATGCACGCAGTAATAAACAGTTGTGTGTCCTCAGGCTGCAGATTTGTCCCTTCATAGTGACCATTCCATCAGATATGTCTCTGTTGTAGCTGAACTTGTTCTTCAAAGGATTATTTTGATAAAGCCTACTACTATTTCCTCCTAATGATCAAATATCCAGTCCACTGGTTTTCCTTCACACTGTCTGATCTGACCTGTTCTATAGCCATCAGTCAAAGAATACCCAGAGACCCGGCAGGTCATGATAAAAGACTCTCCAGGCTGAGTCTGGCTGTATGACCCTATCATTTCAAACATACCTGTGGGGACAGAAATCAACAGTCATCAAACATAAACTAAATTAGGGTTGTCTTGGGCTGACATAACATCTTGTTGCCATGTCATCTTAAATTGGGCATGTGATTGGTTTACCATGATAATTTGATTCTTCCTCAGCCAATCAGCTCGTGTGATTGTTTGGCTCTCCTAGCTGCTGGTAAGCTGAAGACAGCTTCAACCATCTGTGTGTTGAAAAAAAGTAAATAGCATAACCTTCTGCTGTCATGCTCTTCATTTCAATGTACTGTCTGCTGCTGTAGTGTCTAAAAATAACTGGCATAGAAAGAAAGGAGAAAAAAAAACTTATTTTCAGTGTTTTAAAGTATAACCAATTTTCTTACTATGGAAACAATGAATAAAGAATAAACTCCCATGGATGAAATAGAATAAGTTCACTTTATTTAAAAAAAAAAATAATAAAGCATCAAAGATATTAAAAAACTCTTTGGCTTTTAGGAAGCTGATACAGCTGATAAAGAGCTGATAAAAAAAAAACATCTTATGTATAGTTTGCTTTTACTCTAATTCAAATAATCTTTAGTGTTTTTGTCGTAAAACAACTGTTTTCAAAACAAATAATGCTGTACTTCACACTGTGAGTATATCACTCTAAACTCAACACATTATTTGTTCAGTAAATGAGATGGAAACATATTTGAAGTTTAAAAGACTAATTGAATTAGTTTAAGTGATAATAACAATACAGCCATTAAGCTCTAAGTTAGTTATTTTAATTTGGAACATTATTTAGTTATTTTAAGATGAAACATATGTGATGCCATTTCTTAGAAAAATTCTTGAATGTCAACTTTTTATAGGCCTCATCTCCCTAAATCCTTTCTGAACTGGGGACATCTGTTGCTACTCTACGACTGCTACGACTGTTTTATCGGGTATTTAGGAGGTAATGTAACAAACATATGTGCAGACTGTCAGTAGAGATTCGTTTATATGTGGTGCAAAGTTGTTCTGCTATATTGCAGGTGGGGAGCCATTAAAATTAAACCTGAAGGATTTTGTACAGCTGCTTAACCAACTCCTATCACTGTGACTCTCGGGCACAATAATAAACAGCAGAATCTTCAGTCTTCAGACTGTTCATCTGCAGATACAGCTGCTCTCTGCTGTTGTCTCTGGAGATGGTAAACCGGCCTTGTACTGACTGAGAGTAGTAGCTGCTGCCCCCACCATTACTAATGCTTGCAATCCACTCCAGTCCTTTTCCAGGAGCCTGTCTGATCCAGGCCATATAGTAGCTGCTGAATGAGAGTCCAGATGTTGTACAGGTCAATCTGTGAGACTGGCCAGGTTGTTTAACTGCTGGTTCAGATTCTGTCAGAGTCTGACCATTAACACCTACAAAGATTACAAGAAAATCAATGACATGCACAACTGTAAAGCATGTAACAAAATATTTTAGACCATCAAAAAACAAAAACAAAAAAAAACAAACTCTTAACCTGCCAAGCAGAGAGTTAAAAACAGCAGTCCTGTCTTACAGTCCATCATGTTGAGATGAGTCCACTGTTCTCTGTCATCATCCCTGCAGTGAAATATAAAGAAGCTCTCTGGGTTTTTGCATTGACTCCTCCCCTAGGATGTTTGCGTCAGGACTGTGAATAAAATTCAGACACAGGTAAGTGTTAATAATGAAAGAGTGAAAAACAATATAGGCTAGTTTAAATTATAGGTTTATGTAAAATAACAAATTTGGGTTTCCCAAAATGTTTGCTTGACTTATCAAAGAGAAACAGAATGTTGTGATTAGCAGATATTTACTTTATATTGGGATACAAGGATATAACAGGAGTGTATAGTCTTTATTTTTATTAATTTATTGAGAATATGTGATATGGCCAATAATACTTTTTTATTGATCTTTTTTTGCTTGATTTTTCACAATATGTAAAAACCTAACTTCACACCATATAAAGATCCTGTATTGGATTTACATCAATACTATAGATTTGCAATTTGTCTAAGCAGTCCAAACCTTCAAACATAACATTTCTTCTTCCTCTCCTGGATCCTCTGTAGCCTCAGAAGATCTACTAGATGATGTGAACGCAGCAATACCTTAGACTAATCAGCTGATCTACACTACAGCAGCAGTGATCAGTGATATATATATATATTACATTACATAGTTAGATGATGCGTGAGATAGTGTGAAATGTCAAATTTTGCAAAGACCTCTTACAGAAGAGAAAGAATAGAAATAGATTTGTTTTGAAACTTTTAATTTATACTTTATGTATTCAGGTTGGAATTCAAACATTATTTCTTTTTGAATACATGGTTGTTTTACACAGTGTACATACCTGTTTTTTGTCTTCAAGCATCGACTCGTTCTTATTTAGCGCTTTTCTACTCTACTTGAGCACTCAAAGCACTGTAGACGCCCTGTCTCATGCACTCTCCTTTTCTCAATGTCTAAGACCTTTGTACCTAATATTTACACTCCAATGAACACACCAGGAACAACTCAGGCTTCAGTATCTTTATTTTCCTTTTTACAATATAAAGTTCTCTTTCAGCAGGAGAATCCAGAAATCATCAGGATTATATTGCTACATGATATTAGTATATGGTGAGGTTTTTGTGCAGCTGCTCCACTGTCTTACATCATTGTGCTTTGTCGAGCACAAAAGTAAACAGCAGAATCTTCTGCTGTCAAGCTGTTGATGTCAAGGTACTGTCTTCTGCTGGAGTCTTCTTCAGTCATGATGAAACGATGTTGAAAAGAACTGCCATAGCTAGGAGAATTATAGCCTGTGCTCATATACCCAATCCATTCCAGAGCTCTTCCTGGTCTCTGTCGTATCCAGTGAATATCATTTACTGTCAGGGTATAACCAGAAAGGGCACATGACATTTTCACTCTCTCTCCAAATCCTTTCACCTCAGAGGGAGACTGTTCCAGTTTGACCTCACTCCAAACTTCTGTGAGCAAAATAATCAAAAACAGAAAAAAAAACAACATGATCATCATGAATCATGAATTTCTATTTTAAAGAATGAATCCTTTGAGACAAACAATAAAGAATAAATTCAAGAAAATCATATATCCCATAATTTTGAAAACTTTATAATCAGAATGTGTAAATTGGTAAAAAAGTTCTTGAGATTTTCTCTCATGAATTGAATGAGAATTGGCAACAACGTGTTTATAAGGAAGCAAAACTTTGCATAGACCCCCCTCTACAGGAGGAATTTGGCATTCAAAAACTGAGTTACACAACTTCTTACTGCTACTACATGGTTTTATGACAGACATTATTTTTCGTGTGTGAGTTAATGTTTTAAAGTGCTTCATTTCAGCACAAATTTGATATGTTTCAAACAAAAAAGGGGTTAGGTGTCTAAAACCAGTAAGTAAAAGCGAAAAACTGTCACCACACAGACATCCACCTAAAAGGGAACATTTATTAAGTGGGAAGCAATATTGTAGAATTCTTGCGACTGGGATGACATGCAGCATCTGTTAGAAGAAAAGTATTTGCTGTCCTGAAAGTGAATGTGATTAGTGTTATGCCATTGGGATGGATATATATATATATAGTGTAAACTGCAATCCTGGAGAAACCAAAAAAAAAAACAAAAAAAAAAACTGAATGGTTTTTATCCAAATGTAAATTTTTTCCAGAATGACAAAGCTTAAGACATCTACAACATCTGCAGAGCCCAGGGGGGGGGGGGGCTTACTTGGGCTTAAGCCTGGGTCATTTTTTCAGAAGCCCGGGGTCTTTTGGAGTGTAATTTGCTTCATAGTTAGATGCCTGACTGACAACTGTATAAAACAAAAACTACACACAAAATTCGAAGCACATAGCGCACAGTCGTAAATTCCCCCTAATTTTGGTATGATCTGAGTTCAAGCATTAGCCGACTGAGCACAGAGCTTACATGGGAAAAATCAAGAGATATCAACCAAAACACCAGGAAAAGAATTGTGGAGCTCCATAAGTGTGGCTCAATTTTGAATACAATTTGGTGCCATTTACAATTAAGAAATACAGACAATTTCGCTCTTTACTCTTAAATTTAACAAATATGTTTTTTATATTTATCAATCTAAAAATGATAAACATGCTCTGATTTGATGTTACAATTAAAAAAAGTGTTTGTGTTTTTAATCTGAAGAGTATGTAAATATCTGGTTTTAACTGTATATTTGATGATGTTGGTGTTTGGTTTGATTGTCAGCACAAAGAGGGAGAGAGAGGAACAGAGAGGGAGAGAGGGCAGAATGAGGACAGAACAGAGATGGAACAAGAGCAGGTGAGACAGACATGTTAGTCAAATGGTTGTTTGCCAAAACTCGTCAGAACATGTATCTGGTACCAAGTGTATCTTTTTAGACACCATTTGTTATTTTTCAAATTCTACATTTATTAAGTTATGCAGGCTTGTTTGCACAACAATGGTAAATAATTATATAAACTATATAATCTAAATAGTGTACTTTGGTAGAATTAAAAAATAAGTGTAGTGCAGGTCTATGATGATTTTCAGTGTTCTGATTCTGGTTCTGTCTTGGTTAAGTCTTCAGTAGTCCTGATTTTGAACTGTTGTAGTCCTGTTTTAATTCCGGGTCAGTTCTGGGTCTGGTTGAATTGGGGTTTAGTCCCTGTGTCTTGATACAGCCCTGATTTTGTTCTGCCTTTTTTCCTATATGAAGTTATTCTTTTTTGAACAAAACTCAAATCACAGCCTAAAAAAATCTTTCAGTCATTTCTATAACTATTTATCAGTTTCCTTATAATCATTATCATATTTCACCAATTTATTTGTTGCCTCCTAAAGTTCTTTTAATTTTTAAAAACTCTTAAGTCTAACCTGGACTGGTTTGCTGCTTAAATAAATGACCAAAAATATCTATTTAAAAATACAAAATGAAACCATACCAAAATTGGGTATGGTCTATAAATTTAGGATAGTCTATAAATTACTTTGTTATACTATTTTTAAATTATTATTATTATTAGCAAGACTAAATAATACAAGTTTTGCATCAGCTCCTCCTTAGAGAAACAATATGGAGTTGAAGTGGAGTTGACTATTAAATATATTGGGTATTTTCCTCTGTTTTGAAGTAGATAGTCAATGTCCATGTACCAGAAAAAAACCCCACAATCATCCAGCTACAGAAATTATATTTTAATATTTTAATTTTAGACATTGATGATCAGACTTTTCCTGTCTGTGATTAAATGGAGAGTTAGATGAGTCCAGGATTGGTCAACCAGTTAGGGTCACTATTAAGAAGAAGAAGTTCAAACAATGCAGAGGCAATCTTTGAGAATCTTGAAGTTATGTCAATTTTAGTTGGTAATTAAATTTCTATTAATTATCTAATGAAAAGGGGAAGTAAGAAAATGTTCCCTCTAAGCTGAGCGCGTGAGCAATCGCACACTGCTGACATGGTCTCCCCGCACAGAAAATCTGCGCTGCGCACAAAAAAAAAAAAAAATCCTTGTTGTTGTCTCTGGAGGTGGTTAACCGGCCTTGGTCTGACTGAGAATAGTAAGTGCTCCCACCATCATATCTAATACTGGCAACCCATTGGTGAAATGCTGTAATAATTTATTGATGTTGTTTATACATGTTTAGATAGTGACATACTTCTCAGTAATCTAAACTGTAAGTGATAATGACACTGTATGCTTTATTGATTTTTAAGAGTATATGTTATTCTTTTTTAATGTGTTGGAATTTGTGTTTATATTGTCTTTTAATGGGGTGTAGGTGTTTCAATAGCCATGCCAACGTCTCCCTGTTTTGATGATGAGGCTAGTGTGAGTTTAATGGGACCTTCTTTAAACTGGTCGGCATATCTGGTTTAAATTGTTCACTTTTGCTAACTTTTCGACCCTAAATTCAAACAAGGTGACACGTGGCAAGAATTGCTAATTAATGATGACATTTTTTACCATGAATGTTTAAAAATGTAGGAAACATTCCCTGGTGTTGATAAATAGAGAAGTAGTCTTTGTAGGGCATTTCTATTGCTTTCTGTCACTGTGTCTCTTGGGCACAGTAATAAACTGCTGTGTCCTCAGTCTTCAAGCTGTTCATCTGTAGATAGAGTTTACTGCTGGAATCATCTCTGGAGATGGTTAATCTACCCTGGACTGACTGGGAATAAGACGTAGAATAACTATAACTTGAAGTGCGTATAATAGCAATCCATTCCAGTCCTTTTCCAGGAGCCTGTCTGATCCAGTGCATCCAGTAGTTGCTGAATGTGAATCCAGATGTTGTACATGTCAGTCTGTGTGAATTACCAGGGTTTTTGACCACTGGTTCAGACTGTGTCAGAGTCTGGCCATCAACACCTGTCCAAATGAAAAAGAAATGTATTAGATAGAGAGAGAGAGAGAGAGAGAGAGAGAGAGAGAGAGAGAGAGAGAGAGAGAGAGAGAGAGAGAGAGAGAATACATATAAACTATATATATATATATATATATATACAATTTTCACCTGCCCAGCAGACAGTTAAAATCAGCAGCCCTGCCCTATAGGCCATTGTGTGATCTGAGTGTTAAATGTTCCCTTCAACCCTCAGTTAAGTAGAAGTTGAGTTTTTGCATTTGAATTGTTGACTCCTCCTCACAGAAAGGAATCAACTGCTTCTGACAAGATTTGTGTTGCACTTTGTATTATAGCTGCGTAATAATGGGGAAAGTGGGTAACAAGACAGAAACAAGAACGTAATAATGCTGTGATTTTCAAACCATTACCACTCAATTACCTGTGGTAGTTTCTGTCTAATAAGCAGGAAACAGAAGTGCAAAATAGGTTTACATTTTGCACTTCTGTTTCCTGCCTTTTTTCAATGAAATATATTGTCTAAACCTAAACTTAGTATAGAGAAATGACCATATGAGGTATAGTAGAATATTAAAACATGTAAGAACAAAATAAGCTGTAAAATCTGTAAAAATTTCCATTGAATGATTTAAACAAAAAGTATCTCACTGTTTCTAATATGTAACCTCACACTTTACATATTATTGAGAATTTTTATTTTTGTCTTTATAGGAGGAATTTTTTGCATAAAATGAAAAAACTATATATATTTTAGTGTAACCAGTATTTTTGAGAAAAAAACATTGGAGGACTGACAAATTATAAAACAGTGAAGTTTGATTTTACAGGGAATTTTTTTCTTTCTGTAAATCTTCTCCTTCTAAATTTGACATCATGAGAGTTTAAACTTTAATTGTAAAATAGAGATTTAGATGGATACGTTTTATTTAGAATTTGGGAATAGTTGGTGTTTTAATCCAAAAAATGCAACAGCCAGATTTCCTACTAAAACCAAAAAAGGAGAACACATCCAGCCTTCAAACCATCCATCTTCTTCTTCTTCTTGTCCCGTTCAGGGTTGCAAGACGGCTGGAGCCTATACTAGCTGGCATTGGGTGAGACCTGTTGTCTTTCTGTCACAGGACTAACACAGACAGACATTTGTACTCAAATTCAATTAAGAATTGCCAATTAACCTGACATCACTAATTCTGTGGCTTTGGACCCAGTCAGTCAAAATAACCTGAGGAGAACATGCAAGCGGAGTCTCAAGACTGGTAGGAAGTAAAACAGAACTCCAGAGTCTATATCCTGATGCTGAAAATGGACCAGATGCAGAATAATACATAATGAATAACTGAATAAAGCTCAGGATGTGGTTAAGATGGGGAGTCAAGGGTCACAGACACGAGAGTCTAAAAGGCACAAAGACAGAATACATAAAACAGCAAGAATTGAAGGAACATTGACATACATAAGGCAGTGAAGAAAATTAGTGGACCAACTAATAGACTAAATGTTTTGCGGCAAATTGACAACAAATGGAAACTAAAGACCCTCCACCAGAATTGTGCCAATGATTTATTTAACACCTTATAACCTTACCTTGTTTATTTATTTGTTGCATTCTGAAGTTGAGACTTAAAAAGGTATATTTAATTTTTGTGTTTTTAATGTATATTTGGACAAGTAATTTTCTTTTTCTCATCGACTGTCTCTTCCTTTAATAATCATCTACGTCAAAACATAATAAGAGGCCTGGGGGCTCCTCCTCTGGTGAATTTAAGTATTGAGGCTCTCACTGGTTTTTGTACAGAGCTGCTGATTGTGTGTGTTAATGTGGGAGTCTGGCACAGTAATACACAGCTGTGTCTTCAGGCTGCATATTCTGTCCTGTTAAAGTAACTCTGCTGTTGGAGGAATCTGTGGAAATGCTGAACTTGCTCTTAAGTGAATCTTTGTAGTATGTTGTAGATCCAGTACGTGCCATCCCAATCCACTCCAGACCTTTTCCTGCAGGCTGTCTGATCCAAGCTGTGTAGTAGCTGCCCACAGAATAAGAGACCTGACAGGTGATGGTCAGACGTTGACCTGGCTGCACAGTCTCTGAGGCTGGCTGTGTCAGCTGTTCACACTTCACACCTGTTAAAAAAAAAAAAAAAAAAAGATTTGTGAAAAATTTGTGACAAATTGTTTATATTACAAAACAAATACTGTGAATGTTAAAGAGACTCACATGAAGTGGCTAAGAGCAATAACAGAGCTACAGAAAACATGTTTTTTGATGAACGTGTCATGACGCGAACTCCACAACACAGTCTGATCTGAAGCTTTTATACCTGCATAACAGAAGAAGTCAATTTGCATACAAATGCATAAAGCATTCATTAGGGTCTAACTGAAGCCTGCTGAAAAAACTGCCTATACAAACAACATGAAACCATGCAAGGAAAATTATTCTATTAGATTCTAATTTCATTGCTCACTCAGATTTAAGAAATAAATTATGAAAGATGACTTCTTTTTATTGTTGTTATTTTGCATGAAAAGGGTGAAAAGGGACTATGAGAGTTATTTCAGTTAATGTTATATTAGACTGCTGTTACACACACAGCCAGGTGTACTCTACCTAAGTGCTTCAGAAATACATTTTACATTTTGACTCAATTAGTATCATTTAAATGGTTTAAAATTTTAAGTGTGCCTGGAAGAACAGTTATAACAAGTGTATTTTTGTGAAAGACAAAGTAAGAATGTAGCAAGTATGTCCTGGATGTTTGAATCACACTTTAAATAAGTCCATGATCAGAGTCACTGTGTTCAGTCCAGCCACTGTGACCCTCGAGCACAGTAACAAATAGAATCTTCATTTTTCAAACTGTTTATCTCAACCGTGCCACCCTCTCGGGAAGAGCCAAGGAGAGCCCCAGATGAGGGGTTTATTTAACTTCTAATCTCAAACCAGTTCTTTCAAACCAAGTAATAGCGATATATTTTATTTTCAAAAGAAAAAAATACCTTGTTTTATTTAAATTCATGTTTTTGATGTTGTTACTCAAGAGGTGATGGGTCCTCCTCAGCCTGCAGATCATTGTTTACTAGTCAAACAGCACCCCTCTCTCCACTCTGATCAGCTGATTCTCTGAAATCAAATAATAGTTACAGACAAGCTCTTCTGAAACCACACCATAACTTTGCATATGTAGTATGATCTGTGACAATGACCTCTTCATCCAATTCATCCATCGGAATCAAAACCACAAAAAACAAAGAAGCGAAAACACACAGAGCAAACACAACAAGGGCACAAAAGTCCAAGACCCAGCTTCAGGAGGGCAACCATGAACCCGGCAGAACAGGAGCGAATGGCGAAGCAGTTCAGGTGGCCGCCCCGGAGGTTGACAGCAAAACAAAAGAAAGTTCAAAAGTTCAGGTGGCCGACCAGGAGGACAACGGTCCAGCAGTCCAAAATCCATGAGCTCAGGGGGCCGACCCGGAGGTCGAGAGCACAGCAGGTCACAGTTCATCAGTTCAGGCGGCCGACCCCGATGGCAACGAAGTCCAGCTGACGGCCCGAAAAGCGGTCGGCGATTCCGAGGGGCAAAACGTGGCTTGGGCGGCGGCAACACAGCCGCGGGACCAGGCGAGGCCGACACAGAAACAGAGGCCGAAGCTGGACCAGGCGGAGGCGAAGCAGAAGCCGAGGCCGAAGCCGGACCCGACGACGGCGAAGCAGGAGCCGAAGCCGGACCAGGCGATGGCGAAGCAGGAGCCGAGGCCGAGGCCGGACCAGGCGAAGCACAGGCAGAAGCCAGACCAGACGAGGCAGAAGCAGAAGCTGAGGCCGAAGCCGGACCAGGCGAAGCAGAAGCTGAGGCCGAAGCCGGACCAGGCGAAGCACAGGCAGAAGCTGGACCAGACGAGGCAGAAGCTGAGGCCGTAGCCGGACCAGACGAGGCAGAAGCAGAAGCTGAGGTCGCAGACATCCGCTGGGTCCATACTGGTCGGGTCGTTCTGTCACGGCGGGGTGCGCCGATGTGTGAGGAAGCAGGACCCAAAAGCAGAGGACGGACGAGGAGTTGAAAGTTGTAACAGAAAAGTGATCCTTTATTAATGACGGCACAGGAAACCGAAGCAAACTGACAAAAACACTAAGAAACAAAAACACTAAGAGGGACTGAGACCAAAAACCTATAACTATAACTGTGGTGGAAAATAACAGGCAAAGACTATGACTAAGACTAATGTAGAACTGACAGACGAAAACCATAACTATGGGTGAGGAAAACTAACAAAGACTAAGGTCAAAATAAACAGACGACCCGACAATGGCATGCAGAAAACAAAGGGCTTAAATACATACATGAGGTGATCAGGGGAAGTGGAGACACATGGGGGAACAGCTTACTGACATAAACCTAATGACAGGACCAGGAGAGGAAAGCTAAATACAATGAACAAAGAACACATGACACTGTCAGAATAAAACAGGAAACACTAAAACTAGACATGACAACACAAACTTAACAAACCTAATGCGTGATGAATAATACAAGAACCCAAAACATAGAAAATCAGAGGAACAATAAACAATAACTGCCCAAACTAAAGACAGATAGGAAATGACACAAAACTAATCACATAACAAAATGAGACAAATACAAACATGAACTCAGAGCGCTGGGTCAGAGACCCAGCCTGTGACAAAATCTACCCTGGACTGACTGGGAATAAAACGTAGCATAACTATGAGTTGAAATGCTTATAAAAGCAATCCACTCCGGTCCTTTTCCAGTAGCCTGTCTGACCCAGACCATCTCATAGTCTCTGAATGTGAATCCAGAGGCTGTGCAGGTCAATCTGTGAGATTCTCCAGGCCTTTTAATTAGGTCTGGTTCAGATTGTGTCAGAGTCTGACCTTCAACACCTGGTAAGATATTTTTAAAAAATCACCTGAATTAAATTGTGTCACAAACAAAAAAAAATGCATATCAACAGTGAGATCAGTGAAAATCTTCACCTGCCCAGCAGAGAGCTAAAAGCAGCAGTCCTGTCCTGTAGTCCAACATGTTATTTTCTGTTCTCTACCATCCTCTGTGCTCATTAAAAAGAGACGGCGCCTAAGTTTTGCATAGACTGCTCCTAACAGGAAACACTGACATGAAACTCACTTTGCTTTTGCTTAGTGAGAAATAAAAATTGTTACACTGCATTAAATTAAACTGTTTGTTTCTGTAGTGCAGAACAGCAAATGTCATCTTACCATGTTTTGTACTGATTTGTTCTCATAGGTAAGATGGAGTTGGGAACTTTATTTGTTAGCTAAAATCATGCCATCATACGGCCTTAACAGTAAATTAAAATATTATGAGTCGTACAAAATTATTATCCCCCCCCACTGCTTATTGCAGCTGGACAAAGCAGATAGTTGATGAGTCTGGTTCTGTCTGTAAGTCTTTTTTTCTTAAAATGGAGTTTTCCTTCTTACCTGCAACAAGTGGTTACTCAGAGAGAATAAACCGAGTCTCTCACTCTCTCCTCTCACTGATTGAGTATTTACCTTATATATAGATCACCTTAAAATGACTGCTTCATTGAACCGGCTCTGCACAAACTGCTAATTGACCTTTAAAAAACAAAAACCTGAGCTGACCTGAAATGAGACCAGCATTCAGCACCATTTAGTGAAGCTCTATGAAACACCAGTGTTTCCTTAGTATCTAAAGGACACTCAAAACCTTTATGTGACTTCCTTGGAATTATCAAATCAAATCACTTTTATTGTCACATCACATGTGCAGGCACACTGGCACAGCACATGCGAGTGAAATTCTTGTGTGCGAGCCCCACAAGCAACAGAGATGTGCAAACACAACAACACAAACGAGCAAAATACAAGAATGGCCAACCTGAAACTAATAAATATATGTACAATATATAATAGTGTATGCATTTCTGGATGTGTATACTAAATATTTTCCTACGTGTGTGTGTGTGTGTGTGTGTGTGTGTGTGTGTGTGTGTGTGTGTGTGTGTGTGTGTGTGTGTGTGTATACACATTTTTACAAATGAAATAGTAAAAAAAAAAATAAAATAATAATAATAATAATAATAAAATATATAAAATATACAGAGTTGAATATGTGCAAAACAAGTGGCATTTATATACAGTGTGGAGTGCATAATGTTAAAGTTCCAGTAGTGAAGCTGAGGTGTCTATGACGTGTTCAGCAGTCTGATGGCCTGATGGAAAAAGCTGTCTCTCAGTCTGCTGGTACGGGACCGGATGCTGCAGAACCTCCTTCCTGATGGAAGCAGTCTGAACAGTTTATGGCTGGGGTGACTGGAGTCCTTGATGATCCTCCCCGCTTTCCTCAGGCAGCGCTTCCTGTAGATGTCTTGGAGGGAGGGAAGCTCACCTCCAATTATCCGTTCAGAGCACCGCACTACTCGCTGGAGAGCTTTGCAGTTGTAGGCGGTGCTGTTGCCATACCAGGTGGTGATGCATCCAGTGAGGATGCTCTCAATGGCACAGTGATAGAAGGTCCTGAGGATGCGGGGGCTCATGCCGAATCTTTTCAGTCTCCTGAGAAAGAAGAGGCGCTGCTGCGCCTTCTTCACTGTTTTGTTTGTGTGTACTGACCACGTAAGATCCTCAGCCAGATGTACACCAAGGAACCGGAAGCTACTCACTCTCTCCACAGCAGCGCCGTTGATGGTGATGGGGGTGTGTACTTCTCTGCACCTCCGGAAGTCCACTATCAACTCCTTTGTTTTTGCGACGTTGAGGGTGAGATGGTTGTCTTGACACCAGTGGGTCAGGGCGCTGACCTCCTCCCTGTAAGCCGTCTCATCACCGTTGGTGATGAGACCCACCATAAATTATGTTTATGTATGTTTTATAATAATAATAATAATGGATTGCATTTATAATTTGCGCCTTGTAAACCTCAAAGCACTTTACAATTCCACTATTCATTCACTCTCACATTCATACACTGGTGGAGGCAAGCTACAGTCGTAGCCACAGCTGCCCTGGGGCAGACTGACAGAAGCGAGGCTGCCATATCGCGCCATCGGCCCCTCTGGCCATCACCAGAAGGCGGTAGGTGAAGTGTCTTGCCCAAGGACACAACGACTGAGACTGTCCGAGCCGGGGCTCGAAACAGCAACCTTCCGAACTGACGAACTGCCAACTCTTTGAGCCATGATCGCCCCATCGTTTTGTCTCTATGTGTATCAATTTGATGTAATTTCGAGATGTGCTTTTGAATTTACTTTTTATTTTAGCCCTAACTATACAGCCCTAACTATATGTTTTACCAAAAAGGAAAGTTTGAAGCCTAATCTTAAAAGTAGAGATAGTGTCTGTCTCCTGAATCCAAACTGGAAGCTGGTTCCACAGAAGAGGGGCCTGAAAACTGAAGGCTCTCCCTCCCATTCTACTTTTAAATACTCTAGGAACAACAAGTAGGCCTGCAGAGCGGGAGCGAAGTGCTCTAATAGGGTGATATGGTACTACAAGGTCATTAAGATAAGATGGGGTCTGATTATTTAAGACCTTGTATGTGAGGAGCAGGATTTTGAATTCAATTCTGGATTTAACAGGGAGCCAATGAAGGGAAGCCAAAACAGGAGAAATATGCTCTCTCTTTCTAGTTCCTGTCAGTACTCTTGCTGCAGCATTTTGGATTAACTGAAGGCTTTTCAGCGAGTTTTTTGGACATCCTGATAATAATGAATTACAGTAGTCCAGCCTGGAAGTAATAAATGCATGAACAAGTTTTTCAGCGTCACTCTGAGACAGGATATTTCTAATTTTAGAGATGCTGCGCAAATGGAAAAAAGCAGTCTTATATATTTGTTTAATATGTGCATTGAAGGACATGTCCTGGTCAAAAATGACTCCAAGGTTCCTCACAGTGTTACTGGAGGCCAAGGTAATGCCATCCAGAGTAAGAATCTGGTTAGATACCATATTTCTAAGATTTTCAGGGCCGAGTACAATAATCTGAATGCAATTGACACCCTCTTCTCAATGAGAAGCCTGGGCTCGGGTGAGCCATAGTGTCCTGGAGGTACTTTCCCTGCCGGATACACGATGGACGGGTGGCATAACTGGAGGGTTATGTGCCTGGCGGGACTGTCGATTGAGGACATTAAAGATCTACCTTTTCGGAACCATGATAACAGGGTTCTTGCTGATTGGAGCTGGCTTGGCCCTGACTTATCGAAGATTAAAGAAAGCAGAATTGGCTGTTCAAAACCCCACAAGGCTGCCCGCTGTGATTGAAACGATAGGACAAGACATGAGTTCTCAAAATGGGCTCATTGAACGCAGCACGGATAAGATCTTGGAGAAGCTTGAGGTTGCCGTGAACACTCAGAATAAGACCGCTGAGCGAAAACTGGATTACATCTTGGAGAAGCTCAAGGGGGTTGTGAGTTCTCAGAATCTGCTCTTTGAGCGCAAGATTGATAACATCATGGAGCACAAGATGAATAAGATCATGGAGAAGCTCACAGCTCTCCAACGGGAGACTGAGAGACCAGTGTCGGACTGTTAGAACAGCTTTGAAATTCACATGAGTTTTTCGGACTAAAGTAAAAACCACCACTAGTGATGTGTCAGTTGCTAACGAAATGGCTGTTAGAGCCGGATCTTTGACGTGAACGACGTGAGCTGGCTCCTTATTGCGAGCCGTGGGGTTTTTTTTCTTTCTCTCACCCTGTCTCTTGCACTTTTTTTCCGCACGCGAGCCCTGTGCTTTGCGCTGGGAAGAGGGGGGGGGGGGGCGGTAGTTACACTCAGTAGCACAGGAACAGAGCAGGAGAGAAAGAGAGCCAGGGACAACAACGTCACATTAGAAAGGTATAGTAATCATCCACAACTATTTTCAGTTGCGGATGATAAAGGATTCAGAAAGTTTATTCATGCAGGTCCATATGACAGAGAATGTGCATCTTCTTTTTGTTTTCATATTTTAATTTATATTTAATTGTGTTGTGGCTTGCTGTGTTTTGTGTTGTTTCACTTTACATTTGTTTAAAAGGAAAAATATGAAAATTTAAATAGTTAAAAGTTGAAATGTGAATAGTTGGTTTTTGTATTATATGATTTATTTATTACATTTTATGTAAAGTGAATAAATAAAAGTATATTTACGGTGGCCCCTAGAGACAAAGCACGTAAAAATTCCAAAACGTAAAAACTTAGAAGCACGTAAAAACTCAAATGGTAAATGGACTGATTCTTATATAGTGCTTTTCTACTCTCCCGGAGTACTTAAAGCGCTCTATACAACATGCCTCATTCACCCAATCACACGCATTCTCACAAGCACTTTATCTATAAGTAGTGCTTTCTAAGTACATTCACACACATTCATACTCCAATGGATGCATCGGAGAGCAAGTTGGGGTTAGTATCTTGCCCAAGGATACTTGACATGAAGAGTGGAGGAGCCAGGGATGGAACCACCAACCTTTCGATCAGTAGGTGACCAGCTCTACCTCCTGAGCAACAGCCACCCCACAAAAGAAAAAACACGTACAAAACACAACAGAAGTGCTCCAGGGTGCTAGGGGCAGTGTTGAACTTTTGTTACCTAGTGGCTACACAAGCCAGCAAGTACCAATGACCAGGTATGGTGTGTGGTAGTAACAGTTAAATGAAAATTTTTTTTAATTATTTGAATATATATGAGTGCTTGTGTATAAATACATATGGATTTTTTGTGCCTTCTTAATTATATTTACAGTATTTGTTCGGAATGGTTTCTGAAATTTACCATTAACTGTTAATAATTTATTTTGAACGTACAGGACTGTAGGTTGTGTGAGTCTGATTGTGTGAGTAGTTTGTGTGGGAAAGTGGCTGAAGAACTGCTCTTCTTTGGAATTTATTCATCCCAAAGGAGGTGTGTTGGCAAAACAGCCACTTAACTATTTTTCGATTTGACTAGGCAAGCACTGCTTTCTTTGCGTGTCCTGACAGAACAGTAATGGAGAAGCTATACCATTAACACAAATTAATGTGGTCATGGTATTTGACAACTAGTTATATTACAATAAAAGATATAAAAAATAGGAACATATTTCAGCTAAAATTTGATGAATTTAATGAGTGGTTAAAGGAGTCACTCTTCCCAAAGAAGGGATTAATTAATCCCAAAGAATCTGAATCTAATAGGAACATTAACCCCAAAACTGGAAGAGTGGCTCCTTTAACCACTCATTCTATTAAATTCTCCTGTATCATTTTCTCAGTTTAGTTCCCATAGTTTGAAGATTTAGTTTCTTTTGTATTTCGTGTTCAGGCTTTTGTACGTGGGTTTCAGCCTAACAAACACCTCATCTTTTGTGAAAGTTCTCTTGCCTCTAAACGCTTGCAATCGAGTCCTTCCCCATTCATACTGAGTATGCACATCCTGAAGTTCTCTGCTTTTATGAAATACCTGAAAAAAATTTCCACACATTCAAACAATTTAACAATGTTGTAATGTCACTAGGGTACTCAAAGTTACTGTTAAAGATTTTCAGATTTCTTGTCTTTCCATTCTCAGCATTTGGTTACAGGAAACTTAGATATGGAGAGATTTTTATTTGTTTAGTTCTTATTTCTTTCTTTCATTGAAGACATACTTTAAAATCATTTAAGTCACATGGCTGTTTCAGTGTTTTTGCACAGCTGTTCTTCTGTTTTCTGTCACTGTGCAGTGACGGGCACAGAAGTAAACAGCTGAATCATCAGCTGTCAGACTCTTGATCTCAAGATACCAGTGCTTTAAGTGGGCCGGTACGCGCCGGTACTCAGTACCGCCACTTCTAAATATAGCTCTTGAGAGTACCGCCACCTCTCCATGCGCCCAGAACGTGCTTTTAGCGTACCGGTACTCTCATTTGCACATCTGTTATAATCGTTTGGCTGCGCTGCCGCTTTTCAGAGCGCCCTTCACAAGCACGCTTCCTAATTCGTCCCACCGAGAGCAGAGCCTACATTACCCATACACCAATGTGTTTTACAAGTGAAAAGCGTATGCGTCGCTTTTGCCGTTGTCATGTCAACAACTCAACGTGGTCCGGAGAGGGTGTGTAAAACGCGCAAACAGCTGCTCGGCTAAAATACAAAAACAATGAACACTTAATATGCTCTCCTGGCTTCAGACTCTGAGTAGTAAAAGAACATGGTCAGAATCAGAGGACTCGCTGGCTGACCCCCCACCAAGCCAGAATGATATCGCTGCAGGTCAGACGCAAGCTAATGAAAGCTGCACTAGTGCCGCAGCCGCGGACGACGGCACTTTTTGCGACGACGAGGACGAGAATGACACCATTTCTACCGATGACAACAGCCGCGTTAGCGAGCATGAGTGGCCAGAATGTTGGTCCCAAGCACAAGTCCGGTATTTCTCCACAAATTACAAGTGGCTGATCAGCAGAAATCAAAAGTTGGGTTGTAGTGTGTGTAGTCAAGTTTGTGCTCGCGTGGACATGCAGCAAGGGCAGAGAGTGTCGCAGGAGTGGAGTGGGTGCTTAATCTCGTCTTTTGGAAGGGACAAGGCTGCACAACAAAACTCACTACGAAAGAAAATAAAAGAGCACAGAGACTCAATTTATCACAAGAAAGCAGTTGAAATAAAAGAGAAGGCAACACAAAATACAATGCAAAAACACATTGAAGATATGAGAAAGGCTGACTACGCTTCAACTTGCAATGTGTTTAGAACAGCTTATAAGATTGGCAAGCATGGGCGTCCCTTTACAGACATGCCAATAGATGTCCAGTTGCAAGTCTTAAATGGTGTCAAGATGGGCAGAGTTTTGCACTCTAATAACTCATGTGCAAATATACTGGATCACATTGCAGCTGAAATGAAAAAGAAGGTAGTCAATGACATAGTGATGAATGAAAGAAAATTGTGTGTGCTCATTGATGAATCCACTACAATAAGTGGAAAGTCTGTGCTTGTCGTGTGCCTGCGGTCAGCTATTTCCAGTGAAAATCCAGACACAATATTTTTTGAACTGATTGAGCTGCAGGGGACCACAGCAAAGGACATCACTGAAGCACTGTTAGGATGTCTTCATAATAATGGCTTTGACCCTCACTACCTACAGGAACATTTGTTGGCATTTGCTTGTGATGGAGCCTCAGTGATGCTTGGGAGGAAAGCAGGAGTTGCTGCCAAAGGAGCTTGCAAAGAAAAGCGTCTGGACTTTTTTAAGTTGCTTGAAGACGTTTCACCTCTCATCCGAGAAGCTTCTTCAGTTCTAAGGTCAAATGGTGGAGAGTCCCAGATATAAACCTAGTGGGAGTGACCCCCCACAGAGGGACAAAAGGACCCCCTGATGATCCTCTAATCGCCTGAGCCAAGGTGTGAGACTGGGTGTGGGTCCCAATCAGCCAGAGTTTCGGGTGTGTTCATTGTGAAACCTGGCCCCACCTTATCATGCAAATTCATGAGGTCAGATGGCCCAGGATGTGAGTGGACGTTAAGGCGTCTGGGAAGGGTTCTCAAAACTGGATTATAGATGGCAGAGAGTTGGTGTCGTAAACCCCCGCCTCTGTTCAAAGATGGTCGCTCACAGTGGACATAGATGGCTTCTTTCACTCCTCTTTCAAACCATCTGTCCTCTCTGTCCAAAATGTGAACATTGGCATCCTCAAAAGAGTGTCCTTTATCCTTAAGATGCAGATGGACTGCTGAGTCTTGTCCTGTGGAGGTGGCTCTTCTGTGTTGTGCCATGCGCTTGTGAAGTGGCTGTTTGGTCTCTCCAATGTAGAGGTCTGGGCATTCCTCGCTGCACTGTACAGCATACACCACATTGTTAAGTTTGTGAGAACCTTCACAGACAGGAGTTGCTGTGCAGCTTTGTTCCAAATTCCCTTACCTGTTTGTCTGGCATTGTTCCAATCACAGACTGGAACTGGCAGTTTGTGATGTTTTGAAGGAGGTAGGAGGAATCAACCACTTTAAAATATTCTTAGATCAGCTTTACTCCCTCTACCATGCATCACCAAAAAACCAAAGGGAGTTAACCGAGAGTGCTCACAATGTTGGACAACGTCTCCTTGTGATAGGCCGTGTTTTATCAGTGCGTTGGGTTGCTTCAAGTGAGAGAACAGTGAAAGCATGTATGGGAGAACTACCAAGCTCTGCAGGTACACTTTACAAGTGCTGCTGCTGATACCAGCAGGGACTCAAGAGAGAGCAAAATACAAATTAGTTTATAATTTATTTTATGTACATTTTGTTAAAAAAAAATTTCAATACCTTTTTGCACATTTTATTTATGTTCAGTAGCTCTTTCTAGCTCAAGTAAATCCACAAACTAATAAAATGATTTATTATTTTGTATAAGGTTGTCTGTTGACTGTTGTATATAAAACCCATTCAATATAGTTGTTGTTACCTCAGGGAAGGCAGAAAAAAAATAGAGTACCGGCACCTCTTTTGGGCCACTTAAAGCACTGCAAGATACTGTCTGCTGCTGGAGTCTTCTTCAGTCATGATGAAATGACTTTGAAAGGAACTGGCATAGCTAGGAGAATTATTGCCTGTGCTCATATACCCAATCCACTCCAGAGCTCTGCCTGGCCTCTGATGTATCCAGTGTATATTGTAGCTTGTCAGCCTATAACCAGAAAGGGTGCATAATATCTTCATTCTCTCTCCAGGTCTTTTCACCACAGAGGGAGACTGATCCAATTTGATCTCACTCCAAACTCCTGTAAGTAAATATCAATGAATGAATATGAATATTCTTTATTGTCATTGTCACAGGTACAATGAAATTGAAAGATGTCTCTGGTCAGTGCAACATCACAAAAGATAAATACTTAAAAACTATAATTAAATACTTAAAAACTATAATGATAGGATATAAAAGATAGAAATACATATAAAATACAGTATTCTCATACCGTAGATACACCCAAGCAATCCAGGCCTAAGGCCCCATACAGACACTCAACATACGACCTAGTTGATATATCACTCAAACAATCAATCACTCAATCAATTTGTTAGCGCATCCAACAAAACATGTCTGAAAGCATTCCAACTTCATGGGCACAAATGACAACAGGGGCAATGAAAGTCATCTACTTTTAGTAGCATTGAGACATGATATTGCAATTGGGTAGAAACTGTGTTTGAGTCTGTTAGTCCTTGTGTATGTTGTTCTATACCGTTTACCTGAAGGCAGCAGTTCGAACATGGAGTGTCCAGGGTGTGAGGTGTCCTTTATGATGTTATGGGCTCTTTTGAGGCAGCGGGAACTGTGTAGGTCTTTCAGTTTGAGGAGAGGGCAGCTGATTGTCCTTTGGGCAGCGTTGATTACTCCCTGGAGTGCTTTCCTCTGAGCCACTGTGCAGCTAGCGTACCATATGCCTATGCAGTACGTTAGTATGCTTTCGATGGAGGCTCTGTAGAAAGACACCAGCAGTCTCTGTGTGATGTTGTTCTTCCTAAGCACTCTCAGAAAGTACAGTCTCTGTTGTGTCTTTTTCAGTAGCTCAGAGGTATTCACACTCCAGGATAGGAGTGCGATGATCATGAATCTGATTTGTCTTCATGTTTTAAAGAATAAATACTTTTCCTACCTTGGAGAAAAATAATGAATAAACTCCAAAGAATCAGCCATCCATCCATTCGCTTCCACTTATCCTTTTCAGGGTCGCGGAACTGGAGACAGAACTGGACAGCTGGAGCCTATCCCAGCTGTCTCCAAAGAATCATATATTCCATAATTCAAAACACTTAATTGTCTGAGTGTTTGTATGGTAAAAAGTGTCCAAGATGATGGTTGACAGTTGGATGTGATGTATAAATAAAGAAGCTACTTTGCATAGACCTCCATAGACAAAACCCATTTGTTATTCAAAAAAAAAAACTGTTTGCTATGTTTAATAATCTGCACATAAGACATGAACACTATTTCAAAGACTCACCCCCACTTTTTGTACTGACTAAGTCTTCTCACTGGGATTTATTGCACATTTTCTTCTGACACAAATTCTTTTAAAACAACTGATTTGTGTCTTATACTTATAAAAATAGCAGTATGTAAGGACAATTAACAAATATTTTTATGCCAATCACTTACTCATAGTTATGTATTTAGTCTTTCCAGACTAATTTAAATTGAGCATTATTACTTCATATTGAAATAATAACTTTTTTCCTTTTGCATGTGAAGAGTAAAATCATTGACGTAAAATGGATACTTGAAGTTTTTGTGCAGCTGTACCTCTGTTCTCTGCCACTGTTTTTACAGGCACAGAATTAAGCAGCAGACTCTTCTGCTGTAGTAGTAGTACTATAATATAATGAAATCATTTTCTCACTATGGAAAAAAATAAATAATAAACTATGCTCCATAAAGAAACCCTATGCTCCATACGTTTCACCACTTTATAATCAGAGTCTGAGTGTGGCTAAAAATGTGTCCAAGATGTTCAATAACAAACTAAATGAGAATCCTGATGATGTTTATAAGGGAGAAAAGCTTTGCAGACCTCCCTCTACAGGAGCAATTTGGTATTAAAAAACAAACAAACCAATCAAATAATTAAAGTATGAAGTATTTCTAAAATGAAATCTCTTTTCACCACTTTCTGTAAATGTTCTCAGTGGAATTCACTGTTTATTTTACCTTCTGATCTCAATCAGATCCTTTCAGAACAATTAATACTGATTTTTTTAAAAAGCCAATAACAACAGAAAACAACTTATTTTCTCTTTGCACGACATTCAATGTATAGTTTTAAAGGTCCTGAGTTTACCAAATATTCCCTGCTGATGGTAAAAAGAGGAACCAATTTTTGTATGGCATTTCTATTGCTGTCTCACTGTGTCTCTCTCGGGCACTGTCAAGTGTTCCTCTGACTGTGAGGTGTCCACACTTGAAAAAGACCAGACTTTGAATTTCACTCAACTTTATTTAGACCAACTAGTTTGATAGCTGGTAGGTAGCAGCAGGTAAAAAACCTTTCAACACAAAAATAAAGAACATTTCATTAACCATTCAGATAAATTACACAGAAGACAGATGAAATAACAAAATACACTTCAGTAAAGCCATTTACCATGTGGTTAACTGTGTTAATTTAACTGTGGTTCTTAAATATACAAAATGTGTCTTCTTTGCATTAACACTTTTTTTATAAACAATTGTATTTTAAAGTATACATTTTAGAGTTCAAACATTTTAATAGACTTTAACTAAGGATTTTCTTTACAAAGAATTATTTTCTTTAAATCAAAACCAAACATTTATTCACTAGTTTTACGATCCACCCAAGGATTTGGGGTAACTATTTTTAATATTAATTTATTTTTAATATTAATTAACATAAATATGTGGGAACACTAACTGCACAAACAATTTATTCAAACTTAAACATTCATTTTTGTCAATATAATTAAACTTAAATACAGCAACTATTTCCCTAAGCGTAAAACATTTGCACAACTGAGCTTCCATAGTCCCAGATACATCTGCAAAAGCAAAATGTGAACTCAAGAGCTTACCGATAGCCTGTCTTGTTCAAAGGCTTCCTCACAGTGGAAAAGTGCTTTGTTTGCCGTCCTCTCAGTATGTTGCACACGGGTCAAATGACTGCTGCATGCATTTTAAGGTCTACTAGGCACGCCCACCCTTGATTGCTCTAATGTGGCTCACCTGGCAGGGCGGCGCATACCAGGCCGTGCTTAGTTGTTGATTGCACCCAAGGTCTAATCAGCGGCCATGGGCAAGCAGCAGCACCGAACAGGTAGAGGGCAGGAGGAGGAAAAGAGGAATAACAGCCACACCTACTAGGTCAGCGCGACAGGCACAGTAATAAACTGCTGTGTCCTCAGTCTTCAAACTGTCCATCTGTAGATAGAGTTTACTGCTGGAATCATCACTGGAGATGGTGAATCTACCCTGGACTGACTGGGAGTAATAGGTGGGATAACCTAAAGTGCCTATGTAAGCAATCCACTCCAGTCCTTTTCCAGTAGCCTGTCTAACCCAGACCATAGCGTAGCTGCTGATTGTGAATCCAGAGACTGTGCAGGTTAATCTGTGAGATTCTCCAGGTCTTTTAATTAGGTCTGGTTCAGATTGTGTCAGAGTCTGACCTTCAACACCTGGTAAGATATTTAAAAAAATGAATTAAAATTGTGTCAAAAACAGAAACAATGCATATCAACAGTGAGATCAGTGAAAATCTTCACCTGCCCAGCAGAGAGCTAGAAGCAGCAGTCCTGTCCTGTAGTCCAACATGTTGTTTTCTGTTCTCTACCATCCTCTGTGCTCATTAAAAAAGAGAGACTGTGCCTAAGTTTTGCATAGACTCCTCCTAACAGGAAACACTGACAACGAAATCACTTTGGTTTAACTTGGTGAGAAATAAAAATTGTTACATTGCATTAAACTAAACTATTTGTTTATGCAGTGCAGAAAAGCAAATGTCATCTTACTATATGTTGTGGTGACTTGTTCTCATATGTAAGATGGAGTTGTGACCTTGAAACGACTGTTTTGGTGAACCGGCTCTGCACAAACTGGTAATTGGCCTTTAAAAAACAAAAAAAACCTGGGCTTTCCTGAAACGAGACCAGGATTAAGCACCATTTAGTGAAGCTCTATGAAACACCAGTGTTTCCTTAGTGTCTGAAAGACACTCAAAACTTTTATGTGACTTCCTTGAAATTATATTTATGTATATTTTGTCTCTATGTGTATCAATTTGATGTAATTTTGAGATGTGCTTTTGAATTTACGTTTCATTATATTTTAGGTAGGTCATACCCTCAGCAATAACCACACTGACATGTTGCTTTTCACTGCAAACAGCACAGTAATGTGGGTAATTTATGTGTTTTGGGGTCGGTGGACAATGTTGATCTGTTTCACTGTTTTTTAAAGTTCAATTAAAGTAAGAGGAACTAAACATAAAGACAGACTTTATGTTTAGTTGATCAAAATAATAAAAATATGTGGAGCAGGATTTTGTACAGCTGCTCAGCCAGCATCAGACACTGTGGGTGTCGAATACAGTAATAAACAGCAGAATCTTCAGTCTTCAGAGTGTTCATGTCCAGATAGAGCTGCTGTCTGTTGTTGTCTCTGGAAATCGTGAATAGGCCTTGAACTAACTGTGCTTAGTATTTGCTAGTAACATCGATAGTGGCAACCCACTCCAGTCCTTTTTCCAGTAGCCTGTCTGACCCAAACCATTAAGTGGCTGCTGAATGTGAATCCAGAGCCTGTACAGGTCAGTCTGTGGGATTCTCCTGGTCTTTTAACCACTTGTTCAGATTCTGTCAGAGTCTGACCATCAACACCTGTCAGAACAAGACAATAGTTACATGCTGTAAATGGTCTTTTTTTGAAAGACGAATGAAGCATTTCTGTTTTTATGGCCATCATGTTAAACTGTGTGAAAAATTGTGTCTGTCAACCCCATAGTATAAGAAAAGTAGAAAAGTTAAGTATTAAAATGATGGTCTTGTGATTTTTTTTTTTTTTTTTTACAGTTTTTAGGTTCAAACACGTGTGTGAGTGTGATACTGTATGTTGTGTCTCACAGACCTGTTTATATTGCAGTGTGTCTGTATGTTGTCATATGGTCCTTGGAATAAGTGCTTTGTAAGTAAATGGCTTTTGCATCTTTTAACAAAATATTAATATCCATTCATATTAAAAATTAATATTAACACTTCGGATTCAAATGAACTATTTTATACCCAGTCCACTCTACAGCTTTTCGTGGTCTCTATCATATCCAGCCAATATTGCAACTCAATTAGTTATAATCAGATAGGATACGTGACATCTTCTCTCTCCTGCTAGGTCTTTTTTTTCTCAGAAGGAAACACAGTCTTCAAACTGTTCATCTGTAGATAGATACTGCTGGAATCATGTCTGGTGATGATGAATCTACCCTTGACAAACTGGGGGCAGTAGGTAAGATGACCTAAAGTTTCTTTTAAATCAATCCATTTCCAGGAGCCTGTCTGACACAGACCATAGTGTAGCTGCTGGCTGTACAGTTCAACTTGTGTTCATGCCCACATCTCTTTGTTAACAGTTGAATTGTGAGACATTTTTTTCTTTTGGTAACCGTCTTTATAAGCATTGAAAGGAGTAAAGGACACAATGAAGAGATTTTTCTTTATTTATTTATTTGTGTGTTTGTTTTGTCTCCTGCTACTTCACAACCAGATTGTTATGTTGCTGCAAATGTACAAGCAGTTAAAGTGTTCACTGATGTGTTTTATTTTTGCTGTTATTGGAACAGTCCACTGTGAGTTTTCACTTCTGTTCTGAACTGACAAAGTGTAGTATTTGGTAGTAATTTTGTCAAAACCCATTTCAGTCCTTGTCTTTGCTTAACACATAAGATTTATTTTTGTTGAAAATAGATGTTTTTTCCTGCTGAGAAAAAAAAAACAGCAGGAGAAAGAAGAAAACAATGAAAGCATGACAAATAATTAAGGGTTATTTAAATTTCTGTCTAAAATGCGTTTTTGTTTTTTTTTGTTTGGGGTGTTCCCAAAATGTTTGCTTGACTTCTCAAAAAGAAATAGAATTTTCATTATTTTCTCTCTCTGGGAAATACAGCAGCTGTAACTTTAGCTGGCAGATGCACTGTGTGACAAACTGCACAGAAACAGTTTTTGTGCAGTTTGATATTTGCTGATTTGATTGAATTTTTTTATTTGAAATTATCTGACACTTTAGAAAACATTACTCCATTTATACATTCCGTTGTTCTGTATCACCAAAGAGTGATGTTCAAGTACACGCAACAACTAATGGACCAAAAATGCCCTTTCCAAGTCTTTACATCCAACTTCAACTGCTGAATACAGCACTATAAATGATGCATGAATTACATGCTCTTGTTTCTTTTATTTCCTTGTATGCAATAAGTGCCAGTGATTTATGTGTTATTGTTCTGTCCATTTAAGCTCAGATTGGCTTGATGTTTCAAGACCTGCAGTGCTTATTTGTTTGTTCGATTTAATAGATTTTTAATATTCTAGCCTTTATATACTTCACAGAATTATATAAAAAGGAAAACAAAAACTTGAAATAAAAAAAAAAAGATTTATAGTATACACTATTCAAATCACTCTAGAGGTGATGGCTTCTCCTCGGCCTGCAGATTATTGTTTAATATTCAAACAGACATGTCTACTGGAATACTGGCAGTCAGGTAAGAGAAATAACAAATCAGCATCATATGCTCCCATAATCAGATGTCTATCCTAGGAGCTACTTTTTATTTATTATTCAGTGTCAGCTTTTCAAACAGCACACTTCTCTCCACCCTAACCAGCTGATTCACTGAAATCAAATAAAGTTAAATAATTGTTTGGTGTGCTTTCTTCTGAAACCACACTTGAAACTATAGAATGATCTGTCACACTGACCTCTTCATCCATAACTCTGTGAATGTCTGCATCACAAATATACATGATGAAATGGTGTAATAATTTGTTGATATCAATTATACGTGTTAGTGTACATTCAGAACCTAAATTCAAACTAGGTGACACTGGATAAAAGATATTGTATTACTAATTAATGATGAAATTGTTTTACCATGAATGTTTAAAACATGTAGGAAAAAAGCCCTGAGTTTACCAAATATTCACTGGAGTTAGGAAACAGAGGAAGCGGTTTTTGTATGGCATTTCTATTGCTCTCTCTCACTGTGTCCCTCGGGCACAGTAATAAACTGCTGTGTCCTCAGTCTTCAAGCTGTCCATCTGTAAATAGACTTTACTGCTGGAATCCTCTCTGGAGATGGTGAATCTACCCTGGACTGACTGGGAATAAGAGGTAGCATAACTATAAGTTGAAGTGCTGATAAAAGCAATCCACTCCGGTCCTTTTCCAGGAGCCTGTCTGACCCAAACCATCCAGTAGTCTCTGAATGTGAATCCAGAGGCTGTGCAGGTCAATCTGTGAGATTGTCCAGGTCTTTTAACAACTGGTTCAGATTCTGTCAGAGTCTGACCATTAACACCTGGTAAGACATAAACAAACAAAAAAAAAACCCAATAATAATAATGAATTATTCTCCAAATAATTAATGTTAAATCAAGATCAGGGGAAATCCTCACCTGCCCACCAAATAACTGAAAGCAGCAGTCTTGTCTGGTAATCCATGATACAGTACTGCAATGTACCCAGAGTTGTCTGTTATCTTCTCCAACAGATGGATAAGTAGTGGTGGAAGATGTTTTGCATAGACTCCGCCTTACTTACTGAGGAGTTTTCACCATTTTTCAAATAAATACTTTGGCAAAACAACTCCTAAAACTTCCCCCTTCCTAAACAACAAAATGCCATGTTGCCATATCATTTTTTGATTGGTCGACATGGTACATTTTTCAACCAATAGGAAAGGGCTTTTTTGGTTTTGTCTTTGCTCGCAGGCGGAGAGTGCCTTCGAGCATTTTCCTTATAAAACGCAGTTTTTACCGTTTCTTCCCGCAGTAAATATAAACAACGATAGTATTCAGGAAGAAAACCAAACACTGCATATATTTTTATCATAACTCTGGTTTTACGTGGCCTATCAACACAATTTAAAAACTGTTAAAAACTAACGGTTGTACACGTTATCATTAACATGCTTTGCTAGCTAAAACACCGGTGTCGGCACATAAGGACGCTGTCATAGCCTGTCAACGACATTGATTAGCTGCGTATATATGAAAGTGAATCGCATCATTGGCTGGACTATGGGATAAGGTGGCATCGTTCTAATCCCATACGGGAGCAGCCAGTCACTTACTGACTAACACTGCAAAACAGAATTGTTAACGTATTTATTTTAATTTCAATTCAGGTTAGTTTTTTTTTTCTGTGCGCAATGCATATTTTCTGTGCGCAGTGACTCTGCTAGCAGTGCGCAACTGCGCCCGTGTGCAGCTTAGAGGGAACATTGCCTAGGAAGTGGATAATCCTTGTGAGATGAACACGGTTTATAATTTTATTCAAAAAATATTTTGTGGATGTTGTGTTCACTTTTAACCTGTAATAATAACTTTTCCCACGTATGTGTACTAATAATAAATTATGTTGAAAAAACACATCCACAGAACATCCATTCCTTTGGTTAAAAATATTAAAAATAATGATAAGAATTTAGGAATTTATGTTTTTATTTCCATTTCTTCATTAAATAAATTTACAAAATAATGACTCACATAAATATTGTTAGAGTGAGGAGATTCTTTAAAATCATTAGTGGTCAGGGAGCTCCTCCCCACAAATGAGCTCCTGCAGTGTCTCAACTAATGTTGAGGCATTGTGAAGATTTTCAGGTTTACAGGTTCAGGTCTACTGATGTTTTGTTTTCTACTGACTCTCTGACACAGTAATACGTAATAGTGTCAGTTGGGGAGCTGCAGAGAGAATAAGAAACCTGACAGTTGATGGTCAGGTGTTCCCCTGGCTGCATAATAATGGATGAGATTGATATTCTGGAATCTCCTCACAAAGAAAATGTGCAGAGTTTTATGGCTGAGGAGCCAGGAAGCTAAATTTACATAGAATCAAACAAATAAAGCATCAATGTCACTCTAACTCTTCATAGTAAAGGCTGTTGACCATTTTTTCACCTGAAGGCATTCACTTTGTTTCAGATCCAACTTCTGCAGGTTTTAACTACAATTTTTGTTCATACATTGTTTTACTTTTCCTATTTATTCTATATCAAATACAAATGCAAATACACGTTACTTTAGCTTTAGCTAAAACATAATTTGAAGATTTTTGTGGACAAAACTTTTGTTGTTCTCTCTGTTTGCAGATGTCAGACACAGAAAAACAGAAAATTTTAACACAGAGACGCATTTAACACATGCATTTTACTTAAAGGGATAAGATATATCATTGAAGCTATTTTGTATTGATCTTTCTTTGTTTGTTTGTTTGTTTGTTTGTTTGTTTGTTTGTTTGTTTGTTTGTTTGTTTGTTTTAATCATAAGCCCTTTTTAAGGCCATTAGTGGTCTGATAACTCCTTGTATGGTTGATTTACAAATGTTCAGGCAATGTGAGGTTTTTGTTCAGGTTGTCGGTAGGTGGAACAGAGAGAGACTGACGAGAGACTGAAGTCCCCTTCCCTACATCTGAGAGAGCTTTGTTATCATCTCTTATGTTAATGGGTCGGTTTTGACCCATGTATTAAATCAGCTATAAAATACACTAAAAACGATAATAAGTTATCATCCAATTTGTTTCTCATCTCTTGGTTACCTTGTTAGGCTTCCTTATCCATGAAAATGTTGGTTTTAATACTTTTGGTGTGGTGTTTTCTGTCACTATACCTCTCGATTTCAATTTAAAAAAATAGTAAAATTAACCTCAAAAAATCATATTACTTAATAAAAGGTTTTTGTGTTACCTGACTATTACTGAGGGGTATAGGACACATCTCTTAAATAAATCTGTTTTATTGATTTTTTTCATTTTAATATTAATGACTAAAATGATATCTATGGTGTTACGGGTCAATTTCAAAGAAAAGACAAAAAAATGTTTGGTTTTTTTCAGCAGTAGACCTTTAATATAAACTGAAAAAAAAGAAAAAAGTCCACTCCTCCTTTGTTTTGGTTATAGTTGGGGGTAATTGTGGGCTTTTTATCACTTCCCAATGATACAGCTACACCTTTGTGAAGTTTCCTTTGTGAAGTTCTTGTCCGAGGTCATATCTCGTAAAAAATAAAATAAAATATCACAACTGATATTGTGACCCTTTAGTCCAGTGGTCATATCGAGGACCACACATTTTCATTGGTTCTTCTCAGGGGTGCCACTCACAGCCTTGACTGTGAAAATCTGTACATTCCAGGCATAGTTTGTTTTTGCATCACAGGCTTCCCAGATTTTTCTGCCGTATTTCCCTGCCTCACTGGGTATGTATTGCTGGAAGGGGCATTTTCCTCGACAAGTGGACAAGACGTTCATCCACTGTCACCTCTGGCCCTGGGATGAACATCAGCGGAAGAAGCTGCACCCATCTCTCCCAGACATCCCTGATGGGAGCAAGCTTGTCAGACCTCAGTCTGGTCTCTCTGTTGTCAAATCTGAGAACTCTTGAATCAAAATGATATCAAATGTGTGAAGTGACATCGTTGCCCAGAAAATGTTTCTGCCTGTCAGTGGCCTCAATGCAGCATCTGTACACTCCAGCAAGAAGAAGAACACCAATGAAAGCATCCAGGTATTCCTCATCATTATCTTTCCACATGTCGCCATGGACTTTTTTTCTTTCAAGGTTTATCATAGTAATGATTCTTTTTAGTCGCAATGGCATAAATAGCTCAAAACATCTGTTGATGTAACTGACTTTGGTCAGAGCAAACCTTGTGGTTCCAGGGGTCATTTTGATGACATTTGCAGCAGCTGTCCTGCCATGTACATCATGAGGTACTGAGCTCCAAAAGATCTTACCATTTTTGGACTTGAAGCTTTCAACAGGAGTAGCTTCAGCGCCAGCTCTGATCAGATGTGTCTGTGTGTTCTGGATGATAGTCTACATTGTCTTCCTCCTTAGAAACCTGCCCATCTGAATCATTATGCTGCTCTGTGTCCTCTCCTTCATTTTCACTAAAAATATGATCCAGAACTTGGCTCACTGTCAATCTTCTTCTCATTTTTGTATACTGCACATTGTAAATGTGCACTCTGGAAGTCAAATGGCCACTCAAATGAGTGAATTCACCTCACATGTCTTGACATGCCCGTCTTTATTTTGTTTTGTTTTTGTGCAGGTATACTGGAAAATCAGGCAAAATAAGAATCCCCTAAAGCTCATATGATTAGGAGAAGAGCTTGCTGTCAGTGTTTTAGCTGACAGTGCACTTATGATTTCAGTTTTGGCTTTAATTATTGCTGTATACTCATAATATTATAACTGGGTCAAAACTGACCCTAACAAGACAAAGGTCATGATTTCAACTAGGGCATTTTATAATTTAGTGAAAAGATTTTTTTTTTGTTTTATTTTGTAGAAATAGAGATTCCTGACAAATTCAAAAAGCCTTGATACAATAAACAAATGTATGTAATTTTTTATGCATTTGAAATTTAAAATGGGTCAGTGCTGACCCTAACACAAGAGAAAGTATATTTACTAATAGTAAATCATCTTTATTCATAACCAAAGAGATAAAGGAGAAATGAGTCTGAGAACAGGAAGGGTAGACAGGAAAAAACACACCCCAAAAGAAAAACATTGGCTGCCCTATGCCTCAGATCAAGTCTTTTCCACGCAGGCTGTCTGATCCAGGCTGTGTGAAAGCTGCCAAAACATAAGAGACCTGACAGGTGATGACAACATCTTGTCACGAAAAGATTGGCAACTCGAGAGGTTTGGATAATTTCTGTTATTCTATCTGGATTACATACCTGGAAATCATATCAGCTTCATTATTTTCGTCATTCACGGAATTGTGTGTGGGTTTTTTTAAAAAGGCAGCTTTTACAATAACTGAACGACTGAATTTACTCTGTTGTTGCTCGAAACTCATAATGTCAAAAGTGGAAGATTTATTTTTAAAACAATTGATAATTTCTTGTGTATTAGCAAATACTATAAATCCTAATGGAGGTGATTTATTAAAAGATAAACAATTCAATGGGCTTCCATGTAGACTAAGGTTATTTAAAAATCAAAACAACATACTGGAAAAAATTATTATTTTTTCCTTGCTGTGCAGGTGTACTGCTAACATACAAGATGGTGTAGTATGTAAACTTTGGTTTGTTGTTTCTGGTTTACATAAAATACCCTTGATGTTTTCAGTTTCTGCAGATGTGTGAGAACGAAGATCTAACGTGATACTATAGGGAAATAACTTCTGAGGAACTGAAACTGTGTGTGAAAGCACAGTAGCCTTATGAGCTAATGAATATGCATGTGACCAGAGACAAATAAATATGTAATATTATTTATTTATTTGATTGTTTTTTATGTTTGAGTTACTATAAGAAGCAACTGAGGGTGAATTCAAAGCTGTACAGTTCAATGCATGCAGCCCTCCAGGTCTTGTAACCACTGATTCATAAACGGATTATATAAAGTATATAAATAACATTTCATTGATTTGAACTGTTGTCCAGTTTGGTGAGCCTGTGTCCTGTGTGTAGCCTCAGCTTCCTGTTCTTAGCTGGAGTGGCACTTGGTGTGGTCTTCTACTATTACCCATTTGCTTAAAGGCTGAATATCTTGTTCCTTCAGAGATGCTGTGATGAGTGATTACAACCAAAGTATGTTGCACTTCTATCAGCTCCATTTGGTGATGGGCTCTAACATCCAGCATAAACAAGGCATTTTCTCCTAGAGAACTGTCACTCACTGGATAGTTTCAATTTTTTAGATCTGTCTAAGCCCCAGAAATGGCTGCTTGCTCCTTTGCTTGTGTTTTTGCTCACTGTGTGTTTCCCTGTACAGACCTTCCCTGGAATCCCTTACTGGAGTGTGGTTTTGGATGCCTGTTCTCGCTGACCCCTGGAGCCAATCCCCGCCTGCACTTTGCCTGTAGCACATAGTTGGTGATCACTTTAAACACATTATTGTCCCAATGGCAGGATTCAAACACTTTAAACTAGTGCTGTCAGCGTTAACCCATTACGCAGTCATCGCGATTAACGTGATTAAACCCACTCAACCCGTCTGGAGCGCAGAATGGAAAAACTTCAGACAAACTGCCCGAAACGTGTTGACAGAGACATTCCAGGGATTTTGAGTCGGTCTGCGCTCCAGATGAGTTAATTGTTAATCGTGTTAGCTGAGGTGGCGTTAACGCGCTTAAGCTGCATTAACGCGTTAATGCCGAACAACCCCTCACAAGGGCTAATCTGTGTTAACTCGTCAATGGGGATTTGCCAGTTTTGACAGGTTAATGTTCGTGTTAACGCAATTAACGCTGTCACAACTGCTTTAAACATGATGAGAGATGAGGTTCTAAGGCTCGTATCAGGAGTATCACTTATGCTATGATGCTTGGTGCCAGAACAAAATTTGCTTTATAAATGATAAATAAAACGTTGAAATCAATCCTAGAACATAAAGGAATTTAGTAAAACTCTGGAATCAGTGTGGATGTGAGAAAAAATTTTTATTCATAGCAGAAGGGAGGGGATTGTAGTAATCATTAGATTTGTATGACTGAGCAATATGATTTCTTACTTGTTAGATATTCAGTTCAAGAAAAGTATGTGTAAAACTCACAGTGTCTAGTAGATGACATGTCTGAGACAGTCTAAAATAGAAGAAATTTTAAATTTTTGTTTTAAACCATTATAAACCAGTATAGCTCTGTGGCATCTGTCCATGATCCATCTGTCTTAAGATATACTATAGTTAATGTGGGGCGTAGATTTTGACAAATTGATTCTCTATCATGCTTTAATAGAGGGTTTTTAAATAATTTGCTCTTTTCTTTAATAAAACAGTAATTCAACTCACGTTTAGATACAGGTGGGTACAGAATATTTTATTTGCAACATTTATTTATTTAGCTAATGTTTTACCTTTTGTACTTGTTTTGTGTAATGTTATCATATTATCTTAGGTCAATTTGTTACAATTGTTTGCATGTAAATTATTTGTTGTTTGTATTTCTTTCAACAATAACAAAATATTAAACAACATTTTCTTATTATTCAGTGTTCAGTTATACTGTGAAAAAATAATAATAGTTAAATTATTTATTTCTTATGAAATAAGAGATTTACATAAATATTGTAATATTGTTAGAATAAGCAGTCTCTTTATATCTTTAATGGTCTGAGAGCTCCTCCTCTGGTTTCTTTACTAATGTTCAGGCACTGTGAAGTTTTTGTTCAGGCCTACTGATGCTTCATGTTACTGTGACTCTCTGGCACAGTAATGCACAGCAGTGTCTTCAGGCTGCACATTCGTCCCCCTGAGAGTGACTGTTTTGCTGGAAGATTCCAAGCTGATACTGAACTTGTTTTTAAGTGAATCTTTGTAGTATGTTGGCCATCCATCTCCTGCCCTTCCAATCCACTCCAGTGCTTTTCCTGCAGGCTGTCTGATCCAAGCTGTTGGGGAGCTGCCGAGAGAATAAGAAACCTGACAGGTGATGGTCAGGTGTTCCCCTGGCTGTACAATCATGGAGGCTGGCTGTGTCAATGTTTCAGAATTTACACCTGTTAACAGAAAAGTATATTTCATAATAAATTATCAAATTGCGCTGAGAAAACTGAACTATTGATTGTGAGAAATCCAGAGAGAATGTGAAAAATAAATAAACAACTTTCCCCATTTTTGTGCATCAATAACATGTTATGTAAAAAAATCCATGTGTACCTTTGACTTTTTCCAACTGGCAAACAAAGACACATTTCTTTTCGTTAGGAACCAAAATGCACTTAAATATGAAGAAGCAATAATTTGTGTCATGTTATTTATTTTTTTCATTAGGTGAAGACGTAATTATGAAATTGACATAAATATTTTTAGAGTAAAGAAAGTTGCTGGGGGTTTTTTTTGTACTTATTATTGTTTTTTAAATCATGAAAACTTTTTAATATCCTTTTGGGTCTGACAACTTATTCTTTGGTTGGTCTACAGATGTTTGGTGTCATTGTGTTTTTCTGGCACAGTAATACACAGAGGTGTCATCAGGTTGCTGAACTTGTTCTTTAATGGATCTTTGTATGTGGCCCATCCAACACCTGCACTTCCAATCCAGTCCAGTCCTTCCCCTGCAAGCTGTCTGATCCAAGCTGTCCAGTAGGTGCTAACAGAATAAGTGACCTGACAGTTGATGGTAGGATATTAACAAAGCTCTGAAGTCTCAGAGGCTGACTGTGTCGACTGTTCACACTTTACACCTGTAAACAGAAAAGCATATTTCATAGAAATAAACCATCAAATTTCTGCTGCTAAAAAAAGAGGGCTGGTTGTGAAAGCTCTGTTGGGGTCATATTAAGGCAAGATAGAACAAAAAACCAAAAACTAACCATAAACATGGGTGATCCAGTATTTGTCTTTGTGTGTGTTTATCTGAATGAGTCCATGAGCCTCTCTCAGCTGACCTGTTCTGCAATACATATGAAGAGACTGAAGACAGTTTTGTAAGTACTCCACCTCTTCATCAAAGAAATAGTGTTTTGATTCACTCACTACATACATTCATTCTCAGATACAATTTGCACGTGTTGCTTTTCATTGTTAAAGCACTAAAAATGCAGTATATCATAATGTAAACAACGCTCAGGTAGCAATTACACCAGGTGGTGACATTTAGCTGCTAACAAGCGAGACACTCACTCAATAAAAAATACAGATTAGAATAAAAATGCGAAAGAGTATCAAAGAGTAAAAAGTAAGTAAGAAGAAGTATTGTTGTATTAAGAAAAACAATTTCTTTATAGCCTTGAGAAGAGGAAGTGAAAAAAACAGAAGAGCAGCTGCACAGATGAACATTTCTGCATATTTACATGCATGTCATGCTTTCCTTTCTCCTCACTTTGCATGTTTTACTGCCACCTGGAGGTAATTTTTAAATATTTTATAGTCTTACTTTCTTCAAAAGTATATTTGGCACAGTAATACACAATAGAGTGATATTGCTGGACTGTACAAACCTGTGGAAACAAATTTCAATCGTCACCTAACTATTCAGTATTTCTTTTGTTTTTAGGAGTGTGAATCCACTAAAGGCTCCTTCCAACCTAAGCATTAGAAGTACAGAAAAAAATATGGATTTTAATAAATCTCTACAACAAGGTGTTGGTGTTATTGTACAGCAAGTCAGTTTTCAGTCCTCTTCTGAATTGACAAAGTAGATTATGGGCCGGCAGTTTGTTCCAAGAGCTTAATATGGAAATCATTTCTGCTGTCAGGCTCTTAATCTCAAGATACTGACTTCTGCTGGAGTGTGAAAGCAGTCAAAGCAGTCATGATAAGACAGCTTTGAAAAGGACTGCTATAGCTAGCAGAGTTTGAGCCTGTATTCATCCACCCAATCCACCCCAGAGCTCTCCCTGGTCTCTGTCGTATCCAGCCAATAGTATAACTTGCTGGGCTATAACCAGACAGCATACATGACATTTTCACTCTTTCTCTCTCCAGGTCTTTTTTCTCTTTTTAATCTTTCTTCCCAGTGTAGTAAACTGGATATGTTACATTTTTATCTCTGCTTATACATATTTTTCTAGTCAGAGTTTTCTCACAGGATATTTAATATAAAAATCATTCTTTTTCTAAAAGTAGGGACATCTTTTTTTTTTCTTTTTTGTTGTACTGATGAAAACTGTTGGAGGTTGTACAGCAGCTCAAATAACTCAACAATCACTGTGAGTTTTTGGTCCTGTGCTAAATTGGCAAAATATAGTATTATTTAATAATCCACTTCAGTCCTTTTCTAAGACCCCATCTGACCCTCTGTATCTAATTTTTTACTGTACATTAATTGAAAAGCTGTAAAAGTTCATCTGTGTGACTCACTAGAAGGACATTCTGGTTCCTCGTTCTCTTCAAAGAAAACTGATAAAGAAGAAAAACATCACTTTCTGTAAGTAAAGTTGCTCTATCATCATCATCTCAACATCTCGTGCATGCTATCTCATTCTCACATCCAGCCTATTCATTTATGTCCTCTGTAATAGATATTTGTTTTTTGTCTATATCCTTTGACTTATTTCAGCTAACCCAATAAGTCCTGATGTTCTCAATAGAGAACAGCCTGGCTTTTCCAGTGATATCTAATGTGTGTCTTTTAGCTCCAAAGAGGCTGAAAATTAGAAAATGTTAAACTGAAAGGTGACTATTTGAGGTTTTTGTACAGCTGTTCTTCTATTTTCTGTCACTGTGCTTTGTCGGGCACAGAAGTAAACAGCAGAATCTTCTGCTGTCAGGCTGTTGATTTCAAGGTACTGTTTGCTGCTGGAATCTTCTTCAGTCATGATGAAACGACTTTGGAAAGAACTGGCATAGCCAGCAGAGTTTGAGCCTGTGCTCATCCTCCCAATCCACTCCAGAGCTCTCCCTGGCCTCTGTCGTATCCAGTGCAAATAGTAGTCTGTCGGGGTATAACCAGATATGATGCATGACAGCTTCACTCTCTCTCCAGGCCTCTTCACCTCAGAGGGAGACTGCTCCAATTTGATCTCACTCCAAACTCCTGCAAGAAAAAAAAGAAAAACAAATACAAAAGTTATCATCATAATCAAAGTATTGTCTTCCTGTTTCAATGAATGAATCCTTTTCTTACCATGGAAACATATAATGAATAATAAACTCCAGGAAGTAATATAATCCATAATTTAGAACACTTTATAATCAGAATGTTTGTGCAGTTAAAACGTGTCCAAAGCTGTTCTGTAAATAAACTAAATGAGAACTGATGATGATGTGTTTATATCTGAGCAAAACTTTGCATAGACCTCCCACAACAGGAGCTAATTGGTATTTCAAGAAAAAGATAACGACATAGAATATCATGAACTGTCTATTTTTTTTATATTTATTATGTCAAATTTTCTGCACATGAGACAAACTATCACTAAATATTTTTAAAAAGTCAGACCCACTTTTTATATTGTGTAACCATTTTCACTGGGGTTTATTGCACCTTATCTCCTCAAACAAATGAAAGAAAAGGAGTAAAACTGTTAAATTTAAAATTTTATTACTGATAAAATGAATCAAAACACAAAATGAGCCTGTTTCAAGTCAAAGAATAATCAGAAGTGTGACACTGTCATCTTCTAAATTATATTTACAGTAATTGCTTATTTTTGAAAAAAATAAAATAAAGCAACGCTCTAGCTATAATTATTTTACATGATGCATGTTACATGGCTCTGATCATCTTTTAATGAACAAATTATGTATTTTAATTATATAGATTTAAAAAAAATTATTACTCAAATTAAACTTGCTATTCTGTCTTCAATCACTGTGCTTTGTCGGGAACAGAAGTAAACAGCAGAATCTTCCTCTGTCAGGCTGTTGATTTCAAGGTACTGTCTGCTGCTGGAGTCTTCTTCAGTTACAATGAAACGATGTTGAAAAGAACTGCCATAGATAGCAGAGTTTGAGCCTGTGTCCATTCTGCCAATCCACTCCAGAGCTCTTCCAGGTTTCTCTTGTATCCAGTGCAAATAATGGCTTGTCAGGCTATAACCAGACAGCATACATGATATCTTGACTCTCTCTCCAGGTCTTTACATCTCAGAGGGAGCCAAACTCAAAATGAAGAAGAAATAGTAGAAGCAGTGATCATCACAGTAAGTTAGTTTTCAGTAATGTGCTTAATATGAGGAGGAGTCAAATTTAAACATTAGCTCTCTTCAGTTCAAAGGATAGCAAAAAACCCAGAAGTGACACGATTGACTACAGAGTCCAGAATCACTCATCAAATTTGTCTTCAGTGTTTTAAAGAAAACATAATTTGCCATAATTTAAAGCTGTTTATAGTCAGAGATTGTTTTTCTGGTTAAAAAAGAAAAGAACTGCAAGAAGTTCTGTGATCAATAAAATGACAATTGTAATAATGGAGCAAAAGTTTGCATAGATCTCCCTCTACAGGAGAAATTTGGTATTCAAAAACTCATTTACACAGATAAGTATTTTATGTGATACAATATCATGAGTATTTTTGTCGTAATTCTTAAACATATAAACACCATGATAATCTCATTCTCAACTGACCAGATTATTTACAGAGGGATGGTTTGTGAATGCTGCAGGATTGATGCGATGCTGATCTACATTTCTCATTGCTCTGCATGTAGTGCCGGAGGAATCAACAGTATATTTTTGATGATATATTTCTCATGTACTGTGGATAATTGCTATCCAGAGTTAGACCTTAAAGTGTTTGTAAGGTATAATATAGTATGCAAAATTAATAAAATATATGTGTTAGAGTTTGTATTTTTGATTGTCATTTATGCTTAGAAATATTTACTTATATATGCTTAGAGTTTATAATTAGTTGTAGATTGGTAGAGGTTTGATCATACTTAATAGTCTGCAAACTTTGCTTTGCAGTGTAATTATACTGTCTTCAACGTTCCAGCGGATGGGTTCAAGCTACAAACCTATCAATATGTTTTACTTTACTGGGAGTAAAAAAATATTCTATAAAGTGAATTTAAAATTTTATTTAAGTGAATCTAATGAAACCATCAGGATTTTGTACAGCTGCTTAGCAACTTCTGTCACTGTGTGTATCGAGCACAATAATAAACAGCAGAATCTTCAGTCTTCAGGCTGTTCATCTGCAGATACAGCTGCTCTCTGCTGTCGACTCTGGAGACAGTAAACCTGCCTTGAACTGACTGAGAGTAGTATTTGGTGGCACTGTTAGGATCAGCAGCAATCCACTCCAGTCCTTTTCCAGGAGCCTGTCTGACCCAGCCTATCCAGTAGCTGCTGAGTGTGAATCCAGAGGTTGTACAGGTCAATCTGTGAGACTGACCAGGTTGTTTAACTGCTGGTTCAGATTCTGTCAGAGTCTGACCATTAACACCTGCCCCGGTAAAGAGAAAATTGATAACAAATGCACAACTTAAATAGCATGGACCAATATATATATATATATATATATATATATATATATATATATATATATATATATATATATATATATAGCCGAGCTTGAAGGATAAACCGCCCGCAGGGGCGTGCTGGGTGTTTTTATATATATATATATTTTAGATTATAATCAACAAAGCTTTTCACCTGCCAAGCAAAGAATTAAAAACAGCAGTCCTGTCCTACAGTCCATCATGTCAGGCTGTGTCCACTGTTCTCTGTCATCATCACTACAGTCACACATAAAGAGATAGAAGCTGTCAGTGCTTTGCATTGACTCCGCCTCCTAATGAAGGGCACCTTTTCCCTGATGAAATTAATATGAGCGGTGTATCGCAACAACACTATTACACTATTCACTTTAACAACATCACCATGTTGAAACTACAACAGTAGACTACAGACCAATATCTCACTTCAGCACATATTTGTTTTATGCGGGTCACATAAATGAGTGATAGCCAGCAATAAAAGCTGGTTATCACTCAAGAAAGAACATTTAATGCCAGATTTACTAATGGTCAGTGGCAGCAATAAGCCTTCTTTAACACTAAACAGCTTCTGGGTTTACTAAAAAGATGTGGTGTATGTTTTGTGACTAAAAAAAATCTGGACAGGTAATTTTTGCAGATGGCCTTTTTGTATTTGTATCTGCAAGAGTTTCCCCTTCAGGAGAAGAACAGAATATGTTTAAGCGTTAAATATTTAATTTACTATTACTACACAAATCCAGCACTGAAAAACACACATCTTATATACGTAGTTGTGATAGCTGCTTCCAGAAGTGTTTATGTATTTGGAAAGAGAGTGTGAAATGTCAGCATGAATGGTTAATTGACACATTCATTGTGACATTATGCGTAGATCAAAGATGAGAGTGCAAGGCCAAAATTTTGGCTCTGTCCTAAAGCTCTTCACAGAGTTGACTCATGATCTGACAATAAATAATGTTGTGTCCTTCTACACGTCATACTGGTCAGCTGTTACCAAAAAATTTCAGTTATGTGTTGTGAAATAGTTTATAATAACCAAGTTCTTCTCTGGAAAAAATAAGTTAATACTCAGGTGTGAATCCAGAAAATGAAATATTTAACAGCATTATGTAACTATGAGTGATAATGAAGCTGTAAGTTATATTGTTTAACCTTCTTTATTATTATGTATTTAAATTACAGTATCTCACTTTCTTATCTGACACAGTAATAAGCTCCAGTGTCCTCAGTAGTGATGGGTCGTTCGCGAACGAAATGGCTCTTAGAGCCGACTCTTTTTTTTTTTTCTTTCTCTCACCCTCTCTCTCGCCCTTTTTTCCGCTAAAGTCCGCACGCGCGGCCTGTACTTTGCGCTGGGCAGAGGGGGGAGGGGCGTTAGTTACACTGCAGTAGCACAGGAACAGAGCCAGAGAGAAAGAGAGCGAGGGACAACAACATCACATTAGAAAGGTATAGTAATCATCCACTATTTTCAGTTGCAGATGATAAAGGATTCAGAAATCATGTAGGCCCATATGACAGAGAATATGCATCTTCTTTTTGTTTTAATATTTTAATTTATATTTAATTGTGTTGTGGTTTGCAGTGTTTTGTGTTGTTTCACGTTAAATTTGTTTAAAAGGAAAAAGCTGAAAATTTAAATAGTTAAAAGTTTAAAATGTAAATAGTTGTTTTTTGTATTATATGATTTATTTATTACATTTTATGTGGAGTGAATAAATAAAGTATATTTATGGTGGCCCTTAGAGACAAAGCACGTACAAACTCCAAAACACGTACAAACTCCTAAGCATGTACAAACTCCAAAATGCGTAAAAACTCCAAAACACATAAAAACTCAGAAGCACGTACAAAAGACAACAGAAGTGCTCCAGGATGCCAGGGCGCAGTGTTGAGCTTTTGTTACCTAGTGGCTACACAAACCAGGAAGTATCAACAACCAGGCTGTGTCCCAATTCAGGGTCTGCACACTTGAAGTACGCATTTTAAGTGCGGTTACGTCACCGCCACGCATCCCAATTCGAAGTGCACTTCAAATGCATACTCCAAATGCGCCATCGATTTCCCCAAATATCAAGTCCGGTGCACGCTTCGTGATCCCATATATCCCACAATTCATAGCGCGGCGGTGGGTGTGGAGAATTTTGCCGCAAAATACGGCAGAAGGGAGCGGCTGAAGAGGTTTTTTTTTTCCAAACTTTATTGAAATTATAAAGCGAACAGTCAGTCATTCCAGTTCAGTTTGCACAGTAGATATACAAGGCAAATAAGAGTAACAATATACAGTACAATGAAATAAGAAGGATAAATAAATAAAGGGGAAAAAAAGAAAAAAAAGGGGGGGAATGTGACAGACTTCATAACAACTTTGTACTTGAAAGTTGTGACAGCTCATTCGTTAAACATTTCTGAATGCATTTCAATCAATGATAAACCTTTCTTATTGGAAGTTAATTTAAGAGAGTTTAAGTAATATTCAATTTCAATCAAAAACAAATTAAATGATGGGGTTGAGTTTTGAAATTTACATTTATGTATATGGAATTTCCCTAATAAGATGGAGCGGCCGAAGAGTGAACTGTCAAAAGTACTGAATATGACGTCACTTATTTATGTGCGAATGTTTAATAATTAAAGTCAGTCATATATCCACAAACACAACAAGCTGAAAGTCAGTGATATATGTGTGTGTGTGTATATATATATATGTGTGTATATATGTATATATATGTGTGTATATATATATATATATATCATAATAATCTGACAATACTATAATATTGGTCATATTATATTTACATTACCACAGTGAGATGACTTTAGTCTCATGAACAACATTAACTAATTGTTATTTACTAACTAATCTTAAATGACTGTTCAGCACAGAAATGAAGCCCAACAATTTTACAGTCCTGTGGTCTCAATGTCAGATATTCAACTAATCAAAGTGATGTCACGACAAAAATGAATGACCAACAAAACATTTTTCTCCTTCATTTCTGTCAAACCATGCTGTATGTAACGTGTCTCTCACTTCCGCACTTCTTGTACTTATAGTACGCACCGTACGTAGTACGCGTAGTTCGCGTACTTCAAGCGTGCAGACCCTGAATTGGGAGACAGCCCATGATTTGGTGTGTGGTAGTAACAGGTAAATGAACTTTTTTTTTAAATTATTTGAATAAATATGAGTGCTTGTCTATAAATACACAAACAATACACACATGCTTTCAATTGTGTAATTTAAGTGATCTGGGTAGCTCTGTTTTGGAAGTTCAGTTAACGCTAGAAATGTGTTTTGGAAATTGTACGTGCTTTTTGGAGTTTGTACGTGTTTTGTCTCTAGGGGCCATATATAAACATATATAAATAAAACCACTTTTTTTACATTAGTCATTCCTTTTCTGCATAATTTTATATTGTTGTTAATGATAAATTAATTAAAGCAACAAAACAACCTGAAGAGCCAGTTCGGAGCCGAAAGAGCCGGCTCTTTTTAGAGAAGCGGCTCTTTCGACTCGGCTCACTAAAAAGAGCCGGAATTCCTACCACTAGTTCTGTCATAAAACTTCTAGCCTATTTTCATCAATCTTTCCATCTTGTGGCCGCAATTTTCTTTTATCACTGGTAGTACACTTTCCTGGCATCCCATTGGAAAGAGCAGCACACCTCTCTTTCGAAGGAGTATTCATTTCTTATTAACATTGACCAGCAGCCAGGAATGTGTGAAATCCTCAAAGGTTTTCATCACCACCTGATGAGCTCCCATTACCACAGTGACATTCCTGTGGAGAAAGCCACGTGCATTTATCTGCTTGAGGAATTTCTCATCACACGTTATTTGTAGTGGCAGGTTGACACAGACCAAGACAAAGTAATGTAGTTGAAAACTAGCTGTGTAACCAAAGTCCACTGATGTATACTCACTGTACACCAGCAACAAGGTCTTGGGCGTTTCTAATTTCCTTTCCATCATTAAATGTGGAGCTGTTTCCCACAGTTATCACCCCTCCTTTCATGCCCAAAGCTGGGAAGCACCTGCAGGTGACTGAAAGAAAAGTAGAGAAACATGTAATTGTCAAAAATACAAAAACAAACAAATGAAATATATTTCCCTACATGTGTAAAGAATGTCATTTGAAAACTATTTAAAATAAACCTATTATCATTTTCCTCACATTCTTTAATACATTTACTGTTGCAAAGGTGGATGTTCAGATTATTCTCAGCTAAAGTTTCAAGTAATCCCAATAAGTCAAAGCTTCAGGCTGTAATCAAAAATGCTCTGTTTCCAACAGATTTTTTTTTTTTAGCTCTGTCACTTTTTGTTACAGTAACTGGAGGGACTCAAACGCAGGACAGGTTTATTCACGAACACAAGGTGAAATGTGCAACAGTGGCAAAGTGCTATATACAAGGGTGCGGGGATCAGGGCTCCAGAGAATCCACAGGGAAAAGCAGGGGAACACTCTCACTCCTCTTCAGTCTCTCTTGGTGTCTCACCAGTCTTTCACTCCTCTCTCGCACCAGAGTCTCTGTAGGGAACAAAGGTAGGTCCAGGGTATGTGTACACAGGGAAACAATGTGTTAACACAAGAAGCAAAACTACGGGAACTACACTGTACTTAAAGGTTTTGTATAGCTGCTCCTCTGTTGTCTGTTATTGTTTGATCAAGCACAGGAATAAAGATACTTGATCTCAAGGTACTGTCTGCTGCTAGAGTCTTCTTCAGTCATGATGAAATGACATTGAATTGCCATAGGTAGCAGAGTTTAAACCTGTGTTCATCTACCCAGCCGAAAGCTCCTCCTGGTCTCTCTGTTATCCAGTGTAGTCTGTCAGAATATAACCAGATACAACACATGATATTTTCACTCTCTCTCCTGGTCATTTCAGAACAGAGGAAGACTGCCCCAGTTTAATCTCACTCGTAACCCTAACCCAAAAAGGACAAAAGGATAAAGTAGTGATTGTCACTCACCACGTTTGTCTTCAGTATTTTAAAAAATACATCATTTTCATGCCATGGAAACAAACAATAAATAATAAACTTGACAAAATAATATGTGCCATATTTTACAGCAGTTTAAATCAAAATATTTGCATGGTTCAAAACACAGTTTCCAAGATGCAATGTGACAAATATTGGTGATGATGTGTTTATGAAGGCGCAAAAGATTGCATAGAGCTCTCTCTACAGGAACAATTTTATATTTAAAACACAGTCTCTAAGTAATTTAGCATATGATGGAAAATTTGTGCTCTTCAGTGAAGATAATTACACCCTAATTTTTTTGTAAGAATAGAGTTTGGAATTTTTTACATTTTTGTTTTACTTTATTTGCAGTGAAGGAATGATTACAACTGAATGGACCATTATATATGAGTGGATGTAGTAAGTTGTGTAGGATTTTGTACAGCTGCTCAGCCACTTCTGTCACTGTGAGTCTCGAGCACAATAATAAACAGCAGAATCTTCAGTCTTCAGGCTGTTCATCTGCAGATACAGCTGCTCTCTGCTGTTGTCTCTGGAGACAGTAAATCTGCCTTGGACTGACTGTGAATAGTAATTAGTGCTACTGCTAGTATCAGCAGCAATCCACTCCAGTCCTTTTCCAGGAGCCTGTCTGATCCAGTGCATCCAGTGGCTGCTGAGTGTGAATCCAGATGTTGTACAGGTCAATCTGTGAGACTGACCAGGTTGTTTAACTGCTGGTTCAGATTCTGTCAGAGTCTGACCATTAACACCTGCCCCAGTAAAGAGAAAATTAATAACAAATGCACAACTTAAAAAGGATGGCCCAAAATATAATTTTAGATTATCATCAACCAAGCTTTTCACCTGCCAAGCAGAGAGTTATAAGCAGCAGTCCTGTCCTACAGTCCATCATGTCAGGCTGTGAGTCCACTGTTCTCTGTCATCATCTCTGCAGTCAGACATAAAGAGATAGAAGCTGTCAGTGCTTTGCATTGACTCCACCTCCACCTCTTTTCTCTAATCTCACTGACAACGTGATCTAGGTTAGGGAAAGGTGGGCATGAAAATCGATAAGGATGAGCTGTGTGCTAAGAATCGCAACAACCTCACATTACTCTCCTTGACAGTCTGGTTGTGCCCACCGTGTTAAAGCTACTAATCACAGTAGATGGAGTACAAAATGATTTTTTACTTTCTTACAACATGTTTGTTTTATGCTAGTCATATAAATGAGAACAGCTGGTTATCACTCAAGAAAGAACATTTACTGCCAGATTTACTGAAGCACAAAGCCTTCTTTAACACTAAAAAGCTTCTGGATGTACTAAAGAGATATGGTGCCAATTTTGTGACTACTACTGCTCGTCCAACACATTTCATTGCAATGCTGACCCTGTGCTAACTTACATATGACAACTAAAGCTGAAGTAACAACAACGACTTTATTTTGAGCTTGCTTTCCTTTCCCTAACTGCTATGAATCGTTAATATTTTATCCTCATTTTATAATAAAATAATAAATATGGATAAATAAAAACTCTTTTCATCTGCAGAGGAAAGACAGAAGTTATAAGATCACATTGTTACTTGATATTAGTACATGCTGAGGTTTTCGTGCAGCAGTTTGTGTTCAGTGTTGGACACAGAAGTAAACAACAGGTGTACTGTCTGCCGGAGTCTTCTTCAATCGTGATTACACAACTTTGAAAAGAACTGCCATAGGTAGCACAGTTTCTTCCCGTATTCATCCACCCAATCCACTCCAGAGCTCCCCCTGGTCTCTGTCGTATCCAGCCAGTATTGTAACCTGTCAGTCTATAACCAGATAGGCTACATGACATCTTCACTCTCTCTCCAGGTCTTTTCACCTCAGAGGGATCCTGCTCCAGTTTGATCTCACTCCAAACTCCTGTAAAAAAGAAAGGAGATAAAAAAAAATATATAGTCGTCTTCTGTGTTTTAAAGTATAATTTTCCATGGTATAATTTTCTTACCATGGAAACAATGAATAAAGAGTAACTCCTTGAACTTACTGATATAGTTATCGGTTATAGTTTGCTTTTACTCTAATATCTAATAATCTGTAGTGTTTTATATACAGTTCTAAAACAACTGTATTTAAAATAAGTAATTTTCTAGCACTGTATAAAGTTAACTTTATCTTCAACTTCACACTATTTTTTTAAGCATTAAGAGTATATCACTCTAAACTGAACACATCACTTGATTCAGGATTTGTTGGTCTCCAAACTGTTTTAAGGGTCAGCTGTCAGTAGAGATTAATTTATATGTGGTGTAAAGTTGTTCTGTTATATTGCAGGTGGGGAGCCAAACTGTAATCTCAGAGTTAGGAAAAATGCCAGCTTTCCTCCAGAATCAGCAGTAAATTTTCCTGTGTACCCCTTAGTGAAGATAATTGTAGAGTGTCACAGCTTAAACTTCTTATAAGATAGAAAATGGTGTGTGATTTTTTTTTTCAAAATGTATGTTGTTCTTTATTGGGTGTGAATAAGTTCTCTAAATGGTACACATTAGGTGAGAGAGTATAATAAAGCCTGAAGGATTTTGTACAGCTGCTTAACCAACTCCTATCACTGTGACTCTCGGGCACAATAATAAACAGCAGAATCTTCAGTCTTCAGGCTGTTCATCTGCAGATACAGCTGCTCTCTACTGTTGTCTCTGGAGACAGTAAACCGGCCTTGTACTGACTGAGAGTAGTATTTGCCACTACCAAGTGCCTCAGTTGCAATCCACTCCAGTCCTTTTCCAGGAGCCTGTCTGATCCAGGCCATCCAGTAGCTACTGAATGAGATTCCAGATGTTGTACAGGTCAATCTGTGAGACTGGCCAGGTTGTTTTACTGCTGGTTCAGATTCTGTCAGAGTCTGACCATTAACACCTATAAAAATAATGAAAAAATGAATAACTTGCACAACTTTAAAGCATGAACCAAAATATTTAGGCCATCAAAAAAACAAAAAAAACAATAACTCTTAACCTGCCAAGCAGAGAGTTAAAAACAGCAGTCCTGTCCTGCAGTCCATCATGTTGAGATGAGTCCACTGTTCTCTGTCATCATCCCTGCAGTCAGATATGAAGATGAAGACGCTCTCTGTGTTTTTGCATGAACTCCTCCTCTCAGAGATTTGCAACCGGACTGTGAATAACATTCAGACACTATGAGGTAAGTGTTAATAATGAAAGAGTGAAAAACAATGTAGGCTAGTTTAAATTAGTTTTATTTGAAACAACATTTTTGGGTTTAACAAAATGTTTGGTTGATATATCAGAGAGAAACAGAATGTTGTGATTTTGTGATTAGCAAAATTTACTTTATATTGGAATACAAGGGTATAACAGAAGTGTATATGCTTCATTTTAATAATTTATTGAGAATATGTGATATGCTCAGTAATATATTGATCTTTTTTTTGCTTCACAACATGCAAAAACCATACATCACACTATGTAAAGATCTTATATTGGATTTACCCATGTACTTTTCATTTTCATTTTGTCAAAGCAGTCCATACCTTTAACCTCCTAAGACCCGAACTCTTCCACGGCGTGCATTTTTAATTTTTCTTTGATATTTGGGCATATTGGGGCCTGATGAATGTAAAAACAAAGAATTACCAGATTTTTTTTTTTTACCTTATTTTTGTTTTTAAGAAAAATAAGAGCCACAAATGAGGGTATTCGTCTAAAATTTTGATAGAACAGTAGCAGTATAATGTCCTCGTAAGTGGATATCAGGCCCTTGTAGAGCAAAATTTAGTATTTTGGTCTAAATAACCCAAAATGTGATGTCCACATATGTGGACGCCAGGTCCTAGGAGGTTAAATATAGTTTAAAAATGGCTTTACTAGTTATTGCGAACATTTGTTTGCAGTTGTTGCTGCTAAGGGCGGCCCAACCAGTTATCAGGTTAAAGAGCCATGTAAGTTTTTTGCCCTTCATCATAAACACCTTCACAAAAATGCAAAAAATGGGAAATCAGGAAGGGGGCAAACACTTTTTCACACCACTGTATATGCTTTTGTGTCTTTTCTTCATGTGCTTGTGTGCTGTATTCTTTGTGGATACACCACAAGGATGAACTTTTATGTGTTACAATATTGTTCCCTCTATTTAGGGAATTCAGATTAGTTTCATGTTTGAAGGGCTGCAGTGATATGAAGTAAAATGTCCCTCAACTGCATCAGATAACACTTTGTTTTGAAAATGTAAGAAGTAGAAAGTAGATATTTCTTTCTTAATTTAGGGAGTAAAATTAAAATCAGTCAAAAATAAATAAATAAATAAATAAATAAATAAATACAACTATACCTGAAAATGTCCTGATCACCTCATGCGTGTATTCAAGTCCTCTGTCTCCCTTTGTTCGTTGTTGTGTCGTCTGTGTCGTCTTTGGACTTTTTGTTTTTATTTAGTAAGCTGTGTTTGGAATAATTCTCAAAGTATGCACACGAGTTCAACGACAATAAGCAGTTTTAAATATTTAACGTGGCAGCGAGAAATTTAAAGCCTGTTAAAGGAAAAGTGCTTTGAGTTATTTCATCGATCTATCTGCCGGTTTAGCATTAAATATAATATATGTAAGAATCAGGTACCAACTTTAAAAGCAACAGGCCAATATATTTTACATAGACAACGAGAAAATCTTACAAATCATCAAAGCCCATCTCTTTAATAGATGTACATGAAGGTAATGACTCTTGCAAAAGCAAAGAGGTTGTTCCAAAAAATGTAAATATGAAAACAATAATTTAATTATTATAATGAAATAATAATTTCATTATTGTTTTCTTAACAGGGTTTTAAAACATATGTCTGAGGTCCACTCGAGGATTATGTTCAGCTGCTTCACTGATTCCAGTCACTGTGAGTGTCGAGCACAATAATAAACAGCAGAATCTTCAGTCTTCAGGCTGTTCATCTGCAGATACAGCTGCTCTCTGCTGTTGTCTCTGGAGGCAGTAAACCTGCCTTGTACTGACTGAGAGTAGTAGTTGCTGCCACCATTAGTATCAGTTGCAATCCACTCCAGTCCTTTCCCAGGAGCCTGTCTGATCCAGGCCATCCAGTTGCTACTAAATGAAAGTCCAGAGGTGGTACAGGTGAGTCTGTGAGACTCTCCAGGTTTTTTAACAACTGGTTCAGATTGTGTCAGAGTCTGGGCATGGACTGTTAAATAACAACCAAATCATAGTCAGTTTCTTTCATTTTGCAGCATTTTATTGATAATTAAAGGTCATTTAGCTTTACCTCCACAGCAGATAGTTAAAAGCAGCAATACTCTCGTGTAGTCCATCATGTTAAACTGTGTGACATCTGCTCTCTCTGTCATGCTCCTTGCAGTCAGATAAGTAGAGGCTGAAGATAAATTTTGCATTGACTCCTCCTCACATTGTACTATCAGACTGGTTCCGCATGAACTCTTTTCATGGTGAAACTAGAATGAATGCTCGGTGTAAGCAAATGTCTTAAAATGTTTTCAGAACCTTAAAAATTAGCAACATTTTTAATGTCTCTTCAACAACAATTATAGCACTGAATATATAATCTGACTAAGTGAAATATTTTGCTTTGTCCCATACTGAGCTTTGACACTGTGTTGAAAAGACAAAAAGTTTAATATTTAGAAATTTGAGGTAATTTTCTTCTGAGTGCACCTAGTATCTCTGTTGTTGCAATATTATAACACACTTTGCAAAACTATTAGCACAGCTATTACACATAACAGAACCTGTTTTCTTCTTCTTTTTCTCCCTTTTTTCCCCCACCTGTCCCGTTTGGTTCTTTAGCCGTCAAAATTGTTGTCTGAAGGCCAACAAAGATACCCAACATTACCAAGTGGATCTTCATTGCTTTGCCGTATTGGTCCACTGGATCACCTGTTGAGATAAAAAAAAAAGAGAAAACAAGCAAAAAAAGAGAGCAGCATAATAAACACAACATCATAGCTAAGTATAAATAACAGTAAATACTAAATATTGAATGTTGTTGTGCAGCACGCAGGACTGACAGCGCACAATGTGCTTTGAGGTAGCAGCCAAGAAAGGTGTAGTTTGTGTCTGTGAACACCCATGTAACACCTGTGTGCACACCTGTGTGGATCAGTGCACTTATATTCAAAAGGTTTCTCCATATAACAATCTGCTAGAGAGTGTGGGGAGCCATAGCCCCCCGTCCCCCCAGGGCATGAATTAGGCATGGAGGAGATCCAGGCTCCAGATATCCAGAGTTCCCAGAGTGCGAGAGCCCAAGGAGGACCGAGCAGCAGGTCCAGAGCCCGGAGGCTCCTGGGCCCCCTACTCCCCGGAGGAGGCCCGACCGAGCTACGGACGCCCGGCCCCTCCAAGCAGCCACTGGGAGTGAGCCGGTACATACCTGAGCGCCCAGCCCCAGACACCAAGAACTACCAATGCACTGACGCCTGAGGGCATCAGCCACCGGCAGGGAGAGTGGTGAGGGGTGACAGGCCTCCATACTTTGGAGAGCCTGAGATGAACCTGTTTTCTTCTGAATACTCATCCATCAGTTACTCATCGAATCTAACTGATCTCTATTACAAACTACTTTGCCTTGTATACGGATCAAATCAAATCCATTTTTTAAAAGTTAGTTTGTAATGTGTTCCATCTGGATATTTGAATGGTGGTTTGTATGTAATATAAAAAGAAAAATCAACCTTTATCGAAACTTGTTTGCACTTCTAACACTGGTGCAGTGTTTTGCTGGCTTTTGTGGTCACTGTGTAGTGTTTTTCAAAAGTAGCCTATGTTTACACAGATAGTGCCCTTGTGTAAAAAGTAGTCGTGGTAATTTATATTGTTTTGTGAATTTTCATACATACATAATAAATGGGCTTATCAGGACAACATATCAGGACAAGGAAGAGTAAAAGGGAATAGTTTTTGCATGAATTACTTGCAAAAACGTTATTACTGTGTCTCATCGAGCAGAGTAATAAACTGCTGTGTCCTTAGTCTTCAAACTCTTAATTATAGATACACTTTACTACGGGAGTCATCTCTGGAGATGGTAAATCTACCCAGGATTGACTGGGAGTGAGAGATAGGAGAACTGTAAGTGCTGATATAAGCAATCCACTCCAGTCCTTTTTCAGGAGCCTGTCTGATCTAGTTCATTTTGTAGCTGCTTAATGTAAACCCAGAGCCTTTTAATCACTGCTTCAGATTCTCTGAATCTGATGATCAAGACCTTGCAAGACATTGACAATCAAGATCAGGGAAAATCCTGACCAGACCTGCAAACAGCTAAAAGCAGCAGTCCTGTCTTGTAATCCATCATACAATATGGCACCCAAAGTTGTCTGTTATCTGTCATTAGGTAGCAATTGGAGCTGCCTCTGGTTTGTATGGACACCTCACAGGAAGAAGATAAGGAAAGGAAAAAATATCACCTTTTCCTCAGTGTATCAAGAGTCATCAACACTGTGGCATATCACAGTGTTCAATTGTTGCTTTATATTCCTATTAATGTGAGCTGCAGACAGTGACTAATTAAGTCTCTTTCAGAAATGCTACACTTGGGTCTAAATGATTTAAAGCTCTGCTTTGAAAAAAACTTTTCCTTCAAATCATTATTGGCTCTTCCTCTGGTGGGCTCATATATAAGTGTATATATATATTCTTATATGTACATATCTATTCCTTGAACCTAAAACTATGAAAAAATAAATAAATAAAAAGGAGCAAAAATCATTGTAAGACCTGTGCAATGATTTGTTGGTTTGATGCAAGTTTTAGCTGTCACTTTGTTGCTTTTTGCAAAAGTAGTTTATGTTCTCCATGATAGTACCTAAATAATCACAAATAAATAAGTAATCATTGTAGTTTAGCCTGTTTTGAGAATTTTCATCCACAGGTAAATGAATAAATTCATCAATCTCAGGGCAACCACTATGAGACTACTGTGTGTTACTAGGGGTATTGGTGAATCTGGGAAGTAGTTTTTGTATGACTCTCCTATTACTGGCTGTCACTGTGTCACACCGGGCACAGTGATAAACTGCTGTGTCCTCAGTTTTCAAACTGTTCATTTGTAGAAAAAGTTTACTGCTGGAGTCATCTCTGGAAATGATGAATCTACCCTGGACTGACTGGGAGTAATAGATATGAGAACTGCCTGTGTGTATAAAAGCGATCCACTCCAGTCCTTTTCCAGGAGCCTGTCTGACCCAAACCATCCTGTAGCTGCTGAATGTGAATCCAGAGGCTGTACAGGTCAGTCTGTGGGATTCTCCAGGCCTTTTAATCACTGGCTCAGATTCTCTCAGAGTCTGACCATCAACACCTGTCAAGACATTAGAAAAAAATCAAATGACTTATTCTTCAAAATTTCATGTCAATGTCAATTTAAGCTCAGAGAAAAACCTTGCCTGCCCAGCAAACAGCTAAAAGCAGCAGTCCTGCCTTGCAATCCATCATAATGCTATAGAAGTGCACAAAGGTGTCTGTTATTCTCTCCAAAGAGGGTTAAGTAGTAGTGGAAGATGCTTTGCATTGACTCCACCTCACAGGAAAGTGATAACTGAAGGAAATGTTTTAACTGTTTTCACAGTTTTTCAAATGATAGCAAGTCTGTGCTATGAATACGCCTTTTGTCTGAAGAATTAATCTCTCCTCCAAACCTCTGCATATTAAATAAAAATGATGACAATATCACTTTTTTAATAATGCATGTTTGCCATAACAATTACAGGTTTTTACACAGATTTGATATTATTTTTGCTTTCTCTCATAGCATTCATGTTACAGTCTTCACTATACCAGGGTACTCATTCAGCAGTAACAATAATAAGCTAATTAATATTATAGTGTCTTTGAAAACATAGTTTAAGTTCAATTTTAGATTTGTCTCAGCTTTGGATCAGCCAGAAAGCCCTAAAGCATAGAAGTACTAAAGGTCATATTATGATTAACAATTTCAGTTTGATGCCAGACCCAGATTTAAAAATGATGAAAAGTGTACAAAAAGTACTTTGTATGCATTTCATTCATTACTATATTCATCACTATACAGTGGTGTGTAAAAAAATGTTTGCCTCTATCTGATTACCTATTTTTTTGTATGTTTTTCACACTTAAATTTCAATATTAGACAGAGATAGCACAAGTAAACACAAAATGCAGTTTCTATATGAACATGCTTATGAAGGTGTTATAATGTAAATTACCTTTGGTTTATCACATGTTTGGAAAGTGTTTAATTTCTCTAGCCACACACAGGCCTGATTAGTGCCACACCTGTTCACCTGAAATCACTTAAAAGGTTGCTAAGATCTCCCAATTCTTTGAATCTTTGTGTCATGGTCCTGGGCCATGTGGGCCCAGTATTCTTAGTTCCTTGTATTTTTGTATTTCGTTCCTTATTTAGGCCATGTTTCCTGAGTTGCCCTGTTGTGTTGTTCCCTAAGTGTTTTCCCTTCATGGCTTTTACCCCCTGTGTGCCCCTCTGTGTATCTGTGAGCCCTCGTCTCTCCTTATGTTTTATTCCATGTTTTCCCTGCCCGTTATGTCTAAGTTCTCCCCGTGCTCTCTCTCCCCCCTGTGTGCCCTCTGTGTATTTATGAGCCCTCGTCTCCCTTTGTGGTTGTTTCATGTTTCCCCAGCCCGTTATGTCTGTGTTTTCCCCGTGCTCTCTCTCCTCCTGTCTGAACCTCTGTGCACTTCCTGTTTACTTTGTGACTCTCACGCCTGTACATGTCATGTTCAGTTCACCCCGCCCTGTCTCGTTATGATTATCAGTGTCACCTGTGTTCCCCGTGTGTTCCCTCTTTCCTCGTTAACCCTCTGTGTATTTCTGTCTGCGTCTCCCTCTGTTCGGCGTCGCGTTCTCCCTCATGTTGTGTGGATCTTCCTGTGTCTTCCTGCGAGTGTTAGTTTACTTTTCCCAGTTAGTTCTGTATGTCCTGTATTCTGCCGTGCCAGCATTAAAGCTGTGTTCTTTAAGTTTATCCCCGTGTCTGTGAGTCTGCATCTTGGGTCCTTCTCCTGCCTGCCACACAACGAACCATGACACTTTGGGCTGAAGGAAGGACAATACTCGGTGTATAAATGCTCAATCAACAATCATTTATTTCCATACAATGAGCATAAACCATCCGGATGGGGAGACATGCATGCAGAGGGTCACAGCAAATCTCAAAATGGTGACGGGTTACTCAGCTTCTTATAGCCTCTAGTGGCCCCCACCTAGTCGTAAAAGCCTAAACATTTACATTCTTTCTCTGTTATGGCGCCTAAGTTATGACCTCAGCTCCCTGTCCTTCTGCTCTCTGTAAAGGTGGGGGTATGGAATGTGGTCTGTCTCTTCTATTATCGGCACAAGGTCCTCTGCACACAACATTCTCTTCATGATTCAGCAGTATGAAATGTCAAGAAACAGTGTAACACATTCACAGCAGATCAAGGGTACAGGGTAATCCACACCTGTCTAACAAATCCAAAAATGGTCACATTCTTTTAACCCAAAAATATAATGGAAACTAAGCTACATACACAGCACACAATCTAGACTAAGGGATATTATATGACCTACAGCAGTTAACATAATTCAACTACTTTAACTACAGATATAAGATAACATATGATAACAGAATAATCTCACAGGCCCCCCCTGACAAAGTGGACTAGACCAAAAATTCCTCAAAGGCCAGACATCATGCTGCAATCCAAGGAAAATCAGGAACAATGAAAAACAACAAACAAGTAATTAAGAGCTCTCAGTCTGGAGAAGTTTATAAGGTTATAAAGCCATTTCTAAAGCTGTGGCACTCAAACAAACCACAGTGAGATCCATTATCCACAAATGGCAAAAACATGGAACAGTGGTGACTCTTCCCAGGAGTGGCTGGCCGAGCATAATTACCCCAATAGTGAAATTATCGTCTAAGATGTCACAAAAGACTACAAAACAACATCCAAGAAACTGGTAAAAGACTCATTGCCATTCATCACAAACACTTGATTGCCATTGTTGCTACTAAGGGCCCAACCAGTTATTGGGTTTAGGAGACAATCATTTTTTCCACACAGGACCACGTAAGTTTGGATTTTTTTCCCTTAATAATTAACACCTTCATTTAGAAACTGCATTTTTTTGTTTACTTCTGTTGTCTTTGTCTCATATTTACATTTATTTGATGATTTAAAATATTTAAGTGTGATAAACATACAAACCAAAAAAAGGAAATCAGGAAGGTGGCAAAAAGTTTTTCCACATCACTGTATCATAGAAACATGTTAAAATAATCTGAATAAAAAGTAGCAAAGTGCATGAAAAGCAAACATTGTATCTCTGCCAACCTAAGCAACTATTTGATAACAGGTTTGTCACATTATCTTAAAATGTGCATATATGAAAAGTGAGAAGGTTGTGTGTAAGAGGTGTGAAAAGTAACTGATCCTGTTGCATATACATTTCTGGGAGTTCCTATCTCAAAATGCAAAATGCTTGGATGAGAAAGAATCAGGTGCCCAAACTGATTTACTAACATTTGTGACATGCAATTTGCTGGTAATTGTCCTGGCATTAGTTTTTTGCACTTAATGTTGTGGCAGTCGTTGCATTGCTGAGAAGTCTTTACAGAGATTTAAGAACATAATAGGATTGTCATTTCATTGTACATGAACAATGACAATAAAGGGCAATTCTATTCTAAGGAGACATTTCTCCACTTATGTCATTTGGACCATGAGTGACATGTTTAGCCATATATTCTCCTTAAAATGCTGGCTGTGTGAGTGCTGTCCGAAAAAAAAATGTGGGCTTTGTAGATAATTGGGAATCTTTCTGAGGAAGACCTAAAGAGCTGGCGAGCTTTTATTTCTAGAAATCTGAACAAATGTATAACACCCCCCCACCCCCCTCATCCCCACAAAAAAAACAACATTCAGCAAAAAACTATTTAAGCTCAAAAAAAGAAAAGAAAAGAAAGAATGACATAGCTTTCTAACAGTACTAAAAATCAATATTTCTAATCAACTATTCTTCCTTTCAACAGGAAGGGGCAGCCACCTGCTGTGACCCACCGGTACTTTTCCTACAGACTGTTTTATCCAAGCTGTACAGTTGCCAAAAGTTGCCAAAACGAATAAATGGTTTGACAGGTGAATGCAAACCATGTTTGCATTCTGAAGTTTTCTTATAAGCAGTTTTTATAGTTGAGTAGCAAGGAAGTTACCAACTATGTTATCTGATAAACTTGCCAGGAGACCAACTTTGCCTAGCATTTCTTTAATTGTATTACTCAGTCATACTTTAAATTGACACTGTAATTAAAATTTGTTGCAACAAAGGAACTAATTGTCCTCTTGTCTCTCCTCTTGTTGTTATACATACAGATTATCCAGAGAGGATTCACTTTGTCATAGAATTTTGAGGTGAAAAATGAATTTAGTCCATTTTGGAATAAAGCTACAACGTGACAAAATTAAAAAACAAGTGAAGCACTATGAATACTTTTTAGATACAGTATGCATTTAAGGACTTTGGGGTTTTTGTTCAGGTCTACAGCTGGTTTGTGTTATTGTGGTTTCCTAGCACAGTAATACACAGCAGTGTCTTCAGGCTGCAGATTCTGTCCATTTAGAGTCACTGTCTTGCTGGAAGAATCTAAGCTGATACTGAACTTGTTCTTTAATGAATCTTTGTAGAGTGTGCTATGTCCAACACCTGACCCTCCAACCCACTCCAGTCCTTTCCCTGCAGGCTGTCTGATCCAAGCTGTCCAGTAAGTGCTTATAGAATAAGTGACCTGACAACTGATAGTCAGACGTTGACCTGGCTGCAAAGTCAAAGGGCCTGACTGTGTCAGCTGTTCACACTTTACACCTGTAAAGAGAGAAGCATATTTCAAATTGTGCAGTTACAGATAAATTGGTTACTATGACAAATGCAAACCATGTACGATAAATCCAGAGAAACCTACATGATCCAGCTGCTAACAGTAGCAGAGCTACAGACAACATGGTTTATGGTGAGATTTCTGGTATCTCCAGCCAAAAAATATGAGGAGGTTTTTATGGCTGAGTAGCGAGGAAGCTCACTGAGTTTGCATAGAATAAACCACACGAGGCACTATGTAGCCAACAGAAGGATGACTGTTCTATTTAAAAAAACTTTTCATGATAACTTTGCCTAATATTTGTTTAATTGTATTCACACTTTCACAGCCCCCCACAATGAAACTGAATATTAAACTACATTTTCCTAACTTTTTTTGCTCAAAGTTATTCCATGAGCACAGATGGACCTGCACCTTTCTTTTTGTATTTTCAGAGCAAAGATTTGCAGGTTAAAAACTGTGAGTGATATATTTATTTGTTTGCCAGGAACCATGAACAAAAACACCTCCTGAGATAAGAGATGCATTATACAACATTTAGCTCCTAGCTAATTTCCATCTGCAGTCTCCGGTCAAACAACAAATAAAATATTAAAAAAACTCACATTGTCATGGATATTTTTTTATATATATAATTAATACAACTGACAATTCATGTAGTGTTATACTTTCAGTGTATCCTTTAGAAAAACTTTCAGAAGTATTTTTTTCCAGTATAATTCTACAAATTTAAAGCAAATAAAAAGCTCAGCAACTTCTCATTATGTAGCTGTTGAGATGCCAGGTAATGTACCTGAAAAGTTATACATTTCCTAAAGTTGTGTCAATAAATAATGTAACCAACTGTTTATTAAGAGGTTTGCCATGCCACCTTAAAATGTGACTATAAATATGGTTTTATGTGTTTTAAATCTTTCTTTTGTTGCCCCCAATACTGTTTTTTATTATTTATTACTGACATCTACCTACAGCATTCCCTTTTAAACATTCAGAAATTTACTGCTGTAAAAAAGTATTGTGACCCACTGAAACACAAAGTCAGAAACCACAACAACAACGCTCCTTTTATAGTGTGTACATGTTTACGTGTATTTCAGGCCTTCAAATCAGTTCATGCTCAATTTTCTGTCACCCTTAGGTGGTTGTAAAATATTTTCATTGAGTCTTTATGCTAAGTTATACAAAGTTTTAAAAGGAATTATTTCTGAAAAAACACCTTTCACTGAAATGTCACAAGAGACAAAAAAATGTACAATATTTAATACTGACAATATATTTGAGTGTGTCTGGACATTTTGTTCAGCTTCTCATAAACCTGATTTCCCAACAATTTGAATTGAATTGAATAAGATGAAACATTAAAGCTAAATTGATTTAAAATAAAACACATGGATAAAGGTTTGTTTTCTTTACAACAAGTTGGACCAAAGCATTTTTACTCATTTTATTTGTTTCTTCAAATTTTAAGCTGTTGTCCAGTCATTTGTGGTCTGAGGGCTCCTCCTCTGGCAGCTTCATGTAAGTGATCAGGCTCTGAGGGGTTTTTGTTGGCTTGTGTTATTGTGCATCTCTGGCACAGTAATACATGGCAGTGTCGTCAGGCTGCATATTCTGTCCAATTAGCGTCACTGTTTTGCTTGAAGTGTCTAAATCAATACTGAACTTGTTCTTTAGTGAATCTTTGTAAGCTGCTTCTCCAGTATATCTGGCACCGATCCACTCCAGTCCTTTCCCTGCAGGTTGCCTGATCCAGCCTGTCCAGTGGCTGCTAAGAGAATAAGATCCCTGACAGGTGATGGTCAGACGTTGGCCTGGCTGCACAGTTTCAGACCCTGGCTGTGTCAACTGCTAACACTTTACACCTGTAAATAGAAAAGAGTTTTTAACAGATGATCGAGTAAAGCTGTTAAAGATAAACTTGTGAGTATGGCAAATCCAGAGAGACTCACGTGATCCAGCTGCCAACAGCAGCAGCAGAGCTACAAAAAACATGGTTTATGTTGAGGGTGATGTTCTGCTATCGTCACCCCAAAGTGTGAGAGTTTTTATTGCTGAGTTGAAAGGAAACTCACAGAGTTTGCATAGAATCAAACACATTAGGCAGGAGTACCAGTTATAACTGTTAGTAGATACGTAGTAATAGTGTCAGATAAACTCACAAGGAGATCAAATTTACCTTACATTTATTTGAATTTATTACTTTTACTTACTTTACTTACATTTTGCCCCTGAAAAGAAATTGAACGTCGAATGACTTTTTTCTCATAACACATCCCTGTTCCACAGATTTTTTTAGTCATTAGTCATTCCTCACGTACAGAAATACACCGTGTATTTACATTTTAAATTATACAATTTAATTGTTGATGTATTTAAAATATTTCTCCTGTACTTATGTTTTTCTGCACATTAATGTAATTACTTCATCTTTCACTGTTTGCAGAATGGGATCCACAGTAAAATCAGGCAATTGATGCAATTTTTATTGTTTGAGTCTACTATTGTTTCATTCATTATCATCAATAACTGTAATATTTTACGTTAATTATGGTTCCCATGGGTGAAGCTTGTACAAGGCAGTTGGGGCAGCTTTAGTGGTCCTCTGAGTAGGATGCAGGGCAGCACCAGTGTGAATCATTGCACAAACAGCTAGCATCCTGCCACATTGTGCTTAATTTAATTTCCATGTGACAAAAGGTGTTGAAGACATTTTAACGTAGCAACACAGATATTTAACAAATATGTTATAGTCACGTAAATACAGTATCAGTGTGTAAATCCAATTTTTATGCTAATGACACGTTAGTTAAATAATAAATATGATTATTTTGTGTCAAACACTGCCTCACCTACAGTAGCTACTTGTAATATAGACATATAAACGCTGTTAAGTCTAATTGTTGAATGTTGTCATTGTGGTTCTTAAATTTGTAAGTTCTTAGTTCAATCTATAGCAGGGGTGTCAAACTCAAAAACACAGTGGGCCAAAATTCAAAACTGGAACAAAGTCGCGGGCTAACATTAATATTTATTGGAAAAAAAATCTTCCTCCAGATATAAGAATGAATCTTTTCTTATGGACTCAAAAAGGTTTTGCTGGAAAACTGAATATGGAACAAGCAAAGCTTAATACTTAAGACATTCCTTTGTATTGTGTGAACTGTTTTCCCAATAAAAGGCAGCAAGCGGAGGCCGTCGTTGGGGTCATTTTGCGGTAGGATTCAGAGTGCTTTCTGAGACACCGGCTGGGGCCTCCCTTGCTAGCAAGTAAAAGATGTTCGTCTTGTTTTTGTTGTTAACAAGGTTGAAGATGGTTTATACGTTTATAAACCAGCGGGGCTTGTGGAAACACAGACCCAACAGACGCTTTACTTGTTATAATGTGCAGAATATTGTTAATGTGAGTATAAATATAATGTTAGCAGGCATTTAATGTTTGACATAAGTTCTCTAGTACTGTGAAAGTTTATGGCATCAGTGATCATGGTCAAAGGTGTTGTCTTTGTGTCAGTGTTTATCTGAATAGGTGCATGACCCTGTCTCCTTGACATGTTCTTTTTTGCATACACTCCTCTCCACTTCATCAGTGAAACAATTTTTTGATTCACTCACACTTGTACTGTCATACTAACCTATTTATATACAATGATCAGTTATTTACTGTACTAAAGCAATAAATATGCTGCATATCATCATCTGAACAGAGCTCGGGTAGCAACAATAGCAATGGTGAACAGACTGAAAAACTTGAAAGGGACTTGACAGAACGCTGAAAAGAGTAAAAAAAAATACACAAATAAATAAATGATCATGTTGCTTCATAACTGAATGTTCAAACAAATACCTGTTCTAGAAATTCTTGGTCTTGTCATAGCATGTGTCTAATGTACAATATAATATATATTTACAGATGCTATATAAAATCAGTTTTCAAGAAAATAAATCCCCTTTATTGTTGTAAGTAAAACAACTTATTTATAGTTTTAAGAAAAGGAAGTCAGAAACCACAACAGCAGCTGCACTCATGACATATTAACATGCGTGTCATGTTTTTATTTCTTTCCCGTTTGCATGTTTTACTGACACCTGCTGTTGGGTCTGCACTTACACAAGCCCCGCTAGTTTAGAAGCTTATTCTCCTTAACGACAAAAACAAGACGAACATCTTCAACCGGTTTTTACTTGCTAGCAAGGGAAGGCTGGTCGGGACCAGGCTCTTGGAGCTCAACGCTCCTCACCCGTCACCCTAACCAACTTCTTCTAATCAGCCTTCCTCGCATTCTCTTATTTCCAAGACACACAGTCTACACAACAGTACACACAAGCACCTCCCATTGTAAACCCCCCTATGGTTCTAAAAGACAAGGCACTGTATGCATGTGCAAGAGTGTGTGTGTGTGTGTGTGTGTGTGTGTGTGTGTGTGTGTGTGTGTGTGTGTGTGTCATGGGGTGCGTTTGTGTGACCTCCTGCTCACCAAAAGGATCATAAAAGCAGGAAGTTTACCACACAAGAAACAGATCTTTCAGATAGGATGTGCCTGATAAAAACACTTCAGCCTCCCCCAGCACCAGAGTGGCTGGAGAGACAAAGGAATGTCTTTGATCCTGCTACTTGAACTAAGACTTTACAAATTTAAGAAACACAATGACAACATTTATCAATTTGAATCCAACACCTGCAGTTGTTTGTTATGTCAAATATTAAAAAATATTAAAATATGACGTATTTTTATGGTCTTACTTTCTCTAAAGTACAGTAATACACAATAACACACAGTAGACACAAGAGTCATACTGATTGACTTTACACACCTGTGACAGAAATCACATTTTCATCAATCATGCCACAACTCAGTATTTCTTGTGTGTTTATAAGCGTAAATTTAAAAGTGTTCCATCTGCACCAGTGACAATGAATCTGCAAACACAGTGGCATTTCTAAAGGTTGTAAAATGTTCTGGCATTTTTCTTCATGTCAGAGACAGAGAGAGGATGGCTTTTTATAGTTAAATATGTGACAGTAATTTGGTAAGTAAGTAATTTAGCTCTGATGTTTCTTGAAATACTGATGTATAAAGGAAAAGGTTACTTTGTAGATTTTCATCATTTTGAACAAAGATGTGAACTGAAATTTTTAACTACTAGAAATGTTAAATGTTTTACATTATATACAATAAAGATTTTATGTTGCAGAGTACAACTGGCAATGATTTGCTGTTGTTTATATAATAAAAAAAACTGATGTCTGTCATAAAAGATTGCAGGTCTCTTCCTCTCATGGTTGCAGGTTATGAAATATTGTGAATATCATGCTGGAAGCTGCCCAATAAAGGGTAATAGACAGGTGATGCCCTGATGCTGTCAAAGTCAGGATGGCTGTCAGTGACCGTCTGTTCACACTTCACATCTGTTGCAAAAAGCTTTTTTGTTCACAGTTTATACTGCAAAAGAATGATGACTGTGACTCACAGGATCCAGGTGTAAAAAGCAGCAGCAAAACTATAGAAAACATGGTTTATGAGAAAGTTTACATACTGTGAACCCAAATAGTAGGCAGGTTCACTATTTAGTGTTGTTTACTGTATTAACATACATTGACACAAACTCCTAATTTCTTGTGCATTAGCAAATAATATGTTTAATGGAAGATGTTTTTTAAAATCAGAATTGCAATAAAAAGTATAATAGGCCCCCATGAAAACAAAGGGTGTTGTCTAAATATAATGTGAAGTTTTCACTGGGGATAAAAATTGAACTAAAAACAACATATTTGAACCTTAACTAAGCTGAACTAAATTGAACCTAAAGCATTCTTTTTTTTTTTTTTTGTTACTTAAACTACGTATTTGTGCAAGTGTTAACACTGCTAGCATCCAAGACTAAGTTCTACATAAACTAATATTTTGTTGTTGCTGGTTTACATAAAATACCCTTGATGTTTTCAGTCTCTACAGATGTGTGAAAACAAAGGATTAACTTGACACTGAAGGAAAATAGCTTTGGAGGAACTAAAACTGTGTGTGTCAATATGTTAGCTTTTTTTTTACTAATGAATATTCATGTTACCAGATACAAATAACTAATAATGACTCTGTATCTCTGAAAAATGAATCTGACACATAAAGTTTTTCTACAGCATTGCATCATCGTGTGTCCCTGTGCCTCTTGAACACAGTAATAAACAGCTGAATCCTCAGTTGTCAAGCTGTTCATCTGCAGATACACCTGCTTTCTGCTGTTGTCTCTGGAGATGGTAAAGCGGCCTCTGAATGACTGAGAGTAGTAGGAGTTACTGCTAGATTCAATATGAGCGATCCATTCCAGTCCTTTTCCAGGAGGTTGCCTGATCCAGTCAGCATAAATGTCACCAGCAAACCCTGAGTATGTACAGGTCAGTCTGTGGGAGTCTCCAGGCCTTTTAACCACTGGTTCAGACTCAGTCAGTGTTTGACCCTCAGTACCTACACAAATGTCAACAACGGATTAGGACAACGAACAATTACATCTACATGTGTTTGTCCAATAGATTTATATACCCTTACCAGCCAAAGTAGAACACACAATGAGAGAAACAACTAAATAAGCAGATCTGGTCATTGTAAAAGTCTGTTTTCTTTGTCCAGTTTGCAGTATGTATGTATTAGATTGAGCTTCTGACCTTTGCTCTACACCAATATGAGGATATTGTAGATATCGGTTTTGCATGGACTCCTCCTCCTTAGCAGAAAAAATATTTTTGGTTCACTCAAAGTTGTACGTTTTAGGACAGTTTCCAGACAGAGCCAGAAGTTGTTTTTTGCCAGTAAACCTCTAAAATACAAAAGTACAGAACAGGTGCAACATCATCTCCTCACCCAGTTGTGGTTAGACTGACTTTTAGACTGTCCAGGCTGTACAACTATTACTTTGACTGAATGAGAACAATCCTGGACATACTTGGAAAAAGAGCCTAAATAAATATAATTTCCAACAATAATAACATGTGGATTAAGAAAATGAAGATTTTGTCTTGGCAACATCAGTGGTGTGCACCTCTGTTTTATGTCAAAGTTGGCACTGTTATTTTTTATAAGCATTTGATTGTCTATTTCTATACAGTTAGGGTTACAGTGCAACCTGTTGCTTTGGTGCCCTCTTGTTGGTGCATATAGTTTTGCATTAAAAAATATGTCTTCAGGTCTTCCAGCTGTGTGAAGACAAAGGTGTAGAGATACTTTAAGCAGCAAAATTGCTGAGGAACTGAAACCATGTGTACAGTTGTGGTCAAAAGTTTACATACATTTGTAAAGAATATAATATAATGACTCCTCCGAGTGTCCCGTTATTTCTAAAACTCTGATTGGAACAGATACTTCTGTGTCACAAAAAACATTCATGAAGTTTGGTTCTTTTATGACTTTATTATGGGTTAACAGAAAAAAGTGATCAAATCTACTGGGTCAAAAATATACATACAGCTGTGCTAATATTTGGTTACATGTCCCTTAGCCATTTTCACTTCAATTAGGCGCTTTTGGTAGCCATCCACAAGCTTCTGGTTGAATCTTTGACCACTCCTCTTGACAGAATTGGTGCAGTTCAGTTAAATTTGATGGTTTTCTGACATGGACTTGTTTCTTCTTATCAATGGGGTTTACAGTGGGGCAAAAAAGTATTTAGTCAGCCACCGATTGTGCAAGTTTCCCCACCTAAAATGATGACAGAGGTCAGTAATTTGCACCAGAGGTACACTTCAACTGTGAGAGACAGAATGTGAAAAAAAAATCCATGAATCCACATGGTAGGATTTGTAAAGAATTTATTCGTAAATTAGGGTGGAAAATAAGTATTTGGTCACCTCAAACAAGGAAAATCTCTGGCTCTCACAGACCTGTAACGTCTTCTGTAAGAAGCTTTTCTGTCCCCCACTCGTTGCCTGTATGAATGGCACCTGTTTGAACTCATCATCTGTATAAAAGACACCTGTCCACAGCCTCAAACAGTCAGACTCCAAACTCCGCCATGGCCAAGACCAAAGAGCTTTCGAAGGACACCAGGAAAAGTATTGTAGACCTGCACCAGACTGGGAAGAGTGAATCTACAATAGGCAAGCAGCTTGGTGTGAAAAAATCAACTGTGGGAGCAATCATCAGAAAATGGAAGACATACAAGACCACTGATAATCTCCCTCGATCTGGGGCTCCACGCAAGATCTCATCCCGTGGGGTCAAAATGATCATGAGAACGGTGAGCAAAGATCCCAGAACCACACGGGGGGACCTGGTGAATGACCTGCAGAGAGCTGGGACCAAAGTAACAAAGGTCACCATCAGTAACACACTACAACGGCAGGGAATCAAATCCTGCAGTGCCAGACGTGTTCCGCTGCTGAAGCCAGTGCATGTCCAGGCCCGTCTGAAGTTTGCCAGAGAGCACATGGATGATACAGCAGAGGATTGGGAGAATGTCATGTGGTCAGATGAAACCAAAGTAGAACTTTTTGGTATAAACTCAACTCGTCGTGTTTGGAGGAAGAAGAATACTGAGTTGCATCCCAAGAACACCATACCTACTGTGAAGCATGGGGGTGGAAACATCATGCTATGGGGCTGTTTTTCTGCCAAGGGGACAGGACGACTGATCCGTGTTAAGGACAGAATGAATGGGGCCATGTATCGTGAGATTTTGAGCCAAAACCTCCTTCCATCAGTGAGAACTTTGAAGATGAAACGAGGCTGGGTCTTCCAACATGACAATGATCCAAAACACACCGCCCGGGCAACAAAGGAGTGGCTCCGTAAGAAGCATTTGAAAGTCCTGGAGTGGCCTAGCCAGTCTCCAGACCTCAACCCCATAGAAAATCTGTGGCGGGAGTTGAAAGTCCGTGTTGCTCGGCGACAGCCCCAAAACATCACTGCTCTCGAGAAGATCTGCATGGAGGAATGGGCCAAAATACCAGCTACTGTGTGTGCAAACCTGGTAAAGACCTATAGTAAACGTTTGACCTCTGTTATTGCCAACAAAGGTTATGTTACAAAGTATTGAGTTGTATTTTTGTTATTGACCAAATACTTATTTTCCACCCTGATTTACGAATAAATTCTTTACAAATCCTACCATGTGGATTCATGGATTTTTTTTTTCACATTCTGTCTCTCACAGTTGAAGTGTACCTCTGGTGCAAATTACTGACCTCTGTCATCATTTTAAGTGGGGGAACTTGCACAATCGGTGGCTGACTAAATACTTTTTTGCCCCACTGTAAGTCAGGACTTTGGGAAGGCCATTCTAAAACCCTTATTCTAGCCTGATTTAGCCATTCCTTTACCACTTTTGATGTGTGTTTGGGGTCATTGTCCTGTTGGAACACCCAACTGCGCCCAAGACCCAACCTTCGTGCTGATGATTTTAGGTTATGTTGAAGAATATGAAGGTAATCCTCCTTCTTCATTATCCCATTTACTCTCTGTAAAGCACCAGTTCCATTGGCAACAAAACAGCCCCACAGCATAATACTCCCACCACCATGCTTGATTGTAGGCATGGTGTTCTTGGGATTAAAGGCCTCACCTTTTCTCCTCCAAACATATTGCTGGGCATTGTGGCCAAAAAGCTAGATTTTTGTTTCGTCTGACCACAGAACTTTCCTCCAGAAGGTCTTATCTTTGTCCATGTGATCAGCAGCAAACTTCAGTCGAGCCTTAAGGTGCCGCTTTTGGAGCAAGGGCTTCCTTCAGCCTCTCAGTCCATGGAGATGCAAAACACGTTTGACTGTGGACAATGACACCTGTGTTCCAGCATCTTCTAATTCTTGGCAGATCTGCTTTTTGGTGATTCTTGGTAGACTCTTTACCCTCCTGACCAATTTTCTCTCAGCAGCAGGTGATAGCTTGCGTTTTCTTAATGATCTTGGCAGTGACGAAACAGTGCCATGCACTTTATACTTACAAACAATTGTTTGCACTGTTGCTCTTGGGACATGCAGCTGCTTTGAAATGGCCCCAAGTGACTTTCCTGACTTGTTCAAGTCAATAATTCGCTTTTTCAGATCCATGCTGAGCTCCTTTGACTTTCCCATTGTAGCGTTTGTGGGCATTTGTATCCAGTGAGCCATATTTAACTGGCCTAAGAGAAGTTACCAGCTGTAGTCACTCATAACCACTCACAAGAAGTTAAGAGGCCATGATATGAAGCTCAATTCACTGACAACTTTCTAAGTCACCAAAATTGCTAATTCATGTTGCTGTATGTATATTTTTGACCCAGCAGATGTGATCACTTTTTTCTGTTAACCCATAATAAAGTCTTAAAAGAACCAAACTTCATGAATGTTTTTGTGACAAAGAAGTATATGTTCCAATTACTCTATCAGAGAAAAATCTGAGTTTTAGAAATAACGGGACACTCAGTAGAGCCATTATATTATATTCTTTACAAGTGTATGTAAACTTTTGACCACAACTGTAAGAACAAATAAAAACATATTTTTAAGAACAGATAAAAACTAGGATGTGTCAAATTTAAAGTTTAAGTTAAATTAAACCCAAGGGTGAACAGGTGAAGTACTAAAGTCAGATGTTGTGTTGCCAACCTTGAGGATCGATCGATCTATCTATCTGTCTGTCTATCTGATAGATAGATAGATAGATAGATAGATAGATAGATAGATAGATAGATAGATAGATAGATAGATAGATAGATAGATAGATAGATAGATAGATAGATAGTATATCTACACATTGAATATGAAGAATTCAATATGAAGAATATAAAGGTCTCGTGAAATATAAATGTTGTGCCTGAATATTAATATATTTCTATATTTAGAATGAGCTCAAAAATGAGCACAGGATTTTGTACAGCTTTTAAAATGACTTCAGTCACTGTGGCCTTCGAGCACAATAATAAACAGAAGAATCTTCAGTCTTCAGGCTGTTCATCTCTAGATACACCTGCTGTTTGTCATTGTCTCTGGAGATCGTAAACCGACCTCGGACTGACTGAGAGTAGTATTTAGTGCTACCAGTTGGTTTAGTTAAATGAGCAATCCACTCCAGTGCTTTTCCACGAGCCTGTCTCACCCAGACCATCTCATAGTCGCTGAATGTGAATCCAGAGGCTGTACATGTCAGTCTGTGAGATTCTCCAGGCCTTTTAATTACTGGTTCAGATTCTGTCAATGTCTGTCCATCAACACCTACAAACAAGAAAACAGAATATGAAATATGTCGATAACACAAAGAAAACTTTATTAAAGTAAGATCAAACTCTTCACCTGCCCAGCAGAGAGTTAAAAACAGCAGCCCTGTCATGCAGTCCATCATGTCAAACTGTGTGCACACTGCTCCAAGCAGTCAAATAAGTAGAGGTGAGATCGGAAAGTTTTACACTGACTCCTCCTACCCCAAAGAAAAGCAGTCTACATGTGTACTGGAATTATTCATGATATGAGAACCTATTATTTTATTTACATAGTCACCTCACACATCAAAAGCTGTGGGTGTTTATCTGTGCTTGAATGGTTTCTCTCTGGGTGTCATTAAGTGAAATCTGGAGCCATTAATTTGAAAAATCCCATCAGCCACTTGAATTTTGAATTTTTTCAAATTATTTCCATCTTACCAAAGAATTTTGACCAGAGGATAATTTTTTGAGGTTTTCCAAACATGGTTAAAGACTTTAATCATAAGTAAGTCAAATTCCTGATCAGCCTGAAATTGCTCCAGCAGCTTGAAAGAATATATTTCTATATTTAAGCAGAATTTAGTCAACTATACTATGTGTTCATACATAATTGACATTCACCACTTTTAGTTTATTGCAAGTGCTTTTTCTGTGGAGATTTTTTTAAACACTTTTGACAATAGAGAACACCATTAGCGATGGCATGCCTGCTTCATGTAAACTCCAAAACCAAATTGTTGGAAATGAAAAAACAAAAGCTGCATCATGACACTCTGAGGGTGCAACATCTGCATGCTTTGGAACAGATTTTTTTCAAATGCTTTCATCCATCCGTTATTATATAATAATAATAACATAATTATAATAATCTGACAAACCATAGTTTGTCACCTAATTACAGGTGAAAGTAAATGACTAAAACAAATCACTTATATTCTAACATTTAGTTAAATATCTGCATTTAGGATGGAAAAAACCCTTTTTTCAACAAATGAATGAGTTATGAAACCATATGTGACTATCACCACTATAATAATGTATCTTTTTTGTATTATTTCCACATCAACAGTTATTTTACAGTAAACAAGAAGACCTTATAATTGGACTGATGTGCTCTTCAAATTATTAGTGGTCTGAGGGCTCCTCCTCTGGTGTATTTATGTTACAAAGGCATTCAGAGCTTTTTGTTTAGCTTCTGTTGATGGTATCACGCAGTGGGCAAACAGAGCATAGACTGAGCCAGGGAGGAGTCAGCTCAAACTGCTTTTCAGTAATTGTGCAGGTCTCTGGGTGGGTTGTGTCACTGTGGGCTACGCACACAATAATAAACAGCTGTGTCCTCAGGCTGCAAATTTACTCCTGTTAGTGTTACAGATGAAGTAGAACTGTATGTGTGGTGGAGTAACTTGTTCTTCAAAGCATTGTTTTGAGCCATGTCACCGTTACCCCACCGATGCAAAATCCACTCCAGAGTTTTTCCTTCACTCTGTCTGATCCAACCTGTTGCATAGTTGCGATCAGTCAAAGAATAACCAGAGACCTGACAGGTGATAGTTACAGACTGTCCAGGCTGCGCAACTATTGAGTCTGACTGGATGAGATCAATACTGTACACACCTGTAGAAAAAGAAATAAACATTATTTCCATTATTTATCTGAATATTCTGCATTTCACTTGCATTTATTAATAATCTCCTCACAGGATCCAACTACCAGCAGCAGCATCAGAGTCACAGACAGCATGGCTGATGTTAAAGAAACTGATGTGAGCTCTCCTGTTCTCTCACGGACGCACGGATGCACTTCACTTTCTTATAAGGTGAGAAACAGGATGGATGATTTGAATATGACTTACATTCAGTCAGGAAACTACTTTTCATCAGATCATAGTCCTCTAGCATTCTTCATCTCACAAGAAGAGATTACAGTGTTCTGTGTTCAGACCAATACTATTTACATTATATACTTTACCCTTCCCCTTCTCTTTGGCAATACTGCACACTATTGTTATTCATTGTTATGCAGATTCCTCCCAGATCCATTTATCCATCAAGCTAGATAATGCAAAACAACTAGTTAAACTGAAGACATAATGTCCTGGATGGTCACTACTAAGCTACTTCGAAAATCAGTCAATACCAAATTCATTGGACAAATCTGCAAATCTTACTCTGTGTCTATCCAGATGTTTCCTACAGCCAGCATTACCTCCAGTAATACTGTGAGGAATGTCTTGCAGTGCACAAATTATATATATATATATATATATATATATATATATATATATATATATATATATATATATATATATATATATATAACCTGGATCCCCCGTAGCCGGTTACCAAGATTACGTGAAGTACCCTCAGAAGGTCTGCTAGATGATGTTAATGCAGCACTACAGACAATACCTACAACCACGATTACCGACACTAACAAGCTGATCTACAATACGGCAGCAGTGATCAGTGAGATGCTTGGCTACAAGTTGAACAGCCACAAGGGGCAGTACCCTCCATGGAGAAGGAGGCTAGAGGGCAAGATCAAAGTAGCACGGAGGGAGGTTAGCCAACTAACGGAGTTGCAGAAAGGTGCGACAAAGAAGGTGCATAAGAAATACAGCAAGCTGTCCATACCTGAGGCCTTGGAAACTGCCAAGCAAAGACTCACAGCCTTGGCCAGCCGCTTGAGGAGGTACACCAGAGAGATAGAAGGCAGGAGAATAAACCAGCTGTTCTCCACAGAACCAGCAAAGGTGTACTCTCAGTGGCAAGGGAACAATAATAAGAGAACAGCACCACCAAGGCTGGAGACGGAGCAATACTGGAAGAGCATATGGGAGAAGGACGCAACCCATAACGGCAATGCTCAGTGGCTAGTGGATCTGAGGGCAGACCACAGCGACCTCCCTGAACAGGGTCCAGTAACCATCACAGTGGCAGATATCCAAGAAAGGGTCTCCAGTATGAAGAGTTGGACAGCACCAGGGCCCGACATGGTTCACGCCTACTGGCTAAAGAAGCTGACTGCACTCCACGAGCGTCTGGCAGCACAAATGAACCAGCTGCTAGTTAACGAGAGACACCCGGAATGGCTAACCGAAGGTCGGACGGTCCTGATCCCCAAGGACCCCAAGAAGGGACCGGTCCCCTCCAACTACCGACCAATAACCTGCCTCAGTACTACATGGAAGCTCCTGTCAGGCATCATATCGGCTAAGATGAACAGGCACATGAGTGGGACACAGAAAGGAATTGGCAAGAATACCAGAGGCGCAAAACACCAGCTACTGGTAGACAGAACAATCAGCCGAGACTGCAAGACCAGACTGACCAACCTGTGCACTGCCTGGATTGATTACAAGAAGGCCTATGACTCAATGCCCCACAGCTGGATACTGGAATGCCTAGAATTGTACAAGGAACTCAATGGGGATGTGGCGTACAACACTAGAGGCCAACTCCAAGCCCATAGCACAAGTCACCATCAAGTGCGGGATCTACCAAGGAGATGCTCTGTCCCCACTGCTGTTCTGCATAGGCCTGAACCCCCTCAGTGAGATCATTAACAAGACTGGCGACGGATACAGACTACGGAATGGAGCAGTTGTCAGCCACCTCCTGTACATGGATGACATCAAGCTGTATGCCAAGAGTGAACGAGACATAGATTCACTGATCCACACTACCAGGCTATACAGCAATGACATTGGAATGTCGTTCGGACTGGAGAAGTGTAGTCGGATGGTAACAAAGAGAGGGAAGGTAGTCAGAACTGAGGGGATTGAACTACCAGAAGGCAACATTGCAGACATAGAGGACAGTTACAAATACCTGGGGATCCCGCAGGCAAATGGGAACCATGAAGAGGCCGCTAGAAAGGCTGCAACCACCAAGTACCTGCAGAGGGTCAGGCAAGTCCTGAGGAGTCAGCTGAATGGTAAGAACAAGATCCGGGCCATCAACACGTACGCCCTGCCCGTGATCAGGTACCCTGCTGGGGTAATAGGCTGGCCAAAGGAGGAGATAGAAGCCACTGACATAAAGACAAGAAAGCTCCTTACCATGCATGGAGGGTTTCACCCCAAGTCCAGCACCCTGAGGCTGTACGCTAAGCGGAAGGAAGGGGGCCGGGGACTGGTGAGTGTCAGCACCACAGTCCAGGATGAGACAACGAACATCCAAGAATACATTGGGAAGATGGCCCCAACTGACCGAGTGCTCAGTGAATACCTCAGGCAGCAGAAACCCAAGAAAGAGGAGGGAGACGAGGAACCATCATGGAAGGACAGGCCCCTGCACGGTATGTACCACCGGCAGATAGAGGAGGTGGCTGATATCCAGAAATCCTACCAGTGGCTGGACAAAGCTGGACTGAAAGACAGCACAGAGGCACTAATCATGGCAGCACAAGAACAAGCTCTGAGTACAAGATCCATAGAGGCTGGGGTCTATCACACCAGGCAAGACCCCAGGTGCAGGCTGTGTAAAGATGCCCCAGAGACAATCCAGCACATAACAGCAGGGTGCAAGATGCTAGCAGGCAAGGCATACATGGAACGCCATAACCAAGTGGCCGGCATAGTGTACAGGAACATCTGTGCCGAGTATAACCTGGAAGTCCCGAGGTCAAAATGGGAGATGCCCCCAAGGGTGGTGGAGAATGACCGAGCTAAGATCCTGTGGGACTTCCAGATACAGACGGACAAAATGGTGGTGGCTAACCAACCGGACATAGTGGTGGTAGACAAACAGAAGAAGACGGCCGTAGTGATCGATGTAGCGGTTCCGAATGACAGCAATATCAGGAAGAAGGAACACGAGAAGCTGGAGAAATACCAAGGGCTCAGAGAAGAGCTCGAGAGGATGTGGAGGGTGAAGGTAATGGTGGTCCCCGTGGTAATCGGAGCACTAGGTGCGGTGACTCCCAAGCTAGGCGAGTGGCTCCAGCAGATCCCGGGAATAACATCGGAGATCTCTGTCCAGAAGAGCGCAGTCCTGGGAACAGCTAAGATACTGCGCAGGACCCTCAAGCTCCCAGGCCTCTGGTAGAGGACCCGAGCTTGAAGGATAAACCGCCCGCAGGGGCGTGCTGGGTGTTTTTATATGACTGTATTCATGTATTTATACTATACAATTAAAATGAGAAACATGCTGCCTCAGCGTGATGATGAAAAGCCATGCATGTATTAAGGGTGGAGTATTACAATTCTTAATTGTCAGATAACTCTAAAATCTCCCTAACATCTAAAATACTGCACAGAGAGTACTATTAGGCACTGGAAAGACAAACCACATTTGTCCCAAATCATCTTTTCCAGATTGGCTTCCTTTCTGAGCCTAGGTCTATTGGAGGTTTCTGCCTGTTACACAGAGTTTTTCCTTCCCACTGTTGCTAAGTGCTTTCTCATAGGGGTCACATGATTGTTGGTGTTTCTTTCTGATATTGTGGGTTCTTTATTTTTTGCCAAGTTGGTACAAAATACAGTTTTCCAAATTTATGCTTGATACAGTACTTGCAAAGATTGCATTGCTGTCTGGTCTTAGAGCTCCTCCTTTGGTGGCTTCAAGTTACAAGTGCAGGCTCTGATGGTTATTTTAAATGTGAGCTGTTTAGTCACAATCCCAGACTATTCGACTGCAACCAATATAATAGCATAGCATGATCCCCACACTCTGCCTCTTGCCAAGTATAATTTTGTATGTGGATGTGAGAATGTGAGGATTTCTGTCACTCCATGTTAGCACAGTGATGAACTGGTGGTGACCTTTAAGTGATGTGGGAAGAGCTTTTAGGACCTATATGTGTATGATTTTCATATAATTAGACGTATACCTACATAACTCTGTTTTATAGAATATATAACACAAAGAATATCAAAAACTTATTGAAATGTCTGTGAAATACAAATGTTGTACTTGAATATTTATAACATAATACATAAAATAGATAATAAAATTATACCAATGATGCATAATGCTAAGGTTGAAAAATGAGTACAGTAAGATTTTGTACAGCTGCTATAACACCCTCTGTCACTGTGTGCGTCGCGCACAATAATAAACAGCAGAATCAGCAGTTGCCAAGCTGCTCATCTGCAGATACACCTGCTGTTTGTCGTTGTCTCTGGAGATGGTAAACCGACCTTGGACTGACTGAGAGTAGTATTTGCTACTACCACTTGGGCTACTTAATAAAGCAATCCACTCCAGTCCTTTCCCAGGAGCCTGTCTGACCCAAGCCATCTGGTAGTCTCTGAATGTGAACCCAGAGGCTGTACATGTCAATGTGTGAGACTCTCCAGGTCTTTTAACCACTGGTTCAGATTCTGTCAGAGTCTGTCCATCAATGCCTGTTAAGCCAAACGATAAAAAATTATGTGAAATGAGTTAGTGAGAAAAAAATTAACTGCATCAAGATCAGTAAGACTCTTCACCTGCACAGAATATAGTTAGAAGCAACAGTCCTGTCTTGCAGTCCATCATGTTCAATTGTGAGTTCACTGTTCAAAGCAGTCAGATAAGTAGAGGTGATACGGTAAAGCTGATTTACATTGACTCATTCGGTTTTTGTTTTTCTTTAATTATTCATGTTTTGGGAATAGAAATTTGTTGACAAAATGGAAACCAGTGACGCATGTAAAAACATCAGGTGTTTCCTGATCCCGCTTTATTTGCAATCCATTTACTATTATTAACACTTTGTTACACTTAACTTTCACTTCAAATATAAATGAGCAGCTTATTTTTAATTAAAAAATTATTAATATTATAAGTAGTAGTAGCAGTATTAGTAGGAATGGTAATAGTAGTAATGGCAACAAAAGTGGTTAATTTCATGTTTTATTATTCTTGCAATTTGTCTTATTCAACATTTACTGTATTTTTCTGTCAAAGATTCACCATCATTAAAGTGTGACATATTAATAACCAGGAGGATTTTATAAATGTTTTAAGTACACCAGTCCTATTATGGAAATTGAATCCGCTGTCCCCAGCCATCAGATATGTACAATCTACACCTGAAGTTTTACATTTACTACTCTCATGAAAGAGAGAAAAAGAATGGATGTGGGAAAAAGAATATCACCACTGTGGATACCGTGTTCGGATTTAGAATTTCTCCTTGTAAATAAATTCACTACTAAACACTTAAGAATAAGTACTGCGACTGAGTACTGTTTTGAGAAGAAACACCTTGACAGTGAGTTTAAGATAATGACGTTTTTTAAAGGCTTTTTTATCTATTAATATTATTGATAGATTTTAGGATAATATTCTTAACTAATAACAACATGTATGGCCCTAAAAACACCAAGAAATAAAAAAAAATAATAAAACACCAAACACATCACATTTTGTATCTACTGGTGTTTGTGTGTTTTACCCACTGCCATATATTGCACTGTTAGTGGCTTCCTATTCTACTGCCACCCACAGGTCTTAGCAAAAACATTTTCTGTGGAGTTTTTGTACAGCCTGTCAGTGCACTTTAAACATTGCACAGTACTATACTGCAGAGACTTCTGGCTTTAGGTTTGATAGTCTCATATACAGCCTCTTCTGTAGAAGTCTCATGTGTTCTGGACAGAGATCTCAGATGTTGTTCCTGGGATCTGCTGGAGCCACTCGCCTAGCTTGGGGGTAACTGCACCGAGTGTTCTGATTACCACTGGCATCACTGTTACATTCACCTCCCACATCTTCTCAAGCTCTTGTCTGAGCCCTTGGTACTTCTTCAGCTTCTCATATTCCTTCTTTCTGATGTTAATATCACTCTGTATAGCTCTCTGTCTATCACTACGGCCGTCTTCTTCTGCTTGTCTACCACTTCTGTGGTTAGCCATCACCAGTCTGTCCATCTGTATCCGGAAGTCCAACAGGATCTTAGCTTGGTCTTTCTCGACCACCCTAGGGAGCATCTCCCATTTTGACCTTGGGGCTTCCAGACCATACTCTGCATACTCTGTTTCTGTATACTGTGCCCCTTGGTTATGATGTTCAATGTATGACCTGCCTCCTAACATCTTGCACACTGCTGTTATATGCTGGATTTTCTCAGGGGCATCTTTACACAGCTTGCACCAGGGGTCTTCCCTGTGGTAGATCCCTGCCAGCATTGGCAGCACCACCCTACTGATACTAGAAACTAATACTGTTAAAAGGTATTCTACTGACAAAGATTCAAAAGGTAATTTGTGAAGCACTAGCAAATAAAAATAACATTAATGGAAGCTATTTAATATAAATAAGAATTTAAAAAAAAGAATCACAAAGTGTCCTCATGGAAACAAAAGGTATATTATTTAGTGGGGGCAGCAAATGTACTAAATTGACTGTAAGCCCTCCTTCTATAGAGATATGATCAAAATCAAGATATTTTAACAGCATGATAAAACTAAAGTATTTCTTTAGTAGTGAGTTTATAAACCTTTTGACCTTGTTAGTACAGCTGACATCCCAGATTGCATAAAAATTTATATAAAAACGAAACGTTTGTTGTTACTGGTTTGAATAAAATAACCTTCTTGTTTTGAGTTTCTGCAGATGTGTGAGGCAAAGACCAGAATTTGATACTGCAGGAAAATAGCTTTTGAGGAACTGAAGCTGTGTATGACAGCTGGCAACTTTTAAATAAATAAATAAATGATCAAAAATTAAAATGTTATGATCAATGCGATCTTTCTACAATATAACCAAACACATTTGACCCGTATCTTCAAGTTCCTTCTTAGTTACCACAAATACCCAATGAATATGCATGTTGCAAGAGTGATATATTTACAAACAGTGCATATGGTAATATCTGTTAGTTGTAAGGTAAGATTTATTATCTAATATTAATATTTAGCAACATTAATAAAATTAAGCAACAATACTCAGGTGGGCAGTGGAGTTTAAATCATGCTCAGTTGGTATTAAAAGATCCAAAGTCTTCCTAGAAAATATGCTGAAAATTACAACAGCAACAAAACCCTGAACTATTGATACAAGACAGGAAACCATATGACACATGCAACCATGTTGTACTGCAGGTTATCATGGCCATGTTGCTGTTATGTGATTAAATGATTAGATATCTATGTTAGCAAGTTGTTGACTAGTTGTGCCTAACAAAAGGCTGGTGAGTGTATAGACAGCCAGATAAATAGAAATAGAAGACGTCTGGTCGCACTAACTCCTCCTCATATGTGTGTACTGCTTTATATAGCTGCTGAACAAATGTCAGTCACTGTGACTCTAACAAACAACAATAAACAGCAGAATATTCATTATATTATTCAAAAGTATATTCAAAAATTTGTGAAAAGGGAAAAAAATTAATTGGCTAGATTGAGTTTACAACTTAAACAGTTAAACTCAAATTAATATCTTTGAATGTGATGGGCATACAGTTATCATCATCGTGCTTCCACTGTTCCTGTCTCCAGCCAAGTAAGTAAAGGTGGAAGGAACTGGATTAAAAACAAACAAACAAACAAAACGCAGTGGCATACACTCAAATCAAGATGAATAATTAGTCTAATTACTCTGATACAAATTATAAACAGAATTTTATTCCATGATCTAAAACTTGGCATGGTAACTTTTTGTACAGCATTGCTGCCGCTTGTATCACTGTGGCTCCCGAGCACAATAATAAACAGCTGAATCCTCAGTTGTCAGGCTGTTCATCTGCAGTACTGCAGATACACCTGCTTTATACTGTTGTCTCTGGAGATGGTAAACCGGCCTCTGACTGACTGAGAGTGGTAGGTGCTACTACCACCATAGCTGATCCAAGCAATCCACTCCAGTCCTTTTCCAGGAGCCTGTCTGATCCAAGCAGTATCATAATCACTACTGAACCCTGAGTATGTACAGGTCAGTCTGTGGGAGTCTCCAGGCCTTTTAACCACTGCTTCAGACTGAGTCAGAGTTTGACCCTCAGTACCTATAAAATGTTAACAGCAGTCAGTACAATCATATTTTATGAATATGTCTTCGTTAATCTGACAGATTTTTATATCCTTACCAAGGAAGGCCAAAATCACAATGAGAGAAACAACTAAATAAAGCGATCGGATCATTGTTAAGTCAGTTTTACCATCTGCAGTGTGTCTGTAAGAGCCAGTCCCTGACCTTTGTTTATACCATATATGAAGATACTCTAAATTTTAAGTTTGCATGAACCCCTCCTCCTTAACCAAAAACCATGTTTCAGTTCATCCACCATTATAACTTCTTAGCATAGTTTTCAGACAGTCATAAGTAGCTTTTTGCCAAAAACCCCTAAAAAGCCACACTACAGAACAATTGTACCTCCATCTTGTAGTGAATATCTAAATAAAGAACTATTTTGTTAGATCATCTCAAAAATCGGTTCTCTATGTCAGAAACTTGCTTTAAGTGCTCCATACACAATTTTTAATAATTATTCATTTTATGATATCATGTATGAATATAATTTTACAATAGACCATTGATTATTGTAAACACTGGCACAAGCATTAATTACTTGTACTTTTATAGTATGTATTTATCTCTACAAGGATGCACATAATTTCTTGTACAAAGGCAAAGTTTTGTATTTTTGCCTCTGTGCAGCCCCACAGTTAATTCTAAATCAAACAATCAATAGATGATGAAAATTCAGTCCTTCAGCCTTATTCAAGGGATTTGTCAAAAGTATTGCATTAACTGTTAAGATACAAGGTCAAACAAGGTAAAGTCCAAAAAACGTCTAATTTCATCTACCAGTGTAACAGGAACAATAACACTATGGGCATTTTTTCTCACCACTAAACTTGAACAAGATACATTCAGTTTGGTAATCTGTGTACTATTTACACATGATTCCCTTTCCCCTTCCATTTGGCAAAATTGTTAGAAAAATCCATTAAGCCATGTGGTACAAATTTAGATAAATAGATAAATAAATAAAAGAAGATTAAAGAGGAATTATTAACTTAACGTTAAGTTGATTGGATGTGCAATTTGTGGTGGATTCTCATTATTTTGAGGTATTTCTGCAGGGCTCTGGGAGACTTGTGTCACTGTGGGCTACGCACACAATAATAAACTGCTGTGTCCTCAGGCTGCAAATTCAATCCTGTTAGTGTTACAGATGAAGTAGAACTGTATGTGTGGTGGAGTAACTTGTTCTTCAAAGCATTGTTTTGATTATATACACCGCTGATCCATCCTGTTGCACAGCTATGATCAGTCAAAGAATAACCAGAGACCTGACAGGTGATGGTTACAGATTTTCCAGGCTGCACAACCGCTGAGTCTGACTGGATGAGATCAATACTGTACACACCTGTAGAAAAAGAAATAAACATTATTTCCATTATTCCTCTGAATGTTCTGCATTTCAGCTGCATTTATTATTCATCTCCTCACAGGATCCAACTACCAGCAGCAGCATCAGAGTCACAGACAGCATGGCTGATGTTAAAGAAACTGATGTGAGCTCTTCTGTTCTCTCACTGATGCACGGATACACTTCACTCTTTTATAAGGTGATATGTGAGAAGATTGATTTACATATGGCATGCATTCAGTCAAGAAACTACCGTGCTCACAACAGAGGGTGTATTTGTGTAGTATTTACATTATAAATGCTTCCCCTTCCCTTTGGCAATATTGTTAGAAAAATACATTAAGCCAGATGTTACAAAACAGCTAGTTAATCTAAAGACATAATGCCCTGGATGGTCACTATAAACTTACTTTTAAGTCAGAAAATACTGAGATTTTTCCATTTTTTCAAAGCACAATTGAATAAACTGGTTTTACTGGATCTTTGACTTTGTTAATAAGCTAAATATATTTTCTATAACAGAAAAATAATTTTGACTTGGTTTGACGTGTTGTGTTTTAATCATGTTTCCTTTTCATGTGCTGCAGTGCTTCTGCTGTATTGTTTCTGTTAGTCTGAGTTGAGTTGCAGTTGTTTTCTGATCCAAGCTGCATAGACAACACTACTGAAGCCTGAGTATGTACAGGTCAGTTTGTGGGTCCATCTCAGTGTTTGACTGTCGTAACCTACAGACGATCATATTACTGGCTTCTATATTTACAGCATGTTGTTTGTCTTTTTTTGATAATGTTTGTAAAAGTAATATCATGTTCTTACCAGCCCAGTAAATTGACAGAATAAGAACAACAGCCATAAACTCAGGTGGGTTCATGATAAAAGCCATTTCTCTGCTAAATGTACGGTCATGTAGGTCAGTCACACAGTCTCTGTGCTGTATTCTATTCTGAATAATGATGCTTTCGATTACACAGGATGACATTATAAATTAGCAGATGACATCACCTGGTCATCCATGTTTTAATACCTTCATTAACCACAAAAGTGTTAAGGGTGAGAATCTAATTTGAAAGTGTCCTGGGCCAACGTGCAACATTGCCATTTTTTACAATAAATAAATAAATAAACAAACAAACAGTAATATAAATTCAGATGCAGTCAATAATAATAATAATAATAATAATAATAATAATAATAATAATAATAAGAAGAAGAAGAAGAAGAAGAAGAAACATGCTGAATATTAATACAAATATTTGACTTCTGTCAGCGTTTCTATACACTAATGGGCAGCACCGTGGTACACCTGTCACCTCATAATAAGATATTACTTGGTTCAAGCCTGCTAGGTCACTAAAAATGAATAGTTGTATCAAAAAAGAATGTGTCAATACTTATTAAAACAGTTAAATCTGATAAATATTCCTGCTTTGAAAGGTGCTCCTGGTCGAACTTAATAATAATTCGTGCAAACATAAATACATTATTGCCAACTTGTCAAAGAAAGCAATTATTAAAAAAATGTAACTTAAAATTTAAATTGATTGATTTAAAGTTAAATTTATATTAATATATTTAATTTATACCTCCTGAATTTGTGTTGCAAGACACAAAGTCACCTGGTGGTGCTTTCATAGTGGGTTCGGTGTGATTCTCCACTGCCCCCCTCAGGTCTTTGTAAAAAATGGTTTCTGTGGAGTTTTTGTACAGCCTCTCAGATTACTTGAAACACTGTGACTCTTTGGCACAGTAATACATTGCAGAGTCCTCTGGCTTTAGGTTTGATAGTCTCAGATAGGTCATGCTGTTGCTGTTATCTTTGGTGATTTCTATTCGTCCTCGCAGACTGCTTGAATAGTCAGTTCCACTGCCAGAGCTATGAACGCGCCCCAACCATTCCAACGCTTTTCCTGCAGGTTGTCGATTCCAGTGCATACTGCAGCAACTAAATGTAAAGCCAGATCCCCTGCAGGAAAGACTCAGAGTCTCCCCGGGTCTTTTCACTACTGGACTAGAAGGAATGGATTCCATACTCTGACCTGTAACACCTGATGAGATTTAAGAATTGAAGAGTCTAAAAACAAACTGAGACAGTTATCTGGCATATATTATGGATCACAGCTTGAATGTGATTTAAGAATGTCTTATAGAGACAAAGCAAAAAGCAAAACTTACTGGGCAGAAAATGAGCAACCAGCAGCAGAGTGACTACATTCATCATTTTGAGGCTGGAGATGTGACCTCTCATGCTCCACATAAAATACAAGACAAGTCAGAATTATAGAAGTACTCTGCACAGACTAAAGATTTGCATCAGAATATCACTGGGTGGGAGTGGAAAATAGCCCAGCAGAGTCAGTCACTCACTTGCATTTTCATATTTTCATTTTGAAATCTAAAGACTTAAAATTATGTTGTTGTTAACTCAAGCTGCTCTATTTAAATTCATTTAATAAAAAGCACTGTCTCTATATCCACTATCAGTGCCTTAAAACACACTATTGCCTTTGCAACACTTCAGTATTGAATTTTTTTTAATAAGTTATTGATATTTTCAAAGGAAAAATAGCATTTGTTATAATGATCTTATCTTCAAAAAATAGCACTTACCACTGTCATAAAACTTGTTATGTACTGATAGAAAACAGAGGAGCAACCATCAGGACCTTCTTATATTTCTTTAAGTCATTTTTATGGCTTTAAATGTGATGACAAGCACTGTCCTGAGAGAACGATCATCTGCAAATATATCACATAAGTTATGAATATCAAACTGATATGATCATGTTACATAAAATGGATGTAACAACATTTTTGTGTATGTTTTATTTGTTTGTTTAATTATTTTGTTTTGTTTTGTTTTTCAGCTACAGTTTGAAACTTTGTGATTAGATTTAGCAAAAGATCCTGGCTTGGGTTAAGATACACCATTTTATTGTACTACCTGGGATGTTAGCTTGAAGTGGGACATAATGTTTTAAAGTGTGATACGAAGTGGACTTGACCGAAGATATAAAAAGGTCAGTTTTCCCTTAGAGATAGGGTGAGAAGTTCGGCCATCCGGGAGGGGCTTAGAGTAGAGCAGCTGCTGCTCCACATTGAAAGGAGCCAGCTGGGGTGGTTCGGGCATCTGGCAAGGATGCCCCCTGGGCGCCTCCTGGGCGAGGTGTTCCAGGCATGTCCCACCGGGAGGAGGCCCCGGGGCAGACCCAGGACACGCTGGAGAGATTATATCTCTCGGCTGGCCTGGGAACGCCTTGGTATTCCCCCGGACAAGCTGGAGGAGGTGGCTGGGGAGAGGGAGGTCTGGACCTCTTTGCTTAGGCTGCTACCCCCGCGACCCGACCTCGGATAAGCGGATGAAGATGGATGGATGGATGGAGTTTTCTAGATGACTCCACATCATGGAGAAATGAATTCTTATACACCTCTGTAAAACAGAGTAAGATCATCACTTTTCAAGTATCAAAAAAGTTAATTTGATTATTTCGTTTGCTTGTTTGTTTTTTAGGGTAAGAAGACGTTTTTTCATAGTCTTTTCATAGTTTTTTTCAGTGTTTATCCCAATAAACTACAGAAAAAAAAATATGATGAAATTAATGTTCCTCCTGACAGACCATGCTTTGAAAGCAGAATGCTGTTTTTTGGTACTTATGAATAAAAACAAAATAACACAAAATCTCAGTGAGGCTGACCAGTACCTACATTTGTAATGCTGTTATGATTTAGATCATTGAAATGTTTCAGGAAAATGTAATTACTCTTACAGTTACAAACAAGTAAAATAAAGAGTTCTTAACTTCGGTTTGGTCGGGGCAAACTTAATTAATAATATAATACTACTTGATTGTTTGTGTCAAACGATGTGTCACTTAAATGTGTTGATGGTTTATCCTCAGCGGGCATTTATGTAACTATAAATCCTGTGTAAACAACTTTATCACAGAGGAAAAAAATAACAATAAACAAATATTACACATTCCTGCAAAAAATAATGTATTATATCGTTTTACTTCATTAACCAGTTTTAAAGGATGAAGATTATGTGTTAAATACTTTAACTTAAGAAATGGGTGTAGGGTGCGGCTATTGCAGTGTGGACTGTAATACACCAGTATTACACAGTAATACACAGTAATACACAGTAATACACCTCAGAGTCCTCTGACTTTAGGTTTGATTGTCACAGATACAGCAGGCTGTTGCTGTTATCTCTGGTGATTTCTGTTCGTCCTCTGTGCCTAGTCTGCTGGAACAGGCAGTTCCACTGGCGTTATTATAAATACGCCCCCAACTATTCCAGTGCTTTTGCTGAATGGTGTCTGATCCAGTGCATGTTGCAGCAACTAAATGCTAATCCAGATCATCTAGAGGAGTGATTCAAAGTCTCTTCAGCATCTCTAGCATCTGACCTGTAATACCGGATGACATAAAAGGAGAGACGGGCCATGGAAGAATGATATGGTCAGCAAGGATGTCGTCTGGAATTACTTGTACAACTCTTAAGGATAAAAACACAGCAAGAAGCTGGAGAACTCACAGGACAGACAGAAAACAACCAGAAAAGTGAGTTCATTCATCATCCTGAGGCTGGAGATGAGGCCTCTGATGTTCCAAACAAAGTGAAAGTCACCAAAACAGTAGTAAACTACAAAGACATCATAAAGAGGGTGTGGTACAAGTACCCCAACAATGTCTACCACTGAGAAGTTTATTTTCATGTTAAAAATCAGGTCATTGTAAAATACTGTATTTTTCATTGTCATTTTGAAAGCTATTACTTGGGGAAAAAAATATGTTAATGTTTATTAAACAGTTCTACATTAAAACATTTTCAATTAAGTCATCTAACTATCCAAAATTGCCTTTCCTGTTAAATGTTTTTTTTTCTGACAGTCCATGAAAGTACATGCTTGATTAATGTATGAAGAAATGCACCCCAGTTGACTGGAAAATTGCACCTGGCATGAATTGTGATATCCTAAAAAAGGGGGTGACAAAAGAAAAGAAAAACACCATTAAACTGTTGAAACACGACGAAAACAGACATCTGCAATTAAAATATCTACAATCTAAAATATCTAATTATAATTTTTTGGTGTGTTTATTTTTTTGTGTTTGGTTATTTTTTTTCCTGTGTCAGTGGATACGTTTCATCTGTGCGTGTCTGTTGATGGTTGGTAACAGTGCCACATACACAGTAATAGACAGTGTCTTCAGGATGCAGTTTCACCACTGTTAATGTCAATATATTATTGGAATGTGTTAGTAACTTTTTTATTCACTGAACAAAGAAACAGTGAATCAGTAAAACTCAGGTTAACAATAAATTTCAAATCAATGAAGTGTTGATAATATTTATTATATGAGAACATGGCTTTTAAATACAGCTTTAGCAGAACTCGTGCTGTGGCCCAAAATGTTTTAAAGCCATTTACTAGTTTTTTTAAACGCTAAATTTAATGGCCATTTAATTCTAAATAAAAGTAAATTATCAGTACAAATCAGATATATCTTTAAAAGAATCATCAGACTGCGAAACAAAATTGCTTTGCATAGAAAACACTGACTGATTAGAAACACCGGTATGTGGAGATAGAACACACAAAAACCATGAACATTTATTGTGGCTATTTTTTTCTGAATGTGTATATGATAATGAAGTAAAAAAAAGAATAGTTTTGGTTTGACCTGGGGTGTTAAGTTTTTGTACAGAGTTTCGTTCTCTTGTGTCACTGTGGCTCTCGAGCACAATAATAAACAGCTGAGTCCTCAGTCGTCAAGCTGCTCATCTGCAGATACACCTGCTTTCTGCTGTTGTCTCTGGTGATGGTGAAGCGGCCTCTGACTGACTGAGAGTAGGCTATAGTGCCACTGCCACTGCTGCGATAGGCGATCCATTCCAGTCCTTTTCCAGCAGCTTGTCTGATCCAAGCAGCATCAATATCACTGCTGAACCCTGAGTATGTACACGTCAGTGTGTGGGAGTCTCCAGGCCTTTTAACCACTGATTCAGACTCTGTCAGTGTTTGACCCTCAGTACCTACAGAAATATTAACTTATTGTTGTGATCACATTTTCATTAGAAAAATGTTTGTTTGTCCAACAGATTTATGTATCCTTACCAGCATGTCTGCGTATGTGTTCATCTTATTCTTCTACTGTAATCTTTTGCTATTATTTGTGAACACTGGAATATGTGCTCTTACACTGCTAATATTAAGCAGCACACATTTTTGTTTGTTAATTTCATAAAATGGAATAATATAGAATAAGAGGCTTTGAAGCATGCACACTTTTTTATTTTAATGACATCTATGGAGCTTTATAAACTCAAACTTCATTGAAGTTATAACAACTAATCTTAAGTTCTAATTTGAAGACATTTCATTACAAACTTGCATTATAGTTTGTGTGTAGCATATATCATTAGTGCAATTTTCATATTTTCTTTGTTTTTGTTTTTCAAGTTTTCATCGTTATAGAAAGTATACAAGCCTTTCTTATTTAACCACTCCAAAACCATAAATGGTCTAAGGGCTCCTCCTCTGGTGGCTTCATGTTACAACTATTCAGACATTGAAGAGTTTTTGTTCAGGCCTGCTGATGGTTTCTGCTACTGTGACTCTCTGGCACAGTAATACACAGCAGTGTTTTCAGCCTGCACATTCTGTCCACTTAAAGTCACTGTCTTGCTGGAAGAGTCAGCGCTAATATTGAAGTTATTCTTTAGTGAATCTTTGTAGTATGTGGTATATTGATTGATTGATTGATCATACTTTATTCATCCCGAGGGAAATTGGGTTAAGGCTGCCAGCCGTGCCAGCGCTATCTTACCCTTCCGACCATACATACATTACACAAACATCACATGGGGAAGACAGGTCAGAGGGGTATAACATGGAAAATGCACAACATGAGGAAAGATGAGTGAAAAAATAACTCCCCCCAGACTGAGCTTCAACAGAGAGATCAGTTTGAGAACAGAAGAAAACACCTCTGCACATAGCACATGAAAAAACTCTTAATACACCAAAGAAACACATGACAAGCAACAGGGATGGGTAAAGGGTGAGAGACAGCCAGTGTAGACAGTACATCCGGGCCTGCAGCATATGCGCTGGTCCCCTTGATCCACATCAGCATCGGAGGGGAATAAGCGTCGAAGGCGTTTGGAGGGGGAGGGGGGATGAGTGTACATCTGCGTGTGTATATATGTCTGTGTGCGTGTTTGTGTATGTGTCCAGAGTTCAGCTGAGACAGTGTCCTTCGCCCTGCCAGGCTAAGTAAACAGTCTTCCAGCCAATCCAGGTGGCCTTGCGTAGGATAGGAAGAACAGTCTAAACACAGTCGTTATCAGGGTGTTGTTGTTCAGTTCCAGCCTTGAGACCACAGCTGGCGCCGAGTGGTAGCCGCATGAAGTGATGATGGGTTTACTTTAGTGCGAACAACTCATATGAATTTCAAAGCTGTTCTAACAGTCCAACACTGGTCTCTCAATCTCCCGTTGGAGAGCCGCAAGCTTCTCCATGATGTTATCAAACTTGCGCTCCATGATGTTGTCATTCTTGTGCTCAAAGAGCAGATTCTGAGAACTCACGACCGCAGTGAGCTTCTCCAAGATATTATCCAATTTGCGCTCAGAGATCTTATTCTGAGTATTCACAGCATCTGTGCGTTCTCCAAGATCTTATCCGTGCTGACTCAATGAGCCCATTTCGAGAAACTCACGCCTCTCCCCATCGTTCCAATCCCAGTGGGCAGCCTTGTGGGGGTTTGAACAGCCGGTTCCGCTTCCTTAATTCTTCGATAAGCCAGGGCCAAGCCAGCTCCGATCAGCCAGAACCCTGTTATCATGGTTCCGAATAGGTAGATATCTTCAGTGTCTTCGATCGACAGTCCCGCCAGGCACACCACCCTCCAGTTCTGCCACTCGTCCATCGTGTGCAAGGAAAGTACCTCCAGGACACTCAGGCTCACCCGAGCCCAGACTTCTCATTGAGGAAAGGGTGTCAATTGCATTCAGGGACCAGCTGATCAAATCCATAATTCCTCTTTTAGGTTTTAGAGAACAGACTGTGAGAGAGTGTTCCAGGGAAAAGTAATACAAAAAACACGAGACTAGACAAGGACACAAGAGGCTAAGCAGAGAAGCTAAGGGAGAGGAGGAGGAGGAGAGGAGAAAAGTGCGACCGCCTTCGTCAAGAGCAAGAGAGAAACAAATGATTTTATTTCCATATTTTATGTCCACTGCCTCCACTTATAATCCACTCCAGTTCTTTCCCTGCAGGCTGTCTAATCCAAGCTGTCCGATAGCTGCCCAGAGAATAAGAGACCTGACAGGTGATTGTCAGACTTTGACCTGGCTGCGCAATCACAGAGGCTGGCTGTGTCAGCTGCTCACACTTCATACCTGTGGATAAAACATCAGTGCAATTGTAAAAAATAATAACAATATTCTCCAATCATACTGTTAGTATTTCTGGCTCAGTTCCTCTGACTCACAGGCCCAACCAGCCAACAGAAGCAGCACAAAGAACATTTTGGTACCGAAGTTGGTCTGATGGGAGCTCCTGCTCTCCTGTTGGAACTCACAGCATCATATCAGGTATTTATAAGAGTCTGTGAGGAAGTTTACTTTGCATAAACATTGACACTGAAAGACAACAAAGGAACTATGGATTACACCCTCACTTACAGCTAGACTGGAAATTGTTGTGAAAACATTTCATATATAAGCAAGCAGATTATGTTATTATTTCTTCGAGCGTGTTAATAACTGTACTTCGTTTCTGTACATTTGAAATGTAGAAAGCATTTTTGACTTAGTTTACATGTGATTTGTTTTTGTTTATTTCCTTTTTTAAAAGAAAGTTAAATTTTATTTTATTTTTTTACAGAACCAGTCTAAAATCATTATTTGTCTGAGGGTTGTACCTCCGCTTGTTTAATGGTTTCACCAGTGCTGAGGGCATGAGGAGTTTTTGTACAGCTCTACTAATGGTTTGTGTGACTGTGACTCTCTGGCACAGTAATACACAGCAATGTCTTCAGGCTGCATATTTTGTCCATTTAAAGTCACTGCCTTGCTTGAAGTGTCTAAATCAATGCTAAACTTGTTCTTTAATGAATCTTTGTAAAATGAATCTCCAGTATATTTCATTCCAATCCACTCCAGTCCTTTCCCTGCAGGCTGTCTGATCCAAGCTGTCCTCCAGCTGCCCAGAGAATAAGAGACGTGACAGGTGATGGTCAGACGCTGACCTGGCTGCACAATCACAGAGGCTGGCTGTGTCAGCTGCTCACTCTTCACACCTGTGGAAAAAACATGTTTTATGTAACAGCAACAGTCAGTATGCTGTGATCATCCTGTCAGTGTTTTTTTCCAGTGAGACTCACAGGATCCAGCAGCCAGCAGGAGCAGCAGAGCCACAGAGAACATTTTGGTACTCAGGATAATCTGATGGGAACCTTTCTTCTTCTGCTTTAACTGACACCATGATTTCAAGTCTTTATAGTTAACTGTCAGGAAGTTTGCTTTGCATATAGATGGATGCTGACAGATTATAAGATAAGATAACCTTTATTAGTCCCACACGTAGGAAATGTGTTATATTTGGCTATAAGAGATCACACTGCGGCAATCAGTATCTACAATTTAAAAAAAAACTAATTAAAATAACAATATTATTTAAAACACAAATATAAAGTTTGATGTGTTTTTCATTCAAAAATAATTTTACAAAAACAATCTCCCAGTGAAGCAGCTTTATTGAATCTTTGACTATGTTGATGACTTAAATGTAATCTCTCTAATTTATGTGAAAAAATTGTTTTTCTCACTCCTGTGACACTGTGAGTCTCAAGCAGTGTTGGTCAAGTTACTTGAAAAAGTAATCAGTAACTAATTACTGATTAGTTCCCCCAAAAAGTAATCCCGTTACTTTGCTGATTACTTATTTTCAAAAGTAATTAATTTACTTTTTAAAAACACTTTTTTTTTTTTTTTTTTTTGCCTGTCCCGTTTGGCTCTTTTGCCACCAGAATTATTGTCTAAAGGCAAAGAAAGATGCCCAACGGATTTACTTTACCAAATTGACCATCCCAGCCTTGCCGTAATGGTCCATTTGATTCACCTTTTATTGTTTATTTTATTTTCACTTGCTGAATACGGGACAGACTTGACTGGAGGAAAGAAGGGGAGAAAGAAAGAGGGAAAGAGAAACAGCTGAGAAGAGGGACGGGGGAGAAGGGCAAAAAACAAAAACCAACAGAATGAGCAGAAAAAAAAAGAAAAAAAATGCATATATCGATCACCTGGATCACCTGTTGAGAAAGAAAAAAGAGAACAAGCAGAAGAAAACAAGAGTAATATAATAAACAACATCACAATGATATATGGGAATATGACAGTAAATACTAAATATTAAACATTATTGTGCAGCACATAAGATCAGCAGAACACAGTGTGCTTTGAAGTAGGAGCCAAAAAGGGTGTAGTTTGTGGGTGTGATCACCCGTGTGTACACCTGTGAGCATGGACGCGCTTGTTTTTAAAAGGTTCCTTCATGTAATGATCTGCTAAAGGGTGTGGGGGGGCCACAGCCCCGTCCTCCAGGGCATGAAGCAGGTATGGAGGAGATCAAAACTCCAGACATCCAGAGGCCCCCAGAACACAAGAGACCAAGGAAGACCAACAGAGGGGCAGCCACGCCACTGTCCCAGAAAGAGCTGAGGAGAGTCCCAGATGAGGGCTCACCCAGCAGCCGCGGAGCAGAAGCCAGGGGGGGTTGCAGTGACGCGCCCGTGAGCTCCGCCGGCAGCCAGCTGTGCCTGAGTGACCGAGCCCCAGGCCGAGAGGTCGGGGGCACCCCACCTCCAAAGTGGCCCGAGTGAGCCCCAGGCTCCAGGCCCCGATAAGCGGCCGCCAAGGAGTGAGCCGGTGTGTACCTGGACGCCCATCCCCAGGCACAAAGAACCACCAACGCACCGATGTCTGAGGGAGTCCGCCACTGGCAGGGGAAGTGGTGGTGGGGGGAGATAGGCCTCCAAACCTTGGAGGGCCTGAGATGTCCTCAGAGAGGTGGCGTCTGATACCCAACCTGACATATAGACACAGACATACAGGCACACACAGATACAAACATCCATTCCCACCCTCATGCTCTCAAAACACGATTTACAACCTGAATAGGTGATAAAGCGATAGATCTTTCAGCCCAATTCTACTTTTTCTACATAATCCATCATACAAAATGTAATCAAATGGAAAAGTCTCTTTTTAAAACTTGTTTTATCAGTTTTAATCTTTTAACTTTATGCATCAAGCAAAAATTTAATTATATGCAACATTCTCTGACTAGAAGAAATTTGTTTAATATTTAAACCTATTTTCTGCACATTCCAGCACATAATTATTTTTTTTTTTTGTGTTTACACTCAGTCTTTCAAATAGATGCAAGTGAAACACAGCAGAAAATAAATAAAGTCAAAGACTCAGCGGTCCTGTTGTTCTATTTTCACCTGTAAAGCAGGAGCAGGGTAGGCGGAGGTTTACCCTGGTGCAGGTGTGCCCCGGCGGTCAGTGGAAGAATCCGCGAGTTTCTCTGTGAGTTTCCCATTACGTCATAGCGCACTCGGTGCCTGCTTGGAAGTTTAGGGGGGGGGTTTCGCTGTAAAAAGAAGTTTTCTTCCCACGCACAACGGACACTAATGTTTTTGTCACTTTTTATGGAATCAAACTCAAAATAAGGTCAGTACTTCCACGCTTTAAACGCTGCACGCTCATACTCTCTCCTGCACTCCATATATGATCCATTGTTGATCTGCACACAGCTGTTGTCACGAACGTCGCACTCGCTTACGTCACTGTCATGAGACATTCTCGCAAAAGAATCACGGTTTTAGTAACGCAGTAACGCAGCGTTCCGACGGGAAAGTAACGGTAATTTAATTACCGTTTTTGCAATAGTAATCCATTACTTTACTCGTTACTTGAAAAAAGTAATCGGATTACAGTAACTGCCCATCTCTGGTCTCAAGCACAGTAATAAACAATAAAATCCTCTGCTATCAAGTTATCAAGACCACGAAAAAATATGTACATTGGTTGCATGCAATAAAGTTTATATATTCTGTGTTAAAACGGTACAATTTTGATAGTAAAAATAATTTTATATCTTTATTTCCTGAAAACTTTACATTTATCACACAGTGTTTATGATTACATTTAAACTTTTTTATATGAATGCCTTTAGTCACCTTATGTTAATGCACCATAATTATTTAATTTTGACAATTGGATATTCAGTTATATAAACTGCTTTTTAACACGTTTGCATATTGGTCTTATAAATACTTGCTGGTCAACCTGCTCTCAATGACTGTCAGTGATACTTGCATTTTGTAAGTCTTTAAAAGTTTACTAAAAATATCTAAAATGTTATAGTTCTTTAAACAAGCATTTATATTTTCTCAATATTGCACAGTTACAAAACTAGACGTATCTCTTCTTCTGTAAATGTATATATTATATTTATATTATTAAAACATTATAATATAAATATATTTTATTTATATTAGCCTAGGTGGAAGTTAGCTTCTGACTGAATAAAAAAATAAATTATATTATTTACTATATTATTTAACCTGTTTTTTATACAGTGCCAAGTCAGTTAAAATAGTTGTTGTTGTTGTTGTTTTTTAACTCGGCCTTCTGACAGCTACTAAAAAAAATGCAACAAAGACAACAACAATAAAAACACCCTCAGACAAAGTCTGATGTTTGCTTATTTAATAACAATCTGAGGTAAACACAGTGGCCACAAAGTATCTGTGCAGAGTTTTATGTTAAAGTGAAATACAATAAAGGAATATCTACTGACTTGATTTTTACATCAGTCATCATTCTTCTATCAATTTAACTCACATTGTAAAATCACTTGCATTATGTAATATCTTAAATTCATCAGTGGTCTGAGGGCTCCTCCTCTGGTGGCTTCATGTTATAACTGTTTAGGCACTGAGGGGTTTTTGTTCAACTCTACGGACGTTTTGATGCTGTGGTTCTCTTCCACACTAATACACAGCAGTGTCTTCAGTCTGCACAATCTGTCCACTTGCAGTAAGTGCTTTGCTGGAAGAGTCTAAGTTGATGCGAAACGTATTCTTTACTGAATTTTTGCTGAATAAATCACCAGGATTATATTCAGATCCATACCAGTCCTTTCCCTGCAGGTTGCAATAAGTAATGATAAATAAGTCTATCTTTAAAAAAAGGTACTATTAAAGATTAATGCATGTGGTCTGAAAGCTAAACAAGATGCCAATTTATAGTAATTTTTTGAAACAGATTATCAAATTGATGACTAATCCCAACAGATATTGTTAAATATTTTGGAGATTCTTGTGCCTTTGTTGTTTCTTCTTGTGTCAATGAGATTGAACTGCAGTTCATTACTATAAATGTGAACAGCAGAGAGTAAATTGTTCCTTTTGTGATGTGCTGAGTTTTTGTACAAAGATTCTTCCTTTTGTGTCACTGTGGCTCTCGAGCACAATAATAAACAGAAGAATCCTCAGTTGTCAGGCTGCTCATCTGTAGATACACCTGCTTTCTGCTGTTGTCTCTGGAGATGGTAAACCGGCCTCTGAATGACTGAGAGTAGTAGATGCTGCTACTGCCAGGGTTGATATAAGCAATCCATTCTAGTCCTTTTCCAGCAGTTTGTCTGATCCAAGCAGCATAAATATCACCACTGAACCCTGAGTATGTACAGGTCAGTCTGTGGGATTGTCCAGGCTGTTTAACCACTGATTCAGACTCAGTCAATGTTTGACCCTCAGTACCTGCAGATAAAAACATAATTAGCCTTTGAATTTCAAGCATATCATTTGTCATCGAGTCATAATGTTTGTAAAAGAAATACTTCTGTCCTTACCAACACAATAAACTGACAGGACAAGAATAACAGCCGTCAACGCTGGATGGTTCATTATAGGAGCCATTTGTCTCTGCCCAGTTCACATTGGTGTGATTCAATCATGTAGTCCTTGTTTTTTATCCTGTGACACATATTCAAAGATGGAAGATATAATTTTGCATGTGTTCCTCCTCAAAGAGATCCACACTCCAGGTCACAGAAATTTAGCATTCAGCAAGTATTCAGGCTATCATTATACAAGAAATCAATACTACAGTGCTTAAAAGATTTATTACACCACTTGCCATAATAAATTTATAAATCTTTCAAAAACCAGTTTTTTTGTAAATAGCTGGTACACATGACTTCTGTGTCAGAAAAGTCAGAAATGAATCAAGCATAATGGTCAACCAATAAAAGTATTTTTTTTTAGTTTTAGGAAATAAATATCTGTAATTTAACATCTTAATAAAACATAATGTGATTTCTTTTCTTTTTTTACTGATTTTAAATGAAAAATAATTTTAAAAAATTAGTCTTGAGTTTTGGTATAGCGTCAACATTTCCTCGTACCTATATGTATCTAACACACTAATACTGCACATAAAAGAGTCCCCTGGCTTAAAGTTGGACAGTCTGATAAACAACATATTGTTTTCTCTTTTTTATCTTACCTTAATTCAGAAACACAATAATAAACAGCAATGATGAAATTTGATTACTTTTTGAAAATTGAAATGTAGAAAGCAGATATTGACGTAGTTTCATGCACTGGGTTTCTGTACAACATTTGTCCTTTATGTGTCTGTTACGACCCGGCTCAAAAGCCACAACATGAGAAAAAAAAAAAGATGAATACCAGACCGTTAGTGAGAAGCGGTTACCAGGTTGGCTAAAATGGCTGGTGCCACCAAAGCAAAGACAAGTGAGCTCCCTGGAAGCTTGCCTCAGGTATACTTTTATCCACACCTGACTAGGTGTGGCCAATTAGCACCAGCTGAAAACATTGAGGAGATTAGGGGCTGCAGAGGGATGTAACAGTGTCACTGGAAGTCTTGAGCGTAAAACCAAACAGCAGAATCCTCGGTCGTCAAGCTACATATACACCAGTGATGTTAAATCAGTCAAGCAAGATGTGATTGGCATGCAAACTTTCAGCTTTAATTCAAGGTGTTTAATGTAAGGCCTAAATTGTTTAGGAATTAGAGACAGGTGGTAGAAGAAGACACAGAAGAAGACACACTTCAGGTGTCTGACACTGCAGGTGATGGACAGAAGACCTGGCTGCACGTCATAAAGGCTGGCTGTGGTCATTGTTCACAGTTGGAGGAAACGGTCAAATAAATTACAATAACAGTTAATGTGTAGTGGCAATATTGTGAGTGTGTCTGCCTCAGTGAGAACATACACTGAGGGTGATAACACTAACCCTAAGGTTTCTTCTACAAATTATAAGAAAAAATTGTCAACCCTGTGGAAATGAGTACTGGTACTAAACAATAGTTTTGGCACAATTAAAAGAAAATGATTATTCAAAATACAAAATAAAGTTTGATGTGTTTGTTATTTGTTAAAAACTGACAACAAGGCAGATGAAAACTTGTGAGGCAGATGATATGTTTGTGTGTTGATGAGTTAAATGTAATTTTTGTACCTTTGGGTAAGAAAAGCTGAAAGTAAATTTAGATTTAGTTTAATGTGTTAAGTTTTTGTACAGCATTTCTTCCTCTTGTGTCACTGTGAGTATCGAGCACAATAATAAACAGCAGAATCCTCAGTCGTCAAGCTGCTCATCTGCAGATACACCTGCTTTCTGCTGTTGTCTCTGGAGATGGTAAAGCGACCTCTGAATGACTGAGAGTACCAGCTGTCACTGCCACTGTTGATCATAGTGATCCATTCCAGTCCTTTTCCAGGAGCCTGTCTGATCCAAGCATTACTATAATCACCACTGAACCCTGAGTATGTACAGGTCAGTCTGTGGGAGTCTCCAGGCCTTTGGACCACTGATTCAGACTCAGTCAGTGTTTGACCCTCAGAACCTACAGAAATGTTGATGGCTTATTATTCCAAAGACTTTACTTCATAACAATTAATTTGTACAAAAAAAATGTATGTCCTTACCAGTCAAGAAAAAAAACAGAATCACGAAAACAACCAAATAAACTGATCTGATCATTGTTAAGGTCAGTTGTCTTTGTCCAGTCTGCCACTGGTAGATTGAGTACCAAGATATATAAATCTATTGAAGGTATCAGTTTTACATAGACTCCTCCTACTCAGCAACAAATACTTCTTTTTTCACAAAATAAACTCAGCAGTATGTGAAAAATTTAGGAAATATTTTTAGCAACTAACAGATGATATATGATAATAGCTTAATGGCCCTTTTATATAGGAAGCAGTTCAGTTTCATCTACCACTGTGATGCATATTTCAGGAACATTGCTTTGTATTTGTCATGGCCCCTCAGTTCTCTCTATGCTGTCTCATCTTTTTCTCTCTTTCTAGCCTTTATGCTGTTTTTGTGTAGAGGTGGGACACATCTCAGGTTATCCATGCACACACTTGTTCCTGATGTCCTTATTTGTAGCCACTACTTAATGTAATGTCTTGTTAGCTTTACTTGTGAATTCTTAAGGATAAGTATGATACATGTGCATTTTATACTTAAGATATAAAGAATAAAAAAAATCTGAATCAACATTCAAATTAAAGTTTTGGGGAAAAACAACTAAAAGTTGATTTCATTTCATTAAATTGCATTATATTCACATGCTGAACCAAGTCTGAATTTGTAACTACTAAACTATGCAACACTTTCACAGTTTTTGCAGTATGCTTTCATGGGACCATGCAGCAATATGGTTTACTCTGAGAGTTATGTATAGCAGAATACATATATAGCATTATCTTTTTGGTTGTTGAAGAAAAGAAGAAGGGTTAGGAAAAGTAACCTAGAAATAATGTTTATGAGAACTGGAATTAATAATCGGCTTTATTTCCAGATTATGTTTCAATGTTATGTATTGACTTATTATGTTGATCTGAAATCATCAGTGGTCTGAGAGCTCCTCCTCTGGTGGTTTCATGTTAGAACCATTCAGTCAGGGGTTTTTGTTCAGCTCCAGTGAAGGGTTGTGTTACAGTGGCTCTCCACTGCAATAATACACAGTCCTCTGGCTTGAGGTTGGAAAGGCTCAGATGCACCATGCTGTTGCTGTTGTCTCTGGTGATTCATATACATCCTTGCACACTGCTGGCATAAACAGTTTTACTTGCATCATACCAGATTGCCCCCATCAATTCTAGTGTTTTTCCTGCTGGTTGTCTGATCCAGTGCATTCCATACTGGCCAAAGTCAAAACCAGACCCTCTACAGGAAAGACTGAAGGCTTCCTCCAAAGCCTGACCATTTAAACCTGGAAACCTTATAAAATTATATGACTTACAGGGTAGACAGAGCACTGTCACCACAACAGAGAGTCTGAGCATCATCTTGAAAGTGAAGTTGTGAAGGAAGTGCTTCCCATTAGACAAGATGACAGCCAGGCCCTACGAGGACAGAAGTAAGCCATCTAAATTTTATTAGGGAGGGACTAAAATGTCAGGCTTAAATATTATTCAAATACATCTTTAAAAAAGTTTGAAGGTGCGATGTAGTATACACACGTGTACACACAAAAATATCTATAAAGGCAGACACATCTCATATTATCTTTTAAAAAATACTATCTGGGATAGAAGTGAAGTTAAATGATTTAATTAACAATTAATTTATGCTTATTACATCCAACCTATTATTACTAATTTAATTCTGTCCTGTTGATTTTTAAGTGACATTTTATTTCTTCTTATTGTGCTGATCTGAAATCATTGTTGCTCTGAGGGATCACCCTCTTGTGGCTTCGTGTGTTCAGTCACTGAGGGGTTTTTGTTCAAGTCTCATGATGCTTTGTGTTACTGTGGGTGGTTCTCTGGCACAATAATACACAGCTGAGTCTTCAGGCTGCACATTCTGTCTGATCAGAGTCACGGTCCTGTTGGAGGAGTCTATGTCGATACTAAACTTGTTCTGTAGTGAGTCTTTGTACTGTGTGCTGTGTCCAATATGTACACTACCAATGCACTCCAGTTCTTTTCCTGCAGGTTGTCTGATCCAAAATGTTCGAGCACTGCTAAGAGAATAAGAGGTCTGACAGGTTATGGTCAGACGATCCCCTGGATGCACAGTCACAGAGGCTGGCTGTGTCAGCTGTTCACACTTTACACCTGAGGAGGAAAACATGTGGAATATTGAAACAGTGTAGCAGTCACTGTATTTTTATCATAGTGTGAGTGCCTCAATAAGACTCACAGGATCCAGCAACCAGCAGCAGCAGAGCTAAAGAGAACATGTTGATACTGAAGGTGATCTGATGAGAACGTCTCATCTTCTTCTGTAACCGGTGCCATGATTTCAAGTCTTGATAGCAGACTGTCAGGAAGTTCACTTTGCATATCTGGAGCCCTCTCACAAGAGGACTCTCACTTAAAATTGTGTTAATCTATTATAGTGGAACCCCGACTTATGAAATAAATTCATTCCCGAGGATCTTTCGTAAGTCGAAAATTTTCGTAAATCGAAGCACCCATCGCGCCTTTTGAGTGAACGATAGGCTATAGGCTAATTGCTAACTGCAACAACAATACGTCGTTCAAGTGGAACAGCGAAGTGCAAGTACGAAAGCCAAAGGGGTTGTCACATGATTCGGAAGGCATTGTGGGCATTTTGGGCTCAGCCAATCAGAGCCAGCGGATTTCATTACCCGGGCATTTTGCCGTAACACGGGCAGAAATATTGCCATTAAGTGCCTTCGTAACTTGAATTTTTTGTTAAATCGGGTATTCGTAAGTCGGGGTTCCACTGTATGCATCTATTATTTAACTCAGGAAGAAGCTCTGATTCACAGAGGATCCTTTTACAAGCATATATTTTGTAAATGCATAATTTGTAAAATTACCCCCAAATCTCTGACTAGGGATTCTTTTTTTTTTTTTTTTTTTTTTTTTTGTGTCCCGTTTGGATCTTTAGCCATCAGAATTGTTGTCTTAAGGCCAAGAAAGATGCCAAGTGGATTTATTTTACCAAGTGGATCATCATGGCCTTGCCATATTGGTCCATTTGATTGACCTTTATTATAATTATGAATTATAGGGATTCTTGAATGTGCCATGATTCTCTCTTTCTATCTTTTTTTTGTATTCCTCTAAAATGGTTGTTCAATGTGTTTCAATATTGTTTTTCATGATAATCAAAAGTATTTTTTATATTCTAAAAGTATGCATTCATAGACAATAAACACAGGTGTTATTGTGACAGTGAGTTGAACATCATATTTTTGATCATCTGTTGGCCCCTGTAGGTTCTTGTGAAACTGTATGGCTGAAGGTTTTTGTAAAGCATCTGTCATTACTTAAACCACTGTTTGTCTTTCACACAGTAATACACAGCAGAGTCCTCTGGTTTTAGGATGGAAGTCTCAGATTCTTTCCAAGCTCCTTAGACTCTCAGATATGTCATGCTGTTGCCGTTGCTGTTGTCTTCGGTCAATTTCTATATGTCCACTCAAACTGCTCACATATTTGCCTCTGCTGGAATCTGAGTAGCCTTCTCCTATCCATTCCAGTTTTTTTCTGCTTGTTGTCTTATAACATCCACAGAACAGCAGCTAAATGTGAAACAAGATCCCCTACAGGAGAGACTGAGAGTCTCCCCAGGTCTCTTCACTACAGGATTGGAAGGGATGGACTCCATACTGTAACACTGAAAAGATGAAAACAGGCAGGAACAAGTGAGACATATAACTGCAAAATGTTAAATATCATTAACTGACCATCAATCAATTTGTCCTGGTACGTAATGAAATAGTAAGCAGCACATGAACTCAGGGGGAAGTGAAAAAGTAATCAATGAGGTTCAACACAAATGCTATGGCAAAGAGGAGCCAGGACACTGGAACCTCTGTAGCCAACTTCCAAAACTATGTGACGTGCCCTCTGAAGGTCGATAAGAAGATGTGAATCCTGCATGCATTACAGATAAGGTGACTGTAATGCAGAATCATGTCAGGTGCTGGGGGTGTCCTATTTTTCATACTAGAAACCCTTTTGTTGATGTCTGCCACTGTGATTCCCACCCAGTGACATAATTCAGGAACTCAGTGGTGATGTGATGTACAACACTGGAGGCTAACTTCAGGCCACTGGCACAAATCACCATCAAGTGTGGGATCTATGATGGAGATGTCCTGTCCCCACTGCTGTTCTGCATAGGCCTGCAAACATCACCCACCTGCTCTACATGGGTGACATCAAGCTGTATAGCAAGAGTGATAGAGACATCGATTCACTGATCCATACCAGTAGGATCTACAGCAGTGACATCAGAATGTCATTTGGACTGGAGAAGTGTAGTCAGATAGTAACAAAGAGAGGGAAGGTAGTCAGAACTAAGGGGATCGCACTAACAGAAGGCAACAATGTAGGAAATTAGTTTTTTGAGTTTTTTCACACTTTTTGTTTACTACATAATTCCATATGTGTTCATTCATAGTTTTGATGCCTTCAGTGAGAATCTACGCCGTAAATAGTCATGAAAATAAAGAAATACCATTAAATGAGAAAGTGTGCCCAAACTTTTGACTTGTGGTGTATTAAATACTCATATTTCCCCTGTTAATAAATTTGTTTGTTTCCGTTGTGCATCCAGGCCAACTGTACCAGTTACCAGTTCAGAGGTTACCAACGGTAAGCTTTAACATGTTTTGTGCTCTCCCTGCCAGTTGTGATTTCGTCTAAACCCACAAGGTACACAAAGACAGGGAGTTTACAGATTCACAAGGAAACTATATATTTTTGCAAAGAAGAAGAGTCTTTGTGCTTTCAAATGAATGCACCTCTTCATAACTCCATGCCATCCCATCACATTTATCGTCATTTTAAAATTACAACATGAGTAGTTTTTCACATAGAGGTGAAAACTGCTTTTGCACATTAAGCTTTGTCTCACTCTTCTGGAAAATCTGAGAAATACAACATCTTGGTGCATGAAGCAATTTTTTGAAGGATAAACATGGTGTTATACTAGTATGTGTCATCATAATACGCTTTGAGGAAAGATAGCATGTTTCTAAATTCAAGAAGGAATTAAGGTATTTAGTCATTAGTTTCCTTTGTTCATTTTTGTATTTGTTTTCTTACTTCATCTTACATATATGTCACACTTAATATAAAACTAAAACACAAAAGACATTGTGTAAAGTATAAACAACACAATTAATAACAATGGAAACACAGAGTATTACATGTTCATATTAGTAATGTTTAGTGTTTAGTCTGCTGCTCATAGAGTAAGAGCTGCTCCCTGAGTATTTCCATGGAGGACTGTTAACGTAATGCCAGGATGGGAGAGTCTGGCCGTCTTCTTCCCAGTGCACTATGATGTTAGTGTCAGGGTTCCTGGGTCGTTGACCCAGTGATTTCAGTTTGTTCATGTTCAGTTTAGTTCGCCACATTAATGTTCTCACTTCCTGTTTTTTCCCCGTGTCAGCTTGTCTCTCGTGTCATTAGTCAGATTATGTTCAGCCCTGTACTCACCTGTTTCCAATCATTGTCATCATTCAACCTGTGTATTTAAGTTCCTCGGTTTCACCAGTTCTTTGTTGTGTCATTGATGTTCCTGTCGTCTCTCCGTATGTATGTTCAGTTAGTCAGCCAGCCATTCATCCAGTCCTTCGTTCCTGCTTTGTTCAATCACCCGCTCCAATAAATCCCCGTCATTTCTGCAACGTGAGTCCTGCGTTTGGGTCATCTCTTCCACGCCTCCACACACAACCCCTGACAGAATGACACGACCCGTGCCATGAAGACACGATTGGAACCCAGCAGACTCGGACCTCTACGAGCAGCAGGAGTTGGGCAGAGGAGCTCAGGGAAAAACAGCGGCTCTTCGCAGAGAGAGAGCACATCTTCGAGGGGACTCGCCTGGCTCTGGGCGGGCCACGGAGACGCCGCGCTCCCCCACCTACCGCCTCACCTGCACCGGAGCATTTGCCGCAGAGAGTGGACGTTTCACGCCGCGCTTCGGCCGCTCCCTCTCTCGCCACTCCGCTCCACGCTCACACACCCGCCGCCTCATTCGCTGGACCTCCACCTTCGCCACGGCACAGCGGCTACGCCTCCCACCTCGGCACAACGGAGGCTACCGTGCCAGAGGCTCAGCTGTTTACCCCGGCGCTTCCTCTTCCCGGAGAAAGCGGCGCACACGCCTCCATAATATGGACCATTTTCAGCAACACCCGGTGGTGAGTGCCAGTGACTGTTTTCCACACCCTTCATCTGATTACTCCCTTAAAACGCACAGTACACTCACTTCTGATTCATGGGGAGTTTCCCTCCTAGAGGACGATGTGGACTGGGAAGACTTTTTCTACTCCCTCTGAGCTGGGATTCATTAGGGACAATCCCCGCAATTCAACACCTCCGGAGGCTGTTCAACTAAAGACTGTAAATGGTGATGGAAGAAAGGCCAGAGCAATCTCCGATAACTCTGTTACAGTCCGTGTGTATACAAACCCTGAGCCTGCTCCTTCATCCACCTGTCAGCCTGTTCCGGTTTCATAAGCTCCGGCCACTGTTAAAAATAAGCCTACACCCAAACCTGTGCCAGCTCCCAGGACGAGGGCAGCTGTGACCAAGTCTACCTCCACACCCGCTCCTGTTTCTTGGGTGGGGGTGACTGGTGTCCAGCCACCTCCCGTGCCTGTCCCAGCGCCCAGGCTGAGGGCAGCCAGAACCCAGCCTGACCTCCCTGGAGGCTTGGAAGAGCTAACTTGTCCACCTGCTAGTTCGCCACCCCGTCTATCTCCTCACTCAGCTTTCCATGCCCTAGCACTGTCTCTAGTTAGGCTAGCTGACCTGTCCCCTGCTCAGGCACCAGCATTACTAGCCCAAGCTGCAGCTTTATCCCCCTCACTAGCTCAGTCTTTAGCTCAGCCATTAGCCTCACCAACCTCTGTTTATCCATTAGCCTCCTCAGTCCAATCAGTTCACACTCCCGCTCCAGTCCAGCCTGTAGTCCAGCCTCCTCCCATCCTCCAGTCCCCTGTAGGTCAGTCTCCTCCCGTCCTCCAGTCTCCTCCCGTCCTCCAGTCTCCTCCCGTCCTCCAGTCTCCTCCCGTCCTCCAGTCTGTAGTCCAGTCTGTTGTCCAGCCTGCTCCTGTCCCCCAGTCGCCCGTCCTCCAACCTGTCCAGTCTGCTGTTCAGTCTTCTGTAATCCAGTCTGTCGTCCAGTGCCCTGTAGTCCAGTTGCCCGTTGCCAAATCTCCTGTTCAGTTCCCAGACCTGCAGCCACAGCACCCAGAGCCAGCTGTGAGCTCTCCTGCTCCTCAGCCAGGGGTTTCCGCACCCGCTGGCCTGGCCTGTCTCCAGCCAGGGGTTTCCGCGCCCGCTGGCCCTACAGCTGTTGCTTCGCCTGGTCCGGCCTCAGACTCAGCTTCGGCTTCAGCTTCGGCTTCAGCTTCGCCTGGTCCGGCCTCAGACTCAGCTTCGCCTTCAGCTTCGCCTTCAGCTTCACCTGGTCCGGCCTCAGACTCAGCTTCGGCCTCTGCTTCGCCTGGTCCGGCCTCAGACTCAGCTTCGGCCTCTGCTTCGCCTGGTCCGGCCTCAGACTCAGCTTCGGCTTCTGCTTCGCCTGGTCCTACAGCTGCTCCTCAGTCTCCGCCGGCTCCCGCGCCGCCTCCTGCAGCTGCTCCTCGGCCGCCTTGTCCTCGTCGCCGGCGTGGTCAACCACCGGACCGGCTCAGCAGCCGCTGCCGTCTTCCTCACGGCCACCCACCGGATCGGCTCACCGTCCGCCCCAGTGGTCAACCACCGGACCCGGCTCAGCAGCCGCCGCCGTCTTCCTCACGGCCGCCCACCGGATCGGCTCACCGTCCGCCCCAGTCTTCCTCGCGGCCGCCCACCCGATCGACTTCAGCGTCACTGCCGGCCGCGTGGCTGCCCACCTGAACTGTCTCTGTTTGAACTCCGTCCCTCCGTCCTGGGCCCCCTCCGCCCGCCCTGGTCTGGTTTTCCTTTCTTTCGGCCGTCAGGTGCCGGCCTTTGAAGGGGGGGGGGGTGCTGTCAGGGTTCCTGGGTCAATTTAATGAAATGAAATCAACTTTTAGTTGTTTTTCCCCAAAACTTTAATTTGAATGTTGATTCAGATTTTTTTTAAATCTTTATATCTTAAGTATAAAATGCACATGTATCATACTTATCCTTAAGACTTCACAAGTAAAGCTAACAAGACATTACATTAAGTAGTGGCTACAAATAAGGACATCAGGAACAAGTGTGTGCATGGATAACCTGAGATGTGTCCCACCTCTACACAAAAACAGCATAAAGGCTAGAAAGAGAGAAAAAGATGAGACGGCATAGAGAGAACTGAGGGGCCATGACAAATACAAAGCAATGTTCCTGAAATATGCATCACAATGGTAGATGAAACTGAACTGCTTCCTATATAAAAGGGCCATTAAGCTATTATCATATATCATCTGTTAGTTGCTAAAAATATTTCCTAAATTTTTCACATACTGCTGAGTTTTTTTTTTTTATTTATTTATTTATTTTGCCTGTCCCGTTTGGCTCTTTTGCCATCAGAATTATTGTCTAAAGGCGAAGAAAGATGCCCAACGGATTTACTTTACCAAATGGACCATCCAAGCCTTGCCGTAATGGTCCATTTGATTCACCTTTTATTGTTTATTTTATTTTCACTTGCTGAATACGGGACAGACTTGACTGGGGGAAAGAAAGAGGGAAAGAGAAACAGCTGAGAAGAGGGACGGGGGAGAAGGGCAAAAAACAAAAACCTACAGAATAAGCAGAGAAAAAAAAATACATATATCAATCACCTGGATCACCTGTTGACAAAGAAAAAAGAGAACAAGCAGAAGAAAACGAGAGTAATAGAATAAACAACATCACAATGATATATGGGAATATGACAGTAAATATTAAATATTATTGTGCAGCACGTAAGTTCGACAGCGCACAGTGTGCTTTGAGGTAGGAGCCAAAAAGGGTGTAGTTTGTGTGGGTGTGATCACCCGTGTGTACACCTGTGAGCATGGACGCGCTTGTTTTTAAAAGGTTCCTTCATGTAATGATCTGCTAGAGGGTGTGGGGGGGCCACAGCCCCGTCCTCCAGGGCATGAAGCAGGTATGGAGGAGATCAAAACTCCAGACATCCAGAGGCCCCCAGAACACAAGAGACCAAGGAAGACCAACAGAGGGGCAGCCACGCCACTGTCCCAGAAAGAGCTGAGGAGAGTCCCAGATGAGGGCTCACCCAGCAGCCGCGGAGCAGAAGCCAGGAGGGGTTGCAGTGACGCGCCCGTGAGCTCCGCCAGCAGCCAGCTGTGCCTGAGTGACCGAGCCCCAGGCCGAGAGGCCGAGAGCACCCCACCTCCGAAGTGGCCCGAGCGAGCCCCAGGCTCCAGGCCCCGATAAGCAGCCGCCAAGGAGTGAGCCGGTGTGTACCTGGACGCCCATCCCCGGACACAAAGAACCACCAACGCACCGAAGTCTGAGGGAGTCCGCCACCGGCAGGGGAAGTGGTGGGGGGAGATAGACCTCCAAACCTTGGAGGGCCTGAGATGTCCCCAGAGAGGTGGCGTCTGATACCCAACCTGACATATAGACACAGACATACAGGCACACACAGATACAAACATCCATTCCCACCCTCATGCTCTCATATGCACTTACTCCACACTCAACCAACGTGGAGACAGACATAAAGAGACGCTGTACACACGATCACACTCCCCAAGCGTACTCTACGAACCGGGTCTAGGTACCCTTGCCCCTAGAGGGGGGAACTACACCCAGACCCAGGTGGTGTTACCCTTTTCCCTGCGGTGGGGAGAAGCAGACCACCCCGACTCCGCAGCAGCAGGGAGGCCCCACATTCCAGACCGCAGTCGGACGGCCAACTCCTCCTCCTAGCCCTTTTTTTTAAAACTCCTTTTTTGCGTTCACGTGTGGACGAGGACTACAGAGTTCATCACGCAAGGTCAAAGGTATGTGCCTTTTTTCACGTCACGCTGTGCGCCACGTTATTGTTTACATGGGATAAATTGCAGAATGGCAGAGACAAAATACTGTTAATCTGACTATCTGCAGGTTTTACACGCTTACATATACACACGCAGTTACTGTCCCTCCATTTAGAAAGGCAGAGGCGTCACGATGTGATTATTTTAGGTGTAGTTGTTCTTTTTTCTGTGTAATAATATTCAACATTGCTATCAATACTTTTTTTTTTTTTTTTTTTTTTAAATGCCTCTGTGCATAATGGGTTTAAAAACATAAACAACTGTGGCATACTGATACAAATCGTCAGGATCAGCCTGATATTATTTGTATCCCGCTGTAACTTTACTGTATATAGTATGTATATCTCCAAAATGTCAGGAGTAGTTAATCATTACAAGAAGTGTTTGTGAACTAAGAATCACAAATGTGGGATACTGTTTGTCCGTGATTTAAACAGCCCAATGCTGCTCCCGACGAAGGGAAAAGCAATTCTGCAGGGGAGACCTACCTTGGCACTTGTGCAGGTGAAACCAAAGGGAAGATATGCTTCACCATATTTTCCCGTCTTTGGCTTAGAATGAAGTTGGTTTGGAAACATTTTCAGCTATGCTTCATCGCCTGCTTTGCGTTTCTGTAGGTGCCCGCGCTAGCAGTGTCCAAGCGTTTGTTTGTTTTTTTCCCCCCTTTTCATCCCACGCCCCCCCGCCATGGCTCTGGACCCCCCCAGGGGGCGGGCCCCACACTTTGGAAAGTCTGCACTAGGCAAACAAGCATTAGGATGTCAGACATAGAAAGTTCAGAGGCAGTTGGTTGCATTGTCTTCACTGTTGGCACACAAAGGTCTTGAAAAACACTAAAGGGAGAGAACCATAAAAATATAGTCACAACCAGAGGAACATCAGATCAGATAAGATAACTATTTATTGTCATTGCACAGTCATACCTAGAACAACAGTAGAACGAAATTGACCCTGCAGCCATGCTTTTGCCTCCTTTGTTTATGTTTCCTCTTTGGCTTGCCGCTGGGAAGATCCATCCATGGAGACCCTGGAGTTCTTATTATGTCCTCCAGAATTCCATGGAAGTCCGACGTAATGTTCCTTGCAGAGTGTAATCTCAAACTCGGAAGGTCCTGATGACTGTAAGTAGACTGTACTTGATATAGAGTAGTAAAACACACACACATATATGTAAAACAACAAAGCACCAAACGTGAGAAGCAGTGAGCCACTGCGTCTCACTGACGCATTGCCATCTTATACATGAAGTTTTAGAGAGAGCTGTAATCAATTTGTTACATTTCTTACATTACGTCTGCTTTTGCTTATATGGTCTTCATTGCCCTGATTGGGAAATGGATGTTTTCCTTCGCAAAACACTTATTTATATACATCCCAATCCTCTGCTGGCACATTAAAGAAGCTCTGTCAAGTCTCTGTTCCATTGTTGCAACTCACTGTGGGATTAGTAATGGCATAACAGTCAGGAATTTTGTTGCCAGCTGATTTTCAGGTGACTTTCACTTTACCTGAACAGACTTTTGTGATGTTTTTATTCAGAGATCTTTCAGACACTTTACAAGAGAAGATCCTTCCTGTTTTATACTCAAGGTGATCAATTATACGTTGGCTGGTTACTCTAGCACGCTACTCATGCTGATATCAGTGATTGTTGGCCTGATTTCTACCAATGGAGTTTGAACTGGAGGACAATGAAACAAAGCAAAATATTATTTAAGGTGTCACCGTTCTGGGTCATTTTGACCCAGCATTTTCAGTTTTGTGTGTTTTGGTATTTTTCTGTATTGTGATTTATGTTCTGATACTTTAGTTGTGTGGTTTTGATTATCATTCTAGGTTTAGTTCAGTGTCAAGTTCGCATCTTTGTTTCATGTTTCCTGTTTTATTTTGTTCATTATACTCATTCTAAATATCATGTGTGAACACAACAAGGAAAAACATTAATGTACCTTCAGATTCTGGTAAATGGAGAACTCTTCAATTTCAGTTGTCATTAGGCTATGTTAGAGTTGTACTTTTACATTGTTTAGTGTTGTTCAGTAAGGTGAAAATAGGGCAGGACATCTGTTGCACAGTTGTTATGCATGATAAGGCAGAGTGATCAGGGCAAGCGGCAAGCAAAACCATTGAGTAACAACCAGGTCTCAAAAAGTACCAAAACACAGAATTGAGAGAATGCAAAGAGCAACGGAGCATCACAAACACCAGGTGTGAGGTGTGGTTATGCCAGTAAGAGAAACAAAGTGCACATTTACATTTCTCATGACAGTTTGCATGTGTACCACATACACAATATCGTATCACTTTGCCAAAGGTTTTAGTTCTCAAATCTTGTAATAATAGACTAAAATGCAACCAGTTGTAAAAGCTACCATTTTGCATATCTGATATCACATGGGCTGCTGATCCCAGGTGCTGTGGATTCAATTCAGTTCAATTCAATTTTATTTATATAGCGCCAAATCACAACAAAAGTCGCCTCAAGGCACTTCATAGGTACAGAGAAAAACCCAACAATCATATGACCCCCTATGAGCAAGCACTTTGGCGACAGTAGGAAGGAAAAACTCCCTTTTAACAGGAAGAAACCTCCGGCAGAACCAGGCTCAGGGAGGGGCGGCCATCTGCTGCGACCGGTTGGGTGAGAGAAGGAAGACGGGATAAAAGACATGCTGTGGAAGAGAGACAGAGGTTAATAACAGATACTGTATGATTCAATGCAGAGAGGTCTATTAATACATAGTGAGTGAGAAAGGTGACTGGAAAGGAAAAACTCAATGCATCATGGGAATCCCCCGGCAGCCTACGTCTATTGCAGCATAACTAAGGGAGGATTCAGGGTCACCTGGTCAAGCCCTAACTATATGCTTTAGCAAAAAGGAAAGTTTGAAGCCTAATCTTAAAAGTAGAGATAGTGTCTGTCTCCTGAATCCAAACTGGAAGCTGGTTCCACAGAAGAGGGGCCTGAAAACTGAAGGCTCTCCCTCCCATTCTACTTTTAAATACTCCAGGAACAACAAGTAGGCCTAGGGTGATATGGTACTACAAGGTTATTAAGATAAGATGGGGCCTGATTATTTAAGACCTTGTATGTGAGGAGCAGGATTTTGAATTCAATTCTGGACTTAACAGGAAGCCAATGAAGGGAAGCCAAAACAGGAGAAATATGCTCTCTCTTTCTAGTCCCTGTCAGGACTCTTGCTGCAGCATTTTGGATTAGCTGAAGGCTTTTCAGGGAGTTTTTCGGACATCCTGATAATAATGAATTACAGTAGTCCAGCCTGGAAGTAATAAATGCATGAACTAGTTTTTCAGCGTCACTCTGAGACCGGATATTTCTAATTTTAGAGATGTTGCGCAAATGGAAGAACGCTGTATTACATATGTGTTTAATATGTGCATTGAAGGACATATCCTGGTCAAAAATGACTCCAAGGTTCCTCACAGCTTTACTGGAGGCCAAGGTAATGCCATCCAGAGTAAGAATCTGGTTAGATACCATATTTCTAAGCTTTTCAGGGCCGAGTACAATAACCTCAGTTTTATCTGAATTAAGAAGCAGAAAGTTAGCGGCCATCCAGGTCTTTATGTCTTTAAGACATTCCTGCAGTTTAACTAATTGGTGTGTGTTATCTGGCTTCATGGACAGATAGAGCTGGGTGTCATCTGCATAGCAGTGAAAATGTATGCTATGTCTTCTAATGATACTGCCTAAGGGAAGCATGTATAATGTAAACAGAATTGGTCCTACACAAATTGGAGTCTATTAGATAGATATGATACAAACCACTGCACCGCAGTACCTGTAATACCTACAGCATGTTCTAATCGCTCTAATAGGATATTATGGTCAACAGTATCGAACGCTGCACTGAGGTCTAGCAGGACAAGCACAGAGATGAGTCCACTGTCAGAGGCCATAAGAAGATCATTTGTAGCCTTCATGTCATCCAGGGAAGGACGGACGTTGTTTTGCTGTGCTGTATTTTAATGTGAAGTGTACATATTTATTTTTTATATTGCATGCATTGGTTATATTTTTGTGCAGTGTTTTATTTAGTTTGCATGTTTTAGTTGCCGGCAAATTGTCCTGGAGAGACTCCGCCTTTTCCCCCGTTTTTACTAATTGGACACACCTGAGAGAAAAGAAAAGGTAATTTACAGAGTGCTCAAGGACACATAAGAGGTTTGGAGCCGGTGTTCAACAAAAATGTAACACGGAGAATGCGAGACAGACAGAGGAAAGACACAGACGATCAGAGGGGAGAGCGAGAGACGATCAGAGAGTAGAGATGATCAGATGGAGCAGACGACCAGCGACTGGGAAGAGAGATTACCAGCGACTGGAAAGGGGAAACGATCAGAGGAAAAAAAGGCAGATGACCAGCGACTAGGGACGCGTAGCGGCAGTCTGGTGGCAATAACGACAAGAGCCAGCTCGTGCACTGCGGGAGAACAGAAGCAGTGAGACCGCGGTGCCGATTGCAGTTTGAGGAAGCGGCGGGCGGAGTTGAGAGCTCTGCCCACCCGGGTAAGTCTTTGACTTATCCTTTTTATAAAGTAAACTGCCAAAGGAATAGTGACTGCCGCTCCCTCCCTTTCTTCAGTGCACCAGGACGTGGAATGCGGGGAGGAAGGCGAGGACTCCGCTGGGTTTCCCTCTTTTAATACTACGCTGGACCTCTTAGTTTTCTGTGACTTTTAGGCCGTGGTGGATTCCACTGGACTTTTAATGTTGTGTGTTATTGATTTTTATTGTGTCTTCCCTTGGCCAAGGTTGTTTTAATTCATTTTATATTTTTAACTATTTAAACATAATAAATTATATTTTTAATTCTACAGTTTTGTTTCGTGTGCTTTTCCCTCGGCGGCTCCATTGCTCTGCCCGTTTTGAGGAAGGTTTCCTTCCTTTAAAAAACACAAATCACCTGTGGAAAGAAGATAAGAGAAAGATAAAACTCAGCCTTTCCGCACCGGTGTCACATTCACTAAAGCTGTTTCTGTGCTGTGATGAACTCTGAATGTCAGGGTCCTAGGTCCCCTGACCCAGCGTTTTTAGTTCTTTGTGATTTTTGTATTATTGTACTTGTGTGTGATTTAGTCTATGGTTTCTAGTTTTGATCCCTTGCCCTTCATGTTTCTCTGTGTCCCCTCTGTTCTGTGTAAGTCTGTGTCTGCATGTTTGAGTTTCCCTCTGTGTCTTTTGGTTCATCGAGTCCTCTGTCTTACTGGTGATGTCTCTGTGTTTCTTAGTTGCTGTCTCCACCGTGTCAAGTTCGCGTCTCTGTGTCATACTTCCTGTTTTACTTTGAAGGTCCGTGTCTTATGTGAATGTGTTCAGGTTACGCTTTCTTGTCTCGTCAGTTCTGATTTCCTCCAGCTGTGCTCTCCTTCTGTGTCTCATTCCCCTCGTTACTTCGCAGTGTATTTAAACCCTGTGTTTCTCTGAGTCAGTGTTGTGTCGTCCCTCATGCTGTGTGGGTCTCCCTGTTTCTCACTGTGAGTTTTAGTTTGTTGTTTCCTAGTTTAGTTTGTATGTTTTTTCCTGCCAGCCAATAAAGCTGTGACTTTGAGTTGACACCTTGAGTCTGAGCGCCTGCATTTTTGGGTCCACATCTCCTGCCTGCCACACAGCGTTTCATGACACTGAAACCTGACTGAAACTCTTCAAATAAACCATTCCTCTGCAGATGATCTGTTAGCTGTTTGACAACTACTCTTTCAAGGATTTTTGATATGAAAGGAAGGTTGGAGATTGGCCTATAATTAGCTAAGACTGCTGGGTCTAGAGATGGCTTTTTGAGTAAAGGTTTAACTACAGCCAGCTTGAAGGCCTGTGGTACATAGCCGATCATTAGAGATAGGTTGATCATATTTAAGATCGAAGAATTAATTAGTGGCAGGACTTCTTTGAGCAGTTTTGTAGGAATGGGGTCTAAAAGACACGTTGATGGTTTGGAGGAAGTTATTATTATTATTATTACCTTGCAGATTGGCAGATTGTAATCTTATGAATCCTCCAATTCCTCTTTGATCTCTCTTTTAATCCCAGCTCAGAGTAAATGGATTTGGTTTTGTTTGATGCAGTAACAGATAGGCATGTAATCTGCTCACATTTATACAGCACTTTTCTAGGATTACTGATCACTCAAAGTGTATTTAACTACAAGTCCCACTAAGTCCAAGTTCATACAGCACTTCATTCTATGCACTGTTAATGTTAAGGCACCCTCTGACTTCTGTGTGACCTCTCTTCCTTATCTGCACCATACATGATCACTTTTATGTCCTTTTAGTGTTAAACTCTTTGAAAATTCCTCCCACAAGGCGAATAAGGCACCAGGCACAGACGGTTATCCGTCCGAATGGTACAAAGCATTTAGGACACAAGTAACACCAATGCTGCTTAACTGCTTTAATCATACACTAAGAACAGGTGTAGCCCCACAATCTTGGAGAGAAGCAGTTATCTCAATTATCCCAAAAGATGGCAAAGATAAAAAAGAATGCAGCTCGTACAGGCCAATTTCTATCCTTAACGTGGACTATAAATTATTTGCTTCAATACTAGCCAGGAGACTGGAATCAATTATCCCGGAGCTGATAGACTTAGATCAGACAGGCTTTTTCTCAAATAGACAGACCCAGGATAACCTGAGGAGAACACTACAGGTGATGAATCGTATAACATCAGAAAATATTAGTGCAATGTTGATCAGCCTAGATGCCGAAAAGGCTTTCGACTCGGTGGGTTGGGAATATCTATTTAGAGTACTAGCGAGATTCGGATTCAAAGAAGGCTTCATTAAATGTATCGAAGCACTGTATTACTCTCCAACGGCCAGGATCAGGATTAATGGACACCTGTCTCAAAGAATTAACTTGAAGCGAGGGACACGCCAGGGCTGTCCCTTGAGCCCATCCCTGTTTGCCTTATACATTGAGCCTTTGGCTCAGGCCATCAGAGAAAACTCTGAGATACAAGGAATTAGGACCGAGGGTGAAGAACACAAGACTTGCATGTTTGCGGATGATGTTCTTCTTTTTATTACAAACCCCGAGTCGAGTTTGGACCAACTGATGACCTTACTAAAAGCCTACAATCTCTACTCAGGCTATAAACTAAATATCCAAAAAACTCAATCCCTTACGTTTAATTATACACCTCGACCGGAAACTGAAAAGAAATTTAACTTCAAATGGGACTCGCCCACAATAAAATACTTGGGGGTCAACCTAACGAAAGACATGTCTGGACTCTATGAAATCAATTATGGTCCCCTTAACAAAGAGATCAAATCTGACTTGGCTCGGTGGTCTCTCCTCCCCATGGATATGAGTAATAGAATAGAAACAATTAAAATGAACATTCTGCCTCGAATTCTCTATCTCTTCCAGTCACTGCCCCTGGAGATACCCCAAAAACAATTTGACGAGTGGGTCAGATGGATCTCACGGTTCATCTGGAACGGCAGAAGGCCGAGGGTCCAGTTCAAAACGTTGCAATTGAAAAAAGAGAAGGGAGGGAGAGCTTTGCCGTGCTTACAAGATTACCATTATGCCGCACAACTGAAACCCCTGATAAACTGGTGTTCCCCAAATTATGAAGCCAAATGGAAAAATATGGAAATTGCACAATTAGACTTCCCATTACAGTCTCTTTTAGGAAATAAGAACCAAGCTGAAAAATTTTACAAAGATTTGAACCCTTTGACCCAGTTCTCCCTGAAACTATGGTTCAGAGTGGTGGGGAAACTACGATTAGAAAAACAGGCTAGGACCTTGAGTTGGATAGCTTATGACCCGGAATTTGTGCCTGCCAGGCTGGATGGGACCTTTAAACAGTGGACTCTGAGAGGAATTACTTCTTTTTGCTCACTAGCAACAAACGGGGGATTCCAAAGCTTTAAGACCATCTCAGAAACACATGGGTTGGCAAAGCATGACTTCTATAGATACTTGCAGGTTAGAGACTATTACAACAAGACGTTTCTATCCAGAAACGAAGACGAATGCAACCTAATTCATGTCTTTCGGGACGCATACAAAAAAAAGGACTCAAAAATATACAGTAGTATACAAGCCTCTAAAAATCACTCCACGTTGTACATTAAACAAAATTGGGAGAGGGAATCAGGCTCACAAATTTCAGAGGACAGCTGGTGGGAAATATGTGAGGCTCAGGCTACCACTGCAAATTCAAGGTCCTTAAGAGAGTTTGGTTGGAAAAATGTAGTGAGATTCTTTATCACTCCTAAACTCACAGCTCGACAAACAGGCGCACAGAGCCGGGGCCTATGTTGGAGAGGCTGTGGTACCCCCATGGCAAACCATTTTCATGTCTTCTGGGCCTGCCCAAAAATCCAGCCATATTGGGGGGAGGTGGCCTCTGAGATAAACAAAATTATTGGGATAAAAATAGACTATTCATTTGAAACGTTGTACCTTGGCAAACTACCTAAGGCACTCCCACATAAAGATAAATATTTATTGAAAATACTTTTGACAAGCTGCAGGAAGGCAATAACCCGAAGATGGCTAACGGCAGACCTTCCAACTCGGGCCCAATGGCGTGGGATAGTGGAAGAAATTTTTGTAATGGAAAGGCCTACTTTTGTCCTTAGGCTTGAACTTGAGAAATTCAAGAAGCTCTGGGAAAAATGGATTTTGTACTCCCCTTGTACAGAATGATTGTATATTACCATGATGTAAGTAGATGCTGATATTGGTAATGTGTGGGTCCCCTATGCTGACCTAATGTTCTGTATTCTCATACTGTAAACTGATAAATAAAAAGTTATAAAAAAAAAATAAAGAAAATTCCTCCCACAATCCTTCAAAGACCAGCGAGTGTCTGTCTTTGTGGGAACCTGGGAGACTATAGTGGGAACATAGACTCAAACTCCTGCCTTGATCTCTGCGACTGCTGTCCCATAAAAAATACACATAGACAGGATATGTGCAGTTTTAAAATTGCGAAAAACAAACTATTTTCCCTTGATTTGACCCACGCTGTCCGTCTCAATACATACAGGTCAAATTTGTACGGGTTTTTTTGTATTTTGCCTCAATTTAGGAAAAATACCCATCAAGTTTGCAGCTAAAATAATCAAATTTATTGTTGTCAAAAGTCAAAGCAGGTGAAACTTGACCTAAACTGTATGTTAGAGTTGAGAAATTGTATAGTTTACTGAGAGTTTATCAACCTTTATTTATATCCTCTGTTTCAGCAGTGTGTTAATATAACTATTTATTTAAAGGATTGCTATTATACTGGTCGCACACTCACAATGGACTCGGTATTAAGTATCAGTTTAACTACTGCCAGCTTGAAGGCCTGCGGTTCATAGCTGATTATTAGAGATAGGCTGATCATATTTAACATTGAAGCATTAATTAACCATAGGACTTCTTTGAGGAGTCTTGTAGGAATGGGGTGTAAAAGACACGTTGATGGTTTGGAGGAAGCAATTACTGAAGTTAACTCTGAAAGATCAATTGGAGAAAAAGAGTCTAACTTAATATCAATGGTACTAAGAGTAGCTGTGGATAATATTACATCTGTGGGATGATTATTGGTAATTTTTTCTCTAATGATAAAAAATTTATTTGTGAAGAAGTTCATGAAGTCATTACTAGTTAACGTTAAAGGGATTGTTGGCTCAAAAGAGCTCTGACTTTTTGTCAGCCTGGCTACAGTGCTGAAGAGAAACCTGGGGTTGTTCTTATTTTCTTCAATTAGTGATGAATAGTAAGATGTTCTGGCTTTGCAGAGGGCTTTCTTATAAAGCAGCAAACTATTTCTCCAGGATAAATGATGATCCTCTAAATTTGTGACACGCCATTTCCTCTCCAGATTACGAGTCATCTGCTTTAGGGTACGTGTTTGAGAATTATACCACGAAGTCAGGTACTTCTGATTAGAGACCTTAGTTTTCACTGGAGCTCCAGATTACATAATTACATAAAGAGTACATAATTAAGTTAAGTAGTTACACGACAAATGATCTACATGTATATGAAAAACATATCAACACACAAGACATCTAAAATGCTATAACTACCTTTATATTGTATTTGGTGAAATAAACTGGTAACATCAATTTTTAGTCATTTGAAATGTGAATGTGTTTAGTGAATACCTCAGGCACCAGAAACTCAAGAAAGAAGAGGAGCAAGCGAAGGAGGCATCATGTGGCTTTACCAAACCAGGCAAAACCCCAGGTGCAGGCTGTGTAAAGATGCCCCTGAGACAATCCAGTACATAACAAGAAGGTGCAAGATGCTAGCAGTCTCGGCACATATACGGAACGCCATAACCAAGTGGCCAGCATAGTATACAGAAACATCTGTGTCAAGTATGGTCTGGAAGTCCCGAGGCCAAAATGGGAGATGCCCCCTGGGTTGGTCAAGAATGAGATACAGATGGACAAACTGGTCCAACCGGACATAGTAATGGTGGACAAGCAAAGGAAGGACCAGCGTAGTGATAGATGTAGTTATACCGAGTGATAGCAACATCAAGTAGGAGGAACAGAAGTAGCTGGAGAAGTACCAAGGAGAAGTACTTCCTTTAACACTGATGACAACTTGAAAGCATCAGTGGTCCAAGAGCTCCTCCTGTGGTTTGTTAATGTTAGAGCTGTTTAGACACTGAATGGTTTTTGTTCAAGTCCACTAGTGTTTTGTGTCACTGTGAGTCTCTGGCACAGTAATACACAGCACTGTCTTCAATTTGCACATTCTGTCCAGTTAGAATCACTGTGTTCCTGGAGGAGTCGGTGGAAATACTGAACTTATTTCTGAGTAAAGGTCTGTAGTGAGGTGTGCTTCCAGAAGCTGCTCTTCCAATCCATCTAGTCCTTTTCCTGGAGCCTGTCTATTCCAGTGAGTCCAATAGCTGCACACGGTATAAGACACCTTACAGGTGATGGTCAGAGGGTGACCTAAAAGCACACTCAAAGAGTCTGGCTGTGTCACAAAGAAGAAATGCTGGATATAACAAATCTACAGAGACTCACATCCAGCAGCTAAGAACACTAGCAGAGCTACAGACAACATATTGATTGGTGTCTGTTGTGTTGTGAACTCTGCTTCACAATCTGATGTGAAGTTCTTATAACCCAATAACAGAGAAAGCCTATGAGTTTGCATATGGTTATACATATCATAGCTGGTCTAACTGGAAGCAGTCAGTGAGTTATGTCTATTATTGACCTACTTAGACCTACATACGTAAAAAAAGAAAAAAAATCACAATTCACTTAGTGCAACAGCAGTGAAACAACTGATTGTTTCATCACATTTAATATATCTGAAAACAATATAGTATTGAGGATTTTATATTAGGATCAATGGATCAATACATTAAAATACTTTTTTTTGTTTTTTAGATAATCAGGTCATTAAAAATAATATACATTTTACATGTTTTGCTATTATTTAAAAAAATCTTAAAACCTCGTAACTACTTACCAATGCTTTGCTTTGCTGGGGTAAAACAGTGGTAGATACCCAAAAGTACTTTCAACAGACTTCTTTTTTATTATCACCAGAGTTTTTATAAAATAAATAAATAAAATGAAGTAATAAATATAAATAAAAAATAACATGAACGTCACAGTGATTATGAGTGGTTTTTAAACAGTTATCATTTCTGCACATTCTAAATCCACATGTTCGTTGTGAACATCAAAAACTGTTTACAACCAAATATCACTGAGTACTGGTTATGATTTTATCACCAACATTATTCTGATTGTACTGTTTTTAGCATATTATGAACAAATAAATTCAAAATGTGACAAACTGATGTAGTAAATACTAACTTTAGAATTCTTCAGATTCTGCTATAATTAAAACATGCAGATGGATATTTGATTACTGAAATGAAAGATGGCTCTGTTTTACTTAATTCAAACTAAATATTTACTGGCACAATACATTTGTAATGGAAAATATGAAATATAATAAATTAACATGTCAGATATAGTAAAACATCGTTAAAATTGACATTCTTTTATATATTATAATTATTTTAAAAGTAAAATTAAATCTAACAGTTGATAAATGTCTGTCATGTAGAGAGGATGACTCTAAGATTTTGCACAAACAGCTTCAGTCAGACATTCTTTAGACTGTTTATCTGAATGTCTGTTGTTTCTCTGGATATGGGAAAACTGCCTTCACCTGACTGAGAGTAGTGAGTGGTGTGACCACTACTGCTAATTTAAACACCTCACTTGAGTCTTTTCTAACAGGATATCTGACCCAGATCATCCAGTAAATGCTGAATTTTAATACAGAGATGTACACATCAGTCTGTGGGATTCTCTGGCTTTTCAAACCACTGGTAAAGTTTCTGTCAGAGTTATAGGTACCTGTCAAACAAGAAAACTGCCTCTTACTGTTACCTAGTTTGGGAGTTTTGCAGTGACTTCTCCTACCAGCAAAAATAAAGCTAGCATAGACCTGGTCAGTGTTTATTTCTTACAATATAAAAAAAATTGATTCCTGCACACATTTTGTTCATTCATTCATTGTTCAATATTTTTTTTTAAATTGTACTTACAGAATAAAAACTACCATCTATAGCAGAATCAGTATAGTCTTTAACTCAAACAATACCGTTCCATTCACTGTATCTTTTATTGAAATATACAATAGAATATTTACAGCTGATCAAAAGTTTAAGACCACACCTCTAAAAAAAAACAAAAAACAGTAAACCTCCCCACCAAAAAAGTTCTAAACAAGAACTCAGTAATGAGTAGCTCTTAGGTCTTAAACTTTTGATCAGCTGTTTCAGTTTAAATGCTGTTTTCAATAAATTGCATGCTCAAAAAATGTTTTGTCTCACTCAGATTTCTTCTTGTCCCATGTTGAAGCTCGACTTGGAACCTTGTTAAGATTCAATCAAAAAAAAAAACCAAACATTTTTTGCCATTTTTCAAGTGGTCTTAAACTTTTAATTGGGACTGTATATTGTCAAGTAAACAACTGTAAAATATATGAGACAGAGGAAAAAGAACGCACAAACAAAAAATGGGAGAGGGCATCAGTTATGGAAAAGAACTGGTCATGGATAAAAATGACACACAAAAGTGCTTGGGAAATAAATAATAATAATAAAAAAACCAATAGAGAATAAATAAGACCAAAAATAGTACTGATTTACAGTAATAAAGAAATCAGTACAAGGCTTAAAAAAAGACAAAGGACAAAAGTTACATCTGCTTTCTTCTGTAAGAGAAAAAACAAAACACATCTGAATATATGAATATTTTAAGTCCAATATTCCAGTTTAATAACTTATTTGTCTAATTTTCATTTTCTCATATTTTTACAACTCAAAGTAAGGACATCATGTAGTTCTGCTGTGGTATGGATGGAAAATGAACTTCAACTAAAAAAACACCTGAATTGAGAAAGTTAGTAACTGTTCAAAGAGTCTTTCTGATGAGTGTAGTGCAGGGCAAGGCAACCTTTCTATCTTTTAGTGCCATCTAAAATTTCCTCAGCATATGTGCCATATGATTGCATTAGCAATAAATTTAATAACACTCAATATTAACAGTTACACACTATATAGACCAACTTTATACAATTATAATTGTTCGCAGATGTTGGCAGCTATCAGCGAATAGTTATCAGCTATTTTGAAACAAAAAAAGACACTTTTTATCCATAACAAGAAACACAAATGAACTGTACAACAGAAAATACAAATGCTATTTATGGTCTCCTCACAACGATGATAGGAAAAATAAACTAGCCCAATATGGCATGTCTGTTAATACAGGGATACACATGTTACAGTTTTTTCTGATTGCTTAAGCACATTTTTTGTAACTATTGGCTAATTTTGCAAAACTCTACACACAAATAAAAAAACCTGTCACCCAATTATCAAAACATTTTAATTCTCTTGCAAAAGCAAACACAGCTAGATTAACCCCTCACACCTTCGTAAAAATGGTGTTTCCGTATCAAACAGTACACACAAGCCATCATCTACTAAGCACACAATGCGCCAACTGCACACTGATGGTGTGAATACAAAACACATCTGGCTTTTGCTTTCTCTGTGCACAAGGTAGGCTATGTCAGTTTGAGCTCATACTTCTGTCATAGATCCATAAGCATAGAGGGATCCAAACTTCAAGTACTGGTGTTTATTCAAACACATCAAAACAAACACAAGTGTTTATTTCCAAGTACAGGATTATTTGCAATTGCCATAATGACTATATGGGTTACTTGGTCTGCAGTGAACATGCTTCCTCTGCCCCAGCATCTGGTCATCTAGCAATTCTGTAAAGTAACAATTTCAGTATTTTTACATCAATGGCATTGTTGTGCTTCTCATTGGCATATGGCAGTGCTACAAATCTTAGTGCAAAGTGACTGTGCTAACCGACTCTCATTTCAAAATGTCCTAACAGTTTTTTCTGAATGCCTAAGCACATTTTTTGTAACTATTGGCTAATTTTGCAAAACTCTTCACACAAATAAGAAAACCTGTCACCCAATAATCAAAACATCGTAGTTCTCTTGCAAAAGCAAACACAGCTAGATTAACTCTTCACACCTTCGTAAAAATGGTGTTTCCGTATCAAACAGTACACACAAGCCATCATCTACTAAGCACACAATGCGCCAACTGCACACTGATGGTATGAATACAAAACACATCTGGCTTTTGCTTTCTCTGCGCACAAGGTAGGCTATGTCAGTTTGAGCTCATACTTCTGTCATAGATCCATAAGCATAGAGGGATCCAAACTTCAAGTACTGGTGTTTATTCAAACACATCAAAACAAACACAAGTGTTCATTTCCAAGTATAGGATTATTTGCAATCGCCATAATGACTATATGGGTTACTTGGTCTGCAGTGAACATGCTTCCTTTGCCCCCAGCATCTGGTCATCTAGCAATTCTGTAAAGTAACAATTTCAGTATTTTTACATCAATGGTATTGGTGTGTTTCTCATTGGCATATGGCAGTGCTACAAATCTTTGTGCGAAGTGACTGTACTAACCGATTCTCATTTCAAGATGTCCTTATGGTACTTGCTACAGTGTAGCGGCTCGAGTTAGGCTGGACCCGTTGGCCAGCTACCCTCAGGGTCATTCCACGGTTGATTACATGGTTGATTACATGGTCCACTATTGTCATCAGCAATTCTATTTCTTACTCTTCCTACCCTTCCTCTCCCCCCTCCTCATCTTCCTCTCCCCCCTCCTCGTCTTCCTCTTGCTCCTCCTTGTCCTTGTCGTCCTCTTCATCCTACTTCTTCACCTCCACGTCCTCTTCCTCGGCCTCCTCTACTTCTCACTCTTTCTGCTCCCTCCATTGTACTCCGCACACACAGCTTACCTGTATTATAGTGCTTAGGCTGATTGCAAAGTGAACTAATTATCTAAAAAAGTTTTCACATGTGAAAGTGTGCCAGACAGTTGGCAAATTAGTGTTAATGATAGCCATACATGTGTATACTTTTGCTAGGAGTGTGTTGGAAATTTGGTAATTGAGTGTTGTGCAGTGAATTGTGCCTACCGTTTTGCAAAGTGTGTGTTACAAAATTGCAAACTGAGTGCAAAGCAGTTTATGTGCTTTTAGTTTTGCAAACTCAGTGAGTGGTTTTGCTATAAGTCTGAATAGTTTTAGAGATTGTGCTACAGGAATCACAGTTAGGGTTTAAGCATTCAGAAAAAACTGTATGATGCTTGCTACAGTGTAGCGGCTCGAGTTAGGCTGGACCCGTTGGCCAGCTACCCTCAGGGTCACTCCACGGTTGATTACATGGTCCACTATTGTAGCTCTGATGTCATCAGTAATTCTATTTCTTACTCTTCTTACCCTTCCTATCCCCCCTCCTCATCCTCCTCTCCCCCCTCCTCGTCCTCCTCTCCCCCCTCCTCGTCCTCCTGTTGCTCCTCCTTATCCGTGTCGTCCTCTTCATCCTACTTCTTCACCTCCACGTCCTCTTCCTCGGCCTCCTCTACTTCTCACTCTTCCTGCTCCCTCCATTGTACTCCGCACACACAGCTTACCTGTATTATAGTGCTTGGGCTGATTGCAAAGTGAACTAATTATCTAAAAAAGTTTTCACATGTGAAAGTGTGCCAGACAGTTGGCAAATTAGTGTTAATGATAGCCATACATGTGTATACTTTTGCTAGGAGTGTGTTGGAAATTTGGTAATTGAGTGTTGTGCAGTGAATTGTGCCTACAGTTTTGCAAAGTGTGTGTTACAAAATTGCAAACTGAGTGCAAAGCAGTTTTTGTGCTTTTAGTTTTGCAAACTCAGTGAGTGGTTTTGCTATAAGTCTGAATAGTTTTAGAAATTGTGCTACAGGAATCACAGTTAGGGTTTAAGCATTCGGAAAAAACTGTAATGTGATCTCTGGTCTCCCACTCAGAGACACAGGTCTCTAAGTAGAGCCAAATACTGTCAATAAGGCCTCTGCAATGTTCTGAAGACAGTTAAACCTGTCAGGTAGTGATGTCCAGCATGTGAAAATGCAAGCTCCATGAACACGCACGGCTATAGATTCCAGCTGCGTTCGTAGTTCTGCAAACTTTGACCCCCACTGAGTCGGGCTTTTCAGTTCAATCAGCTGCATTTCGATTTCACATTAACTGGCATTAACTCAGCCAGTTAATGCGAGACAAATCCAGCTGCACATTAAAGCTTTCTGGTTTGATCAGAAAATAAAACATTGGTCCATACACCTGAAAGTCCTGAAAACACATTGTGAATTCTGTCTTGAGTCTACGGATGTATCCATGTATTTCCGTGTTGCTGATGCTGCACTAAGTGAACAGCTCCTGAAGCATTTGAAGTGTTGGAATGTGGAAATTTCAACATCGCTTGAAAAAGCTGCCAGCTAGCAACGTCCCTCTCACCGGTAGGCTAAGTTATTTTTAGCCAATTACAAGTTGAATCTGGTACTTGGGGTTGTTAGTTAAGATACCATCATTAAGAAGAGGCACAACTAATGTGTCTATGCGAGCTGATTTGCGATGTGCACCGCTGGCCTGGCCATTTATTTTTTAAATTCACCTTCTCAGATAAATTCACTGCGTGTCATGCCCAGGGCTGGACTGGGACAAAAAAATCGGCCCGGGCATTTTGACTAGAGAACAGCCCACCAAGTATTATAGGAAAAGCCATAAAGCCTTTGAATGAAAACAAACACTGTTGTGACAGGGATGTACAGTCTTGTTGGTATAATGTATGATTTCTATACATTTTACATCAGGTAAAAACTTTGATTGTAAGATTCAGATAATTATTTATTAAAAGCTAGACATTTTAAATGAGAATAAGAAAGAAAAGCATTTCTTTGTGCCCCACCTTTCCCTGTTAATGCCCTACCTGGCCCCCTGGCAAAACTTTGCTAGATCCGCCCCTGCACAGTTACCAGCTGTCAGCTACCTAAAAAAGGATCCTGGTGTTATTTGTCTCTCAGAAACAGTTCATAACTTCCCTTCAACTCATTCATGTCACCTAAAAGGTAAACCTGTTTCTCCATCACCTGTTCAGCTCTGATGATTCAGTAAGGACATCTCCTGGTTTCATCTTCATGTTTCCCTCTCACCACATATCCAAACCAATATCATGACCAGCAGGTTTACAGCTGTGGCTCCAGCAAACATCAGCTGATACTAGAAATTAATATTAGATAAATTCTAACAACAGCTGATCAAGCTTAAACGTGCTGCTGTTGTTTAGTGCGACATCCGCTGGTTTCTTCTTTCTGGTGCAAAGTGGGCGATAAACAAACAACAGAGAAAAGCCGATCAGCTGATCATTGATCAGGTTCATGATTGAAGTAGCAACAGGACAGGGAGGGGAGATAATGAGAGAAGAAGAGGCAGCTGTGCAGCAAAGACACAGAATAACTCCAGCTTTGTTTCTTTTTCCATCCTAGCTAAAGTACGGGACAAACTGCATTTATTTTCACCTCAATACAAAATGCGTAATATTTTCTCTGAATACGAGACGATTTATTTTTTAGGGGACGGTTGGCAACTCTAATAATTAACCTTATGAACAAAATTAAGTTCAACATCAGCAACATCATAGCACGCACCCAGCTGTATAGAAACTCCGCCATGCTAGCTAGCACGCAGTACGAAAAAGTCAGCACAACGAAAATAAACTCCACCTAAACTTGGTTTATATCTGACCCAAATAGACTGCAGGTCATAACTCCTTACCTGAAGTTCAGTTCACCTGACACTCGGACCGGCGGCCGCCTCAGGTCTCTCCTCCTCTTGCCTCCCCTTCCTCTCATCCACCTGCTGGCCTCCACCACTTGCTAATGTTACTGAATCTGTGGAAGCTCCGCGATAGCCACCACACGAAGTAACGAATAACGACCCTATCTAAATCCCAGTAGCGATTAACGCGTTCCTGATTTTGGCATAATAACTAGTTACCATGGTCGTTACCACAATAATAACGTAGTTACTTAGTCCCTACACTGGTTATTATACTAACTTTAGACAATAACAGTGACAACACATCAAACTGTCTCTGCAAACACATTAACACAAATATACAGGAGCCATGGTTTACTTTTGTTACAAGAGGGTGCTTTAAGTTTAGAAAACAACAAAGCCTACTCCAGCATGCGGTGAGCTAAGCTCTTAGCTCCTACTCTCTCAATCGTAACATGTTTCAATGAGCAATACAAACAAATACAGATCTCAGCAAAACAAACTGCTGGTTGGGTTTTACCCTTACTTGGTATGTAAATTATGTGGACCACATGTGTGGCCTTATTACTTACTACCCTGGAAAAAAACAAACAAATGATGAGATGGACGACAGGTAGTGTGTTTCCCTCTCTCGCTTTTGCCAGATCTGAAGATGAGCAGTAGCATCACACTAAACCAGTGGTTCCCAAACTTTTTTTGCTGCGCCCCCCTTTGTTTTACAAGAAAAATGTTGCGCCCCCGCGTGCACGCGCGCACGCACGTACACATCCTCCAACCACACACACCCATATTTTGCTCCATTGCGGTTTATTTCACACCTCAAACATTTAGTAAACAATTAAGCAAATACAAGTAATCTGCAATAAATTACAGCTAGTAAGAAAATAAACTACTAACTCTTTTATGCTATGTCCACACCTACACGGGTATTTTTGAAAACGTAGCTGTTTCGTCCACACGGAAACGGCGTTTCGAATCACCGAAAACGGAGATTTTTTTAAAACTCCTTTTTTGCGTTTACGTGTGGACGAGGGATACAGAGTTCATCACGCAAGGTCAAAGGTATGTGCCTTTTTTCACGTCACGCTGTGCGCCACGTTATTGTTTACATGAGATGAATTGCAGAATGGAAGATAGAGACAAAATACTGTTAATCTGACTATCCTCAGGTTTTACACACAGTTACTGTCCCTCCATTTAGAAAGGCAGATGCGTCATGGTGTGATTATTACTGTAGTTGTTTTTTTTTTTTCATGTGTAATAATATTCAACATTGCTATCAATACATTTTTCAAAAAATGCCTCTCTGTGCAAAATAGGTTTAAAAACATATACAGCTGTGGGATACTGTTTGTCCTGATTTGAACCGGGGGAACAAATCGTGGCAGGATCAGCCTGATATTATTTGTATCCCACTGTAACTTTACTGTATAAAGAGCTAATATCTGCAAAATGTCAGGAGCTAATCATTACAAGAAGTGTTTGTGAACTAAAAATCACGAATGTGGGATACTGTTTGTCCGTGATTTAAACAGCCCAGCGCTGCTCCCGACGAAGGGAAAACCAATTATGCAGGGAGACCTACCTCGGCACTTGTGCAGGTGAAGCCAAAGGGCAGATATGCTTCACCATATTTTCTAGTCTTTGGCTTAGAATGAAGTTGGTTTGGAAACATATTCAGCTATGCTTCATCTCCTGCTTTGCGTTTCTGTAGGCGCCCCGTGCTAGCAGTGTCCAAGCGTTTTGTTTCCCCCCCCCCCCCCCTTTTCATTCCGCGCCCCCCCTGCCATGGCTCTTTGGGAAGGTCTGCACTAAACCATCTCAATAGGGCGGAAGTGCCCCCTTGTGGCGCAACTAGGGATCACATCACATGTTGGGTCTCCAACAAAAATCACAAAATTAAGGCCCTTCCTTAACAAAACTACACCTAAAAACTTATACAATATACAAAAAATTAAATCACATAATGACCACATATTATAGTGTGTCACACATGCGCATCAACAAAATAATATATATAAAAATGAAAATTATGCTTTTAAGATTTCTGAAAACTAAAGTATGTCAACACATATTATTTTATTATTTATTTTGCAATTACAGAGGGAAAAGATTTAAATTCAAGGATCAGCCCCTGTTATGAAATGTGTTGGTGGCTGAGTCGCATGTTCAGTTTGTATTCATGAAAGTCTCCTGTGCACTCTTCCGAGTCCTTACTGTTATATACATTATCAAAGTCATTCGACTCATGAGAAAGAGAGGGAAGAGCTTAAATCACAGCTTTAAGTACTTCTTTGTATGTTATGTATGTTATTTTATGTTCACTGAGTGTTTATGATACATGATGAATCAAACCACTGATGTAAAATCTACCTGCGTAGTTTTGATCTGTGTCTGATTTTATGAGGGTGTTCTACCAACCAAGGAATTTACTGTGAGGCAGAATTAGAAATAGCAATAAAAAGGCTGAATTGACTGTATTGATTCTTACTTTTGATTTGTATGTATTGATTTGTATGTATTGTATTGATTATTGACTGGTGACAGGTGATGGTGGTTATGTTTGGGAAATGATCTTGGCTTTCGTTAACATTCACATTTTTATTGGACTGCTGAAAAATGACATATTTTAAAATGCAATGTCAATGGGAGAGATATGTAAAGTTCACAGTTTGAACGACAGACATCACAGAAAAATCGAATCTATTGACAGCCTCTCACTGGACTTTGAACACTGTGTGCTTTGCACAGTAATACACTGCAGAGTCCTCTGGCCTTAAGTGTCATAGATGATGACCTCTATACTGCATATCCTCCCACACTACTGGAATAGTCAGACCCTCAGAACCTACAGAAATGCTAACTCATTAGTAGAATCACTTTTCTTTATATCAGTTTAAATGTCCAAGAAAATGCATGTCCTTACCAACTAAGAAAAAACAAAACAGAATCTGTAAAATAACTAAATAAAGAGATTTGATCATTGTCAAAGTAATATGTTTTTGTCTAGTCAGCAGTGTGTCTATTAGACTGAGTCATGGCCCTTACTGTTCAACATATATAAATCAAGTATGAGTTTTGCATTGACTCCTCCTCCTCAACAACAAACACTGTTTCACAAAGTGAAAATCTGAAAAAAACAATAGAGAGGTCCAAACTCAAACTCCAAAGTATTCAAAAAAAGTAGCACAAGGTTTGTGTGTATTATATGTATGGACCCAGTCACTGTCATTCTTTATTTCTACTGCAGCATTTGCAAGTGCGTATCTATTTCAAACTGCGCAACAACCGCACCCAGAAAACTGTAGGTTTGATGACTACTGTGTAACAGTGAGAGACTTCACAGGTTTGACAGAAAAAGGAAGGTTGCTTTTATTAGTAAAGAATATGAAACAAATTAATTAAGACTTTAACAAATTTAACTGAGTCACTCTTGAAAACATGTGAGCATACCTCCTATGAGGGGAGTGGAATTAAGGAAGAACAATAGCGCTTAACAATCCAGCAAAGAGTGGAATGGAGCGCTGGCACACACACACACACACACACACACACACACACACACACACACACACACACACACACACACACACTGTGCCCCCAATTGCTGTAAGGATTTGTGAAAGAAAGTATAAAGCATCATTAAGATTAGCATTCACCCCTCTGAAAAGGGTGAAGGGGAAAAATATCATTGGATGTGACCAAACTAAACCCTTTATGTGCAACTCATGATTAAGATTTTTTTCCTATTCAAGCACTGAGGGGTTCTTTTTCAACTCTACTGATGTTTCTTTTCTGTGAGTCTCTGGAAAAGTAATGTTGAAAGTTGAAAGCAGTGTTTGACTTTCATGGGTTTTTGTACAGCGTTACTTCCTTTTGTGTCACTGTGACTCTCGAGCACAATAATAAACGGCAGAATCCTCAGTCGTCAAGCTGTTCATCTGCAGATACAGCTGCTTTCTGCTGTTGTCTCTGGAGATGGTGAACCGGCCTCTGACTGACTCAGAGTAGTAGATGTAGCTACTGTCACCACTGATAATAGCAACCCATTCCAGTCCTTTTCCAGCAGCCTGTCTGATCCAAGCTTTCCAGTAATTGCCACTAAACCCTGAGTATGTGCAGGTCAGTCTGTGGGAGTCTCCAGGCCTTTTAACCACTGATTCAGACTCAGTCAGTGTTTGACCTTCAGTGCCTACAAACAAACAGCTCATTAGATACAATGATGCAGACATTTTATGTGTTTCATTAGTAAAATTATATCTATAATCCTTACCAGCCCAGTTCAATAAAAGAATGAGAAAAGTGAACCAAATATGAGGTCTGATCATGATGAAAACCAATTTTTCTCTGCTCAGTCTACAGTGGGTACATCAGTGATTTACTCTCTTTTTTAAACTCTCTAACATTTATAGATAACCTAGAACAGTTTTGCATCAGCTCCTCCCTCAAAAACATAACCACACTGTAGCTTGTATTTCTGATCATTTTATTACATTATTATTCGATATGTATTTACTTATTAAGCAGATGTTTTCAAGTAAGACTTTCCTTTATAATTCCACAATCTATTTTTTTTTTAATCTTTGATCACAAAATCATACTTGATACTCCTTTCAAAAAGCATTTGTTTTTGGGAGCCAGGAAATCAGGAATTCAAAACTACAATATACATGTGTGTCTGTTTGTTTAATGTTTTCTAAATGCTGATCTATTGGCACCTTTAGGTTTTGGCATCGGAATTTCTGTGTTTATGATTTTACTGTAAAGTATGAACAAAGTAAATAAAAATGAGTTCTGTTTAACAGTAAGTATAAATCTTTCTATTAGTCTGTTTCCAAACATCTGTCAAAGACACGGAGCTGCAGGAGATTTATGCAAATAGCTTTTTTTCAAGTTTTTTTTTTCAAGAGGATCATTTCTGTCATATGTAAACATCTTATATAAATATTCTGTTACATATCTATAAAAGGATATTTAAGTTTTCACCAGTGCAACTTAACATCTGTTTCATTTATCAGCTTAATATTACAAAACAAAAAGTAGATTTTACTCCAGCAGGCAAACTCCTCTTTTATTCTTGTTTTAAAACATTGGGCATAATTTAAACATATAATGAGTGATTTCAGTTTTGTTCTGTGACATTTTATTGAGGATCAGCTTTAAGATTCATCTTAGGAAAGATGTTCTCGTCTTGGAGCGCCTCCTCTGGTGATCTGAAGAAACAGCTGTTTGGCCAATAAAGGGTATTTGTTCAGGTCTCCTAATGGTTTATGATACTCTGACTCTCTGGTACAATAATTCACCGCATTGTCTTTAAACTGCATATTCTGTCCATGCTTTCAGTGTTTCAGTGAGACTCACAGAATATGTTGATGTTAAAGGCCATTGGGTCAAAGCTTCTCTCTCTTGCAGCCAACAGTACATGTATACTAAGTCTTTGTATTTTTTTGGCAGGAAGTTAATTTTGCATGTGGAGGGATGTATAAAAAAAGAAGAATGTAATATATTCATAATACATTTTTAACAGAAATATACAAGGGAAATTTAAACATTTAAATTAAAAATAAGACAACAGAATACTTGATGTTCAAAGTTGTTGAGGAAGTTGTTTCATTGTTTCTTTAAATGTGCTGTTGATCCTGTGAATGACAGAAAGAAAATTCTGAATTGGCTTGATGTGAGTTCTTGTACATTGTTTCTTCCTCTTCCCAGAGCTATAGCTATGTTTTAACTAATTTAACTAATTTAACTAACTGCTAATCCAAGCAATCCACTCCAGTCCTTTTCCAGCAGTGAAGGTCTAATGTTTGGAAATGAAATACTTTGTGCTTACCAACCCAGTAAACTGACAGCATAAGAAAAATAGTCATCAACTCAGATGGTTCATTGCATGAGCCATTTGTCTCTTCTCTTAAATATACATTTTTTAACTTTTAGAACTGTTAGTGGTGTCTTGCACAGTAATACACAGCAGTGTCTTCTGCATGTTCTGGCTATTTAGAGCAGGGGTCTCCTACTTGCCCGTATATTTACATGAAAAAATATAATTGGTCCCTTGATGTTACTTTTTTTTGTTAGGGAGGATTCATTTGTTGTTGAGTACTATGTTAGAATAAGTTCTTTAAAAAGCAAAAAAAAATTTAATATGAAGGCAATATGAGCAGAGAGTACAAACATGTTGAGGGATTGGCTGTATTAGTTCAGTGAGAGAGTTATTTGTAAAGAAAATAACTTTCACAAGCAGTCAAAAACTAATGTGTACACTTATGTCTGCATTTTTATTTTATTAAATACAAACAAAATCATAGTAGAAGTGCTGCCACGTGTCTTGAGTGAGAAAAAAAAATGCCTTCACATTTGCAGTTTGTACGGTGGCCCTGAGAGGCCAAACGGACTGCAACTTAAGAAAATACCAGCAATAAGAAAAACGTTGCAAAAGCACACAAAACACAACGGAAATAGGAAAAAAACAAAAACAAAATAGGAAAGATGACAACGGAAATAGGAAAAAACAGATTTCCAAAAGCACAAGGGAAGTGTTTCTGGGGAGACAATAACCCGACAGACCAGTTGCATGAACCAAAATATGCTAATAATAGCGCCGGGAGACATTTAAAAGAAGTGGAGGATCTATCAGTTTTGTGAGGAAAGAAAAGATGCGAGGTAAGTGTGTTAACCTAACTATTAGCCTAAAACTCCGTCATCAGTATTATATGAATCATGATAAAACACACCTACCATTTGTTATTGTCTCCCCAGAAACACCTTGTGTTTTTTCTTATTTTTGTTTTCGTTTTTCCTATTTCCGTTGTCATCTTTCTATTTCCGTTGTGTTTTGTGTGCTTCTGCAGCGTTTTTTCTCATTGCTGGTGTTTTCTTAAGTTGCAGTCCGTCTGGCCTCTCAGGGCCATCGCAGTTTTGTCTTGTTACACAATATTTAAAATAAAATTTAAAAAACACGACATTTTCAGAAATATTTCAGGGTATTTTCTTGTTTGTTTGTTTGTTTGCTTTTTTGTATTACTTGAACACTAAAGTGGCCCCTCAATGAGATGACAGTCCCAGCAGTGGCCCACAGCTCATTTAAGTTTGAGACCCGTGGTTTAGAGTAACTAAGTAACTAAAACTGTGTTCTTTAGGGAATTTTCATAGAATGTGCTGTATCCATGATGTGCACTTCCAGTCCACTTCAGATCTTTACCCACAGGCTTGCTGATCCAATGAACTGTCCAGTTGCTCACAAAATAGGAGACTTTATGAGGGGATGGTCAGTGTCAACTGCTGACGATCCACATCTGTGGACAAAAAATGCTGAATACTCTATGACTGTTTTAACCGTCATAGAGTATGGTTCTGCAGCTGAAAGTGAACCGATGGGAGCTTCCTCTGTTGAAATGAACAGCACTTTCAAGCCAGCACAGCACTAACATCACTGTGAGTGGGTGAGGAAATTTGCTTTGGAAACAGATTGGCAATGACAAATTATAAAAGGGATATGAATTCTCATGTCACTAATAATTACAAAATGGCAGTTGTGTACAATACACATAAATATATAATTCACAAGCTCAGAGATTCTTTGACCCCTTTTATTTGATTTATAAAGCATAGAGCAAAGCAAATGAAACCATTTATACTTACCCACCAAGGAACAAAATATTTCAGGTTAACTTCCTGTTGAAAGAGTTTAGGAGTTTCATTGTTTCTCTCGGTGTGTTGATTTTTAATAATTTATACAGGTGAACTGCAGAAAAAAAATATTATTACTTTTTATGTGCAGAGTTTTTGTACTTCATTCCTTCCTCTTCTGTCACTGTGGCTCTTGAGCACAGTAATAAACAGCTGAATCCTCAATCATCAAACTGTTCATCTGCAGATACAGCTGCTTTCTGCTGTTGTCTCTGGAGATGGTAAACCGGCCCTGGAATGACTGAGAGTAAGAGATCAGTCTACCATCATAGTAGATCCAAGCAACCCACTCCACTCCTTTTCCAGCAGCCTGTCTGATCCAAGTAGTAGCATAATTACTGTTAATCCCTAAGTATGTACAGGTCAGTCTGTGGGATTCTCCAGGCCTTTTAATCACTGGCTCAGACCAGAGTTTGACCTTTAGTACCCACAGAAAAAATGCATAATTAGCTGTATTTCAAATATGTAATTTGTGTTATAATCAGCGTTTGCAAAATCAATGTTCTATTCTTACCAGCCCACTAAACTGAGAATATAAAAAAAAAAATCATAAACCCACCATAGTTCATTGTAAAAGTCATGTCTCTACCCAGCGGTGGCACAGTGATTTGATTAGTAAACCAATCATGTAGTTCCTGTGTTATATTTGGCAACACATATGTAAATATCAGAATTTATGTAAACTCCTCTGCAAAAAGAACCACACTTCATCTCATACAAACTTCTGCACAACACATATTAAATTATTCAAGTAAATCTTATAAATGCACAAACTGTTTTATGATTTATTACTTAATAAATAATAATTTGTTCTCAAAATATAGTCACCAATTCTAAAACATGTAATTAGAACCATATGAAATGGTCATTTTATTTTGTTTAACTTCATTGCTGAATGATGTTGCAGAGAAACAGAAAAAAAACAAGCTCCTTTGAGCGCATGTAATGCTAATTTGTGGGCATGAAACACTTGACCGATAACCGTGATCCTTCCCAGACCCTTGCAGTTGGTTGACAATAAAATCTATCCCGGCGTCCAGGTCGTACTTACGTCTGTAAAGCAGCTGGGCTCTCAATAATAATAATTGCTATATAACTTTTGCACTGTCCACTTCCTGCTGTGACAAAACAAATTTCCCACGTGTGGGACTAATAAAGGTTATCTTATCTTATCTTATCTTATCTTATCTTATCTTATCTTATCTTATCTTATCTTATCTTATCTTAATATCCTGTTTAATGCTGGGCGCAGTGTTGAGCTTTTGTTACCTAGTGGCTACACAAGCCAGCAAGTACCAACGACCTTATTTGGTGTGTGATCGTAACAGGTAAATGAACATTTTTTTTAAATCATTTGAATATATATGAGTGCTTGTGTATAAATACACAAACAATACACATATGCTTTTAATTGTGTAATTTAAGTGATCTAGTAGCTCTGCTTTGGAAGTTCAGTTAACGCTAAAAATGTGTTTTGGAGTTTGTACATGCTTTGTCTCAAGGGGCCACCGCATATATTTATATATAAACATATATAAATAAATCCACTTTTTTTTACATTAGTAATTCCTTTTATGCATAAGTTTATATTATTGTTAATAATAAATTAATTAAAGCAACAAAACAACCTGAAGAGCCGGTTCGGAGCCGAAACTCTTTCTAGTGAGCTGAGCCGAAAGAACAGGTTCTCTAAAAAGAGCCGGAAATCCCATCAATAATCAGCTGATCATTAATCAGTTTCATGATTGAAGTAGCAGCAGGAGAGGGAGGGAGAGAGAAGAGGCAGTCGCTCCATATATCGGTTGTTAAGCTTGATGCTGGAATGCTTTACAAACATTCAGAGATGAACTTACACACTTGCTTTACTTCTCTCTGGGATCACTTTATCGGAGATGTAATGTCAGTTTGGTAGCGAGGCTCCAAATACTCAACCAGACCGCCGAAAGGTCTCGCAGGCCACAGCCGCTCTATCACGTGATGCACACTGCTCCGACGTGCTACGGTTATGACCCGAGTTATGCCATGTCGCAAGTTTTGTGAGGTGCTTTTTTGATGTTTAATGGATCGGATTACATTTTTTATTTCTCTCCGATATCCGATCCAGTAATTTAGGTCTGACCGATACCGATACGTAATATCGGATCGGTCAATCTCTAGTATTTACTATTAAGATATACTGTTTTATCAAACAGTCTGAGCTTGTTAATATAAAAGTAAATATTTCACAATAATTCTAACAATGTTTTGAGATTTTAAAGTTACAAGTATGGTATGTTTTGGGTGATTAATATATAGTTGTATAATGTAAATTCAAATGAAAAAAGCAGGAAAGATTGTCATTCATACAGAATGATTATGTAAATTATAAGGTGATTAATTGTAAATAATGTTACAGATTTTTCCTGTTGTTTTCAAAGACAATGTGCCTTATTACTTTAACTTAATGTAGTTTCAACATATTAGCAGTGTAAAAATAAAAGCAATTTACCGTTTGTCAATTTACAGAAATTTAACATACATATTACAATCATTTACTCTTTTTGATTTAATGGTATTTTACCGTTGCCATTTCGCAGTTATTTACTGTGATTTTTACGTACATTTCTTACAGTGTACAGTTACAGAGGCTGGCTGTGTAAACCGATCAAACTTTTCCACACCTGTGGAGGAAAAGAAGTTTAAGTTTATCGTAGTATGCTGTGGTCATTACATCAGAGTCCCTGCCTTAGTGAGGCTCACAGCATCCAGCAGCCAATGCCTCCAGCCAAACTTCCTTCTGAAGGGGATCTGAAGGAATAAATTGCTGTATCATTAGACTGTAAAAACATTTTTTCAGAATAATAAAAAATACGAATATTAAAGCATAATAATGAAAAAGTTCTGACAGATTATGAAAGGATAGGGTCTTTGCTTTGTGTCTCTTGAGGACAATAATGAACAGTAGAAGCGTTTGATGTCAAGATGCTCATCTGCAGATACAGCTGCTTTCTTCAGTTTTCTCTGGAGATGGTAAACTGGTGCTGAACTGCTGTGAGCATAATTTGTTGCTACGACTACCTCGATCAAGAATAGTGACTCCTTAATGCCACTTCCCCACTTTTTTTTTTTTAAGTATAAACACCCTTTAATTCATCAGTGGTCTTAGAGCTCCTCCTCTGGTGGCTTCATGTTACAACTGTTCAGCCACTGAGGGGTTTTTGTTCAGCTCTACTAATGTTTTGTGCTACTTTGACTCTCTGGCACAGTAATACACAGCAGTGTCTTCAGGCTGCATATTCTGTCCATTTAGAGTCACTGTCTTGCTTGACGTGGCTAAGTCAATGCTGAACTTATTTTTCAGTGAGTCTTTATAGTGAGAGTCCCCAGTGTATTTCATCCCAATCCACTCCAGTAGTTTCCCTGCAGGCTGTCTGATCCAAGCTGTGTAGTAACCAAGAGAATAAGAGACCTGACAGGTGATGGTCAGACGCTGACCTGGCTGCACAATCACAGAGGGTGGCTGTGTCAGCTGTTCACACTTCACACCTGTGGAGAAAACATGTTTTATGTAGTAAAAGTAAGAATCACTGTGCTGTGATCATAGTGCTTCTGTTCAGTGAGACTCACAGGATCCAGCAGCCAGCAGCAGCAGCAGAGCTACAGAGAACATGTTGGTACTAAAGATGCTCTGATGGGAGTTTCTCATCTTCTTCTGTGACTGACAGCATGATATCAGACTTTATATCAGCCTGTGAGGAAGTTTGATTTGCATACAGATGGATGCTGACAGATTATAAGAGAAAACAGATCACACTGTAGCATTAAGTATAAGTAGTAAGAACAAGTTTAGTACAATTAAAAGGAAATATTAATTAAAAACAAATATAGTTTTGGATTTTTTTTTAAACAAAAAATCCTTAAACTCTCAATTCAGACACGGCAGATAACAATATTTACATTTAAAAGTCCACCAAAAACTTTACAACACAAATGCTTCACAAAATCCACAAATGTTGTTTTTCCGAGTGTGAGGATTGAGTTAAATGTATTTTCTGTAATTTGAGCAGCAATCTAGCAGTGTTTGCCTTTGAGTCTGATCAGTTTTTGTACAGAGTTTCTTCCTCTTGTGTCACTGTGACTCTCGAGCACAATAATAAACAGCAGAATCCTCACTCGTCAAGCTGTTCATCTGCAGATACACCTGCCTTCTGCTGTTGTCTCTGGAGATTGTAAACTAGCCTCTGAATGACTGAGAGTAGTAGGTGCTACTGCCAGTATTGATCAAAGCAACCCATTCCAGTCCTTTTCCAGCAGCTTGTCTGATCCAAGCGTTCCAGTAATCCCTACTGAACCCTGAGTACGTACAGGTCAGTCTGTGGGAGTCTCCAGGCCTTTTAATCACTGATTCAGACTCAGTCAGTGTTTGACCTTCAGTACCTACAAACAAACAGCTCATTAGATACAATGATGCAGACATTTTATTTGTCTTTTCATCAGTGAAAGTAAACCTATAATCCTTACCCGCCCAGTTCATTAAAAGAATCAGAAAAGTGAACCAAATATGAACTCTGAACATTATGAAAGCCATTTATCTCTGATCAGTCTACAGTGGGTACATCAATGATTTACTCTCCGTCTTCAACTCTCTAACACTTAAGTAAAGGTAAACTAGAACAGTTTTGCATCAGCTCCTCCCTCAAATACAGAACTTGGGTTAGAGTAAGCCACCACAGAAAGCAGCATCTGGTCCTGCGGCATCTCTGCACTGGTCCAGTCAACCCGCTGTCTGCATCGTAAACACCTTCTTTAATCTTCGATAAGCCAGGGCCGAGCTAGCTCAGATCAGCAAGAACCCTGTTATCATGGTTTCGAATAGGTATAAATCTTCTATGTCCTCAATTGACAGTCCCGCCAGGCACATTACACACCACTGCTGCATTATGTATCCGGCAGGAAACGTCCTTCCAGGACAATCGTGCTCTCCTGAACCCAGACTTCCCAGACTTAATCATAAACACAGTTTCTGTGTTTGTGATTAATGTTCATTTAAAAATAAAGTATGAACAAAGTAAATAAAAATGAATTCTGTTTAGCATACACATAAATCTTTCTAATAGTCTGTTTCCAAAGAGATTTATGCAAATAGCATTTTGGCTGAGTTTTTGAAACAAATTTCTTGAAAGAGGATGGTTTTCTACCATAGGTAAATGTTCAGTTAAATATTTATGAAAGGATAGTGAGGTTTCTGCTAGATGCCACTTAACATCTGTTTCATTTATCAAGCTTAATATTACAAAAAAAGATTTTACTCCAGTAGGCAAACTGTTGGAGTCATCTCTGGAGATGATGGACCTACCCTGGATGAACTGGGACTAACAGATATCAGCAGTGCCAGTGTGTATCAGTTCATATTGTAGCTGCTGAATCCAGAGCATGTACAGGTTCATTCTGGATGTTCTCCAGGCCATTGCCCCAGGCCAGCAATTGTGTTCAGGTAAAACAGTCTTATTCCCTATAGTTACGCAATTTTTTTTTTAAAATTCTTTTATGTTTTTCTTTTATGATAAAATCCTACTTGATACTCATTTAGAAAAGTACATTATTTTGAAGAATTTGTTTTTGGAAACCAGAAAGTCAGAAACTGAAAACTCCGACATACTTTCTTTCATGTGTGTCTGTTTGTTTGTCTAAATGCTGATCTATTCCTACTTTAGGGTTTTGCCAAGTTTTTGTAAAGCATCAGAGTTTCTGTGTTTATGATTATGGTTCATTTGACCATGAGGACGAACAAAGTACATCAAAATAAAATCTGCTTAACATACAAGTATAAATTAAACTTTCCATTTTTTGTTCTTTATATCAGTCGGTCAATTACATTTAACTGCAGGTAATTTGTGTAAATATCATTTTAATGTACTGAGTTTCTTCCTCTTGTGTCACTGTGACTCTCGAGCACAATAATAAACAGCTGAATCCTCAGTTGTCAAGCTGCTCATCTGCAGATACACCTGCTTTCTGCTGTTGTCTCTGGTGTAAACCGGCCTCTGACTGACTGAGAGTAGTGGGTGCTACTTCCAGTATCGTAGATCCAAGCAATCCAGTCCAGTCCTTTTCCAGCAGCCTGTCTGATCCAATTAGCATAAATATCACTACTGAACCCTGAGTATGTACAGGTCAGTCTGTGGGAGTCTCCAGGCCTTTTAACCACTGGTTCAGACTCTGTCAGTGTTTGACCCTCAGTATCTACAGAAGTGTTAACAACTCGTTAGTTATCACATTTCTTCATATCATTTAATTTGTTCAGCAAAATGTATGTTCTTATATGTCCTTACCAGCCAAGAAACAAAACAGAATCAGGAAAATAACTAAATGAACAGGTTTGGTCATTGTTAAAGTCAGTTGTCTTTGCCCAGTCTGCTGTGTCTATATGAGGTTGGATCCCTGACTTAGGCTTGAACGCATATAAAGTTAGTTAATACAGGAGTTTTGCATTGACTCCTCCTCCTCAGCAAAAAATATTGCTCTTTGACAAAGTAAAAAACTAAAAAATGATAATAAACATTTTGCCAATTTTTGATTATTTTTTAATATATTGTTTGCAATTTTTAAGCAAATTAGAATTTTCAAATATTAAAACTGACCACTTTTTCAAGACAATCATTTGCACATTATTTTCAGAACTTTATGTCTTATACTACTAGTAGTGCTGGCCGCTGGGCTCTTTATGTACTCTTTTTGGCACAGATTTCCTTTATTATTCTTTATTTCTATTGTACACACAAATGTGCAGTATTTGACAACACCACAGGTGTAAGTGTGCCTCCTTAGTGCCTGTGATCTCAGCACAGTGACACAAAGCAACTTTAGAAAATGTTTTATATACTCAAGTATGTTTCATTGTCTCAGTGTATTAATCACTTAAAACAGCACAAGTTTCTATAAACTTACAATATATTAGAATATATTATATATTAGAAGAAAAATATTTTGTACATTAATCTTAAAAAACAATGAAAAACAGATGAAGGTACATGGGATTCTATATTGTCGAACAATGGATTATACATTAGGGAAGCCAGGGGGAAATTTATTCAATACAAAATTCTTAACAGATACTATTATACTCCTTCAAGGCTGTATAGAATGGGGATTGGTAGAGATGACTTGTGTTGGAAATGCCAACAAGCCAAAGGTACTCTGATACATGCCCTCTGGGAATGCCCACTGGTTTTTCCAGTTTGGAACACTGTACTGAATTATTTGCAGGGGTGGACACTTAGTAACCTACCCAGATCACCTAAATTATGTTTACTAGGAGACAAAGGAGAGGTGCCGCAATTAAGTAAACACCAGTTTAGAGTGTTAAGTACTGCATTGGTAAGATGTGCCCGTGTCATTTTGGAACACTGGAAGGACTCCCATATTCCAACGCTTAAAATGTGGAAAGACAGAATGATTGGGAATGTTGCATGCGAAAAGATGCTGGGAAAAATACATCATGTGACGGAAGCTGCGCTGGAACAGTGGGACAATTTTTGCACCTACATGTCTACCTGACTTGGACATTTGAGCTTAATACAACATATGTTAAAACCTCACTTGTTTTGTTTTGTTTCGTTGTGGTTTTTTTATTTATTTTATTTTATTTTTAGTTATTTATTTTGTTTGTTTGTTTTTGTTTGTTTGCTTCTTGCTTTTGGTTGTTGCATCTCTGTATTTGCCCCTATAAAATGCAAAATCTAATAAATACTTGAATTATAAAAAAAACCAATGAAAAACAAAAAAACAATTTGACTTTTGGTAGGTTATAGCACTTTTTCTTACTGTCCAAAAACACTATCACAACAAAAGCTTTAGTCACTTATTTAATTAATCTTCAGAGTCTTTTTCTTCACATTTTTTGTTTACACACAGAACAATTTGAGAAAAAGAACAGACATTCACTTTTTTGTGCTTAAATTTGATATCACTTTGATTTTAAATAATGTTTAAACAAATTATTTTTAAAACACAAATACTGCAAAACAGAAGTGGACAGTATTTTCTTTTTTAAAGGGAAATTTCAAAACTTTTTCATGAAGATACACAGTTCAACTATTGTCACAGCTGCTCATAAGTACTTTTTTTTCTGAAAATGTTGTGTTCACTAGTTAATACAGAATAGCATTGTATGCGACATTTGTATTACCACTTAACATTAGAGTACATTGAGGAAAATTTCATCTTTCATTTCTAAATAAAATGCCACCTTTTTTGATATAATTCAGTATTCCTTGTGTTGTTGGCAAGTAGAGGAAGTAGTTCTTGTATGACTCTCCTGTTACTGTGTCTCACTGTGTCTCTTCGGGCACAGTAATAAACTGCTGTGTCCTCAGTCTTCAGATTTTTCATCTGTAGATAGACTTTACTGCTGGAGTCATCTCTGGAAATAGTAAATCAACCCTGGACTGACTGGGAGTAAAAGAAATGAGAACTGCCTGTGTGTACAAAAGCGATCGACTCCAGTCGTTTTCCAGGAGCCTGTCTGACCCAGTTCATACGGCAGCTGGTGAATGTGAATCCAGAGCCTGTACAGGTCAGTCTGTGGGATTTTTCAGTACTTTTAATTACTGGTTCAGAGTCTGCTAGAGCCTGGCCATCAGCACCTGTTAATACAAGCAAGATAACATTATGTGAAATATGTCAGTAACACAAAGATAAATGCTATTAAATCAAGATCAGTAAGACTCCTCACCTGCCCAGCACATAGTTAAAAGCAGCAGCCCTGTCCTGCAGTCCATCCTGTTCAACTGTAAACTCGGTGTCCAAGCAGTCACATAAGTAGAGGTGAAATTGAAATGCTTTACACTGATTCCTCCTAAAAATACTGTTTTTGTGTCTTTGTTTGTTTTTAGTTATTCATGTTGTGGAATATACATTTGTTTATATGTTGACAAAATCGAGACCTGTAACAAAATGTGAAACATCAACCGTTCCGTTAATGTGCATCAGTGTGTCTGAGTGTGTGTGTGTGTGTGTGTGACTGTGATTGTGTGTATTAATAATATAATAATACTTGATTGTTTGTGTTAGTTGTGAATGAAAAATGTGGCACTTAAAGCTGCAAGTTTTTGTACAGCCTCTCAGTACACTTTGAACACTGTGTGTTTTGCACAGTAATACACTGCAGAGTCCTCTGGCTTTAGGTTTGACAGTCTCAGGTAGGTCATGCTGTTGCTGTTATCTCTGGTGACTTCTATACGTCCTTGCAGACTGCTTGAATTGTCAGTTCTACTTGCATCGCTATAAACACGACCCATCCATTCAAGTCCTTTTCCTGCAGGTTGCCTAATCCAGTGCATACTGCAGCAACTAAATGTAAAGCCAGATCCCCTACAGGAGAGACTCAGAGTCTCCCCGGGTCTTTTCACTACTGGACTTGAAGGAATGGATTCCATACTCTGACCTGTAACACCTAGAGAGAAATATTACAGAAGGTGTCATCACTCAGTCTTGTCCAATAAAATAAACAAGCAAGAAACAAGATCACTCACAGGGCAGAGAAAGGGCAACAAGCAACAGAGTAAGTGTGTCCGTCATCCTGAGGCTGGGGATTTGGACTCTGATGAGCAACAATTAGTGCAGGATAGAAGTACTCTATGCAAATGGAAATTTTGCATCAGAGTCATGGGGAGGGAGGGGCAATTATCACAGCCAGTTATAGTTTAACTAAATCCTAAAATTTGTTTTGCTTTTTCTGTGTGCGCTGATTATAATGATAATTTTGTGTTGCTTTAGACAGTGTACATGATTTAGGAATTTTTTTTTTTTTATTTCAAGCCAGTAAAGTTCGCATACAGAGCTAACAGATTAACTGAAGATGCCATCGCTACAACGCTCCACACCACCCTCTCTCACCTGGAAGTGCAAGGCCGTTACGCCAGGCTGCTCTTTGTTGACTTTAGCTCTGCTTTCAATATGATACTCCTGGACAAACTAATAGTTAAACTGCTGGAAATCGGACTTCCTTCTACCACCTGCCGCTGGATCAGAGACTTCCTCTCAGACTGTGTACAGAGAGTTAGAGTGGGGCCTCATCTTTCCTCAGCCCTCAGCCTTAACACCAGCTCTCCACAACGCTGTGTACTGAGTCCCCTACTGTACACTCTGTACACACATGACTGTTTTAGTTCCCACCCAGACAACGCAGTCATCAAGTTTGCAGATGATACCACCGTGGTGGAGCTCATCTCAGGGGTAGATGAGACGGCGTACAGAGCTGAAGTTCAGAGGCTGTCAGATTGGTGTGTAGATAACAACCTGGACCTCAATACCACCAAGACAAAAGAACTGGTAGTTGACTTCAGAAGGAGGAAGTCTGAGCTGCAGCCTGTCAGCATCAATGGCGAGTGTGTGGAAAGGTTCTCCAGTTTCAAGTTTCTGGGCGTGCACATAGACCCAGACCTCCAATGGAGCTCTAACATCTCTGCGGTTTTAAAGAAGGCCCAACAGCGTCTCCACTTTCTGAGAATCCTCAGAAAAATGGACCTGAAGAAGGAGCTGCTGACCGTCTTCTACCGCTGCTCCATTGAAAGTGTGCTGACATATTGCATCGGTGTGTGGTTCTCCAGCTGCACCACACCACAGAGAAAGGCACTCCAGAGGGTCATCAATATGGCCCAAAAAATCCTTGGACATCCTCTTCCCTCCCTGAAGGACCTGTACAGCACCCGCTGTCTCAAGAGGGCACGCAGCATCCTACGGGACGGTACACACCCAGGACACCGGGTGTTTAAGCTGCTGCCGTCTGGCAGGAGGTTCAGGCTGCTGAGGTCCCGAACAAATAGACTCAAGGACAGCTTTTACAACAGGGCAATAGCCCTGATCAATGTAAATATCTGACCTGACTGGATACCTCCCTGGACTTTTTTAGGGGGGAGGTAACAATGTTTAAAACAATAACAATAATATTTATATTTATAACAAGGTGCAATAATAATTAATGTGCAATAATAACAGTGTGCAATACACATACACTTATTCTTCTTTTTTATTACTAAGTTATTATACTGTGTTGTGTTGTTTGTGTTGCGTTGTGATGTGTCGTATCGGGTCATGTTGTGTTATATGTAGTGACGACATAGGACAGTTTTCCAATTTCATTGTACTATTGTACTATGTATGACTGTGCAATGACAATAAAGAGTTATCTCCTAAAGTGTTGATAATATTATATTTTAAAATATAGCTTTAGCAGGTCATGGTCATGCTGTGACCAAAAATATTTTAAAGCCATTTACTAGTTTTTTTTATGCTAAACTTAATGGCCATTAAATTACAAGACTGAAAAAAAATTGCTTTGCATGTTTGGTTTTCCTTGGTGTGTTAAGTTTTTGTACAGAGTTTCTTCCTCTTGTGTAGGGATAGGTATCGAAAACCGGTTCTTGTTGAGAACCGGTTCCCACTGTTTCAATTCCTTGGAATTGTTTGCCATTTTTGCAAACGATTCCCTTATCGATTCCAGTCGCCCCGAATGACGTCACCATGTTGCGGAGCATCATTTACCTGGCAGGAAACACGGCGCATAAGCGGCTCAAATGCTCAAAAGTTTGGTTATACTTTACGAGAACGGATGACAAAAGGGCAACTTGCAATACTTGCAAAGTAGATATTTCATTTAAGGGAGGAAACACTATGAATATGCAAAAGCATTTGCTCACAAAACACGTGATAACCTTAAATGAATGTCGTGTTTTTAATTCCGCTCCGGACTCGTGAATCTCAACCCAGCAGCAGCGGTAACGTTTGTACGTCCTCTCCCGTTAATGCGGCAGGTAAATAATCAACTAACAGTGCATATTATGTTAGCGCGATCTGACTTGTTACAAAACCTGCCATTACTGTGCATTTAGGTGACCATGATGAGAGAGACAGACAGAGTCTGGCTGGCTCAGATGCTGGCAGTTCTCGCTGCAGTCTACCGGTAGCGTCTCCTTTCAGGCCAGGATAGACAAACGTCACCGAGCAGTGACTAAGTTTGTGGTAAAAGGCTTGAACCCATTTGCCACAGCAGATGCCCCCATTTTTCGGTAAGTGAATGTGTTTAATTGTAGGCAGGGACATTACTGGATATTCTTGTGTAATTGCTACAGAATAATTTATGTTATACTTTGTTATTGCTACAGAAGAATATTTATTTTATTATTTTACATTTACAATTTTTTTCCTGGGGACCCTGTGACACCCCATTGATGAGCCGTAGGCTGTGGATCTCTTAAGATCTCACTGTTGGGTTTGTAAGGCCATCTTACTCCTAAATTTCTATCTTGTTCAAAGAGAAGATATAAAACAAAGTTCTAAGCTAATCGAATTTAGTGTTCTGCTTTTTTAAAAAGAATCGATAAGAGAATTGATAAAGAATCGAATCGTTAAACAGAATCGAAAATGGAATCGGATTCGTGAAAATCTTATCAATACCCATCCCTACTCTTGTGTCACTGTGACTCTCCAGCACAATAATAAACAGCAGAATCCTCAGTTGTCAAGCTGCTCATCTGCAGATACACCTGCTTTCTGCTGTTGTCTCTGGTGATGGTAAACCGGAGGATATAGCTACTGCCACTGCTGTGATAGGCGATCCATTCCAGTCCTTTTCCAGCAGGCTGTCTGATCCAAGCAGCATGAATATTGCCACCAAACCCTGAGTATGTACAGGTCAGTGTGTGGGAGTCTCCAGGCCTTTTAACCACGGATTCAGACTCTGTCAGTGTTTGACCCTCAGTACCTACAGAAATATTAATAACTCACTGTTGTGATCACATTGTCATTAAGGAAAAATGTTTGTTTGTCCAACAGATTTATGTATCCTTACCAGCCAAGGTAGAAAACAAAATAAGAGAGACAACTAAACAGTTTGGTCTGATCATTGTAAAAGTCATTGTTGTTGTCCACTCTGCATTCTGTGACTTTTACTCTGCAGATGAACATTTGAAGGCATTGGCCATATAAGTTTTGCATTGGCTCCTCCTACTCAACAAAAATACCTCTTTTTTCACAAAGTGAGAAGCAAAAGCTGGACAATGTATAAATCACATTTGTCAGTAATTCATATGTACTGTATGTGATTACAGTGCAGAATTTTCTAATGATTAAAATGAACAATTAACAAGACACTAAGAATGAATTACAATATGTAGTTCTCCCTTTTTGCTTCCACCTACTTTTACAAAATTATTTTACTGACAGCAGATACATAAATTTATACTTCAGTTACTGTGCTTCATGGACATTTCAATCTTAGTTATTCTTTAGCAGAATCAGTTGCTATCTGTGAAGATGGTAAATGCTGAGAGTAATATTCATTTCAATCAGAGTAGCACTGCACTACCTTTCCAGCAGCATGTCTGATTCAAGGGTTCCAGTAATGACTGTCAAACTCTCACTTTATACCCATCAGTCTCTGGGATTCTTCAGGCATTTTGACCACTGGTTCACACTCAGATAGGATTTAACAGTACCTACGAACAAGCATCTAATTAGGGAAAAGTTAACCTTGTATCAGTTCTTCCATCTGTTAGAGAACCACACCTTAGCTCATACAAAATAGTCAGTAGCACTCATGATTTTCATCATGTTGCATTTTTTGCAGTAATTCATGAACTGCATGTCTGTGTATGCGTATGTGTTCATCTTATTCTTCTACTGTAAACATTTGCTATTATTTCTGAATATGTGCTCTTACACTTCTAATATTAAGCAACACACTTTTTAGTTTGTTAATTTCATAAAGTCTAATAATATAGAATAAGAGGCTTTGAAGCATGAACACTTTTTTCTTTCAGTGACATCTATCAAGCTTTATAAACTCAAACTTCATTGAAGTTATAACAACCAAACTAAATCTTAAGTTCTAATTTGAAGACATTTCATTAAAAACTTGCATTATAGTTGTTTATGTTATGTCTATATTTTGGACGCAAGTGAGTTTGATTAAACTTGAGCTTATCAAGTTAAGTTATGGGTGTAGCATATATCAGAATTTTATTTTACACGTTTGAATAAAATTATTATAATTTTCACATTTTCTTTATTTTCATCGTTATAGAAAGTATACAAGCCTTTTCTTATTTAACCACTCCAAAACCATAAATGGTCTAAGGGCTCCTCCTCTGGTTTCTTCATGTTACAATTATTCAGACATTGAAGAGTTTTTCTAAAGGTCTGCTTATGGTTTCTGCTACTGTGACTCAATGGCGGCTGTCTGATCCAAGCTGTCCGATAGCTGCTCAGAGAATAAGAGACCTGACAGGTAATGGTCAGACGCTGACCTGGCTGCACAATCACAGAGGGTGGCTGTGTCAGCTGTTCACACTTCACACCTGTGGAGAAAACATGTTTTATGTAACAGTAACAGTCAGTATGATGTGATCATAGTGTCAGTGTTTTTTTTGTTTTGTTTTTTCCAGTGAGACTCACAGGATCCAGCAGCCAGCAGGAGCAGCAGAGCTACAGAGAACATTTTGGTACTTAAGATAATCTGATGCAAACTTCTCTTCTTCTGCTTTAACTGACACCATGATTTCAAGTCTTTATAGGGAGTGCAGAATTATTAGGCAAGTTGTATTTTTGAGGAATAATGTTATTATTGAACAACAACCATGTTCTCAATGAACCCAAAAAACTCATTAATATCAAAGCTGAATGTTTTTGGAAGTAGTTTTTAGTTTGTTTTTAGTTTTAGCTATTTTAGGGGGATATCTGTGTGTGCAGGTGACTATTACTGTGCATAATTATTAGGCAACTTAACAAAAAACAAATATATCCATCCATCCATCTTCATCCGCTTTATCCGGGGCCGGGTCGCGGGGGCAGCAGCCTAAGCAAAGAGGCCCAGACCTCCCTCTCCCCAGCCACCTCCTCCAGCTTATCCGGGGGAACACCAAGGCGTTCCCAGGCCAGCCGAGAGATATAATCTCTCCAGCGTGTCCTGGGTCTGCCCCGGGGCCTCCTCCTGGTGGGACATGCCTGGAACACCTCACCCAGGAGGCGCCCAGGGGGCATCCTTGTCAGATGCCCGAACCACCTCAGCTGGCTCCTTTCGATGTGGAGCAGCAGCTGCTCTACTCTGAGCCCCTCCCGGATGGCCGAACTTCTCACCCTATCTCTAAGGGAGAGGCCAGCCACCCTTCGGAGGAAGCTCATTTCTGCCGCTTGTATCCGCGATCTCGTTCTTTCGGTCACTACCCACAGCTCGTGGCCATAGGTGAGGGTAGGGACGTAGATCGACCGGTAAATTGAGAGCTTCGCTTTTACAAAACAAATATATACCCATTTCAATTGTTTATTTTTACCAGTGAAACCAATATAACATCTCCACATTCACAAATATACATTTCTGACATTCAAAAACAAAACAAAAACAAATCAGCGACCAATATAGCCACCTTTCTTTGCAAGGACACTCAAAAGCCTGCCATCCATGGATTCTGTCAGTGTTTTGATCTGTTCACCATCAACATTGCGTGCAGCAGCAACCACAGCCTCCCAGACACTGTTCAGAGAGGTGTACTGTTTTCCCTCCTTGTAAATCTCACATTTGATGATGGACCACAGGTTCTCAATGGGGTTCAGATCAGGTGAACAAGGTGGCCGTGTCATTAGTTTTTCTTCTTTTATACCCTTTCTTGCCAGCCACGCTGTGGAGTACTTGGACGCGTGTGATGGAGCATTGTCCTGCATGAAAATCATGTTTTTCTTGAAGGATGCAGACTTCTTCCTGTACCACTGCTTGAAGAAGGTGTCTTCCAGAAACTGGCAGTAGGACTGGGAGTTGAGCTTGACTCCATCCTCAACCCGAAAAAGGCCCCACAAGCTCATCTTTGATGATACCAGCCCAAACCAGTACTCCACCTCCACCTTGCTGGCGTCTGAGTCGGACTGGAGCTCTCTGCCCTTTACCAATCCAGCCACGGGCCCATCCATCTGGCCCATCAAGACTCACTCTCATTTCATCAGTCCATAAAACCTTAGAAAAACCAGTCTTGAGATATTTCTTGGCCCAGTCTTGACATTTCAGCTTGTGTGTCTTGTTCAGTGGTGGTCGTCTTTCAGCCTTTCTTACCTTGGCCATGTCTCTGAGTATTGCACACCTTGTGCTTTTGGGCACTCCAGTGATGTTGCAGCTCTGAAATATGGCCAAACTGGTGGCAAGTGGCATCTTGGCGGCTGCACGCTTGACTTTTCTCAGTTCATGGGCAGTTAGTTATTTTGCGCCTCGGTTTTTCCACACGCTTCTTGCGACCCTTTTTAACTATTTTGAATGAAACGCTTGATTGTTCGATGATCACGCTTCAGAAGCTTTGCAATTTTGAGACTGCTGCATCCCTCTGCAAGATATCTCACTATTTTTGACTTTTCTGAGCCTGTCAAGTCCTTCTTTTGACCCATTTTGCCAAAGGAAAGATAGTTGCCTAATAATTATGCACACCTGATATAGGGTGTTGATGTCATTAGACCACACCCCTTCTCATTACAGAGATGCAAATCACCTAATATGCTTAATCCGGTTGTTCAGTGATGACGCGACGAATCCTACTTCCGGGTCTAAAGTAGTCTGCGTTTAATATGGCTTTTGTGTTGTTAACATGTTTAATGTTATGTATTTTCTTCTATTTGATCTCAAAAAGCTCCTAAAACAGTCAGTGATCCCTGTTGACCTCCCTCGGCTTTTATTACCGCTAATCATTTATTTAAGCTCAGTCTTTAAAACCTTAGGATGTAACTACAGCCCAGCCTATGCAGCAGTATATGAATGACTAACCTTGTATTGTGGATGGATTATCTCAGTTGTTCTCCTGGCTGAAGTTTGGTCCTTTTACAGCATCCTGCCATGCGATTACATTTGTTCCTGACCACCGAGAACACTCACGGTAACTTTTATCGAGTGGAAAAAAAGTTAGCTTGTTTATATTATGCTAACATAGCTGTGTCGCTAGCGGTCACCTAGCACATCATTATATACCAGCTAGCCCAACTTAAGTAACCCTACAAACGTCACTGCTGTTTAGTTTTCTGTCTTCATTTATGCTGGAAGTGATAACAGAGCTGTACGTTTTAATTTGTTTCCAAAACCCAGCAGTCAGGACATGCTATATTGTATTTAGATAGAAGCTAGCGAGCTAACTCCCTGCTAACTTCTAACTCCGTTAAATGTCATAAATTCCGTTTTCATGGATGCCTGGATGTTAAACTCAATTCTTACACCTGGTAGAGCAGAACGCTGATCATTTTATTAAAGATGAAAGACTTTAGACAGTTTTTCAACTCTCAGTAATGCCATAGTGATCGTTTGATATATGGACCTGCAGCGGAGTTCAGACCCAGACACGGCTAGTGACGTCAGACTGAACAACCGGATTGGTAGTAGGCTTTCGAGCCTATACAGCTTGGAGTAAGACAACATGCATGAAGAGGATGATGTGGACAAAATACTCATTTGCCTAATAATTCTGCACTCCCTGTATAGTCGACTGTCAGGAAGTTTGCTTTGCATATAGATGGTTGCTGACAGATTATAAGAGATCACTTTGTGGCAATCAGTAATAACAATAAAAAACTGAAATAATTAAATAAAAATATTATTTAAAACACAAACATAAAGTATGATTTTTTTTTTATTCAAAAGCAATTTACCAAAACAATTTCCCAATGAAGCAGCTTTATTGAGTCTTTGAGTATGTTGATGAGTTAAATGTAATTTCTGTAACAGTTATAAACAATAACATCATCTGTTATAAAGTTATCAGGAACATGAAAAAATCTGTACATTTGTTACATGCAATAAATTTATGTTATATATTCTGTGTTAAAACGGTACATTTTGATGTTAAAAATATTTTTATATTTTTATTTCCTGAAATCTTTACATTTATCTCATCTTAATTTAACACACAGTTTTTATGTTTACATTTAAACTGTTTTATATAAATGTTTTTAGTCACCTAATTATTTCATTTTTAATAATTGGATATTCAATTATATCTGCTAAACTGCTTTTTAACATGTTTGTATATCATGCTTTTTTGTCATTTAATCAAATTAGTCTTATAAATATTCGCTGGTTAACCTGCTCTCAGCAATGATATGCAGTGTTGGTCAAGGTACTTGAAAAAAGTAATCAGTAACTAATTACTGATTACTTCCCCAAAAAAGTAATCCCGTTACTTTACTGATTACTTATTTTCAAAAGTAATTAATTACTTAGTTACTTAGTTACTTTTTAAAAACATGATTTACAACCTGAAGAGGTGATAAAGCGATAGATCTTTCAGCCCAATTCTACTTTTTCTGCATAATCCATCATACAAAATGTAATCAAATGGAAAAGTCTCTTTTTTTTAACTTGTCTTATCAGTTTTAATCTTTTAACTTTATGCATCAAGCAAAAATTTAATTATATGCAACATTCTCTGACTTGAATAAATTAGTTTAACATTTAAACCTTTATAACAATAATGTAAAAGGACTGTGCCATTCTTACCAGCCCAGCAAATTGAAAGGGTGAGAAAAACAACCATAAAATTACGATGATTCATTGTTAAAGCCATTTGTTTCTGTTCTGTGTACACGGGTGGCTAATCATGTAGTCACGGGCTTATATTCTACATCACATACTTTGCACATAGTTTGCATCGGCTCCTCCTCAAACAGAATAGAATTTGAATTATCCAGACTAACATTAAAAATGCAAAAAAATTATGTATTTCTTTTTTCTTCAATTCACTAGCTTACCACCTTGCATAGATTTATATTTATGCATCTTTTGATGAAGGATCTGTTCTGAGACAGTGCCTTAGACACCATTAACTCAGCATCTTTTCTGAAGGCAGATAAAAACCCAGAAAAAAGACAGAGAATGCACAAACTGCAGAGCCTGAAGGTTTGTATCAGAATATCATTTGGAGAGAGTTTGAATGTGACAAAGTATCCTTAATTGTGAAATATAATATTAAATCAAAATGAATTGTCTTTTACTAAACAGCAAACTATGGAGATAATGGAGATAATACATTTATTTCATGAACACTGCATTGATTCTTTCCAAAAATAGAAATAAAACCAATTCAAAACTCAGTTACAGGATGATTTTTAAGTAGAAGCTTAGTTCAAATGCTTCAAATATACATGTCATATGTTACTAGGACTTAATTACAGATAAAAGTATTGTTTTTATTTTGTCAACAATTGAGATTTGAGCTATTAAAGTTGAATTGTATACTGTACCTTAAATTATAATTCAGTTAGTAGTGTTTTATTACCTCTAAAATTAAAACTAGTGCTACAAAGTGGCATAGAACACAGACTGTTTGTGTTAGTGGCCTGGTACTGTAATCATCTGTGGTCTGAGGGCTCCTCCTCTGGTGACTTCCCGTAATTGTTCAGGCACTGAGGAGCAGGGGTGCTGCCAGACAAACATACATGTGTGTGTGTGTGTGTGTGTGTGTGTGTGTGTGTGTGTGTGTGTGTGTGTGTGTGTTTAAACATTGATTTTTGTCCGGAGGCAAATTTAAATTCACATTCTGTATATAAAAAGGGGTAAATAATGTATAGAATAAAATACCTTTACCAAGGGCAATTAGCCTGCAGTTAGACACTTTTAGACAAAATATTTTTGACTCAAATCCTTCTTCAAATATCAGTGGAGCTGATCAGGACTGGGGCTACAGGGAGATGGGACAGAGATAACTAAGACTGAGTCTGAGGTGTGATCTGTTTGCCCTGGCAGCAGATCAGCATGTGCAGAAAAAAGTTATTTAGCATACATATGGACAAAGGCTCCAAAAAAATCAATGCTGGTTCCCCTTTGGGGAAGAAAAGCTGAAGGTAACTTTAGATTTAGTTTGATGTGCTGAATTTTTGTACAGCGTTTCTTCCTCTTGTGTCACTGTGACTCTCGAGCACAATAATAAACAGCTGAATCCTCAGTTGTCAAGCTGTTCATCTGCAGATACACCTGCTTTCTGCTGTTGTCTCTGGAGATAGTAAACCGGCCTCTAACTGACTGTGAGTAGTACTTGCTACTGCCACTTCCACTCTCGATCAAAGCAATCCACTCCAGTCCTTTCCCAGCAGCCTGTCTGATCCAAGCTGCAGCAATATCATAACTGAACCCTGAGTATGTACAGGTCAGTCTTTGGTGGTCTCCAGGCCTTTTAACCACTGGTTCAGACTCAGTCAGTGTTTGACCCCCAGTACCTACAGAAATGTTAATAGCTCATTAGTTATCACATTTCTTCGTATCATTTAATTTGTTAACAAAAATGTATGTCCTTACCAGCCAAGAAACAAAACAGAATCTGTAAAATAACTGATCTGATCATTTTTAAACTCAGTTGTCTTTGCCAGTTTGCAGTGTCTATATGAGGTTGGGTCCCTCTTGAACACTTATAAAGTTACAGAATAAATGGTGTTTGCATTGACTCCTCCTCCCTAGCAAAAAATTCTGCTGTTTAACAAAGTGATAAACTAGAAAATGAACATGTACAGTTTGACAGTTTTCTATGATTTTATAGTACTTTGTAATTTTAAAGCAAATTAGAATTTTCAAATATTAAAACTGACACACACTATTTTCATGCTATTATGTCTTATATTGAATTAGTGCTGGCCACTTCTTTCTGTACTTTTTTTGTACATATTTTGCACCTGCTCAATGCCATTTAGTCTATAATAGCAGTAAGCAGGTGTATACACCTGTATACACCTGCTTACTGCCATTGATCATTACAGGACACACAGAAGCAATTGGAAGTAATAGGTTTGCAGGCACAGCAGTGCGGTTTGTTGTTTACATGCTGGTGAAGCCAGAGGGGCATAACCTATTATCAGTGTTGGGTAAGTTACTTAAAAATAGTAACTTAGTTACATTACTAGTTACTTCTCTCAAAAATAACTCAGTTACTTCAAGTTACTCGTTACTTTCAAAGTAACTAGTTACTAGGGAAAGTAACTTTGGTTTTACTCAGAATTCTCTTGTTAATGTGTTTCTTCCATAACTTTGCCAGTCTTCTAGCTTGCTTACTTGCCACAAGTGCACTGTGCCACCTACCAATAGAAAGGAAAAGATAATGTGCATATTTCCACGAGAGAAATCCCACGCCTGGACCGTCATTGACTGCTGTCATGATTCTAGCCTACGTCACAGCGTCATGTGCGCCTTTTACATCAACACAAAAACTGCAGTCGTGGTGCTTTTGATTGTACTCAGAACTCGGAAATTCTGCCTTCTGAATAGGAAGATGTAGGCAACACCAGACTGCAGATGAGCTGCATACAGGGCTGGACTGGGACAGAAAATTGGCCCGGGCATTTTGACTAGAGACCGGCCCACCATTATAGGAAAAATCATAAAGCCTTTGAATGAAAATAAACACTGTTGTGACAGTGATGTACACTGTTTTGATGGTATATATGCATCAATCTATCAATCGTTTGTTGTAAGATTCAGATAATTATTTTTTAAAAGCTAGACATTTTAAATGAGAATAAGAAAGAAAAGTATTTCTTTGTGCCCCACCTTTCCCTGTTAATGCCCTACATGGACCCCTGGCAACACTTTGCTAGATCCGCCCCTGCACAGTTACCAGCCGTCAGCTACCTAAAAAAGGATCCTGGTGTTATTTGTCTCTCAGAAACAGTTCATAACTTCCCTTCAACTCATTCATGTCACCTAAAAGGTAAACCTGTTTCTCCATCACTGTTCAGCTCTGATGATCCAGTAAGGACATCTCCTGGTTTCATCTTCATGTTTCCCTCTCATCACATAACCAAACCATATCATGACCAGCAGCTTTTTTGCAGCTGTGGCTCCAGCAAACATCAGCTGATACTAGAAATTTTAAATAAATTCTAACAACAGCTGATCAAGCTTAAATGTGCTGCTGTTGTTTAGCGCGACATCCGCTGGTTTCCTCTTTCTGGTGCAAAGTGAGCGATAAACAAACAAGAGAGAAAAGCCGATCAGCTGATCATTGATCAGTTTTCATGATTGAAGTAGAAACAGGAGAGGGAGGGGGGAGAATGAAAGAAGAGGCAGCTGTGCAGCGTAAACACAGAATAACTCCAGCTTTGTGCCTTTTTCATTGTAGCTGAATTAGGGGACACACTGTTCCTTTTCACCTCAATAAGAAACGCGTAATATTTTCTCTGAATACCAGACGGGACGGTTGGCAACTCTAATAACTTATGAACAAAATAAAGTTCAACATCATTAACTTCATAGCACCCACCCAGCTGTATAGAAACTCTGTCATGCTAGCTAGCACGCAGTATGGAAAAAGTCAGAATAGCGAAAATAAACTCCACCTAAACTTGGTTCATATCTGACCCAGAGAGACTGCAGGTCATAACTTCTTACCTGAAGTTCAGTTCACACTTGGACCGGCGGCCGCCTCGGGTCTCTTTTCCTTCTGCCTCCCTTTTCCTTCATCCACCTGCTGGCTTCCACCACTTGCTAATGTTACTGAATCTGTGGAAGCTCCGCGATAGCTACCACACGAAGTAACGAGTAACGACCCTATCTAAATCCCAGTAACGACTGACGCGTTCCTGATTTTGGCATAATAACTAGTTACCGTGCTCGTTACCACAATAATAACGTAGTTACTGTAACGCGTTACTTAATAACGCGTTAGTCCCAACACTGCCTATTATCAGAAAGCCAAATACGCATCTTTATATGCTGAATGTTAAATATGTTAATGCTGGAGATTTAAGTAATGAATTAAATATGATTCTTTCTGATATGTTAATCCTTTTCAATGTTTTATTGCAACAATATAATTGCTGCAAGTTTATTTTACAGTGATGCTGATATTTGCTGTAAAAACTAATATGAATCAAAAATAAAAAAATCAAAAGCATGATATATTATTTCATATGTAATATTTATGCCTTCAACTAAACAGTAGGCTGCTTACACATGTAGTGTTTTGCTGATAGTGTGCTCATTTCAGGAACATTGCATTCTTTGAAAGTAAGATAACAAAACCATTTCTTAAGTTCATTACATGACTTTTAAGTAGAAGTTTAATAATATCTGAAAGTGTATTACTGAGATTTCATGTGTTGTAAATAAAAAAATAACATGTTTCATAACAAATTAGTAGATCATAAGTTGGCACTGTTTTTTTTGTTTTTGTTTTTTACAGCTTCTTTTTAAAATAAAAAAAAATATAACTGTTGCAGGTTTGATTGAGTTAATACCCATTTTTATTCAGCAAAGTAGTTTTTTTGTTTGGTTGTTGTGTTCTTTGTTGTTGCAACCTTTTTCTTTTTCTAGTGTTATTGGAAAAACGGCGTTGCCGGCTCTTTATGTTAGGATTGTCTATAATAAAAACTATTTTATTTACGAAATACCTCTAACTGTTTTCCTTTCATTCCGTTCTGGACCCATTTGTTACCAGTCCCCACACACACCCCTCAAACTTAATCATGGGGACGTAACACCCCCTTAGTGTTTTTGAACAAAAGTTAAACCTGAAAGCAGCAGGTGGTGAAACAGTGAAGGAAAGGCTTGTTGTCCATAATCACTTGCGATAAGTTGCAAATATGGCACCTGAGCACTGAGTAAACTACAGGTTTGATGACTGTAACAGTGAGAGACTTCACAGGATTAAGAGAAAAGGGAACAAATGAAAAATAAATTAAAATAAAACAATTTAATCCAAATTTGAACAAAACTAATTCAGTGGCTACTGTATTACAGAAATACCACCTAACATCTCCTGTGAAGTGTGTGGGAGGGGCTTAGCAAGGGAAGGCACCAGATCACACTGCTGTTTAGTGCCAACCAGTCCTATCGGATTTTTATATGAGAGTGTATAATGAATAAATAAATAATAAACCCAAAATATTCATGGCATTTTTAAAATGTTTGATTAAAGAAGCTTTTTTTATTGTTCCATGATGAAATTGTTAATGGCAGAAAGCAAATTATGACTTGGCTTAATGTGCTGAGTTTTTGTACAGAGTTTCTTCCTCTTGTGTCACTGTGGCTCTCGAGCACAATAATAAACAGCTGAATCTTCAATCGTCAAGCTGTTCATCTGCAGATACACCTGCTTTCTGCTGTTGTCTCTGGAGATGGTAAACTGGCCTCTGACTGACTGAGATTAGTAGATGTAGTTACTACCAGGGTTGATATAAGTAATCCATTCTAGTCCTTTTCCAGCAGCCTGTCTGATCCAAGCTGCACCAATATCATAACCAAATCCTGAGTATGTACAGGTCAGTCTGTGGGAGTCTCCAGGCCTTTTAACCACTGGTTCAGACTCAGTCAGTATTTGACCATCAGTACCTACAGAAATATTAACCTTTCATTAGTTTAATCAGTTTATATATATATATATATATATATATATATATATATATATATATATATATATATATATATATATATATATATATATATATATATATATATAACCAGTTATATCCGTTGTTTAAAACAAGTCCTTACCAGCCAAGAAAAAAAACTGAATCAGGAGAACAACTAAATGAACAGGTCCGGTCATTGTAAGAGTCAGTTGTTTTTGTCCAATCTGCAGTGGGTATATGAGGTTGGGTCCCAGACTCATAATCTTGAACACTTATAAAGTTATTGAATTTGGAGTTTTGCATTGACTCCTCCTCCTCAGTAAAAAATACTGCTGTTTAACAAAGAAAAAAACGAATAAAATAAAAATTAATATGTAAAATTGCCAGTTTTCCATGATTTTATTATATTCTGTTTGTAATTTAAAAAAACCCCCGAATATTTACAAATTAAGCCTGACAGTGTATTAAGACAGTCATTCACACACTACTTTTGTTGGGTGAAAACTCTGCAAAAAACCCAGGAGAAATAAAGACACAATGAGACAAAGTTACTTTCTTTGCTAAACGTGTACACGGGTGAGCTGCTGAGAACAACTCACACCATGGACAGTGGCTTGGCATTTTTTATAGGCACAGATCACAGAGACAGTGAGAACAGGATAAGAAAATAATAAGCAGATAAAATAACCAAATCCATATATGGTGCTAGTCTCGTCAGCAGAGAGCTGGGAGAGATAAAACAATCTAAAACAATATGTCCCAGAAACAATATGCCTTTGCTGGGAAAGTCTAAAAAGACACTTCTAAACTAATCTAAGCACAGACAAAGGGCATCTTGTACATTTAAAAGAAGGTAAAGAAACATAGAATCATTTTTCCTGTAACAACTTTCCTAACATTTTATCGTATACTGCTACTAGTGCTGGCCACTATGCTCTACCTGTACTTCATCATTTTTTGTATAACTCATTTTTTTTCCTTACTGTTATTCTTTATTTCTACTGAACACACAAACGTACAGTATTTGACAGCACACCACAGACATAAGTGTGTCTCAGATGGCATAGCTGTGACTTTGCTTGACTCAGCATCAAACTGTTTGAGTGCGGCACGTTGTCATTGCCTTGGTGGTTTTGTTCTTGCCCTGTGGATTAACTTTCCTTTTTGTTGCAACTCGGGTCTTATTTTTGTTCTCATTTGTTAAATAAATTATTTAGATTAATTTGCCATGACTCTGCCTTGTCAATACTGAGGCTTTTCTGATCGATAATACAATTAGTTTTACTGGGAATACAATTGCTCAGGTGGCTTTGAGTTCTCATGTGTGCTCTTATCTACAGAGGAGGTTAATTATGTACTCCCTGCCTTATATTCTTTATCACATATTCAACCATCATAGTTTCATATAGGTCGTTGTTTGCATCACCTCCTCCACCTCACAGACAAACACAAACAGACTGACCTTAGAAATACACAAACAATGTGAGATATTTTTCCCCTCCCTTCATGAGATGACCAACTTTCGTACATTTGGGGCGATCGTGGCTCAAGAGTTGGGAGTTTGCCTTGTAATCGGAAGGTTGCCGGTTCGAGCCCCGGCTTGGAAAGTCTTGGTCATTGTGTCCTTGGGCAAGACGCTTCACCTGTTACCTACTGGTGGTGGTCAGAGGGCTTGGTGGTGCCAGTGTTCGGCAGCCTCGCCTCTGTCAGTGCGCCCCAGGGTGGCTGTGGCTACAATGTAGCTTACCATCACCAGTGTGTAAATGTGTGTGTGAATGGGTGGATGACTGGATGTGTAAAGCGCTTTGGGGTCCTTAGGGACTAGGAAAGTGCTATACAAATACAGGCCATTTACATTTATTCAAACAGGAAACAAAAGTCTTTACAAAAAGGAGAGGGAGAAGATACAAACTGCATAGTCTGAAGATTGGTGTAATCATACCACTAGGTGGACGTAACAGAGAAATTATACCATATATTTGTATTGATGTTTATGTCATTAACTGTTGAATCTAATATTAATTTCAAAATGGAGTCTTTTTTTTTGTTATGGATCACCTTGTGGTTTTACTGTAGCACTAACAGTAAAAAAAGAAAATTGTTATTTAGCACATAAATTTAGATTTCAATGTTTTTGTTAATTATTATTTCTTAAAATTCCTTTACATGCAAGGCAGATGAAATTATTCACATTTACATGAACACATGCCACCAAAATATGCAATGTAAAACAGCAGAACATTATAGCATCACAAAAAACATTTCTCAATGAAGCTGTGTTATTGTATCTTTGAGTTTTGATTACTTAAATGTAATTACTGTAAATTTAAGGGGAAAAAATATCTGAAAGCAAAACAGTGCAATATGAAAAGTAAACTATAATAAAAAAAATCTACTAACTCAGATAATGTCACGTTAACCATATTTTTTTTATAATCAAAGCTCCATTTAAAACTAAACTTTAATGCTGAATTGAAATTACTTTCATAATACAATATTTTTTAAAGATCTGCATTTCACAGACTTTTCGCACACTGTCAAGGACTTTCATTTTTCATTATTCTTGAATTCATCAGTGGTCTGAGAGCTCCTCCTCTTGTGGGATTTCAGGCTCCATATTCTGTCACTCCTGCGTCACTCTGTTGTTTAAAGTTTCTAATTTAATACTGAATGTGTTCGACAGTTAATGTTTAAATTGAGTGCCAGTGTATCAAACCCAATCCACTTCAGTCCTTTCGCTGCAGACTGCCCAAGTTGTCCAGTAGGTGGTCCCAGAATAAGAGATCTGACAGGTGATGGTCAGAAGCTTTATTGGCTGCACCATCACGGAGGCTCACGAAATCCAATGGCAGCAGCAACAGAGCTGCAAAAAACATGTTGCCACTGAAATTCATCTATTGGAAGTTTCTCTTCTCCTGTTGCAACCAACTGCAGTATATCAGTCTGTGAGGAGGTTTACTTTGCATTCAGATGGACAATGACCCCAATATACAAACCCAATATTTTTTAGGGCGTTTTTTAAAAAAGAAGAAAAAAATTCTTTTAACGTAATTATACAGCTGAAGTCAATATTAGCACATAAAAATATGCCTAAAGAATACTTATTGTTGACAGTTCTTGATAAATCTTTTTCATTGTTTTTAAATGTGATGATGTATGATTATGGATGATAGAAAAAAATAGGACTTGGTTTGATGTGCTGAGTTTTTGTACAGAGTTTCTTCCTCTTGTGTCACTGTGGGTCTTTGGCACAGTAATAAACAGCTGAATCGTCAGACGTCAAGCTGTTCATCTGCAGATACACCTGCTTTCTGCTGTTGTCTCTGGAGATGGTAAACCGGCCTCTGACTGACTGAGAGTAGTAGATGACACTGCTAGGGTTGATATAAGCAATCCATTCCGGTCTTTTTCCAGCAGCCTGTCTGATCCAATTAGCATAAATATCACTGCTGAACCCTGAGTATGTACAGGTCAGTCTGTGGGAGTCTCCAGGCCTTTTAACCACTGGTTCAGACTCTGTCAGTGTTTGACCCTCAGTACCTACAGAAGTGTTAACAACTCGTTAGTTATCACATTTCTTCATATCATTTCGTTTGTTCAGCAAAATGTATGTCCTTACCAGCCAAGAAACAAAACAGAATCAGGAAAATAACTAAATGAACAGGTTTGGTCATTGTTAAAGTCACTTGTCTTTGCCCAGTCTGCTGTGTCTATATGAGGTTGGATCCCTGACTTAGGCTTGAACGCATATAAAGTTAGTTTATACAGGAGTTTTGCATTGACTCCTCCTCCTCAGCAAAAATTTTGCTCTTTGACAAAGTAAAAAAACTAAAAAATGATAATAAACATTTTGCCAATTTTTGATTATTTTTTAATGTATTAAATTAAATTAATTTTAAAGGGAAATTAGAATTTTCAAATATTAAAACAATCATTCCCACACTATTTTCAGAACATTATGTCTTATACTGCTAGTAGTAGTGGCCACTGGGCTCTTTATGTACTCTTTTTGGCACAGATTTCCTTTATTAGGCTTTATTTCTATTGAACACACAAATGTGCAGTATTTGACAACACCACAGGTAAGTGTGCCTCAGATGGCTTGGCTATAACTTTGCTTTTCTCAGCAACAAACTGTGTCACATTGTCATGAAGGGACCTTAATTTCTCATTTGTTAGGAAAGCCAGAGGGACCTATTATCAGAAAGCCACATGCACAGCCTCCAATGAATCATTGTTAAAATTGTATTGCTCAGTGTTTAATAAATCAAATGAGATGTTTTCTAATAAATGACTCTATTTTAATAGCTTGTTTTGTATAAAATTATTTAAACAATGTAAATAAAATAGTCAGCTCCTTAGTGCCTGTAATCTCAGCACAGTGTCACAAAGCAACTTTAGAAAATATATATATCAAGTATGTTTCATTGTCTCAGTGTATAATCAGTTAAAACAGCACAGGTTTCTATAAACTTGCAATATATTAGAATATATTATATAGCACTGTATAGCACTTTTTCTTACTGTCCAAAAACACTATCACAAAAAAAGCTTTAGTCATTTAATTAATCTTCCAGAGTCTTTTTCTTCACATTTTTTGTTTACAAACAGAACAATTTGAGAGTATGAGTATGTGTGATACCCACTAATGTGTGATCACATTTATGTGAATTAATTTAAGTAATTTCACTTTCAATGTAAATGATATTTCCATTTGGGAATGCCCTAAATAACTACGGTAATTTTAACAGGAAACTTGGTAACTACCCTGGGATATTTGTAGCGGACGCTCCATTTTTGTACCAGTAGGTGGCAGTGTGAGACCATGGTTTGGCCTGTTGTTAGCAGCCTGAAGCGCATGCTCTGCGCTGTTTTCTCATAATGGCGGAGTATTCAGGAAACGGCAAGCCACGTCTCCCTGTCTGATCATTTCTTTCCTGTTTACAGGTTCGTATCGTGCCCGAAATAGAATATAATAGCAATCACATCCATTATATAGCATAGACTAACCATTACGGTTGGAAAGTGAAAGCGTACAACATTGTGTAATACAGTAAATTAGACTTTTGTAAGTATTTGTTTACGGTTTTAGCAGCATGCTAAGGTTAGCATGTTAGTTTGGGTCGCACACCTCCTATGCTCTGTGATGTTAGTGATCGGCTCCACCGTTATTCTGTATTGTTTTAGTATCTTGTTTCTGCCATAAAGTGTTTCCGTGAATTCAGTGCACATGTCAAGATGGTGCTGATTACACCATTCTTTCAAGCTATTTGAGATTTATAGATTTGTCCTGTTGGAATTCATTTTGAACCAAGTCTTACAAGAAAATTGGTCACGTTTATAACATTGGAATGTGTCAATTCCCTTTAGTCTAGTTTGTAGCAGTTGGTAACACATATGGAGAATGTGTGTGTGAGCTATGTTAAGAATAAGTAAATACACAGTTGTAATACTGTAAAAGTAATGAAAGGAGTGCATAATTGTGAATTTGAATAAATAATGGCGGCGTATTCAGGAAACGGCAAGCCACGTCTCCCTGTCTGATCATTTCTTTCCTGTTTACAGGACACATATATAGCTGTCTACAGGTGCTGCCACCCGGTACCTGTAACATATGTGACATTTGTATTACCACTTAGCATTAGAGTACATTGAGGAAAATTTCATCTTGCATTTCTAAATAAAATGCCACCTTTTTTGATATAATTCAGCATTCCTTGTGTTGTTGGCAAATAGAGGAAGTAGTTTTTGTATGACTCTCCAGTTGCTGTGTCTCACTGTGTCTGTCGGGCACAGTAATAAACTGCTGTGTCCTCAGTCTTCAGATTGTTCATCTGTAGATAGACTTTACTGCTGGAGTCATCTCTGGAAATAGTAAATTGACCCTGGACTGACTGGGAGTAAAAGAAATGAGAACTATATGTATGTACAAAAGCGATCCACTCCAGTCCTTTTCCAGGAGCCTGTCTGACCCAGTTCATAGGGTAGCTGCTGAATGTGAATCCAGAGCCTGTACAGGTCAGTCTGTGGGATTCTCCAGGCCTTTTAATGACTGGTTCAGACTCAATCAGAGTCTGACCAACAACACCTGTCAACAGCACCAAATCACACTAAGTTAAATAGTTTGTTGAGAGAAATAAATGTTGTGTAATATCAGGTCTATGAGTGTTTTCACCTGCCCAGCAGATAGTTAACAGCAGCAGTCCTGTCCTGTAGTCCATACTGTCAAACTGTGTGTCCTTAGCTTCCTGTCATCTTCTCTGAAGTCAGATTTATAGAGGAGGAGCAGCATGCAAAAATATTGTGGTTTTGCATTCATCCCACATTTTTTTAAGACCAGTCACAATTAGCCATGTAGTTAGGATATGTAATATATAAATCTATTTTAAAGTCAGCCACTGATTATATCAACAAAACAGGTCAAGGTGAAGATACTATTGTCAATTGACGTTTTTTGATTAATACTTATAAAACACAAACATGATCATATGATTAATAAAAATATTGGATAACACATAAATGAAGAGTTATGGGAACATTAATTGCAGTACTCCAGTTTTATAATTAATATTATAGATGTTAAAATTATTTTTTTGGAAGCAAAAAAAACGATGATGAAGTATTTCAAGAGAAACAAAACTGCATTTTGAGTATCTGCACGGGTTTTTGGAGGTCTGTGAATGATGATGATTTCTCTTTACAGATATATTATATCAATTCATTAAATAATTTCTATCTCAGCCTAAAAACAAGTTATCTGTCTTTCAAAAGAGACAAATTCCTTGAAAAAGTGAAGATGGTGAGATTTCAAACAAAACCTCAAATCAACAAGCATCATTTAATCTCACTATATTTAAATTTCTCATTGAAATTATTTTAATTTTGTGACATTTTATCATCATTATCATTATTATTATAAGATGTGCTTACAGACTCACCTTGGAGAATTTATCAACAAACTGACTTCCAGAGAAAAATAATCTTGAATTCATTCATGATCTGAGGGCTCCTCCTCTGGTAGTTTGATGCTACAACTGAGGGGGTTTGTTAAGCTGATGGGCTGTGTCTCTCTGGCTCCATGTTAATACACACCAGTGACTTCAGTCTACAAATCTGGTCAATTTTCAAGTCACTTTCTTGTTTGAAATTATTCTTTAGTGGATCTTTGTAGTATGAATCTGCAGTCTGCAGAATATCCTGTCCTTTCCCTGCAGGGTTTTTTTTTTTATCCAAGCCTTGTGGTAGTTCAGCAAATAATCAATCAAAGCTTTATTCGCCACATGCAGGTTGCCCTGAAGTGAAATGGGGACCCCCCCGACCTTACACACACAACACAGACATTACATGGGGATACAAGTCGGAGATCGTTAGCGTTACAGAAAAACACTGAAATGTACACTACAATGGGAAAGTACAAGAGGAAAAAAAAGAGACCTCTACTCATGCTGTGCTTCCATGGTAGGACAGCATGAGAACAGGAAACAAAAAAACTCCTCTGCACAAAATGCACATAAATGTCCACAGCACAACATTGTGAAAGACATGACAAGCCACAGGATTGGGTGGGGGGTGAGGAGTAATCCGAAGCAAACACAGCAGCTGCCCTGCACAGTGCTACCATTACAGCGCAGCACACAGACCCGCCGTGTTCCCCCGCAGGAAACAAGCATCGAAGGCGTATAAGAGACCTGACAGGTGATGGTCAGATGCTGACCTGGCTGCAGAGTCACAGAGGCTGGCTGTGTCAACTGTTCACACTGTAGTTAATTGTACATAAAGTAACAGTGCGTAGCATCCATGATGTCAGTGGTTCTTTTCAGTGAGACTCACAGGATCCAGCAGCAGAGCTACAGAGAACATGTTGGTGCTGAAAGTGATCTTCTGGAAGCTTCTCTTGTTCTGGTTCAACAAAATTCACCATGTCAAGTTCTTATATGTGTCTGTGAGGAAGCTTATTTTTAATACAGATTACAAGGGACAGGATGAAATAGAAATATGGATTAACCTGCAAGCAACAAGTGGAGTTTGGATGTTTTGTGCTGTTATAAACTGCATGAAGATTTGTATCAGGATGTCACAGTGAGGGAGTGGGAATTTGATTATATTTGCGGCCTCTGAATGACTGAGAGTACCAGCTGCTGCTGCCACTGCTGATCCAAGCAATCGACTCCAGTCCTTTTCCAGCAGCCTGTCTGATCCAAGCATTACTATAATCACCACTGAACCCTGAGTATGTACAGGTCAGTCTGTGGGAGTCTCCAGGCCTTTTAATCACTGATTCAGACTCTGTCAGTGTTTGACCCTCAAAACCTACAGAAATGTTAATGGCTTATTATTCCAAAAAGTTTACTTCATAACAATTAATTTGTTATGAAGTTATCAAATATAAGTTTACTGTTTATTTATTTATTTTTGTTTAATTAAATGTAAAACATGTTTTATCTGTAAAACTTTGACTAAACAATAAACATTAGCCTTCTCTCATCTACCCTCATGATGACTTTTTTGACTTATATAATGTGAATATTTCAGGAAGATTGCTTTGTCCTCAGTTCTCTATGTTCTCTCTTTCTATCCTTTATGCTATTTTTGTGTGGACTTGGGACACATCTCAGGTTATCCGTGCACACACCTGTTCCTTATGCACTTCTTTGCAGCCACTACTTGATGTAATGTCAGACCGTCAGTCTTTGCTGGATCATTGCATTGCATCGGTCAGCAAAACTTGGCTCCTAGACCTTTGTCCTTCTCAAAATTTCTGCTAAAGAGAGGAGAGCTATTTGGTGTTTTTAGGAGAGAATCTGTGTATCAGCGTGGATTTTGGAAAAGTGCCAAGCTTTTGTTTGCATTTGAATTCGCTTTAAATAAATTCACTGAACTTCAGCATGAGTCCTGCCTTTTTTTTTTTTTTTGCAAATAATGAAAGACAACCAATTCTAACCTTCATTACAGGTGGTTTAACACAAAGCTGGAAGAACTTTTAATGAACTTTAAGAACTTTTTAAAACTTATCATATAAATGAGTATCAAAATATATTATTGTCACTTAATTCCAGAAAGAAAATGTCAAAAATTTAGCAGGTTATTAAGGTTGAATTGGAAATATAAAATTTTAAACTTTCTCTATAACTATAACTTTAAAACAATATATATTATCATGGCAATCTCCAGTGCTAAACAGCGACATGCAGCAGATAACAGTGTTCTGTAGTCTGGGAGCTCCTCTACTGGTGGAGGATTTTACACATGTTGAAGCTCTGAGGGGTTTTTGATCAGCTCCACTGATGCTTTGTATTACTGTGACCCTCTGGCACAGTAATACACAGCAGTGTCTTCAGGCTGCATATTCTGTCCATTTAAAGTCACTGTCTTGCTTGAAGTGTCTAAGTTGATGGTGAACTTGTTCTTTAGTGAATCTTTGTAGTATGTGTTGTGTCCATAATGTGCACCTCCAATCCACTCCAGTCCTTTCCCTGCAGGCTGTCTGATCCAAGCTGTCCGATAGCTGCTTAGAGAATAAGACACCTGACAGGTGATGGTCAGACGCTGACCTGGCTGCACAGTCACAGATGCTGTCTGTATCAACTGCTCACATTTTACACCTGTGGAGAAAACATGTTGAATACTGAATCTGTGTTTCGGCAGAATCTTATAATCATATTCTGTCTTTTCCGTATTGAGACTCACAGGTTCCAAAAACCAGCAGCAGCAGGAGCACAGCTACAGAGAACATGTTGCCTCCTTTGTGTCACTGATGGCATGATCTCAACTCTTATAGGAGACTGTGAGTACGTGCAATTTGCATACATGGATACAAACATGTTATAGCAAATATTTTTATTTAAAAGGTTTAATAAACGTCTGATAGGTGGCAATCTTTTTTTTTTTTGTTTATCTATGTCCATTATTTTCATTATTTGCTTTTTTCTAAATAATGTTTTATTATTATCATTATCATCTTTTTTAAAAAGAAATTTCTTACAACTGTCTTATCAGCCGGTGTCCCTGTTTTTGATGAACAACTGCTTCCTTTGGGTTCTTCTAAAAGGATGTTTTTGTAAAGCCTCTTCAGCTGCTTTAAACACTTTGTTTCTCTTTGGCACAGTAATAAATAGCAGAATCCTCTGGCCTCAAATTGGACAACCTCAAATACACCATGCTGTTGCTGTCATATCTGCTGATTTCTACACGTCCTCTCAAACTGCTTGCATAACTGTTTCTGCTGGAACTTGAGAAGCCACTCCTGATCAATTCCAGTGGTTTTCCTGCAGGTTCTCTGACCCAGATCATAACACAGCAATCAAAACTGAAGCCTGATCCTCTACAGGAGAGACTAAGAGTGTCTCCAGGCTTTTTCACTACTGGACTGGAAGGAATGGACTCCATGCTCTGACATGTAACACCTGATGAGATGAAAGAAGAGAGGAACAAGTGAGACACCTGGAAAGTTGTAATGGGGCCACAAATGAGTATGACTTGATGGTTTTTTTTGATATGAGAAAAATAAGAATCGAGACAACTTACAGGGCAGAGAGAGAACAATGAGCAGGGGAGTGAGTGTATTCATCATCCGGTGGAGATGTCATTTCTGGTGCTCTATGCAATATAAAAATCATCTGCAGAATCATCTGCAGCTCAACGTGGCAAAGACCAAGGAACTGATCGTGGACTTCAGGAAGACCAGGAAACACTTGACCCCTGTTTCAATCCAGGGGGTCAGTGTTGACATTGTGGAGGACTATAAATACCTTGGAGTACACATTGACAATAAACTGGACTGGGCTAAAAACACCACAGCACTTTACAGGAAGGGCCAGAGTCGTCTCTATTTTTTGAGGCGACTGAGGTCCTTCAACATCTGCCAGAAAATGCTCAGGATTTTCTACGAGTCTGTTGTGGCCAGTGCGATCCTCTATGCTGTTGCATGCTGGGGGAGCAGGCTGAGGGTAGCAGATGCCAACAGACTTAATAAACTAATCCGTAAGGCCAGCAATGTTGTGGGGATGGAGCTGGACTCCCTCAAGGTGGTGTCGGAGAGGCGGATGCTGTCCAAGATAAAGACAATGTTGGATAACACCTCCCACCCACTCCATGACATGCTGGTCAGTCACAGGAGCACGTTCAGTGAGAGACTGAGATTACCGAAAAGCACCACTGAACGACACAGGAAATCTTTCCTGCCTGTGGCCATCTCCCTGTACAACGCATCCACTTAACACACTGTTTGCTGCTACAACTACACATGTTTCTTTTCCAGCTATTTATTTATGAGTGACTTATGTATGTATGTATGTATATATATATGTATATATTGTACTATTCTTAGTTAGTGTATTGTCTGTCTTGTCTTAATGTTGGTTTATAATGGAGCACTGTAACAAAAAATAATTTCCCCCAGGGATCAATAAAGTATTCTGATTCTGATTCTGATAAAAGACCAGCACGGGATGAAGATTTGCATCATGATATCAGAGAAGGGAGGGGCTCAAAAATATAGTTATTCTTTAGTTTAATTGTAGCTTTTAGTAGTTAATGATGTTTAATATAGCTGGTTTATCATATGTGTAGTGTAACGACAAAATGTGTATTTTATTAGGGTTCATTAAAATTAAAACAACAGGAGTAGTAATGAAAGAGAAAGTTAATTTACATTTTTATTTGGCTTTGTTGTGAATAATACACATGAAGTGGAATAAATGGTAAGCATACAGATTGCTAGCATTACTTGTGAAGTCTTAAGGATATATATGCTACATATGTATTACATACTTAAGATTTAAAGATAAAAAAACATCTGAATCAACATTAAAATTTAAATTTGGGTGAAAAAAGTTGATTTCATTTGTTTCACATGGCAAATTTAACCTGTACATTCATGTGATTGGTTGAGGTGTTTTATTTTCTGCAGTGTTGTTCAGTCTTTACTGTTTGAATGCATATAGAGTATGAGTAATTTTTTGCACACTTCAATGTGTTTTAGATTTAAAACTCTAGGTTTTATCCCTTAGAAGAATGGCAACTTGCAAAAAAGGGAAAATTATATCTTTATCCATAACTCATGAGGGATGTACAGTTGTACTGTAGAGCAATAAATTAAATTGGATAAAAAGCACAAATAAATTAAAGCCTGAAATAGAGGCTGGGTGTCAAATGCTGAATATCAAATCAGTATAAAACGAAGAGCTACAAAAAAGAATATAACAGTCCTTTATTGTCATTGTACATGCACAACAAAATTGTGCTCCACACCAACTATGCAGGTATAAAATATAAATAGTAAGATAGCAGAAATAAATAAAAAACATGAGAGATATATACAAACAGCAGAAATATAGACAGAACAAGAGAAAGGCACACAATAGAAGACCAGGTTGCAAAGTCCTTGGGCCTCTAAAATAGTTGACTGAAATATTTTTCATTTCCTTTTTTTTTTTAAATAAAAAAAAGCATTAAATTGCATTCTTTTGCTTTGTTTGTAAACATGGACTCATGAACTTGTAACTACTAAACTATGCAACACTTTCATATTTTTTATGCTTTCGAAGAAACATACAGCAATGTGGTTTACTTTGAGGGTTATGTATACCAGAATATGTTTTTGGTTGTTGAAGAAAAGAAGAGGGATTAAGAAAAGTAACCTTCGTCTGTGAGAAATAATGTTTATGAGAACTGGAATTAATAATCACCTTTGTTTCGAGATTATGTTTCAATGTTATGTATTGACTTATTATGCTGATCTGAAATCATCAGTGGTCTGAGAGCTCCTCCTCTGGTGGTTTCATGTTAGAACTGTTCAGTGAGGGGTTTTTGTTCAGCTCTAGTGAAGGGTTGTGTTACTGTGGCTTTCTAGCACAGTAATACACAGCAGAGTCCTCTGGCTTTAGGCTGGAAAGTCTCAGATGCACCATGCTGTTGCTGTTGTCTCTGCACTGTAAAACCTAATAAGTTCACAGAACTCAAAAATTGTTGTGTAACAGATTACACAACAATTTTTTAGTGATGTTTTTAAAAGTTTTAAGTTTAACTAAAATAAAAATTATAGTTGCAGTTGCCTTAAATTACCTCAATGTTAACTCATAAATGTTGATATTCCTCAACTTATAATTAGGGAGTAATAAACTCAAAATGTTCAATATTTTTCAACTTAATTAAGGTGGGAAATACACTTAAAATATTTTACATATTGCAACTCATACGATGTGGGAAATAAACTCAAACTTTTTCATATTTTCTAACTTATAATATGGGAAATAACACTTAATCTTCAATATTTTTAAAATACTGTGGGAAATACACTTACAAATAATTCTAAACTGTTTGCCCAGTAAATTATAATCAGCTAAAAGTGTTAGAAAACATGAAAGTAACAACACTAACAATTTAACAACTTTTTATTAAACACAATGTGCTTTTAAAAAGGCACAAACAACAGAGCTCACTCATAAAAAAGTGCTTCATAAATAAAACAAGAGAAAAAGACTCCAAGGGTCTCCATCTCAATTCTAAAATTCAATAACATTTTCAGTATTAACAGCAATTGCAGCTATTAGAACATTGAGGCATTTAACACTTACTGTACCTTGACAGCTGCAGCTCACTTTCTTTTTTAAAAATACATAAAAAAAAAAAAACAGTACTGGTTTCCACTGCTGTACTTATAGGGAACAAACATCAAGGCAGTGCATTTACGTATTAGGCAACAGAACATTAAACATGAATAGTGAACTGAACAGTCATTCATCTTAAATGTGAGGTAGAAGAGGCAAATGATTAAGAAAAACAAACAAACAAAAAAGCTTCCTCAATACTCAGCTCAACAAGTAGTCCATTGTGAGTGATTCACTCATTGAACAAATCATTCTTCAGCATCAGTAGACACCCTTTCAGTGGTTTGTTGTCCTCAAGGCACATCACAACCTTCTGGATAAATGTGAATGTAAGCTCAAGTTTCTTTGGGTATTGTAGGTCTAGTGCATAGATGTACCCAAAGAGCAGGAGAAATGACTCAGCCAGATTTGTGGGACCATTCACAAGTATTTCATCCTCAACGACAATGCAGATGCTTTCGGGACTGAAGAGGGCCGAATCAGTAGTGTCATCCGTGACAACTGTCAGCAGAGCCACAGGAGTGTCAGTGAGGTCTGGACCATCTGCTGACTGCAAAACAAAAATAATACAAGAATGAGTTCAGCCCCACAAGGACACAAATCATGCTATTGATTAGAGGTGTGAATCTTCATAAGTCACACGTTTCTTTTAGGATTATAATTAGGGCTGGGTATCGTCACTGATTTCTAGAATCGATTCAATTCCGATTCACAAGGTCCCGAATCGCTTCGATCCACGATTCGATTTAATTCTGGGAAATTTTGACAGTCAGAAATATAATTCAGATCAGTACATTTACATATTTTTGTATCAATAAAAAGGAAGTTGACACATGCAAGACTTTATCACAGGTGTGAGGTCACAGCAGATGCCTTTGTGTCAAAGTAGCTGAGAATAAAACACAGAAAAACATGAAGGTGATTTTCCTGGCCTGGGATTTTATAAAAATATTCTGCAGTACATCAAAAACGAAAGAAAACCATTAATCAACATATGAACATTACCTCTGACGTTACAGCGGTTTTATTAGAGACACGGCTAAGCGTTTTGCATTTTGAATAATTTTAAAAAGTTTAAATTTGTTCAGTATTGAACAGCAGAAATTAGGTTTTCTTTTCGGAAGAATGTAAAAGGGAAAAAAACAGCGGCCGACACATCAGTTATGGTGGCTTCAACAAGTGCTTCAGATGACTCATGTGTGACAACACAGGAATACGTAGACCTTTTGTCTTCAGTTTTGAATATGTTTAGTCTGCTGCTCACAGAGTAAGAGCTGCTCCCTGAGTATTTCCATTGAGGACTGTTAACGTCATGCATGGATGGGAGAGTCTGGCCATCTTCTTCCCAGTGCACTATGATGTTTGCAGGGAAAACTCCAGACACTAGGCAAATAAGCGTTAGGATGTCAGACACTGAAACTTCAGAGGCAGTTGGTTGCATTGTCTTCACTGTTGGCACACAAAGGTCTTGAAAAACACTAAAGGGACAGAACCATAAAAATATAGTCACAACCAGAGGAACATGAAGTTTAGAAAGAGCTGTAATATATTTGTTACCTTTCTAATATTACCTCTGGTTTTGCTTATATGGTCTTCATTGCCCTGATTGGAACATGGATGTTTTCCTTCACAAAACCCTTGTTTATCTGCATCCCAATTTTCTGCTGACACATTAAGGAAGCTCTGTTGAGTCTCTGTCCCATTGTTGTAACTCACTGCAGGATTAGTTAGGACATAACAGTCAGGAATTTTGTTGCCAGCTGATTTCCAGGTGATGGAGAAATCTTTAAGACTAGGGGCAACCAGAAGACAGATAACAGTCACGGGTCCTTTGTTCTCAGGCTGCTACAGTGATGATGGTCCCTGAACATGAACCCCAACTAGCTGTGAGGATGATGGAGGTACTCAAAAAAAAACAAAAAAAAAAAAACAATTCTTAATGTGTATCACAATAATAGTGTTTTCACTTTACCTGTACAGAGACTGACATTTCTTGTGATATTTTTATTCAGAGATCTGTCAGATACTGTGCAAGAAAAGATCTTTCCTGTTTCCCACTCAGAGTGATCAATTATAAGTTGGCTGGTCACTCCAGCATGTCCATCTACACTCATGCTGATATCAGTGGTTGTTGATCTTTGCTGAGACTCGTTAAACCATCTAATATGATCATTGAAGACCCATCCAGAGCATAAGAGTGTCTGTGATCTTGACTCCTTACTTTTGACCAGAAGAAGCTCCACTAAAGTGAGACAAATCAGGGCATGAATTAATCTATTTAACAGAAACCATAAAGGGAAGCAAGAGTAGCTTTTACCAAAAATATAGATGGTAGAGTTTGCTCTCCTCTGCATGTTAAATGCTTTACTTGCTTCCAGTTGTGTTTTACTCTCTGCACATTTTTTTCATTCGTGGCGCTCCATTAATCAGCCAGGAAATCATGGCATCAAAATGAGTGTGGACCCGACATGTTCCTTGCACATTAGAGTCTGACGCTTAAGTCTTAAACTTGGGAATCTCCACATGAATGACAGGTGAATTTCTGTGGAATTAAAGAAAAACATGCTAATTAATAAACTTTATCTTAAGACTGTTCTTAATTTGTTCAAGATATTCCTGCAAATGTGCATGTTGAATATGTGCTTTGAGACAGTAGCTGTACATACTCACTGTGACAAATGCTTATTGTCTTCTTATATTCAGTATAATTGTGATTAGCTTTGCAGGTAAAAGTTGATCCTTGTCCCCACACTGAGAGTTTGCTGCTCAGGCTGAAGGTTTTCTGCTCTGTCCCTTCACTTTGTAGCTTCGTTCTGCTTGGCTTCTTGTTTTGACTCAGTGGTGATTTGTCCTAAAACCACTCCAAAGCCAGTTCGTCTGGAAAAAAAGCCATTTAGCAGATGAGCCTTACTGGTGAGATTCCAAATTCCCAGTCCGAAACTGGGTACAATGTGATGTTTGGCGACACAATCCATGGCACTGAAATAAAGAAGAGATTAGTTTGATTTACATAACTCGTTCTAAATATCATGTGTGAACACAACAAGGAAAAACATTAATCTTATCTAAGTTATACATACCTTCAGATTCTGGTAAATGCAGAACTCTTCAATTTCAGTTGTCATTAAGTTATGTTAGAGTTGTACTTTTACATTGTTTAGTGTTGTTCAGCAAGGCGAAAATAGGGCAGGAAGTCTGTTGCACAGTTGTTATGCATGATAAGACAGAGTGATCAGGGCAAGCAGCAAGCGGAAGCATTGAGTAACAACCAGGTCTCAAAAAAGTACCAAAACACAGAAGTGAAAGAATGCAAAGAGCAACGGAGAATCACAAACAGCAGGTGTGAGGTGTGGTTATGCCAGTAAGAGAAACAAAGTGCACATTTAAATTCCTCATATCAGTTTGCATGTGCACCACATCCATATTTTCTTATCAATTTGCCAAAGATTTTAGTTCTCAAATCTTGTAATAATAGACTAAAATGCAACCAGTTTTAAAAGCTAACATTTTGCATTTTTGGTATCACATGGGCTGCTGATCCCAGCGCTGTGGATGTGGGTTGCCCTGTATTTATCTAATAATAACAACTTTTAATGCTTTTTTTTTTGGTTTACTATATTTTAAGCAGCTGTGTAAAGCATATGAATTATTCACTGTTGCTCTTTTCTCAGTGTTATTCTAGCAGCCACTGTCAATATCTGATCTAATATCTGATCTGATAAATTATTCTGTAAATCTGATGTGAAGTTTTTTACAGAAGAAAGATTGCCAAGTGTGATTAGCGTTTATGCCACATGCAGTTTATTTTTCTGAATCATGTGTGAGTTTTAAAACACTGCCTGAAAGTTTTTTGAGTTACACAGTTTGCAGTACCATTAAGACCCAATTTAGCTGCTCTCGCTTCTTGTCTTTGGAAATTTGTCACTCTACAGGTTATAAAAGGAGACGATGTAACACAAATACATCCCTCAGTAGATAACTCACGCAACAACAGTCTACAATGTTGAATCTTCTTGAATATCTCATTTTTACACTAACTAAAAGTTGGGATGAAGAAATTACCGTGTATTAATATTTACAAAAGTTCTGAAAATGAGAAAAACTAAAATACATAATTTTCTCTACTATACCAAACATTGATTATCAGATACATGTAAACAGGATAAAGACTATTGGATTTTGTACTGTTCAAGGAACTTCAGTTTGTAAATGTGAATTGAAGAATAAAATTTAGCTTTTTTTATTTATTCATTTTTGGTTTTCTGAGTTTTTGTACAGTGTTTCTTCCTCTTTTGTCACTGTGAGTCTCGAGCACAATAATAAACAGCAGAGTCTTCAGTCTTCAGGCTGTTCATCTGCAGATACACCTGCTGTCTGCTGTTGTCTCTGGAGATGGTAAACCGGCCTAGGACTAACTGAGAGTAGTATTTGCTACTACCAGCACTAACTTCGGCAACCCATTCCAGTACTTTCCCAGGAGTCTGTCTGACCCAGTGCATATCATAGCTGCTAAATGTGAATCCAGAGGCTGTGCAGGTCAGTCTGTGGGACTCTCCAGGCCTTGTAATGACTGGTTCAGATTCTGTCAGAGTCTGACCATCAACACCTGTCAAAACAAACAAGAACATTGTCACCTGCTGTGAGTTGGAAAATCATTAAAAGAAATTCAGCTCAAAATGACTGAAACTATACCTCCCCAGAACAGTAAGATAATCAGCAGTCTGGCCGATATGTCCATTATGTTAAACTGTGAGTTCACTCCTGTCATTCACACTTCAGTCACAAGAGTATTCTTTAAAACCATCCAAGTTTTGCATTAACTCCTCCCCACAGAAAGGATATAGTGTTCATCCTTTTTTTCTTCTGATCCCCTATTTTAAATTCGATTATCAACAAGTAGTTGCTACCGTAAAGAGAACACAAATCAACCAGCCACACAGATGTTCCAGTCATGTCTGGATTAATGAATGATTGTAGTTGTTTCTACATAGAAGTGCATTAAAACATATTTGTCTCAAGATTGTTGAAGTCTTCAGTCAAATCACGTACTATGCTCATCTTAACTGAAGCATGTTTTTTAATATTGTGAGTAGTGCATCACTGCCATATATACAGTTACTTCCTTTAACACTGATGACAACTTGAAAGCATCAGTGGTCCAAGAGCTCCTCCTGTGGTTTGTTAATGTTAGAGCTGTTTAGACACTGAATGGTTTTTGTTCAAGTCCACTAGTGTTTTGTGTCACTGTGAGTCTCTGGCACAGTAATACACAGCACTCTCTTCAATTTGCACATTCTGTCCAGTTAGAATCACTGTGTTCCTGGAGGAGTCGGTGGAAATGCTGAACTTGTTTCTGAGTAAAGGACTGTAGTGAGGTGTGCTTCCAAAAGCTGCTCTTCCAATCCACTCTAGTCCTTTTCCTGGAGCCTGTCTATTCCAGTGAGTCCAATAGCTGTGCACGGAATAAGACACCTTACAGGTGATGGTCAGAGGGTGACCTAAAAGCACACTCAAAGAGTCTGGTTGTGTCAGCTGTTCACACTTGACACCTGTTGAAAAAAGACGTGTTGTTGTAAATTATAACACAAGGAAGAAATGCTGGATATAACAAATCTACAGAGACTCACATCCAGCAGCTAAGAACACTAGCAGAGCTACAGACAACATATTGTTTGGTGTCTGTTGTGTTGTGAACTCTGCTTCACAATCTGATGTAAAGTTTTTATAACCCAGTAAGAGAGAAAACCTATGAGTTTGCATAGGATCATACACATCATAGCTGGTCTAACTGGAGCCAATCAAAGAGTGTGCGTGTTACGTCTGTTATGCACCTACTTAGACCTACATAGGTACATTTTTATTTCACAATTCAGTATAACAGTAGTGAAACAACTGATTGTTTCATTGCCTTTAATATATCTGAAAACAATATAGTATTAAGGATTTTGTATTAAGGATCAGTGGATTGATACATTAAAGTGCCTTTTTTCTTCTTTTTGTAGACCATCTAGTAATTAAAAAGAATATTAAATAATATAAATTTTACATGTTTTGGTATTATTTCAAAAATCTTAAAACCTTATAATTGCTTACTAATGCTCTGGCTTGCTGGGATAAACCAGTGGTAGATCATTTTACCCAAAAGTACTTATTATGAGTGGTTTTTAAACAGTTATCATTTTGCACATTTTAAATTCACATTTAAAATGTGCAAAAATCTGCAGAAATCTGCAGAAATCAAAAACTGAAATCAAAAACTGTTCACAACCAAATGTCACTGAGTATTGTGATATCACTGGTTATAATTTTATCACCAATATTATTCTAATTGTACTGTTTTTAACATGTTATGAACAAAAAATAAATAAAAACGTGACAAACAAATTGATTTAGCAAATACTAAATTTAGAATTCTTCACATTCTGGTACAATTAAAACATGGAGATGGATATTTGAATACTGTATTCCATAAAAGATGAAAGATGGCTCTGTTTTAGTTACTTCAAAATAAATAATAATTAATGGAACAATACATTTGTAATGAAAAGTGTAGAATATTATGACATTAACATGTCAGATATACTAAAACATTCTTAAAATTGACATTGTTTTATATATTAAAATTATTTTAAAAGTGTCATGGTCCTGGGTCATTTTGGCCCAGCGTTTTGTGTTTCCTTGAAGTTCATTTTTGTGCTTTGTGTTTATTCTGATTTTGTATTGGTTTAGGGTTGAACCTGTAGTTTGGTGTGTGTATTCAGCCCTACCTGTGTCTGTCCTTGGTGCTCTGTTCATGTCCCCGTGTTGTGTTGTAAATCAGTCTGTGTGTTCCTGCTTTACTTTGAAGGCTCATGTTCTGGATTTCCTATTCTATTTTGAAGGTCTGTGTCTGTTGTCATTGTGTTCAGCTTGTGTCCTCCGGTCCTCATGTGTATTAGGTTCAGCTGTTCTTCCCTCCTGTGTGTGATTACCTGATTACCTTGTGTGTGTATATTTAGTGGGTGTCGGTCTGTGTTCATTGTCGGCTCGTCTGCGTTCTATGGTGTTCCTGTCTCTGCGTCTCTCTGCCCCGCACCCCTTTTGTATGGTCTCAGGTTTGTCATTTAGTTCTCCCAGTTTAGGTTTCTTCAGTTGTTTTGTCATGCCTCAGTGCCTGTTTCTGCCATTGTCACTTTGTAAATAAACATCACTCGTATCATCAGTCACTGCTGCATTTTGGGTCCTCCCTTTCCTCCACACCACACGGCTCACTCCGCCAGCCGTGACAGTACGAGCCGACCAAACATGGACCCAGCAGCTTTGTCTGGAGAGAGCGACCTCGCACGCATCCGACGCCTGATGGACTGGGTAACCCACACCACCAACGCAAGGGCACAAGTGGTGGGGTTAAAAGCCATCGAAGCAATCCTGGAAGAAAATCCCTACCTCTGCCAGCTTAAGGGAGTTTCAGGCTTAATTTGCAACCTGCATAAAGCCCGGGGGGTGGTGCGAGCTCGGGAATCCACAGACTTTGTCCAGCAGCAGCGGATTACGGCCACCCCGGAACAGCCACGTCAGCTTCTCCCGCCGGAGGTTTTGCCCGGCCCGCCGGAGGTTTTGCCCGGCCCGCCGGAGGTTTTGCCCGGGAGGAAGCGACGATCGCGCCGTCGGCGCGTCACCCCACAGCCGGATATTGGAACTTCAGAACTGCCGGCCGTGGTGAGTGAGAAGGACCCTTTTTCTGTCTTGGACTGTGGAGCAGTTTATCCAGGGACTTTGTTTGGTGCAGCAGACGACAAGGAGAACTGTGTGTTGCTTGCTCATTCTCCTGCTGAGCTGTCTTTACCTCGTTTAGCTGCACAGCCGCAAGCAACTCGGACTCCGGTATCTCCGCTAGCCCAGTCATTCATGCCGTCTCCGTCTTCACAGACTCCCTCTGTACGGGAGGCTGCGCTTGTGCCTCCCATTTTTGACTCTTTTTTTATAGTACGTATTATTTGCAGAGAGACAAACACGTTAAAAATGCAATCGTTCCTCAACAGCTGGCTAGTTTAGAGACTGCTACTTGCTCCAGGGCCTCACCAGAGGTTAAGTTACAGCCCTCAGCTGACTCTGGACCCCTGGAGGCTAAGAACCCAGCTGAGAACTGCACCCGGCTGTCGCTGCCTGAGCAGGGTCGGTGCTCCGCGCAGCTGCAGTCTGTTTTGTCCCTGCCAGAGGCCCGTGCGCCTGCTGGTTCTGTTCCGTCCCTGCCAGAGGCCCGTGCGCCTGCTGGTTCCGTTCTGTCTCTGCCAGAGGTCTCCGTGCCTGCTGGTTCTGTTGCGTCCCTGCCAGAGGCCCGCGTGCCTGCTGGTTCTGTTGCGTCCCTGCCAGAGGCCCGTGTGCCTGCCCGTGTGCCTGCTGGTTCTGTTCTGTGTGTGCCAGGGGCTCCAGTGCCCACTGGGTCTGAGACTGTTTTTGCTGGGGGGCCCGAGGAGCCCGTCCAGCCTTCTGCCTCGTCAGCTGGGGGGCCCGAGGAGCCCGTCCAGCCACCAGCTGCAGTCTCATCACCAGCTGCAGTCTCATCACCAGCTGCAGTCTCATCACCCTCGCCTGCTGCGGCCTCAGAGTCTTCGGCCTCGCCTGGTCCGGTTTCAGCATCTGCTTTGGCTTCATCCTCGCCTGGTCCGGTTTCAGCATCTGCTTTGGCTTCATCCGGTCCAGCCTCTGCATCCTCATCATGTCCAGCCTCTGCACCATCCTCGCCTGGTCCGGCCTCTGCACCATCCTCGCCTGGTCCGGCCTCTGCACCATCCTCGCCTGGTCCGGCCTCTGCACCATCCACGCCTGGTCCGGCCTCTGCACCATCCACGCCTGGTCCGGCCTCTGCATCATCCACGCCTGGTCCGGCCTCTGCATCATCCACGCCTGGTCCGGCCTCTGCATCATCCACGCCTGGTCCGGCCTCCGCGTCGTCATCCACGTCTGGTCCGGCCTCGGCTCCGCCTTCGTCTGGTCCCGCCTCGTCTGATCCTGCGGTTGCCACACCGCCGTCGGAGCCAGCTCGACCTGTTCTGCCTCGCCTCTGCCGGCCGTTTTCCGGGCCTCTAAGATGGCATCACGGCCTTCGGGGGCGGCCTCCGGAAAGAGTTCGTCGCCGCCGCTGGCATCGCGGCCGTCCTCCGGACCTGCTCGGTGGCCGCCACTACCTTCCAAGTGGTCGGCCTCCAGAATTTTTTGCCCGTCGCCGCCGTTGCCGTGTGCACGGTCGGTCCCCAGAACTGTTTGCCCGTCGCCGCCGTTGCCGTGTGCACGGTCGGTCCCCAGAACTGTTTTCCCGTTGCCGTGTGCACGGTCGGCCCCCAGAACTGTTTGCCCGTCACCGCCGTTGCTGTGTGCACGGTCGGCCCCCTGAACTGCCTCCACTCCGCCACCGCTGCCTTCCGCTCGGTCGGCTTTTGGATCTGTGTCAGCCTCCGGGCCGGCCTCCTGAACTGTGTTTTGTCCTTGTGCTCCGGCATGTGTGTTTGTTTTGGACAGGTCACTTGGTTCGCTGGGGCTTGTTTTTGTTCGGTGTTGGTCCCTCCGTCCTGGGCCCCCGCCGCCCGCCCTGGGTTGGTCATCTGTTTTTGTTTTGGGCTGTCTGGAGTCAGCCCTTGGAGGGGGGGTACTGTCATGGTCCTGGGTCATTTTGGCCCAGCGTTTTGTGTTTCCTTGAAGTTCATTTTTGTGCTTTGTGTTTATTCTGATTTTGTATTGGTTTAGGGTTGAACCTGTAGTTTGGTGTGTGTATTCAGCCCTACCTGTGTCTGTCCTTGGTGCTCTGTTCATGTCCCCGTGTTGTGTTGTAAATCAGTCTGTGTGTTCCTGCTTTACTTTGAAGGCTCATGTTCTGGATTTCCTATTCTATTTTGAAGGTCTGTGTCTGTTGTCATTGTGTTCAGCTTGTGTCCTCCGGTCCTCATGTGTATTAGGTTCAGCTGTTCTTCCCTCCTGTGTGTGATTACCTGATTACCTTGTGTGTGTGTGTATATTTAGTGGGTGTCGGTCTGTGTTCATTGTCGGCTCGTCTGCGTTCTATGGTGTTCCTGTCTCTGCGTCTCTCTGCCCCGCACCCCTTTTGTATGGTCTCAGGTTTGTCATTTAGTTCTCCCAGTTTAGGTTTCTTCAGTTGTTTTGTCATGCCTCAGTGCCTGTTTCTGCCATTGTCACTTTGTAAATAAACATCACTCGTATCATCAGTCACTGCTGCATTTTGGGTCCTCCCTTTCCTCCACACCACACGGCTCACTCCGCCAGCCGTGACAAAAAGTAAAATTAAAGATAACACTTGATAAATGTCTGTCATATAGAGAGGATGACTCGAAGATTTTGTACAAACAGCTTCAGTCAGTCATTCTTTACACTGTTCATCTGCACATGTCTGTTGTTTTTCTGGAGATGGAAAACTGCCTTCACCTGAATAAACAGCAGAATCCTCAGTCCTCAGACTGTTCATCTGCAAATACACCTGCTATCTGCTGTTGTCTCTGGAGATGGTAAACTGTCCTTGTACTCCGGGCCAGTTCTAGACAGGCATATATGAGGGGGCAGACAGAAATGTAAAGGGGGCACAATGTGGCAATGCAGGCGAGAAAGGTGTGGGGGCTGTGTGGGGTGCTCTGGATTCAGAGTTCCACAAACGATTATTTTGATAGTCGACTAGTCGCCGATTATTTTTGCGATTAGTCGACTAATCAGATCATGCATCCATTGGACGTAAAACGAACATCTTATTGCACCAGCATGCATCTGCTTTTATATAAGTATCATTAGCTTACAGCTTGAAGTATGTGCTAACTAAAAATAAAGACAAGATGGTAGTTTATTAAACTTTTAATGAAATTTGCAGATTGTCTCGTTGGAGTTTAATAAACTCAGTCATCTGCTCCTTGCTATCTAAAATGTAACAGGACACTGGAGTAAATTCTTTACCATCTCACGCTTCTGTTTAATCAGTTTTCTGTTTGACATTTTTTCAGCTGTGTGAAACTTTAATCTCAGTCAAACCGATTTACTCGCTTTAATGATTTACTTGCTACTTATTCCTGCGTCTTTCAGGATCTTACAAAGCTTCAAACAACGCGCCAACTATTAAATTAGTCGTTGACGATTTTGATAGACGACGTAATCATGACTAGTCGACTAATTATGGCAGCCCTACTCTGGGTAACAGTTTTTGTCATGTAATTGGTTTGCACTTTGTCAGGCCTCTACCTTAAGACCTGACCAACTTGGGTGTCCCACCTGAAGGCTAAGCTTCTGCTGGTCTAGCTTTTATGGTCACTAAGACACGCAAAGACCACGTTAAGGTGAAAAAATAGAGAAGTATCATTTTTTCAGTGACCTTATTATAGTGTCTTTTTACTTTATAATAGAGAAATTTTCAAAATTTAAAACTTACAATACATCAAGAGACTTTTTCATATCACAGGACCTATGCTCTATCCATCTGTGTTTTTAGGAAAGATCTCAAACTCCAAACTATTTAAAAGAAGTAGTACAAGGTTTATATTTGTGTGCATTATACGTATGGACCCAGTCCCTGTCATTCTTTATTTCTACTGCAGCACTTGCAAGTGCATGTCTATTTCAAACTTTGCAGTGATATCGCACCCAGGCTGATGCCCTCAGACATCGGTGCGTTGATGGTTCTTGGTGTCTGGGGCTGGGCGCTCATGTATGTACCGGCTCACTCCTGGTGGCCGCTTGGCAGGGCCTGGAGCCTGTGACCCGGTTGGGCCCCTTCCGGGGGGTGGGGGGTCCTCAGGCCTCTGGCCTCTGGGCCTGGGGCTCGGTCCTCTCTGGCACAGCTGGCTGCCAGCAGAGCCCGCGGGCAAGTCACAGCAGCCCCCTTTGGCCTCTGCACCGTGGCTCCTGGGTGACCCCTTGTTAGGTTTATATTGTGAATTGTCATTTATGCTTAGAAATATGTACTCATATATGCTTAGAGTTTTATAATCGATTGCATAATGATAGAGGTCTGATCCTTAGCAGTCTGCAAAGACTCTGTGTGCCTCCCAGAGCACTCTGGCATACACACACATCTTAAGGTCTTGAGAGAGGTTGTACCTTCTCTTACTGATTTATGCTATGAGAGGACACCTACTCTGCATCTGTTTAACTATAAGTGCCTGTTGTTTAGGTGGACCGCTGGACTCCTGGCTCCAGCTTTGGGGGAGTCATTCACAGGGTCACATCTTGACACACACACACACACACACACACACCTACACTATGCACAGACTGGTATTCTTTGTTCACATGTACGTCCATGTAAGACATCATAGGTTAATGAACCTATGCATAACCGCAATAAAGAGCAGTGTTACGAGGGAACAGACGAGAGCAACTGGGGTCAAGCGAAGGAACGACGCTTGTCACAGGTCTCTCCCTCGTGCACGAGCAATACAAAAAACTTTGCCGACTTGTGTCTTGCTTTGATGTGTAGTAGAATTGTCTTGAACGTTCCAGCAAATAGGTTTATGCTACAAACCTAACACCCCTCGTCTGGGGCTCTCCTCAGCTCTTCCCAGGAGGGCGGCATGGTTAATGGTCCTCCTTGGGTTCTTGGGTACACAGGTGTACACACAGGTGTTCACAGACACAAACTACACTTTTCTTGGCTGTGTGGAGCAGGGAAATTATTTTACTGCTATTGTTAAATAATCATCATTATTACCATTGCATTAATAATATAATCTGTAGTTTATATTGCATTCAGAGGTTGAACAGTGTGTGTCTTTCAGAAAGACTAAGTGGCAGGCTGACAGGAAGTTGCAGAGAGTTTGCAGAAGTGAAAGCAGGAAGTTATTTTGAGCAGCAGGCTAAGACGATCATTGCTTTAACAATGTAACAGATAGCTTTAAGATGGCCTTAAGATGTTTATGATGATGTTAATTTTGTATTTCAGATGCAGTTATAACTATTGTGTACACAATGCATATCTGTGCTTATTTGAGTTGATGTTCAGGTTCTTTAAAGGTCTTAAGCTTCACTGACGTGACTGTTCAGGTGATACATGCTGAGGGAAAACTAGAACATAGAAGGAATTGCAATACATGCTTACAAAACACTTATATATCAGGTCATTTCATATTAAGGTTTTAGTAGAGGTTCTTGGTTAAAACATTTATTTAGTAGAAGACATACACATAGTCTCAGTGAGCCTCTGGTCTAGTGAAAGGTCAGAAGTGCAACAGGTGAAGAGGTGACACAGAGAGCATGTGAGGTCGTGACACACACACATGAGTTAGATTTATTTAGAGGAGAGAGAGATTAGTCATGTCTGGATTGGAACTGCGAAAGTGTCTCGGTAAAAGAGGAACCGTCCTTGTCGTCTCGGCAAGAAAGAGGAACTGAAAGGTAGAAAGGAAGTGCCGGCCATGAAAATAGAAGATGATGTTCTGTCTTAAAAGTCATTGTGGTGTTGATTTGACGTATGTATATATCCTGTCTGTGACGTATGAAGGGGCGTCAGTAAATCAAACCCTGATGCTATAAAAATCTGTTTATGCTTTGATTAAGTTGAAGATCACTTGCTGTCGGCGTACAGAGTGTCTTCCCACACGTGTGTATTCATTAAAAATCATTGTTTGACCAAGAGCTTCTGGACCAAGGGTGGTTTGTACTCTCCCTCCTCAATTTTGAACCTTAACAGCTGCTACCTCAAAGCACATAGTGCGCTGTCGATCTTGCGTGCTGCACAATAACATTTAATATTTAGTATCTACTGTTATCTACTGTTAGCTAGTTTATTGTGACAGTTTTGTGTTTATTATGTTGCTCTTTTTTGTTTGTTTTCTCTTCTATTTTTTCTTCTCTTGACAGGTAATCCAGGTGATTTTTTTTCTTCCCCCCTTTCTCACTATCTCTTCTCCACTCTTTTTTCTTTCTCTCCCTCTCTTTCTTTCATTGTTTCTTTCTTCCTTTCCTATCCCCCAGTCATGTCTGCCCCGTCTGTAACAATCGAAAATAAAATAAAATAAATACATAATAATAATAAAGGTCAATCAATTGAACCAATATGGCAAGGCCATGATGATCCACTTGGTAAAGTAAATCCGCTAGGCATCTTTCTTGGCCTTCAGACAATAATTCTGATGGCCAAAGATCCAAACGGGACAGGCAAAAAAAAAAAAGAAAGAAAGAAAATGAAACAACTGTAACTTGCCTCCACCATTGTGTGAATGTGAGAGTGAATGAATAGTGGAATTGTAAAGCAGTTTGAGGGTCTCAAAAAGCGCTATATTAATGCAATCCAGTATTATTATTATCATTACAAATTATTAAGACTTTAACAAATTCAATTGAGTCCTCTTGAGAACATGTGAGCATACCTCCTTTGAGGTGATTGGAAGTAAGGAAGAACAATAGCGCTTATCAGTCCAGCAAAGAGTGGAATGAGCGCTGGTACACACACACACTGTGCCCCCAAAGTGCTGTAAGGATTTGTGAAAGAAAACCATCAGTTCACACAGTATAAAGCATCATTAAGATTAGCATTCACCCTCCGAAAAGGGTGAAGGGGAAAAATCATTGGATGTGACTAAATTAAATCCTTTATGTGCAACTCATACTGTATGATTTAGATTTTTTTCCTATTCAGGCACTGAGGGGTTCTTTTTCAACTCTACTGATGCTTCTTTTCTGTGAGTCTCTGGAAAAGTAATGTTGAAAGTTGAAAGCAGTGTTTGACTTTCATGGGTTTTTGTACAGCGTTACTTCCTTTTGTGTCACTGTGACTCTCGAGCACAATAATAAACGGCAGAATCCTCAGTCGTCAAGCTGTTCATCTGCAGATACACCTGCTTTCTGCTGTTGTCTCTGGAGATGGTGAACCGGCCTCTGACTGACTGAGAGTAGTAGATGCTGCTACTGTCACCACTGATAGTAGCAACCCATTCCAGTCCTTTTCCAGCAGCTTGTCTGATCCAAGCGTTCCAGTAATCGCTACTGAACCCTGAGTATGTGCAGGTCAGTCTGTGGGAGTCTCCAGGCCTTTTAACCACTGATTCAGACTCAGTCAGTGTTTGACCTTCAGTACCTACAAGCAAATAGCTCATTAGATACAATGATGCAGACATTTTATGTGTTTTCATTAGTAAAAGTAAACGTATAATGCTTACCAGCCCAGTTCAATAAAAGAATGAGAAAAGTGAACCACATATGAAGTCTGAACATGATGAAAGCCATTTATCTCTGCAGTCTACAGTGGGTACATCAATGATTTACACTCTGTCTTAAACTCTCTAACACTTATGTAAAGATAAACTAGAACAGTTTTGCATCAGCTCCTCCCACACTGTAGCTTGTAGTACTGATCATTTTATTACATTATTATTTGAAATGTATTTATTTGTTAACTAATTGTGTTCAGGTAAGACAGTCCTATCCTTATAATTCTACATTTTTTTTTCTTTTTTCTTTGATCATAAAATCCTTCTTGATACTCATTTAGAAAAGTACATTGTGTTGAAACATTTGTTTAAGCATCAGAGTTTCTGTGTTTATGATTATTGTTCATTTTACTGTAAAGTAGGAGAAAAGTAAATACAATTAATTCTGTTCAGCATGCGCATAAATCTTTCTATTAGTCTGTCTCCAAAGAGATTGTCAAAGAGATTGAACTGCAGGTGATTAATGCGAATATCATTTTGATCGGCTGAGTTTTTGAACTAAATTTCTTGAAGGAGGATTGTTTACTGTCATATGTAAATATTTATAAAAGGATAGTGAGGTTTCTGTTAAATGCCACTTAACATCTGTTTCATTTATCAAGCTTAATATTACAAAAAAATAGATTTTACTCCAGCAGACAAACTGTTGGAGTCATCTCTGGAGATGATGGACCTACCCTGGATGAACTGGGACTTTCAGCAGTGCCAGTGTGTATCAGTTCATATTATAGCTGCTGAATGTGAATCTGGAGCATGTACAGGTTCATTCTGGATATTTTCCAGGTCTTTTTACCACTGATTCAGATTTTGTCAGAGACCATAAAAACATGTCAAGAGCATCAAATCACACTAAATTAAACTTTAATATCAAGAATTATTAATGCTGTCAACTCCCAAGCAAATAGTTAACAGCAGTTATGATGATATTTCTAATCCACAATCAGGATTAACAAAAAGCACTGGAAAATTAAAAATTAATTAAGGAGCAACTAAAGTTGTCCAGTTTTATTTTCAATATTCGCACTTCTCTCTTTTAAAATAAAATGTAAATAAAATCAAAGACAGGAGATGTCATAATGAACAATACTCAGAGAATAAGAGACCTGACAGGATACTGTGAGATTGTGATAAACATGAAAAATCGAGTCCAGTTCTAAAGACATGAACACTCTGTCCATGCTTTCAGTGTTTATGTTCAGCGAGAACATGTTGATATTGAAATTCATCGTCAAAGCTTCTGTATCTCTTGCAACCAACTGCAGTTGTCATGATCCTGGGCCATGTTGGCCCAGCATTCTTAGTTTTCATGTATTTTTGTATTTTGTTCTTTATTCTGGCCACGGTTCCTGGGTTGCTCTGTTAAGTTGTTCCTTATTTGATTTACCCCTTGTGACTTTTACCCCCTGTGTGCCCCTCTGTATCTGTGAGCCTTCGTCTCCCCTCCTTGTGTTTTATTCCATGTTTCCCCAGCCCGCTATTCCTGTGCTCTCCTGTCTCTCTCTCTCCTCCTGTCTGCAACTCTGTGTACTTCCTGTTTTACTTTGACAGTCTCCCGTCAGTGTTGTGTTACTCCTGCCGTGTCTCGTTATGATTATCCTTGTCAGCTGTGTTCCCCGTGTGCTCCCACTTCCCTCGTTAACCCTCTGTGTATTTATGTGCATGTCTCCCTCAGTTCAGTTCGGTGTCGCGTCGTCAATGTCTCCTCCCGAACCTGTGTGTCTTTCTGTGTTCCCTCGGTCCTCAGTTAGCATTCCCAGTTTAGTTCTGTTTCTTTGTGAAGCCTGCAATAAAGCAATGATTTTGAGTTCAGCTTTTTGTCTCCGTGAGTTTTGCGTTTGGGTCCTCATCTGCCTCCACACAGCCAGTTCATGACTGCAGTACATGTCTAGCAAGACTATTCAGGCAGGCTGTCTGATCCAAGCAGCACTAATATCACCACTAAACTCTGAGTATGTACAGGTCAGTCTGTGGGAGTCTCCAGACATTTTAGCCACTGATTCAGACTGAGAACCTCAGTACCTAAAACTGAATACCACTCTTTTAAAGTAAAAATCAGGGAAAAATTGAAAATTCTAATTTTTCTAATAATAAAACTTACAATACAACAATACCTATACTAAATACATATGCTAAAAGCCAACTTGTCAGCTGAAAGTGGAAGTGAACAGGATAGTGGTCTGAGAGCTCCAGTTCTGGAAGCTTTTTATTAAAACAGACTGTGAGGCGTTTTTGTCCAGGTTCGTTGATGGTTTATGTTACTGTGGCCTGGCTGCAGAGTCTCAGAGGCTGGCTGTGTCAACTCTGCACATGTTACATCTGTAAAAAGGTGGATATAAAGCAGTACAAATGATTGAATTTTATTTTAAAAGAAAAGCTGCACATTTACAGGTTATGAATTTACAGTGACTTGCGGCATCCAGCTGCCAACAGCAATGGGGAAACATGTTTTTTGATTGAAGCTGACTGTATGACCTTCTGATCACTGTTTCACTTTAAGTGACTCCTTTATATCTGTGTCACAGGAAGTCACTTGGTTTGCATATTAATTTGAAATATTAGGGTGCAAATTTACCATGGTGTGTGACCAGGTAACCATATGTCTCATGTTGGGGTGCAGCAGACTTCATCACTGCTCCACTACTCAATTAAGTGCAAAAAGAATATCAAAAAGAAAAGAACAAAGACAAGGAAAAATACTGGAAAAAATATTAACTTGTAAAAGCAGCATGTAATACAAAAAGAGAGGAAGAGAAGTTATTGATGCATTGTGGGAGGTTCACCAGAACCCCACGCTTATGGCAGGATTTCTAACAAATTTGTAGAATAATTTATTCAATAAATATATCTTTGTATGTTATGTATTATGTGATATCCAGTGTAATATTCAATTTAGCATCATATGAGATAAACAGCTGCTGACAAGAAATAAATAGAAGAGACCTCTTTGGTAATTCCTTTGCTGTTGTACATCTTAATTGAAGGGCCATGGATTAAACACAATCAGCAGAAACTCAGTAGCTCACACTTAAGTACTTTGTGTAAGCTTGAAGTCAGTAGACAGTTTGTGAGATTATCTGGATCTTTTAATCAGCCTGTCAAAGTCTTATGAACAAAGAAAAAATGAAAATGGATTTGTAAGTAAAAAAAAAAAACACAAAACAAAATCACATGCACAAGCACATATGAGTGAAAAATGTCTGAGGATCACTGGAGGATTTTGTTCAGCTGTTCAACTAGTTCCAGTCACTGTGAGTCTCGAGCACAATAATACACAGCAGAATCTTCAGTCTTCAAGTTGTTCATCTGCAAAAACAGCTGTTCTCTGCTGTTGTCTCTGGAGGCAGTAAACCTGCCTCGTACTGACTGAGAGTAGTAGTTGGTGCCTCCATTAGCCTCAGTTGCAATCCACTCCAGTCCTTTCCCAGGAGCCTGTCTGATCCAGGCCATCCACCAGCTACTAAATGAGAGTCCAGAGGTGGTACAGGTGAGCCTGTGAGACTCTCCAGGTTTTTTAACAACGGGTTCAGACTGTGTCAGAGTCTGACCATCAAAACCTGTAAAAACAGAATTGAATAATAATCAGTTCCTTTATGTCTATCAGAATTTTATTGATGAGTAAATCTTGTAGATCTTCACCTGTCCAGCAGATAGCTAATAGCAGCAGCCCCGTCCTGCAGTCCATTGTGTTAAACTTTGTGACTTCTGCTCTCTGTTATGCTCCTTGCAGTCACATAAGTAGAGGTGTAAGGTATGTAAGTTTTGCATTGACTCCTCCTCACATTAGGTAACTAGACTCATGTGAACTCACTTTAACTGAGCGCCACATATTAACTGGAGAAACTGGAGTGGATGCTACATGTAAGTAAATGTTTGCATAAACTTTAAATTGAGTGACAGTTTTGGACATCACTTCAGTAACAAATAAAGAAATAAATATGTGATCTGTTTGATTAAGTGAACCATTTTGATTTGCCACTTCCTGAGGCTTGAGACCAAGTTTCTGTTCAGTAAAAACAAATAATAGACATAATGTTAATGTTTATAAATGTTATCTCTTTTTTACAATTTCTGCTATCAGTGTCTCCAGTATTCAAACTGAGTGCACATTCACTCGTCTTGCAAAATTACAACACACTTTTGTATGAGACTCACTGGGCCTTTTAACCACCGGTTCAGAGTCTGTCAGAGTCTGACCATCAACACCTGTAAAGGCATAAAATAAGAAAAGAAAAAAAAAAGAAATCAAATGAATTGTTCTTCAAAGAAAATAAGAGCATGTTAACTAAAGATCAGGGAAAATCATCATCTGCCCAACAAAAGCTACAAGCAGCAATTATCTCTGCAATCTATGATACAGCATTCAGGATATGAATAGAATTGTATTTATTTATTTATTGCTTTCTTTATCTTTTATTTACTGTTCTTTCTGCTCCTGACCCCAATGACACATGCTTATTTTTTTTGCTATGATATTGGTTCTATTGTATTATCTCATTATCATCATCCTCTATCATGCACTCTTCATGTTGTTGATAGCATAGAAAGAACACTATGGAGACTAACTACAAGTAAAGTGCACACTTTAGGCCTCAAGCTTGCCTGAAGGCTTGAAAATACTTATTCAGAAGATGAACAACTACATCTTTCATTGAGTGAAGAAATCTTCTTGCTTATTTCCAAATATGGAAAAGACAAACAAGAACGTGGATCATTATACTGGTTTACTGATAAAAAAATTATTGTATTCAGTGCATTCACAAAATGGACCAAACCAAAAGCACATTTCCACAGATTGTATTTTTATACAACAATATTTTGTTGTTGTTTTTGTGTGTTCAATTGTACTGTGAAAAAATGACTTTTATGTATACTAATAATATGTTATGTTGAGAATACACATCAGTTGCACTTCCATTTGCATCCTTTTTTAGTTAATGACCCTCCACCCTTCTGAAAAAAATGGTATAATTGTAATTAATTGTATAATTGGTAGTAGTAGTATTGTTTTTGTTGTTTATTGTTTTTCATTAGATGAAGAGATAACTATGAAGCAATCAGTTCATATAAATCTTGTTAGAGTGAGGATGCTCTTTAAAATCATTAGTGGTCTTAGAGCGCCTCCTGTTGTGCTTTTACTGATGTTCAGGCAGAGTGCAGTTTTTGTTCAGCTCTAGTGATGTTTTGTGTTATTGTGGGTCTCTGGCACAGTAATACACTGCAGTGTCTTCTGGCTGCATATTCTGTCCAGTCAGAGTCACGGTGTTGCTGGAAGAGTCTAAGCTGATACTGAACTTGTTTTTTAGTGAATCTTTATAAGCTAAAGTTGCTGGAAGCTAGAGTTGCTAAACTCTGCTTCCAATCCACTCCAGTCCTTTCCCTGCAGGCTGTCTGATCCAAGCTGTCCAGCGGCCGGTCACAGAATAGGAAACCTGACAGGTGATGGTCAGACGTTGACTTGGCTGTACAGTCTCAGAGGCTTTCTGTGTCAACTGCTCACACTGTACACCTGCAAGTAGGAAAAGGTTATTTTTAACATGTGATTAAATTGTGTTGTTACAGATAATCTGATGAATATGGCAAATATAGGAGACTCACATGATCCACCTGCCAACAGCAGCAACAGAGCTACAGAAAACATGGTTTAATTGAGACTGATGTTCTGGTATCTCCACCCAAAAATTTGAGCAGTTTTCATGACTGAGTAGCGAGGAAGGTGAGTGATGTTTGCATAGAACAAAACACGTGCTTGTAAACTAGAGCAAGTAGCGCAGTCACTATACTAGCTGCCAAACTTGCCACGAGATCACATTTTGCCTAAAATTTGTTTAACCGTATTACCTAATGAAAATACATAAAAAATAAAGTCTAATTGCTTTTTTATGGAAAGGATCACTGTACTGCTGATTTTTTAAAATCATGTTTGCTGTTTACTTGACTGAAACATATGCATGAAGAATGTGCTGCAGCATTTAATTATTTATCCTGTGATATCAGGAACAGCTTTTTGCATTATTTAAATTTGCCCTGTAACACAGAATTTGCAATAAAAACTGTAATATTTTAGTAGATTAATTATCATGTCTAAAGGTAAAGCTCATTCAAGGCACTTTATGCCTTGAATACTTATGTTATTTAGTGCACAGACAGCCCTATTGTGCTAATGCACTTCAGTGTCTGTATTTATAAGGCAACAAACCTATTGGGAAAACTGATAAACACAGGAACCAAGTTGGTATGAATAAGTTATAACATTAATTTATGTATAAATTAATTTATATATGCTATTTTCAGGCTAAATAACTTACATGATTTGGTCAAGCCACAAACAGCTGCAGGTAAAGTAACAGTGTGCCAAATCTTATCAATGTGAGTGTATTGTAAGGGACACAGGATAAGTAATCATTTTACATTTCACACAAGTTTGGAGGTGGTTTGAATGTTTATGGTGTGTGTGTGTGTGTGTGTGTGTGTGTGTGTGTGTGTGTGTGTGTGTGTGTGTGTGTGTGTGTGTGTGTGTGTGTGTACTTGTATACTACATTATGCAACTACACAAGACACATTTATCTATATTAATAAGTAAAAATGAACTGTGGAAAGCTAGAGGATTTTGTACAGGAACTAAAACAGCTTTAATCACTGTGGCTCTCGAGCGCAATAATAAACAGCAGAATCTTCAGTCTTCAGGTTGTTCATCTGCAGCAACAACAGCTGTCTGCTGTCGTCTCTGGAGATGGTGAAGCGACCTTGGACTGACTGGGAGTAGAATCTCCTGCTACCACTGCCGCTATCGTGCCAGGCAATCCACTCCAGTCCTTTTCCAAGAGGCTGTCTGATCCATGCCATATAATTGCTGCTCAGTGTTAATCCAGAGGCTGTACAGGTCAATGTGTGTGATTGTCCAGGCCTTTTAATGGCTGGTTCAGATTCTGTTAAAGTCTGGGCACAAGCACCTGGTAGAAAAATAAGAAAATTGTGATTTTCTGCAAGCTGGCAAATTTTAAAAGACAGAGGATATTTTCTCACCTGTGCACCAAACAGTTAAAAGCAACAGTCTCATGTTACAGCCCATCATGTTGAAGTGTCTGTCGTCCTCTCTCCAGTCACATAAGAAGTGCTGGATTACATTTAGGTTTTGCATTGGCTCCTCCTCATAGTAAGTATTTCTAAGTATATTCCTCCAGCACTGTTACTGTTTCTTTTAGATCTTCAACTCCTGCCCCATAATGCTCTTATTATGATAGTGAATAAATGCAAATTGAATATTAGCCATATGATTTATGTCTTTGATTCACCACTGTCACAAAGTGCTTCGTCACAAGCCAGTGATATGACTTTAAACATGCAACTGAAGTTTAATTTACTTCAGTTTTGTTAAGTATGCTATCTTTCCGTTTTTTTTTTTTTTTTTTATTGACATTCTAGAATCACCACACAATACCATCAACTTCAGCCGTCCGTCAGTACATACATCTTTTTTCCTTTCTTTTCTCTACATTCAAACAACCAAAACATCCACAAGAATGACAGAAGAAGAAGAAAAGAAAAAGAAGCAAAACAGGAAACAACAAACAAAACAAATAAAAAATACATAAGGAAAAAGAAAAAAGAAAGAAAAATAAATAAATAAATATAGGGAGTTTGTTTTTGTTTCCATTAATGTACCTAATATTTCCTCTAGTCTTCTAGTAGTTAACAAAGTCAAAATCTAAAGCAAAAGCAAAAACTGGCCTGCGTTTTTTTAATGTAGTCCATCCATTTCTTCCATCATGATACAAACAGGTCCCTCTTGTAGTTCACATCTGCTGTCATTTTCTCCATTCTGTAAATGTCCATTGTGATGTTCATCCACATGTTCATAGTTGGGCTCTCTGAAGAAAGCCATTTTTTTGTGATGGCTTTTTTGCCTGCTGCCAGTAAAATATTAAACAAGTATTTATCGTTCTTTGTCCATCCTTCTGGCATAAGTCCAAAAAATAGAGTTTTACTTTCCAAAGGTAAATATCTTCCAAATGTCTCTTGTATTGCTGCATGTATTCCCTTCCAATAAGTTTTAATAACATGACAGTCCCAGAAAATATGGTAGCGATTTGCATTTGTCTTTTCGTTTTTTCATACAAGATTATTTAAGTGTATTGTTTGCTGAATTTCTTTAATTTATGATCATAATTACAGATATATCATGTATAAGATCACGAGTGTTCACGTCTGCAAAATGCTCTGTGCCCTTTACAGACAGCAAGTGCTATAGAGGTCCTTCAGGTGTCCAGTGATGTTCTGGTATTGTTAATGACCCTTCTTAGTGGCTTATTGTGTGCCATAGTGGAGCTTGACAACAACACAGAGATGCAATACGTCAGCACACTCTCAGTGGAGAAGTGGTAGAAGATGGTCAGCAGCTTCAAATTTAGGTTGATCCTCGTGAGGATCCTCAGAAACCAGGAATTTGAAGCTGGTCAGCCTCTCCACACACTTCCCAATGATGAAGATGGGCTGAAGGTCGGACTTCCTCCTGCTGAAAACAGTGATAAGTTTTAGGTCTTTGGGGTTTTTGGTCAACTTAAGGACCGATTTGTTGATTAATCACTGGCCCAGACTGAGTCAATGTTTGACCATCAATACCTAAAGACATGGTAACAGCTCATTAGTGCAATCTGCCTGTAACCAGCAAATAAAGCTGTGTTAGAGTTCAAGTCTGTCTGCTGAGTCCTGATCTGGGTCCACAATCATCTTGCCACACAACAGACCATAACATTAGAAGTCTGTGCAATCCACCATATATAAATACATCACAGGTATCAGTTTTGCATCAACTCCTCCTCCTTAAAATGACAAAAAACTGTTAATTCATGGTTATACATAGAAGGTAGGTATTTATGCCAATAACACTCTCAAAATCAACAATACACCACAAGCTCAGCAGTCTCTTATCATTTAACTCTAAAGGGTAACCTTTATTCTATGTAATACAAAACTTTTAAATTAAATATTTCTCAAAAATGCACCTACAAAAGTGAAATTTCACTAGAGATAATAACAAAAGAAGTTTTAAGTTGCTGGTTTCATTTAGAGGAGTTTATCTGCTGTGCAAAGATCTAAAATCTGACTTCATAGTACTTTCAAACATGATATATGAAAGCGAAATCCGTGTAGAATAAAAGGAACAAAGTTTGATTTGTTGATAAGAACATATGGACCATAGCATTTTTAGATTTTCCTTTTTCCTTCAACCATGTTGAGCAATCATTTGTGATCCTAGAGCTCCTCCTCTGGCAGCTTCATAAGTGATCAGGCTCGGAGGGGTTTTTGTTCAGGTCTGCTCATGGTTTGTGTTAATGTGTATCTCTCGCACAGTAATACACAGCAGTGTCTTCAGGCTGCATATTCTGTCCATTTAAAGTCACTGTCTTGCTTGAAGTGTCTAAGTCAATGCTGAACTTGTTCTTTAGTGAGTCTTTGTAAGCAGAGCCTCCAGTATATCTGGAACCAATCCACTCCAGTCCTTTCCCTGCAGGCTGCCTGATCCAGCCTGTCCAATAGCTGCTAAGAGAATAAGAGATCTGACAGGTGATGGTCAGACGGTGGCCTGGCTGCACTGTCACAGAGGCTGGCTGTGTCAACTGCTCACACTTTACACCTGTAAATAGAAAATATTATTTTTAACAGATGATTAGGTAAAGCCGTTAATGATAAACTATTGAGTTTGACAAATAAAAAGGGACTCACGAGATCCAGCTGCCAACAGCAGCAGAAGAGCTACAGAAAACATGGTTTATGTTGAGGGTGATGTTCTGGTATCTCCACCCCAAAGATGTGAGGAGTTTTTATGGCTGAGTAGCGAGGAAGGACACCGAGTTTGCATAGAATCAAACACAAGAGGCACCAGTGTTGGTACAGTTAGAGCCAAAAGAAAAATCTGCTATAATATAATAGTGTGATATAAACTTGCCAGGACTCATCTTTGCTTAGCATTTGTTGTACCTTATTACTCATTCAAATTTTCAAATCCAAAGGAAAGTTTAATCTCTTGTTTTTTTTTCTTATAACACATCTGTGCACCTGTGGTTTTAAAAATATGTCTGCTATTTTCTTGACAAAACTGACTAATTCAGTCATTTGTCAGATTCAGAAATATATTATAAGTGCCTCTTAATTACACAATTTAACTAATTATCTATTATTTCAAAAGGCACTTGATTCATTTCAGGACCATACGATTCATAAATATAGCAACAGAAATATGAGTAGGTACATCCTGTCCTTATTTTTTTTTTTCAGCACATTATTGTTATGTCTTCCAGCCTTAAACAAACATGGTGAAAGCTTTGCAGAAAGACATTATTTCCTGCATTTTCACAGGAAATATGTTAATTCTTTCAGAGGTTGCAGATCTGCAAAAATTGCACTTTTTACTGTTTGGGTTTAGTATTGCTTTGCCTGTTTGCAGTAATATTTTAGTAGGAAATAAAGCTTGTACAAGGCACTTGGGGCAGCTTAGCAATATTTTAAACAGGATGCACTGTGGGATCCATTTCATTCATGCACAAACAGCTGAAATAGTCCTGACACATTGCACTTCATTTTTCCATGTGAACAAATGTGTTGAAAAGTATTAATATAGCAGCACAGATATATAATGAACATGAAGATGTTCAGTCCAACACTCCCTCTATAACCTACACCAGATAATATTGGCAATAAATACATCAGTGCTTTGCAGAATATTGCCAGTGTGAGTTTATTTAAAGGGACATATTATAAGCAGGCTTTTCGAGTTGAAGAGATGTTTGACTCACACTAAGACTATATATATTAACAATAAAAACATTCAGAGATTGGAAAAAAGTAATAACATAATAATAGTAATAATATTACCATGTTCATGAGAATTTAAGAATGAAGAGCCATGATTAATTTTTATGATTGCTGGGTATTTGTGCAGGTTAGTGTGTGGTTTGCATCACTGTGGGTTATGCGTCATTCATCTCAATATTTAGCATTTTTTCTGTATTTATTATTCATATGCAGCTCCTCACAGAGTCCAACTGCCAGCAGATGGATCATACATACAGAGAACATGGCTGATGTCAAAGGTGACTTGAAGTGAGGAAGCTGAAGTACCCACATGGATATGGAGAGAACGTGCAAGCAAGATGATGGATTTGAAACTAGGACTTTCTTGCTATGAGGCAACAGTGCTGACCACCACGCCTTCATATGGGAGCACTTTTTCTATTTTTATATTTAAAATCAATAAGAAGCTTTCTGAAGACTGATATGAAAAGTAACTGCTTAGCTTTTTTAGTTTATTTTTTATTACCTAATTGTTTTAATACTCGGTGTGGTGTTAAGAGTCAAGAATTGTGATATTATTGGTAAGAAAATTTGCAGTTGAAAAAAAAAGTGAACATGTGAAATCACAGAAAAGATGCAAAAGTACACCTGGCAAGTTAAGTTATTGTATAGTGTTTCTCCCTCTTGTGTCACTGTGGCTGTTCTGCACAGTAGTAAACAGCAGAATCCTCAGCTGTTAAGCTGTTCATCTGCAGATACACCTGCTTTCTGCTGTTGTCTCTGGAGATGGTAAAGCGGCCTCTGAATGACTGAGAGTAGAAGATGGCACTGCTCCTGCTGATATAAGCGATCCATTCCAGTCCTTTTCCAGCAGCCTGTCTGACCCTCTGACCCAAACACCATCAATATTATAATTGAACCCTGAGTATGTACAGGTCAGTCTGTGGGAGTCTCCAGGACTTTTAACCACTGGTTCAGACTCAGTCAGTGTTTGACCCTCAGTACCTACAGAAACAGCTCATTAGCACAATCATTTGTATGCATACAGTATGTCTTCTTATCCAACAGCTTTTTATATCCTTACCAGACAAGGTAGAAAACACAAAGAGAAAAACAATTAAATAAACAGATTTGATCATTGTAAAAGTCAGTTAACTTCCACTTTACAGTTTGTCTATCAGATTGAGTCCCTCGCCTTTGCTCTGCAACATATACAGTAATGATTTTAAAGATGTCTGTTTTGCATGGACTCCTCCCCATCATCCACTGTGGTGACAACTTGGGAAATGAGGGAGCACCTAAAGTACCCAAAAACATCTTCTTTTATCCACTACTTGACGGGAAGAGTTGCCGTTAATTAGCAAAAAACTGTGGATTGCTGTAGGATACTTTCTAAAGTTCTCCAGTGTGTTTACCATATTTTTAAATTGCTGATCCTCTAGTCTTTTCCGTCTTTCTTGCTCCCTCTATACAAAGGTGGGCCCCAGGATCTTTACTTTTCTAAATTTATGTAAATACTATTTTTTTAATGCAATGCTGCTTTTCATTTTCTCATGGAAGCTTCTGTTCTGATGCAACTGACAGCGTGATATCAAGGCTTCATAATAGACTGTTGGGAAGTTTGCTTTGAGTCATGAATAGGAAGAGGCTATAAAGCAAGGACTCCACTTGACATGGGTGTTAGGGGTTTTTGTACAGTGTGTTTTCCCTCCTGTGTCACTGTGAGTGTCGAGCACAATAATACACAGCAGAGTCTTCATTATTCAAACTGTTCATCTGCAGATACACCTGCTGCCTGCTGTTGTCTCTGGAGATGGTAAACCGGCCTTTGACTGACTGAGAATAGTGGATATAGCTACCACCACCACTGATGTAAGCAATCCACTCCAGTCCAGTACATGTTTTTGTATACTGTCTCTCAAACCAGCTGCTCAGGCATTGTGGGGTTTTTGTTCAGGTCTGCTGATGGTTTGTGTTACTGTGGGTCTCTGGCACAGTAATACACAGCAGTGTCTTCAGGCTGCATATTCTGTCCATTTAGAGTAACTGTGTTGCTGGAAGAGTCTAAGTCTATACTAAACTTGCTCTTCAGTGAATCTTTGTAGTATGAAGCTCCAGTATATTTGCTACCAATCCACTCCAGTCCTTTCCCTGCAGGCTGTCTGATCCAGGCTGTGTAGTAGCCGCCCATAGAATAAGAGACCTGACAGCTGATAGACAGATGCTGGCCTGGCTGCTTAGTCACATAAGCTGGTTGTGTCAGCTGTTCACATTGCACACCTGTTAAAAGAAAAATAAACATGTTTTATAAGAAATTTGTACCACAAAAGAATTAACCACTGAAAAGTCTACAGAGACTTACAGGATCCAGTAGCCAAAAGCAGCAGCAGAGCCACAGAAAACATGTTTTATGTTGTAACTGATCTGCTGTGAAGCAAACTGACGGTTTGCTGTCAAATTTTTATAGCTGTGTTAAAGGAAAGGCCAAAGAATTTGCATAGAATTAATCCAGCGCATGACGCGCTTGCTAAGTTAAATTGATTTGTTTATTTTGCAGACCTTACTTATGACTGGAAATCCCATAGTCCTAAAATACATTTTGCTTTTATTAATATATTACAATGAATTTTGTTAAGAATAATAAGGAGGATGCTGATGATAAGACTATTTAGTAAAATATCAATTACTGTTGATTTAAAAGTTTAAATAAAAGAGTTTAATGCATTCAAAAAGATGAACCCTCCGAATTAAAAAAACAACAAATTTTTTTAAATCCATTATTAGAATGCATGTTCTATTAATCTTGTTAGAGTGATTAAAGGCAAACTAAACTGCCAGTATTTTCAAATCATTTTGTTCAAAATGCTCATATATTTCAGTCACAGATATTTTCCTCAATATGCCAAATTAATAAAAATTATTATGAAAAAAAAAAAACAATCTTTGGACACTAACAGCTCACAGACTGTCAATAAATGAACAAGTTACAAAACAATGTATGCCTTCTATTATGAATATAATCATTTATCTGTTTTATATGATTCCACATCAAGAATGCTTTATACAGTAATTAAAGAGACTTGGTCTGGTCCTGAAGTCATTAGTGGTCTTAGGGCACCTCCTCTGGTGGTTTCATGTTCCAAGTGTTCAGACTTTAAGGGGTTTTGTTCAAACCTGCTGATGATTTGTGTTACTGTCAGTGTCTTGCACAATAATCAACAGCAACATGCTCAGGTGCATATTTTGTCCATTTAGAGTCACTTTGTTGCTGGAAGACTGTAAGTCCAAACTGAACTTGTTCTTTAATTATTCTTTGTAGTATGTCATGGATCCAAAACATGCACTTTGAAAAAACTCCAGTCCTTTTCCCTGCAGGCTGTCTGATCCAGGCTGTGTGATAGTTACTAACAGAATAAGAGACCTGACAAGTGATGGTCGGATACACAGAGACAGAGGATAACTGTGTCAGATGTTCACACTTCACATCGTTAAAAACAAGAAAATTGTTTGTTGCAAGATATCAAAATTTACTAAAAAAGAACAACTGTGGCCAGACAGACTCAAATCCAGGCCCCCCAAAACAGTAACAGAGGTACAGGAAACATGGTTTATGTTCAAACTGATGTGTTGGCATGACGTCAGTGATAAAGTTTTTATAGCTGAGTCAGCACTCATAGCATTAAAGAGTTAAAAGTCTTTAAAAAACGAAATGTACTGATTGATCTTCTTTCTTTCATAAAGAATGATCCTTTGACAATAGGCAATGAATGAATTTTTTTTAAATTAAATCAATTAATCATTTTGAGATATTATAATTTTTGCAATATGTAGATATTTTAAACCACAGAATACACAAGTACAAAGATAATTTCATGATAAACAACATTATTTCTAAAGCTTAAGTAATCTTTTCTCTTCTGCTCCCCGTTGCTGTAAAAGAGGAAGTTTATGTATGACTCTCCTATTATTTTCTCTCACTGTGTTGTCTCGGGCACAGTAATAAACTGCTGTGTCCTCAGTCTTCAGATTGTTCATCTGTAGATAGAGTTTACTGCTGGAGTCATCTCTGGAGATGGTGAATCTACCCTGGACTGACTGGGAGTAATAGATTTCAGAACTGCCTGTGTGTATAAAAGCGATCCACTCCAGTCCTTTTCCTGGAGCCTGTCTGACCCAGTCCATAGCGTAGCTGCTGAATGTGAATCCAGAGGCTGTACAGGTCAGTCTGTGGGATTCTCCAGGCTTTTTAACTGCGGGTTCAGATTCAGTCAGGGTTTGACCATCAACACCTATAAAGAGAATTTAAAAAAACCTGATTAAATGTGCTGGATTCAGATCTAAAATCAGCGTAATAATAGAATCTATTTCACCTGCAAAGCAGATCGTCAAAATCAGTACTACTGTCTTGTAGCCCATACTGGTAAACTGTGTGCCAGCTGCTGTCTGTCAAACTTTCTGTACTGATATATATATATATATAGGTGAAAGACATTTGGGTTTAGTCTTAACTCCTCCTCACAGGAAGCAAAACCTAATATGTCTTTATTGTGTTATGTAAATATATAAATTAATATAAAAGCTCATGATAAAATACAATAACCAGTAAATATATAAATACATTATTAAATCAGGCAGAAGGCAGAAACCCAATGCCATCTTTATTATTAAATTAAGGCTCTCTGTGAGGTTTAGTTTAACCAATGAATTTAATCAGTGAGAAAACTTTTCTTCTCCTTGATGGTAAAAATTTTTATTGAAATTTTTATGGAGTTTTTACATGGCGTTCATTCCTGTATGTGTTTCAAGATCCAAAATAAATTCAAATTTATTTACATATTTCATTTTTTTTTTTACATCTTTAAAGATGTGTAGTGTACGGTCATTCCACCCTAGAAAAAGGAACAATTAAAAAAGAAGAGAAAACAGCTAAAACAAATTTTGCATGTATCTCACAGGAAGAAATGGAAAACTGCACCCTGCTTGATGAAAGTCACACGTACACTGTTGCCTGGTTAAGAAATATCAATATGTAACATGTCTGTCAAGGTTCTCAGTCATTCAGGTCTTTGTAGTCTAAAGAGCTTAGAAAGAAAAGCGTCTGGACTTCTTTAGGTTTCTTGAAGACGTTTCACCTCTCATACATGAAGCTTCTTCAGTTCTTCAGTTAGAAATGAAGAAGCTTCTCGCATGAAGCTTCCCTGAAGTTAAGCACTTCATTTGAACATGCACAAGTTTCACCTTTCAATGGTGGGAATTTTCAGCAGTCATACATATATGTTCAGTTCTATGGTGCTTGAGGTTTTGAATTATTTGTCAAATTTCTTGTCATAAGTTTTTTTTTTGAATTGTACTGATTTAATTTCATTTGACACTCAGGTGTGTTATTTATATATCACACTAAATAATTAGACAATAAATAATTATGATCATTAGGGACCTTTGTATCAACAAAATGTCTCACTGGACCTCTTTAGCTTTTAGTTGAATATTCCTGCTTTATTACAATTGTGAAGGTACATTTTTGGTTTTTGTACAGCTGCTTAACTACCTTCAGTTACTGTGGCTCTCGAGCACAATAATAAACAGCAGAATCTTCAGTCCTCAGACTGTTCATCTGGAGATACAGCTGCTGTCTGCTGTTGTCTCTGGAGATGGTGAACCGGCCTCTGACTGACTGAGAGTAGTATTTGGTGCTACCACTGCCACTATCAAGAGTAGCAACCCACTCCAGTCCTTTTCCAGGAGCCTGTCTGACCCAGCCCATCCAGTAGCCACTGAATGAGAATCCAGAGGCTGTACATGTCAGTGTGTGGGATTCTCCAGGCCTTTTAACCACAGGTTCAGATTGTGTCAGAGTCTGACCATCAACACCTGTCAAGAGAATTTTTATTTTTTTAAAGAACATAAATAACATAAATAGGTTGATGGAAAAAAAGACCAGCATGTGTTATGTTAGAATGTTTTCACCTGCCCAGCAGATAAATAAAATTAGTAGTCCTTTCAAATACTCCATCATGTTGATCTGTGTCCACTGTTCTTTGGTGGTCAGATAAGTAGAAGGGGGAAACATCTAGGTTTTGCATGACTCCTCCTGACAGGGAGGGGGGAAACTGCATTTAAATATGCATTAATTTGCACAGTGTTGCCTCATTTTGTTTTATATATGGCGTTATTTTTTGCCAGTATTCTGAGCGCACGTAAAAAACATTTTTAAAAACAACTTTTTTAATTTCAAAAAGTATCTAAAGCAATTTGGCAAAATTCACTTTTACGTATCATCTGTTTCATAATGTCTAATAAGCTTCATACAGTTAAGCACAATACATGACAGAAACACAAGCTTAATCTCTCTATTAATAAAAGTAGTATACATGTATGCCTGAATATTAACAAACAGGTGAGATGTTTGAATGCTTTTATTTTTACTTTAGTAGACACTCAAAACTTACAATAGACAGCTGGGTTTTGGAAGAGAATTGAACAAATATTTAACATATAATCTGATCATTTTTGGAGCAGCCTTCAGGATCTCTACATATTAACATGCTGTTTTTGCTCCCGGTGAAAATGTTTGCTCCTGAATTTAAATGTTTTTAATCTTAGATTTAATTCTGAGTCAGCTGTTTAAATAAGAACAGAACATTTTACATCGGGGGATATGACGGGTGAAATTCAAAATAGGGTCAGGGTCGCGGGGGCGCTGGAGCCTATCCCAGCTGTCATAGGGAGAGAGGCGGGGTACACCCTGGACAGGTCGCCAGTCTGTCGCAGGGCCAGACAACCATTCGCGCTATGTTGAGAGCGGAAGCAACACACTGCGAGCAGGTCCACAGAGATCTGAGAAAGAGCAAATGCAAAAACTGAGCGAGACGGGCTGTTAGTGTGTGTATATGAATAATAGCAAACACTGAAATACATTTTATGCACGCAGCAATGAATTTTGTTGGCTCAAATTAAGCTTTTCTTCGCTCAAAATAATTTTCTCCTTAAAATGCTTTTCTTTTTACATGCGCTCAAAATTTTTTTATGTGTGCTCAGAATACTGGCACAAAAATAACACCATATTAATACAGTAGTCTATTTTCAGCTGTGATTGGTGTGACAGAAAATTTCAAACAAAACTTTCAACGAAATGTGAGATATATAATATAAAAATGTGGTTCAAGTTTCTCTTGGCATGTGTGGTGGTTAGTTGCTGATGCTTTTTTGTATAATTCAGCTCTGGTGCTTTCTGTTATTGTGACTTATAAAACAAAACATAGAACATCTTCAGGTATTGCATTCAGATTGATTTGGAATTTGACCTCCAGTACAGATCACTATCTTTAGCATGTGACATATTATTAGTCTGAGGTCCTTAAAATTACATTATTACCACAGGGTTTTTTTTAAATAGAGAGTGGCAGCAGAAACATCACTATGTTCATCACTCTGAGGCTGAAGATGCGCCCTCTTGCTCTCCACACAATACACAGGACCACTCGGCACTCCACTCCACAGACTAAAGATTTGTATGAGAAAAGAGTGCTCATTTCTGTTACAGCGTTTTGTACGATTTTAAAAATAAATGTGATTATAACATGAAACAATAGCCCTGTGCTATTATATCAGCATGTTACACAAGGTGCCTCTGGCTCTTTCACTGCTAGAAGTTCAGCTATGGTATTGCATGCATTATCATATGTCTAGAAACATGTGGAAACAAAATTAGCATTTGCAAGTAATGAGAGAATTACTCGAGTAGAATTAATGATTTATGATGCCAGAATATTTTTCCTCTTACTAATCATCATAGAAAACATGTTTGATGTCGAGTACTCAGAGGTTGACCTGTCTGCACAGTCAGAGAGGCTGGCTGTCTCACCTCTTAAAACTCTGCACCTGTGAAAAAATACATGGTTGGTGTAAATGCCATAAAAGCGTTTACAGTGTCCTGCAGCCAGCAGCAACAGCTTCAGATGGAAGCTTCTCCTCTTCTGATGTAATTGAGGGTTTCATATGAGTCTTTATTTCAGTCTGTAATTAGCCCAGTTTGAATGTAGACATGATTATAAGAGAAACATGGATTTTCCTGCCACATGGAGTAATCTAAGCAAAAACACTGATACCATAAAGAGAAATATAGTGTTTTTGTTTAATATTTGTTTTTTTCTTGTTTTTCAATTTCTGAAAAACATATTTCAAACAAACCAGACTCTGGTTTTCCCAAATACAAATGAAAACAATCATTAGCCCTTTCCCAACAACAGTTTTTTTTGTTTTTTGTCTCTGTGTTTGTTCATAAATTAAATTTAATTTCTGTCACTGATAATCTAATTTTGACTTAGTTTAATGTGCTGGGTTTTTGTACAGGATTTCTCCCTTTTGCATCACTGTGAGTCTCAAGTAGAATAATAAACAGCAGAATCTTCAGTCTTCAGACTGTTCATCTGCAGATACAGCTGCTGTTTGCTGTTGTCTCTGGAGATGGTGAACCGGCCTCTGACTGACTGAGAGTAGTGTTTGCTACCACCACCACTACTGATATAAGCAACCCACTCCAGTCCTTTTCCAGGAGCCTGTCTGACCCAAGCCATATAGTAGTCTCTGAATGTGAATCCAGAGGCTGTACATGTCAGTGTGTGGGATTCTCCAGGCCTTTTAATGACTGGTTCAGATTCTGTCAGAGTCTGACCATCAACACCTGTCAATTACACAAGAATGGATTTTGTGAAATATATCAAAAATGCTGAAAAAGGTTAAAGATAAACTATATTAAAATGAGATATTTTAGACTCTTTACCTGCCCAGAAGACAGTTAAAAGCAGTAGTCCTGTACTGCTGTCCATCATGTTACTCTGTGTGCACACTCCCCCCAGAAGTTAGATAAATAGAGTCAATACCACAAGTTTTACATTGAATTCTCCCACGAGATTAAGAGAAAAAAAATATGTGCAGGATGGGTGTGTGTGTGTGTGTGTGTGTGTGTGTGTGTGTGTGTGTGTGTGTGTGTGTGTGTGAAAAGTTATTGATTCATTATATTATGTGTTTATTGAAATAAATTAAACACAGGCATGTAAAACAATGACAAACACATTTTTTTTTATCATTTATTTATTTACTTTATAATTTGAGGGTAAATACATTTAAATTCATGGCTATGCCCCAGTTATGAAGTGTGTTGGTGGCTGCGTTTCATGTTCAATGTGTATTTATGAAAGTCTCCTGTGCACTCTTTCTAATCCATACTGTTATATACATAATCAAAGTCACTCAGCTGATTAGAAAGAGAAGGTGGAGCTTAAATCACAGCTTTAAACACTTCTTTGTATGTTGAATATTTGTTATTTTGTGTTCACTGAGCAGTTATGATTCCTGATAAATCAAACCTGCTTCTGATTTTATGTTTTTATGTTCTACCAACCAACAAAGGTACTGTGAGGCAAAATTCACAATAACAATAAAAAGGGCTGAACTGACTGTATTGATTCCTGCTGGTGATTTTTTGGCAGCCAGTCTCTGACAGGCGATGATGGTTATGTTGTGAATAGCTCTTGGTTTGGGTTAAGATGCACGATTTTATTGGACTACCCTGCATGTTGAAAAAAGACAATGAAGGAGTTCCCATTGTGTTAAAATCTCATGTCAAGGGGAGAGATATGCAAAGTTCACAGTTTGGAAAATACAGACTCCTCTGGCCATGAGTGTGATAGATCGTACTGGGTCTGTTACCTTTGGTGACCTCTATATGTCCTCACACTTCCACTGGCATCACTATAAACAGCTACAAAATCGCTCACAGGGCATAAAGAGAGCAGCAAGGAGAGAATAAGTGTGTCCATCATTCATACAAATTTTTTTGTTTCTATGACTTTACTGAACATGTTAAATTACAGCTCCTTTCTGTGAATGTAAATTTCCCATTTTAACTTGGGCTGAGTTTTTGTACACAGTTTCTTCCTCTTGTGTCACTGTGGCTCTTGAGCACAATAATAAACAGCTGAATCCTCAGTTGTCAAACTGCTCATCTGCAGATACAGCTGCTTTCTGCTGTTGTCTCTGGAGATGGTGAAGCGGCCTCTGACTGACTGAGAGTAAGAGATATAGTTGCTATCATCACTGATTCTAGCAATCCACTCCAGTCCTTTTCCAGCAGCTTGTCTGATCCAAACTGCATAAATATCGCCACTGAACCCTGAGTATGTACAGGTCAGTCTGTGGGAGTCTCCTGGCCTTTTGACTACTGGTCCAGATTCAGTCAGTGTTTGACCCTCAGTACCTACAGACAATCACATTATTAGCTTCTGTATTTAAAACATGTCATTTTTCTTTGTATTAAATTATTTCTAATAGCACTGTCCTATCCTTACCAGCCCAGTTAATTGACAGGATGAGAACAACAGCCATGAACTCATGTCGATCCATGATCAAAGCCCTTTCTATGACAAACCTATAGTGGTGTATGTCCGTCATATAGTCTCTGTGTTATAGTCTACAAAAATATTCAAATATGGCAGATCAGTTTGCATCAGCTCCTCCTCCTCAAAGAGGAATACACTTTTCCATTTCTGCTTATTGATACTAAACTTATAAATAAACAGGTGCTGGTTTTATTCATTTCACCACTTGTACAGTGCATCTTTTTTTCCCCCAATACCTTTGTTTAACCAAAAAATGAGTGTTGAATCTTCAATGTATCACAGAAACATGTAAAAAATCTTCTAAATAAATACTAATAGCAAAGTGTATAAAAACTGTGATAAAATTTTGTTTCCTACACTAACAACTTTAACAGTCCATTCCAGCAGCCTGTCTGATCCAAGCATTATTGTAATCACCACTGAACCCTGCGTATGTACAGGTCAGTCTGTGAGATCACTAGTTTCACCTTCAGTACCTACAGACAAACAGTAATAATTAGTGTCTGTATTGTGCAGGTACAGATAAGTCCAGAAGTATTTGGAACCAAAAGTTAATCCAAATCCTTAAGGACTTAACTGTATCTGCACAATTTACAGTGCATACTATGGTGGAACAACGAGCAAATTATGTATGAAAAATTATTCCAATTAGTCTGAGCTTAATGAATTCTGTTAAATGTGTTGCAGATCCTTGCACATTTATTGTTTCTTTCATAGTGTTGCTGAAGTTCAATAGCAATTAATTTCTCTGAATCAAATTTTGTAAAGAGTTTGTTCCTCTTGTGTCACTTTGGGTCACAGGCACAGTGATAAACAGCAGAATCAGAAGTTGTCAAGTTATTCATCTGCAGATACACCTGCTTTGGAATTTTTGATAATCACCCCATCATGTGATTATCATCTGTCTTCTCTGTTCTCTGTTTTGGACATAGAAGACAGATGGTTTGAAAGAGGAGTGAAAGAAGTGATCTATGTGCACTGTGAACAACCATCTTTGATTGCAGACAGTTGATGGTTTACGACACCAACTGTCTGCCATCTATATAATCCAGTTTTGAGATTCCTTCCCAGACGCCTTAACACCGACTCCCATCCTGGGCCATTTGAACTCAGTAAATCACATGATAGGGTAGGGCAAGGTTTCACAATGGGTTCACCCGAAACCTTGGCTGATTCTGACCCACACCCGTTTTCACACCTTGGCTTGTGTGATTAGGTAGAAGATCAATAGGGGACCCATGACCCTCTTAGGGACACTCCCATAGGGCTTAAAATCTGTGACTCTCCACCAATCTTCAAGGAAACTTAAAGAAGTCCAGATGCTTTTCTTTCCAAGCTCCCTATAGACTACGTCTACCTGAATGACTGAGAACCTTCACAGACATAAAGGTTGTACACTGTCTCTCTGTCTGGGGGGTTCAGGGATGAGCTGTTGAATGCTCTTTGTTCTGACTGTATTTAAAGTGAAGTTTCTACCAAATGACAATCTGTTTCAATTACCAAGCTTAATATTACAAAAAATATATTTTACTCCAGCAGGCAAACTCCTGTCAGAGTCATCTCTGGAGATGATAGACTTAGAGTAAGAGAATGTACAGGTTCATTTTGTGTTATTTTCCAGACCTTTTTTTTCTTTACCATTAATTCAGATTCTGTCAGAGACCATCAAAACATGTCAAGAGGATCAACTCACACTCAATTAAACTGTAATATTTGTAGATGACCATGGTGAATCTTTAAATGAATGTTACATTGAGTTGAAAGTGAAAAGAATGAGTCTCCGAGGTTAAAATTGAAAAATGAAACACAAAAAAAAAAATTTTTTTCTATGCATTTCTAAATCATCAGGCATATTTTTAAACTCTCCATATTATGAGGATCAGCTTTTAGAATTCTGAATTAATTTGCATTAAGTGTGACCATGTTTCAGGGGGTTGGGAAGCTCATCTTGTAACCGGAAGGTTGCCAGTTCGATCCCCAGCTCTGTCTGTCTTGGTCGTTGTGTCCTTGGGCACTTCACCTACCGCCTACTGGTGATGGCCAGAGGGGCCGATGGTGCGATATGGCAGCCTCGCTTCTGTCAGTCTGCCCCAGGGCAGCAGTGGCTACAACTGTAGCTTTCCCAGCATTCCCAGGCCAGATATAATCTCTCCAGCATCTCCTGGGTCTGCCCTGGGGCCTCCTCCCAGTGGGACATGCCTGAAACACTTCACCCAGGAGGCACATAGGAGGCATCCTTGCCAAATGCCTGAACCACATCAACTGGCTCCTTTCAATGTGGAGGAGTAGCAGATCTACCCTCAGTCCCAGCCACCCTCAGCAGAAAGCTAATTTCTGCCACTTGTATTCGCGACCTCGGTCTTTTCAGTCATGTAAAGCTTCCCAACCTCATAGGTGATCATGTCAAGACCAGTAAATCGAGAGCTTTTCTTTTACGTTCAGCTCCCTCTTCACCATGATGCACTAGTACAGCATCTGCATCACTACAGCCACAGCATCAATTCGTCTGTCGATTTCCCGCTACCCTCACTCATGAAAAAGACCCAGAGAATAGAGAATAGTTAAACTCTTCCACTTGGTGCAGAGACTCAGGGTGAGGGATGAGCACAACAACCCACAACAATGGTCAGGCACAACAGCCTTCTATTATTGCTCCAATAAATATTTCTTCACACAGTAAATATGACATTGTCCTAGTCACTGACTGTGATCTTTATTTGGTACATTTTGCCATCAATAAACAAAACTTGACTGGTATCCTTTAAATCTGCCTGATCTGGATCCATCAATGAAATTATCTTTAAGTCTAAACATCTTGTGTTTTTAGACGTGAGCTTGTCGATGAATATGGGCATTTAAACAAGACAGACAAAGTAAGTTTCATCAGAAGAAGAGAAACAGAAATCTTTTTTTTTAATATCAGATTTATTCTTCACAGAATAGTTTGTAGCCTGTCCAAAGCTAACACCTTGACCAAGTCCATAATGACAAAGTAAAGATTGCCATAATTTACGAAAATTGTGAAGGTTTTTGTAAAGCTGCTGTACCACCTTTAGTCAATGTGAGTGTCGAGTGTAATAATAAACAGCAGAATCTTCAGTGTTCAGACTGTTCATCTGCAGATACAGCTGCTGCCTGCTGTTGTCTCTGGAGATGGCAAACCGGTCTTGAACTGACTGAGAGTAGAATTTACTGCTACCACTGCCACTATCAATAGTGGAAACCCACTCCAGCCCGTTTGTGTGATCCAGCCCATATAGTAGCTGCTAAATGTGAATCCAGAGGTTGTACATGACTGCTGGTTTATTTTTGGTTCATAGTTTATTTAAAAGTAGAACAGGAGGCACATCATTCACCTTGCAGGCCCCTCTTCTGTGGAACAAACTTTGAACTTGGGTTCAGGAGACAGATACCCTCTCTGCTTTTAAGATTATGCTTAAAACTTTCCTTTTGACAAAGTTTATAGTTAAGGCTGGATCAGGTGACCCTGAATCCTCCCTAAGTTATGCTGCAACTGGCTTCCCATGATGCACTGAGTGTTTCTTCTTCAATTACCTCTTTACACTCTATGTGTTTAAACATCTCTCTGCATTTAATAATTAGTTATTGTTAATCTCTGGCTCTCTTTCATAGTGTGCCTTTGTCATGCCTTCCTCCTTTGTAGACCTTACAATATAAAGTGCCTTGAGGTACCTGTTGTCATGATTTGGGGCTATATAAATAAAATTGAACTGAATTTAATGGAACTGAAATACAGATTTTCCTTGGACTTAGAGTATTATTAGCAAAGACAAATTTTTTTGCAACCATAAAAAGAAACATAGCATTTTGGGTTTTGTTTGTTTGTTTGTTTTTCCATTCCTTAAAAACACATTTCAAACAAGAAAGGTGATAATGTTCACAAAAACAAATGCAAATATTTATTAAACACCAATAATGCAAATTGATTTTATCTTTGAGTTTGTCCATAAGTTAAATTTAATTTCTGTCACCGAAAAGCAAATTTTGACTTAGTTTGTCGTGATGGGTTTTTGTACAGCATTTCTCTCTTTTTTGTTACTGTGCTTCTCTAACACAGTAATAAACGGCAGAATCTTCAGTCCTCAGACTGTTCATCTGCAGATACAGCTGCTGTCTGCTGTTGTCTCTGGAGATGGTAAACCGGCCTTGTACTGACTGAGAGTAGTGTTTGGTGCTACCACCGCCACTACTGATATAAGCAACCCACTCCAGTCCTTTTCCAGGAGACTGTCTGACCCAGTTCATTTCAAAGCTGCTGAATGAGAATCCAGAAGCTGTGCATGTCAGTCTGTGGGAATCTCCAGGTCTTTTAACTGCTGGTTCAGATTCTGTTAAAGTTTGACCATCAACACCTGTCAAGGAAAACAAAAAAAATTGTGAAACATATCAAAAATGTTGAAAAAGGCTAAAGATATACTATATTAATAAAAGATCTGTTGGACTTATCACCTGCCCAGAAGACAGCTAGAAGTAGCAGTCCTGTCCTGCAGTCCATCATGTTAATCTGTGAGTCCACTGTTCCCAGCAGTCAGATAAGTACACTTAAGACCTCAAGTTTTACATTGACTCCTCCCATGTGAGAGAGAAAATGATTATGTACAGTGTGCAAGAAAAAGAAAATAAACTGATTCATTAAATTATGATTAAACTGTTTATTTAACTTGACTAATAATGATACAAATCTGTAAAATCTGTAAAACATGGATTTTATCAGTAATACCCTGAGAGAAGACAAAAAAGACAAGAAAATAAAAGTAATCAAAGAAGTACAACATACATTAATAACAATTAGCTTAAATCCACTGAAACGCATTTTCTAATTTCACAGACATGTAAAATGAGACAAAACAAAAATGTACGAAAAAGATGAAAACTGCTTTTAAGACATCTAACAACTAAAATATGTCAACATGTTTTTTGTTTTTTTAATGAACAGAATGAAAATATATTAATTTATGCATTAGCCTGTGTTTTTATTATTAATTGTTGGTGGCTTAGTCTCATGTGTACTGCATATTTGTATAGGTTTATTGATGTCTGGTAACACTGAGGGGCCACATACACAGAAATAAACAGCTGTGTCTTCAGACTGCAATTTTACCACTGTGAATGTCGTTGTACTATTTGAAGTATATGTGTGGTAGTTGCACTTTTTCTTCAAAGCCTTGTGAAAGTCTCATCCTCCATAATGAACCAAAATCTAGTTCATTCATTTTTCTTCATTCTTTCTGATCAGTCCATGAATAACCAGGCATGTTAAAGCCTGTCCAGGCTGTACAACCACTGATTCTGACTGGATGAGGTCAATACTGTGGAAAAAGATTTTTTTTCTCTACAATTCAGCTGATTATTCAGTTGTTTTTATAGTGTTTATTAGATTGAATGCACTTAAAAGCTTCTCTCAGGGTCCAAAACCTGTAAGCAAGAGAGAACATGATGAACTTGTGTGAATGGAAAATCAGCCAAGCAAATATATGTTCAAAAATACCAAATAAAAAATTGTTCATCTCACAGAACTTCTTTATATGTTAATGATTTATGTTCATGTTATAGTTACAGATGTAAATTCAGATAATGGCTGAATATATAATATAGTTTTGGCTTGTTTCTTTTTTTTTTTTTTTTTTGCCTTTAAGTGTCTTTCAAACAAAAAACTGAGGCAATAACATTCACCATACCAATAAAAGGGTTGAATTCAATGTATGATTATGATTGAATATTGGATATTTAATCCCCTTTCATGTTTTATACCACCACCTCTTATTGGTTTGGGTGGTAAAGTAATGGTTACATTTCTATGGCTTGGGTAAATGTTTTACTGGATTACCTTGGATGACTTCCTATTCATATCCTCTGTAAATGAGAATTTCTGATTTTAACTTGACGTGCTGAGTTTTTTGAGTTTCTCATCTTGTATCACTGTGGTCCTCAGTCAGTTAGGAGTTAAAGACAATTTAGTATGATATCCAGGCTCTGGCTAACTTCACCAATGTCAGTAATCCCCCCATAAATGTGTCTGTTATTATACAAATGTTATATAAAATTATATAAATGTGTTGCAACAAATCAGTGGTGCATGCACTTTAATACACAACATAAGCTGTTATGTTATGTAACATAAAGAAAAAGCAAATTATAACATTTACACTTACAAATACATGAATACAATATTTAGGGTTCACCGTTCCTCGTAAGGCACATTTATTGTTCCTTTCAGTGTGTGTATGTTTAATAAATTGTAAATGTGAATTGCAGAAAATAAAATTTAGCTTTTTTATTTATTCATTTTTGGTTTTTTGAGTTTTTGTACAGCGTTTCTTCCTCTTGTGTCACTGTGACTCTCGAGCGCAATAATAAACAGCTGAATCCTCAGTTGTCAAACTGTTCATCTGCAGATACACCTGCTTTCTGCTGTTGTCTCTGGAGATGGTAAATCTGCCTTGGACTGACTGAGAGTAGTAGATGTAGGTACTGCTATCACTGATAGCAGATATCCATTCCAGTCCTTTTCCAGCAGCTTGTCTGATCCAAGCGTTCCAGTGATTGCTACTGAACCCTGAGTACGTACAGGTCAGTCTGTGGGAGTCTCCAGGTCTTTTAATGACTGATTCAGACTCAGTCAGTGTTTGACCTTCAGTACCTACAAAAAAAACCCCAGCTCAATAGATACAATGATGCAGACATTTCATGTGTTTTCATCAGTAACAGTAAATCTATAATCCTTACCAGCCCAGTTCACTAAAAGAATGAGAAAAGTGAACCAAATACGAGGTCTGATCATGATGAAAGCCATTTATCTCTGCTCAGTCTACAGTGGGTACATCAATGATTTACTCTCTGTTTTATGTAAAGATAAACTAGAACACAGTTTTGCATCAGCTCCTCCCTCAAATACAGAACCACACTGTAACTTGTAGTACTGATCATTTCATTGCATTATTATTTGACGTTTTACTTGTTAAGCAAATGTTTTCAGGTAAGACTCCCCAAGCTATTTACTTATTTGTTAGTATAGTATAATAGTAAAAATTATAGTAAATAGTAAAAATTATACTTGTTACTCCCTTCAAAAAGTACATCATGTTTAAGCATTTGTTTTTGGAAGCCAGGAAATCAGGAATTCAAAACTACAATATACATGTGTGTCTTTTTGTTTAAAGTTTTCTAAATGCTGATCTACTGGCACCTTTAGGTTTTGTCAGATTTTTGTGAAGCATCAGTGTTTCTGTGTTTATGATAATGGTTCATTTTACTGTAAAGTATGAACAAAGTAAATAAAAATGAGTTCTGTTTAACAGAAGTATAAAACTTTATATTAGTCTGTTTCCAAACATCTGTCAAAGACACGGAGCTGCAGGAGATTTATGCAAATAGCTTTTTTTTTTCCAAGAGAATTTTTTCTAACATGTAAACATCTTAAGTATTCTGTTAAATATCTATAAAAAGGTTATTTAAGTTTTCACCAGTGCAACTTAACATCTGTTTCTTTTACCAAGCCTAATATTAGAAAAAATTGATTTTACTCCAGCAGGCAAACGCCTCCTTTTTTCTTGTTTGAAATGTAGTGCATAATTTAAACTTATGAGTGATTTCAGTTTTGTTTTGCGACATTTTAAGGATCAGCTTTAAGATTCATCTTAGGAAAAAAAATGTCACAGAGTTTCAGAATTCATTTATGGTCTTGGAGCGCCTCCTCTGGTGAACTGAAGAAACAGCTGTTCGAAACAGCTGTTCAGCCAATAAAGGGTATTTGTTCAGGTCTCCTAATGGTTTTATGATGCTGTGACTCTCTGGCACAATAATACACAGCATCGTCTTTAAGCTGCATATTCTGTCCATGCTTTCAGTGAGACTATGAGGCTGTGAGGATATGTTGATGTTGAAGGCCACTGGGTCAAAGCTTCTCTCTCTTGCAGCCAACAGTACATGTATATGACGTCTTTGTATGTGCTTGGCAAGAAGTATATTTTGCATGTGGAGGGATGTATTATTAAAAAAAAAAAAAAAAAAAAACACAAACAACAACACACACACACACCACAACAATGCATTATACTTATTGCACATTTTTATAACAAATATACAATGCAAATTTAAACATTTAAATTAAAATAAGACAACCAAAAACTTTATGTTCAAAGTTGTTTCATTGTTTCTTTATATGTGCTGTTGATCCTGTGAATGACAGAAAGAAAAGAGTTGGTTTGATGTGAGCTTTTCTACATTGTTTTTTTTCCCCCCCTCTTCCCATAGCTATATTTTAGCTAGCCAGCAGCAGAGTTTGACCCTCAGAATGAGTCAGAGATATATGAGCAGAGAGTAAAAACATGTTGCCAGACTACCTCTAAAAGGGACCTCCTGGACAGTAGGTTGAAAGCCTAGTGCCGGGGGAACCAAGTAACGTCTATCCCTCCCACCCCCTGGCATACCTCCATGCTCCCATAATATAGCCTCACGACAAACATCCATCAAGGTGGCAGTAGGGTGGCTGCGGACATACTGTTTTAATTCTCTGCGTAAGAAACAATCAAGCACATTTTTCAACAAATTGGTCTCTAAGCAACACATCTTTGTTCAGCAGAACATGAGGGGACTGTTTTACAACTCTATCCATGAGGCACATAAGAGCATGCGAAAACTCTTGCAACGTTTCTCCCTCCTGCTGTCGTCTTGAAAAGAACTCTTCCTGCAGAGAGACATATGACTTAGTACATCTACAGTTCCTGTAAAATAGTCAAAATCTTTTCGGGATTGTCTTTCTCCTCTGAAAGCCGATATTTAATCTCTTCTCTGGGCTCGCCTTCTAGATGAAAAGGGCTTTGTCGGCTGGTGAAAGATGCCGTACCCTCAAACAGGCCTGCACCTCTTCCACCCATTCGGCAAGACCTATATCAGTCTTACCGTTGAACCATGGGCACTGGGAGCTGAAACAGCACAATGCCCATTGGTGGATGAACCTGTAGCAGCAACACTGGTGCCAGGTAGCTCCGATCCTCGCTCTTGCCCCATCCACCGATTTTCTGCTTGCCCCTGAGCTACCAAGTCTCGTAGCTGTGCGAGCTCTTCCTCCATAATAAACCAGAGTATTTAAATATCACTTACTAAAAAACCAGAAGTCCGTCCCGCCGCTGCTGCTGCTGTCTTGCCGCTGCACTACAATAACCAGACAAACCGAACAGATTTAACCCCCCAAAAACAAAACAAAACAAAAACATGCAACAGATCTCTGCCTGAAAATATCCTGGCGACACAACGCCAGATTGTGGTGTCGCGATAGAGGAATAACCGGGGACGGTAACTAAGATGTTGACAACGCCACCTGGGGGAGGGCGTTACACCTCAGGAAAGACTTCTCTAGCCAATGTAAGTGTTGCATTGACTACCAAAGCCCACAGACTCGTTATTAACGGCAGAGGTGAGACAGATGAATTTTACAAATTAAAGTTTATTAAGAACTACTACTAAAAACAGAATTATAAAATCAAAAAGGCACCTAAGGTAGAAGGGTTGAGACAGCAAAATAGATAATTAAAAAACTATTAACAAAACGACCAGACTCCCTACCACAATGCTACCTTAAAAACAATCACAACATGTTAAAAGAATAACTAAACAAAATAGTGGAGACCGGCCACTTGAGGAGGGAACCTACTGGAGGACTGCCCAAGGATGCCACCAATTACTCACCCGTGTGATTTTACTGCAGACCTCACTCACACTAAACTCTAAATGGTGCAATCTACCTATGCCCGGTGTGTACACTCGCATGCATTGGGGAAGGGATTCCACCTCACGTGCCTAGCCCCTCAACAAGCGGCTGCACCTCCACTAAAGCAATAAAAGAAAGCATAAAACGTTGAACAAATTAGTAAAAGATCTACATAAAACAAATACACCCCAAACTACTATTCGTTAAAAAAGCATTGCATAACAAACAAGACAGCAGCAGTATAGTGCAAACCACTCTCTAAAGGGCAATACTAAACTGAGTAGCTTTCCTGGAGAGATCTGCAGCGCTTAGCTGCCTAATGCTCTCAGCCACCTTGGATGGACAAGACTGCCAAATGCCTCCTTCTGGTAGTGAAGCGCAGCTGTTTCTTATAAGCCTGCTAATTGTCAACTGGGAAGGTGTGGATGTTAGTGGTGCATTTGTGGACATCATGTAAAATCCTACCCCAGAATCTACTTCACTACAATCGTAAACAAGTTTCAATTTCAACTGTGAAGAGAAGTCTTCGAGCTGCAGGTTTGACAGGACATGTTGAAGCAAAAAAGCAGTTGCTAAGCCATCATAATAAGACAAAGAGGCTTGCCTGGGCCATTAAACATCACCATTGGACTACTGAAGATTGGAAGAATGTATTATGGAGTGATTAATGAAAATTTAAAATCTTTGGATCATCAGGCAAGCTCTTTGTACGCCTTTGAAAAGACAGGATGGTTCCACAGTGGAATCAGCTGTCAAACATAGAGAAGGAGGTGTGGATGGTCAGAGGCTGTTTTGCTGGATCCAGGTGACTTGTACACAGTGAGATGCATCCTGAACCAAAATGGCTACCACGGCATTCTGAAGCACCATGCAATACCCTCTGGTATACGCCTAGTTGGTCAGGGGTTCATCTAACAGCAAGATAATGACCCAAAACATAAGTCCAACCTATGGCAGAACTACCTCAGGAAAAAAGACCAAACTAGTAAGCTTGAAAACATGGAGAGGCCAACACAGTCTCCAGACTTAAATCCCATTAAGGTTTGGTATGAACTGGACAGAAGATTGAAAGAAAAGCTACAAGTGCCAAACATTTATGGGAACTTCTGCAACAGATATGGGAAGAACTTCCTGAAGAATATTTAATTTCTATTGTAAAAAGAATGCTACAGGTATGTTTAGCTGTTATATCTGCCAAAAGTGGCTACGTTGATGATTTAAAAGTTTAGAATACATTTTGGCCAATTAATTGATCCCATGACTTTTTTTATTTATTTATTTATTTGCTTATGAAATAAATAATAAATAAATAAATTGCTTATTTGTACTATGCTTTCATTTCAGAGTGCAATAAGACATTAAACTGCATAATTTTCATTAACAAACTGGAAACATTGAGGTGTGCTAAAAGTTTTGACTGGATGTCAACTCTTACAGGAGACTAGAAATGTTTGTGTTTGCAAAAAGAAATGTTCTTTTCTTACCAACCCAGTAAACTGAGAATATAAGAAAATAAAACATAAAATGAGGACAGGTCATTTAAGAGTCATGTCTCTCTGCCTGGTCTATAGTTGTGTAAACCATTCATGTAGTTCTTGTGTTATATTTGGCAACACACGTAAATATCATCCACCATTTTGCTGTGATACATTGTTTTCAGAAGTACAATAGCCAGTCCTTTCTTCCTGATATAGCTGACCATAGTAAGGCTGCCAGTAAATTTAAACTCTATGCTGTAAACCTCAGAAGCCTTGATCAGAGCAAGAATGTCTGCCTTGACCTATTGTAGACTCCGAGTTATAGTGTCTCCAGGACACACTGGGCAAGAGGAGAAAAAGTTATCGGTGATAATGTTTTGTCTTGTCATTCTGAGTCTACTACACAACGGTTGGATAGTGGTTTCCCACAAATTCTTCTAAACTAATTCCCCTGTTTATCTCCCTGTGTAAAATATTCCAAAAATGACTTAGTGGATGTGGGCATCACAATGTTCAGGCCATACGCATGTACTGTTCTTAAAGGGTGATACTCTATGTGACCCACAAAATATGTATTCCTGACAGTAACAGTTACTAAGAATCAAAATATTCCATGAAATTCCATGTGGGCTCTGAAGGAACAAATTACTGTATCATTAGACCGTGAATTTTTTTTTCAATAATAATAATAATAATAATAATAATAATAATAATAATAATAATAATAATAAAATATTATGGCTGTCAACGTTAATGTGTCCATCACAAATGACCCAAAATTCCTGAAATGTCTCTGTAAACACATTTCGGGCAGTTTGTCCAAAGTTTGTCCTTTCTGTGCTCCAGATGGGTTGATTGCGTAAAAATTTTTAATTTAATAATTACAATTAATTTAATTTTAATCGCATTAATCGTGATTATCATGTTAATTTTGAGAGCCCCAAAAATATTAAAAGATAATTTTTAAAAAGTTGAAAGGATAGGGTCTTTACTTTGTGTCTCTTGAGGACAATAATAAACAGCAGAGTCCTCTGATGTCAAGCTGCTCATCTGCAGATACAGCTGTTGTTTCCTTTGGTCATGGTAAACTGATGCTGAACTGCCGTGAGCTTAATTTCTTGCTACAACTACCTCGATCAAGAATTGTGATCCACTAAGGAATTCCCCCATTTATTAATTTTTTTGAATAAAGACACTTCAATTTGTTCAGCTTTGCTGATGTTTTGTGTTACTGTGGTATCGGGCACAGTAATACACAGCAGAGTCTTCAGGCTGCATGTTCTGTTGGTTTAAAGTCACTGTGTTGCTTGAAGTGTCCAAGTCAATGCTGAACTTGCTCTTTAGTGAATCTTTATAGCGAGAGTCCCCAGTGTATTTCATCACAATCCACTCCAGTCCTTTCCCTGCAGGCTGTCTGATCCAAGCTGTCCAGTAGCCAAGAGAATAAGAGACCTGACAGGTGATGGTCAGATGCTGGCCTGGCTGCACAATCACAGAGGCTGGCTGTGTCAGCTGTGCACACTTCACACCTGTGGAGAAAACATTGCAGACTGTAACAATAGTCTTTCTGTTCATAGTGATCACAGTGCTTCTGTTCATAGTGATCACAGTGCTTCTGTTCAGTGAGACTCACAGGATCCAGCAGCAGCAGAGCTACAGAGAACATGTTGGTACTAAAGATGCTCTGATGGGAGCTTCTCATCTTCTTCTGTGACTGACAGCATGATATCAGACTTTATATCAGCCTGTGAGGAAGTTTGATTTGCATACAAATGGATGCTGACAGATTATAAGAGAAAACAGATCACACTGTGGCATTTAGTATAAGTAGTAAGAAACAATTTTAGTACAATTAAAAGGAAATATTATTTAAAAACAAATATAGTGTTGGATTTATTTTTCTTAAAAACAAAAGTCCTTCAACTCTCAATTCAGACACAGAAGATAACAATATTTACATGTAAAAATCCACCAAAAAAATGAACTATACAACACAAAGGCTTAACAAAACCAACTTTATTGCATTTCTGAGTGTGAGGATTGAGTTAAATGTATTTTCTGTAATTTTGGGGAAAAAAACCTGAAATCAGTGTCTGACATAGTTTGATGGGTTTTTGTACTGAGTTTCTTCCTCTTGTGTCACTGTGGCTCTCGAGCACAATAATAAACAGCTGAATCCTCAGTTGTTAAACTGCTCATCTGCAGATACACCTGCTTTCTGCTGTTGTCTCTGGAGATGGTAAACCGGCCTCTGAATGACTGAGAGTTGAAGGTGATACTATCACCGTAGATCAAAGCAATCCATTCCAGACGTTTTCCAGCAGCCTGTCTGACCCAAGCTGCAGCAATATCACCGCCAAGTCCTGAGTATGTACAGGTCAGTGTGTGGGAGTCTCCAGGCCTTTTGACCACTGATTCAGACTCAGTCAGTGTTTGACCTTCAGTATCTAAAAGTGTTAAGAGTTCATTAGTGTAATAAAATTTTCCTCACATAGTTTTATTTTTCCAATTAATTTGTTTGTCCTTACCAGCCAAGAAATAAAACAGAAAAAGAAAAAATATTAAATAAAAAGGTCTGATCATTGTAACAGTTGTTGTTGTTGTTGTTCAGTCTGCAGAGTGTATGTTGAGTCTTTGTGTTTTGTGCTGCTGTATATATCAGAATCAGAATCAGAATGGGTTTATTGCCAGATGTTGAGGTTTACAACATTAGGAAATTGCTGCGGTGCTTCAGTGCAGACAATAAGAATTAAAGTGCTATGTAGAAAGAAAGATATGTGCATGAGATATACATGAGATATATACATGAGAATAAGAATTATGAGTGCTACGTAGAAAGATATATACATGAGTGCAGGTGGTGATCAGTGCCAGACATATAAACATGAGAGTAAGAATTATGAGTGCTACGTAGAAAGATATATACATGAGTGCAGGTGGTGATCAGTGCCAGACATGAAATGATGCAGTGACACAGCGTAGGGTCATGTGTTAGTGGCGGGGACAGTCATGTGGTTATTGTTCATGTGTCCAACAGCAGAGGGGAAGAAACTGTTCTTGTGGCGAGAGGTTCTGGTGCGAATGGACCGGAGCCTCCTGCCTGAGGGGAGCAGGTCAAACAGACTGTGTCCAGGGTGAGAAGGGTCAGCTGAGATCCGGGCTGCACGCCGCAGAGTCCTGGAGGTGTACAGGTCCTGCAGAGATGGGAGTCTGCAGCCAATCACCTTCTCAGCAGAGCGCACAACACGCTGCAGTCTTTGTTTGTCCCTGATAGTGGCTCCAGCGTACCACACGGTGATGGAGGAGGTGAGGATGGACTCGATGATTGCAGTGTAGAATTGCATCATCGTCCGTGTTGGCAGGTTGAATTTCTTCAGCTGCCTCAGGAAGTACATCCTCTGCTGGGCTTTCTTGATGACGGAGGTGATGGTGGGCTCCCACTTCAGGTCCTGGGTGATGGTGGTACCCAGGAAGCGGAATGAGTCCACAGAGGTGATGGGGGTGTCAGTCAGGATGATGGGGGGGAGTGGGGCTGTGTGCTTCCTGAAGTCCACAATAATCTCCACTGTCTTCTGGGCATTCAGCACCAGGTTGTTGTGGCTGCACCAAGACACCAGACGTTCAACCTCCCTCCTGTAGGCAGACTCATCCCCATCAGAGATGAGCCCAATGACGGTGGTGTCATCTGCAAACTTGATTAGCTTGACAGACTGGTGGGTGGAGGTGCAGCAGTTGGTATACAGGGAGAAGAGCAGGGGAGAAAGAACACAGCCCTGAGGGGAGCCGGTGCTGATGGTCCGGGAGTCCGAGACATTCTTTCCCAGCCTCACGTGCTGCTTCCTGTCCGTCAGGAAGTCAGTGATCCACCGGCAGATGGGATCAGGCACATTCATCTGGGAAAGCTTGCCTCGGAGATGGTCTGGAAGGATGGTGTTGAAGGCAGAGCTGAAGTCCACAAACAGGATCCTGGCGTAGGTTCCTGGGGAGTCCAGATGCTGCAGGATGAAGTGTAGGGCCATGTTGATGGCGTCGTCTACAGACCTGTTGGCTCTATATGCAAACTGCAGGGGGTCCAGGAGGGGGGCCGTGAGGGTCTTGAGATGGGAGAGAACTAGGCGCTCAAATGACTTCATGACCACAGATGTCAGAGCCACGGGTCTGTAGTCATTTAGTCCGGTGATCCTAGGTTTCTTGGGGACAGGGATTATGGTAGAGGACTTGAAGCAGGCAGGCACATGACATGCCTGCAGTGAGGAGTTGAAGATGCCAGAAAACACTGGGGCCAGCTCGTTTGCACAGTGTCTGAGGGTGGCAGGAGACACACCGTCTGGGCCGGGAGCTTTCCGAGCATTCAGACTCCTGAACTGCTTCCTCACATCTGCTTCATGAATATGAAGAGTTGTGGTCGGAGGAGGTGGTGTGAAATCCTCTTTTGTGTGGGGTGAGGGGGCGGGTGTTGCAGGTGAACAGTTTGAAGGTGGTGATGGCTCTATGGAGGGGGGAGAGGTGGGGGAATGAGTGTCCAAAGTGCCTCTATTGTTGGGGTCGTTGGAGGTGTGAAGGCTGCCTGAGGGCTCGTCAAAACGACAGTAGAAGTCGTTGAGGGTGTTGGCTAAGAGCAAGTCATCAGTGGAGTGGGGGGTTTTAGGCTTGTAGTTTGTAATATTCCTAAAACCTTTCCACACAGAGGCCGAGTCATTCTCTGAGATCTGCTGCTGCATCTTCTCAGAGTGCTGATGTTTGGCAATGTCCACTTCCTTAGTGAACCTGTACTTGGCCTCTCTGTAGCAGTCCCTGTCTCCGCTTCTGAACGCCTTACTCTTTTCCAGCCACAGCTTTTTGAGTTTAGGAGTAAACCAGGGTTTGTCATTGTTATAACTCACCCTGGTGCGTGATGGCACGATGCTGTCCTCACAGAAGTGGATATAGGAGGTGACAGTGTCCGTAAACTCGTCCAAGCTGTTAGAATATATGTTAGAATATATATGAAGTGACATTAGCAGTTTTGCATTGTCTCCTCCTCTTTTTGGTGGTTTTGTGCTATAACGTTTTAACTCATGGGGCATAATTTAAACTGACGATATCATGAACACAAAAGACACTAAAAGTCACATAATATGATGTCATAAAAACAATCTACAATTCATTCATGGTCTTAGAGCTCTCCCTCTGGTGATTTCATGGTATAACTGTTCAAGCACATTTTATGTGTGTTTTTGTTTAGGTCATGCTAAACACAGTTCTAATACAAGTAACCATGTGTAGTCTCCATGCTGTCAGTGTTTGTGCTCAATGAGACTCACAGCATCCAGCAGCAGAGCTACAGTTTTCTACAGGGAGCTTCTCTCCTTCTGTTGCAACCAAGTATATTAAATAAAGTCTTTATGTTAGTCTGGAAGGAAGTTTATTTTGCATACAGACGGATGTATAAAATAGAAAAAAGAAACTTTTAAAAGACTAACAGTTTTCAGAGGATTTTTTTTATGACTTCTTTAAAACTTTTAACACAATCATACAAAATGAATTAAAAAATTTCCACTTAAAAATAGGAAAACAGAATTAATCTTCAAAGTTCTTGATGAAGCTGTTTGATCTTTGTTGTTGTTGTTGTTGTTTTTAATGTGCTGGACATGCTTTGAATGGAAGAAAGCAAATTCTGACTTGGATGAGTTTTTGTACAGTGTTGCTTCTTCTTGTGTCACTGTGGCTCTCGGGCACAATAATAAACAGCAGAATCCTCAGTTGTTAAACTGCTCATCTGCAGATACACCTGCTTTCTGCTGTTGTCTCTGGAGATGGTAAACCGGCCTCTGACTGACTGAGAGTAGTAGCTGCCACTACTGTCACTCCAGATAACAGCAATCCACTCCAGTCCTTTTCCAGCAGCCTGTCTGATCCAAGCAGTAGCATAATCACTACTGAACCCTGAGTATGTACAGGTCAGTCTGTGGGAGTCTCCGGGCCTTTTAACCACTGGTTCAGACTCAGTCAGCGTTTGACCCTCAGTACCTACAGAAATGTTAACTTTTTAGTTCAATCACTTTTTGTTTTGTCAGTTTAAATGTTCAACAAAATGTGTCCTTACCAGCCAAGAAACAACATAGTATGTGTAAAATAACTAAATAAACAGATGTGATCATTGTTAAAGTCGTGAAAGTTGTTGTCCAGTCAAAAGCTTGTCTATTAGATTGAGTCACAACACTTACTCTACACCATATATAAATTAACTGAAAGAATGGGATTTGCATCGACTCCTCCTCCTCACTGACAAATACCAGTTTTCTCAAAGTAAAAACGTGAAAAAACAGAAAATTACAATTTTCTTGTTTTTGATTATAGTTTATTTTTACTTTATAATACATAAATTTTCAAATATTAAAACTTGAATTACATCAAAAGACTTATTTCATACCAAAGGTCTTTTTTTAAGATCTCAAACTCAGAAGTATTCAAAGAAAGTTGCCCAAGTTTTTGTGTGACTACTAATGGCAGGATTTAAGCATTTAGCAGCCAAGCCACTCCTTTACATAGAAAGCAGTATGTGCTGTGTTGTATATGACCCAAAATTGATGTTCCACTGGCAACATGCTGATGGTATTTGTGTGCATTATATGGATCCAGTCCCTGTAATTCATTATTTCTACTGCAGCACTTGTGTGTAACATGGGGACTTAGCTGTAAACCATTTATGTGCAGCAGTAGCTACTGGAAATCTTGGTTTCAAGGGCACAACAGTGCCATAAAGAGCCCTTAAAGTTCCTTTTAACAAACTGGTGAAGCCAAAAAGAAATAAAATCATTTCTGGACATGAAAAACACAACTTCAAGCCAGTCAAACTAACTGATAGTTGCCTAAATAACTAATAAAATAACATGTTTCCTTACTAATTAAAAGGTCATAATACCTTTTTTCACAACTTATTTCAATACCTAAATTTGCTCTGGAAAGTGTAATGGGGAAAAATCTAGTTAACCCTCACATTTACATTTAGGTGTTTATAACTTCACTGTAGGATTTTTGTATAACCTTTATTTGCTTACATGAAGTATGTGTCAGTATGACCTGCTGAAAAACAGCTTAGCAAAGCCTAAGGATGTTTCACGCTCAGAATGATGAACTCTCAGGAAGGCCAGCATCTGGGATATGATAGTGGGAGTCTTCCCTGTCCAGCAGCAGCCTGGGTGAGACATACAGAGAGTTTGTGTGATGTTATAAAAGGGACACTGTGACGCCCCAAGGTTAGAGCTCTTATGACTGTATAACCGTGATGTTTTGATGTGTGTGTTTGCTCTGCTGCATGCAGTAATAAAATAGCTTCACCACAACTGGTTGCAGACTTTATTAACACAAAAATCTACGACAAAAGCAACTAGTTAAGTTCAGTTACTGAATATCATATATTTAAGTCCATTTGCAGTATTTTCATTTTTTCATTGTCCTGTAAATAAATAAACAAAATCTTAAAGTACATTAGCTAAGTAAGATCATTTGGATTTCAGATGCAAAAGTTTGAAATATATATGAAGTGAAAGCTCTCTGTGGCTGGTGATTGATGATCAATTACTTTCGCCTCCAAGAAATCCCACACTGAGAAGTTAGATGGACGTTTTCTGTTACATCCGAGTGTTTTGGTCCAGAGTTAAAACTGAAAGAAGCAGGAGAACTGTGAACCTTTGTTGCAACAGTGACACCTGGGCACACAGGAAACTACAGGTTTGATGACTATCACAGTAAGAGACGTCATAGTTTCAACACAAAAAGAAACTTTGCATTCATGACTACAGAATTTGCAATAAAAAAATAAATATATTTAAAAAAAACATATGAATTTTATTTTGTATCATATTTGCTACATCCAGCGTTGTTTTGTGCAGTTTTTTGCTTTAAAATGTGAAATTTATTTAGATTTTTATTTGGGGGAGGAAACGCACTGATGATGTAGATGTCTCAAAAACACAAAAACACAAAAACTGTATGAATCGAATATGATACACTGGGCATTAAGGGGTTAAGAATTTGAGTGTTAAAACAGAAATGTATCAAAACTTAAACAAATCCAACTGAGTTGCTATCCTATTGGAAACATGTGGACCTATGAGCCTCCTCTGAGGTGAGTGTGAGTAAGGAACAACCATCGGGCTCACCAGCAGCAGGACTGGAGCAGGGTATTAGTACACACACACTGTATCACCCAAGTGCTGTAAGAATTTGTAAGGAAAACCTAACAGCACTACAGACACACTGCTTGACAGTCCCAGTATAAAATATCATTAAGATTAATCATTCACTTTCTCCTAAAAGGGAGAAGGAAAAGAATCACTGGATGTGATCAAACAAAGTCCTGTAATTAAACTCGCACAGTATGACTGAGTTTGATTTTTTTTTTTCATAAAAACAACACTTTTGATTTCAGAAAATATGTAGCATGGATCTTTAACATTATTGATATTTATGTGGCTACGTATTCTTAACCACCAGCCCAGCAGATAGTTAACAGCAGCAGTCCTGTCCTGTAGTCCATACTGTTAAACTGCATGTCCTTAACTCGCTGTCAACTTTACTGAAGTCAGATAAGTAGAAAAGAAATAAATCAGGCTTTTGCATCAATTCCACAGGAAACAGAAATGAATTATTCTAATATGCTATAAAATGTTCAAGTAAATATTAGTTTAAACCCTTATAAACTGTTCATACCATTCAAACTTTGACCAAGGTCCCATAATAAGTTTCTGTTATTACAAAATGTCTACCTGATTTTGATCTACATATCTGTTAAAACGGTGTAAATAGTCTGACCTCTGACATTAATAAATAATGATTAATCATTATAAATCCCAAAAAGTTGATTCTGTTCATCTGGACATTGCGTTTTCAGTGGACCATGGATGACAAACATTTCGTCACTCATCCATGGTCTTTGGTCAGTGGTTGTTGGTCAAAGTGAATGACTATTTCCATATAAATGATGAAGAAACTGATCTCAGAGCTCATTGTTTATCAGTGGTGCTAGCTTCAGTCATTGTGCAAATGTACTGTTTATAAGGTTGGGAAAACCTGCAGTCAGCTGAGACTGAAGATGTCACTGATGAGTTTCTCCCACTGAAAATGTTACGTCCAGATGAACAGAAACAACTTTTGGGGATTTCCTAACCTGGATGATTGAACATTTATCAAGACATCATCAATAAATGTTTCAGTGAACAGGGAGAATTTATTTAGGTTTAACAACACTTGTTTAGAATAAATATAACAGTGAGTGAGGAAGTTTGCTGACAAATTTCAAATTCAAATTTTAAAACTGGCAGTTCTAAAAATGTTTTGGTGTATGCAAAAGAAAATTATAATTCCCAACATTAGTTCTGATTATATTATTATTATTATGTTATAAAATAACATAGATCAAATGAGCACACACAAGATACAATATTTAATGATATGAGGTCCTGATAATCCCGTATTATTTCTTTCTTTCGGTGCGCTGATCTTTAATAATTTTTCAAAGTGAACTGCAGAAAGCAAACTGAGCATTGTTTTGTTTTTCTAACTTGGTTTGATGTGCTGAGTTTTTGTACAGCGTTTCTTCCTCTTGTGTCACTGTGACTCTCGAGCACAATAATAAACAGCTGAATCTTCAATCGTCAAGCTGTTCATCTGCAGATACACCTGCTTTCTGCTGTTGTCTCTGGAGATGGTAAACCGGCCTCTGAATGACTGAGAGTAGTGGCTGTCACTACCATCATAGTAGATCCAAGCAATCCACTCCTGTCCTTTTCCAGCAGCCTGTCTGATCCAAGCAATATGTCTATTATCACTGAACCCTGAGTATGTACAGGTCAGTCTGTGGGAGTCTCCAGGCCTTTTAACCACTGATTCAGACTCTGTCAGTGTTTGGCTCTCAGTACCTGCAGTCAAACAAGAATAACTAGTGACTGTTTTCCAAGCTTATCATTTCACTTTCACAACAATGTTAGTAAAACGACTGCACTTTCCTTACCAGCCCAGTAAATTGAAAGGATCAGAAAAACAACCATGAATTCAGGATGATTCATTGTCAAGGCCATTTGTCTCTGCTCCGTGTACAGTGGTGGTTAATCATGTATTCCCTGTCTTATATTCTGCATCATGTCTTCAAACATGGTAGAGATCATAGTTTGCATCAGCTCCTCCTCCTCAAAGACAAACACACATCCTCTCCTTCAAGTCAACACTCCACATTTTGAATTATTCAGGCCAACCTTCTGACTGCAGAAACTATACTTTTTCCTCAGGTCAACCATTCATAAAATTTTTAATAAGTTGACTTAACAAGGAAATAAAAACCTTAAGATCAAGGATCTCTTCTGAGAGATTGTTTTTCAGTGTTTGTCTGATATCAGACAAACACAGAATACTGTACCCAGTTATACCAGTTATTTTTTAATTTATTTTTATGTGGCTACGTCTCTTTAAACATTTTTTTTAAAATATGAAATAAAACTACATGATCTTATTTTCATTTGTTTTTTTTTATTTATAATTTATAATTTTGACTAAACATTAAGCTACGTACACAAAGCTGTGTTTGTATACGCACACTCAGACATGACTCAGGAGATGAACCCGCGGATTACTAAATCCACAACTGACTCCGACTGTTCCCCCCCCCCCCCCCCCCCCCACTAATTTCTTTTAAACTAGTACTGTATTAATATTCCTTACAGATGCAGATTTCCTTTGTTTGACCCAAAATCATAGATCTAAAATCCATCTGAACAGATAACATTCTCAATACTCTTTAAGTTTTGTTCACCCAATTATTTTATTCAAGTGTTTGTTACTCATCATTTAAACCCACCATATTTAAACAGTTATGAGACTACAACAAGAGTAAGTTTCTTAGAAAAACATCTTAAATTCATTCATGGTCTTAGAGCTCCTCCTCTGGTGGCTTGATGCTACAGTTGTTCAGGCCCTGAGAGGTTTTTGTTCAGGGGTCTTAACAGTTTGTGTTACTGTGACTCTCTGGCACAGTAATACACAGCAGAGTCTTCAGGCTGCATGTTCTGACCATTTAGAGTCACTGTCTTGCTTGAAGTGTCTAAGTCAATGCTAAACTTGCTCTTTAGTGAATCTTTATAGTAAGAGCTCCCAGTACTTTTCACACCAATCCACTCCAGTCCTTTCCCTGCAGGCTGTCTGATCCAGCCTGTCCACCAGCTAAGAGAATAAGAGACCTGACAGGTGATGGTCAGACGCTGACCTGGCTGCAGTATAACAGAGGGTGGCTGTGTCAGCTGCTCGCAGTTTACACCTGTGGAAAAAACACATTGAATGCAGTCAAATTAAAAGCGTGTAGTTTTCATGCTGTCAGTGTTTGTGTTCAGTAAGACTCACAGGATCCAGCAGCCAGCAGCAGCAGCAGAGCTACAGAGAACATGTTGGTGCTGAAGGTGATCTCCCAGGAGCTTCTATTCTTCTTTTGCAACCTGCAGCATTATATCAAGTCTGTGGGGGAGCTTACTTTGCATACAGATAGACGCTGATACATGATTAGAGATACATTGATTGTTCAAGCACTAATAGAGACTGTGTTTTTAACATTTTTAAAAGATGAAAAAATTAAACAATCTTAAAAAATAACTCTGAGGTTGAAGGGTATTTCATTCATCAAAACCTGAATTTTAAAAGGAGAATTACAACTTGCCCCGTGACAGATTATTGACCTCTCCAGGGTGAACTCTGCCTCTTTGCCTTTTGGCTGCTGGAATAAGAATGAGAAAAGCAAGCCAAATATAATTTCTGATCATTGTTTAAGCCATTTGTCTCTGCCCAGTCTACAGTGCAGACATCAATATGAGAGGAAGAGGAGAACTTCAGTAGTTACGACCTTGCTTGACTTTGTATGTTGAATCCATACAACAAGACAAAGTCTGATTTGATTGCTAATAAAATTGAAAGAAAAAAACACTTTTTGTCAATTAAAAAAATGTTATAATATTTAATGTACATGTAAATGTTACGTTCTATAAACAAGTACTTTGCACAACTTATTGGTTTATAGATTAAAGTGTACAATATAATAAATAAATACAAGCTCGCAAACAAAAATATTTTTTTAACAAAAGTATTTTATGTCATAAATTAATCAGTTTATAACAACATTGATCAGTGAATTCAGTTTCATGTATTGGCCTTTTATTTCAGAGCTTTATCAATACTTACAAACTCACAAAAGGTTCTTGCTAAGGAGTTTTAAAAAGTAAACAGAAACGACAGGAGTTTATTAGAGTCTTAGAGATTTTTCTTTCTGTGAATGTGACTGTGGTCCTGTAATACACATGAGTGTATTCGGGCTGAATATTCTGTCCATTTACTGTAGGGTCTCTCTGCTGCAGACTCCATAAATACGCAACATAACAGAACACAGTTTGCATTTATATAAAATAGCACAGATTCTTTTGAATCATTTTTCTATTCTGTTTTTATATTGCATTGAATCTGAAGGAAAAGAAAATTACTGCATCATTAGATTGTAAAATTTGTTTTTCATAACAAATAATAAAACAAAATAAATAAAATAATAATAAAACCGTTCTAACAAGTTATGAAAGGATAGGGTCTTTGCTTTGTGTCTCTTGAGGACATTAATAAACAGAGTTTTCTGATGTTAAGCTGCTCATCTACAGATACAGCTGCTTGCTGTTGTTTCCGTTGGAGATGGTAAACTGGTGCTTACAGTTTTTTCTGATTGCTTAAGCACATTTTTTGTAACTATTGGCTAATTTTGCAAAACTCTTCACACAAATAAGAAAACCTGTCACCCAATAATCAAAACATTGTAGTTCTCTTGCAAAAGCAAACACAGCTAGATTAACTCTTCACACCTTCGTAAAAATGGTGTTTCCGTATCAAACAGTACACACAAGCCATCATCTACTAAGCACACAATGCGCCAACTGCACACTGATGGTATGAATACAAAACACATCTGGCTTTTGCTTTCTCTGTGCACAAGGTAGGCTATGTCAGTTTGAGCTCATACTTCTGTCATAGATCCGTAAGCATAGAGGGATCCAAACTTCAAGTACTGGTGTTTATTCAAACACATCAAAACAAACACAAGTGTTTATTTCCAAGTATAGGATTATTTGCAATCGCCATAATGACTCTATGGGTTACTTGGTCTGCAGTGAACATGCTTCCTCTGCCCCCAGCATCTGGTCATCTAGCAATTCTGTAAAGTACAATTTCAGTATTTTTACATCAATGGTATTGGTGTGTTTCTCATTGGCATATGGCAGTGCTACAAATCTTTGTGCGAAGTGACTGTACTGACCGATTCTCATTTCAAGATGTCCTTATGGTACTTGCTACAGTGTAGCGGCTCGAGTTAGGCTGGACCCGTTGGCCAGCTACCCTCAGGGTCATTCCACGGTTGATTACATGGTCCACTATTGTAGCTCTGATGTCATCAGCAATTCTATTTCTTACTCTTCCTACCCTTCCTCTCCCCCCTCCTCATCTTCCTCTCCCCCCTCCTCGTCTTCCTCTTGCTCCTCCTTGTCCTTGTCGTCCTCTTCATCCTACTTCTTCACCTCCACGTCCTCTTCCTCGGCCTCCTCTACTTCTCACTCTTTCTGCTCCCTCCATTGTACTCCGCACACACAGCTTACCTGTATTATAGTGCTTAGGCTGATTGCAAAGTGAACTAATTATCTAAAAAAGTTTTCACATGTGAAAGTGTGCCAGACAGTTGGCAAATTAGTGTTAATGATAGCCATACATGTGTATACTTTTGCTAGGAGTGTGTTGGAAATTTGGTAATTGAGTGTTGTGCAGTGAATTGTGCCTACAGTTTTGCAAAGTGTGTGTTACAAAATTGCAAACTGAGTGCAAAGCAGTTTTTGTGCTTTTAGTTTTGCAAACTCAGTGAGTGGTTTTGCTATAAGTCTGAATAGTTTTAGAGATAGTGCTACAGGAATCACAGTTAGGGTTTAAGCATTCAGAAAAAACTGTAATATATATTTTTTGAATGTTGTTAATTATCCATGTAGTTTTTAAATTATGTTTTATTTAACAATAGCAAAAAAAGGAAATAACATTATTATGTTTTATTAAGATGTTAAATTACAGATATTTATTTCCTAAATTGAACAAAAAAAATACTTTTTTTGGTTGACTGTTAAGCTTGATTAATTTCTGACAGTGGAGTCATGTGTACCAGCTATTTCCAAAAAACAGGTTTTTGACAGATTTATAAATCTTTTTTATGACAAGTGCTGTAATAAATATTTTAAGCACTGTAGTATTGATTTCTTTATAATGATAGCCTGAATACTTGCCGAATGCTAAATTTCTGTGACCTGGAGTGTGGTTCTCTTTGAGGAGGAACACATGCAAAATTATATCCTCCATCTTTGAATATGTGTCACAGGATAAAAAACAAGGACTACATGATTGAATCACACCAATGTGAACTGGGCAGAGACAAATGGCTCCTACAATGAACCATCCAGCGTTGACGGCTGTTATTCTTGTCCTGTCAGTTTACTGTGTTGGTAAGGACAGAAGTATTTCTTTGACAAACATTATGACTCAATGACAAATAATATGCTTGAAATACAAAGGCTAATTATGTTTTTATCTGCAGGTACTGAGGGTCAAACACTGACTGAGTCTGAATCAGTGATTAAACAGCCTGGAGACTCCCACAGACTGACCTGTACATACTCAGGGTTCAGTGGTGATGACCATTATGTTTGGATCAGACAGGCTGCTGGAAAAGGACTAGAATGGATTGCTTATATCAACCCTGGCAGTAGCAGCATCTACTACTCTCAGTCATTCAGAGGCCGGTTTACCATCTCCAGAGACAACAGCAGAAAGCAGGTGTATCTGCAGATGAACAGCCTGACAACTGAGGATTCTGCTGTTTATTATTGTGCTCGAGAGTCACAGTGACACAAGAGGAAGAAACTCTGTACAAAAACTCAGCACATCACAAAAGGAACAATTTACTTTCTTCTGTTCACATTTATAGTAATGAACTGCAGTTCAATCTCATTAACACAAGAAGAAACAACAAAGGCACAAGAATCTCCAAAATATTTAACAATATCTGTTGGGATTAGTCATCAATTTGATAATCTATTTCAAATATTTACTATAAATTGCATTCAGCATCTTGTTTGGTTTTCAGACCACATGCATTAATCTTTAATAGTATCTTTCTTAAACATACACTTATTTATCATTACTTATTGCTGCCTGCAGGGAAAGGACTGGTATAGATCTGAATATAATCCTGGTGATTCATTCAGCAAAGATTTAGTAAAGAATAAGTTTAACATCAACTTAGACTCTCCCAGCAAAGCACTGACTGCAAGTGGACAGATTGTGCAGACTGAAGACACTGCTGTGTATTACTGTGGAAGAGAACCACAGCATCAAAACATCCGTAGAGTTGAACAAAAACCCCTCAGTGCCTAAACAGTTATAACATGAAGCCACCAGAGGAGGAGCCCTCAGACCACTGATGAATTTAAGATATTACATTATTCAAGGGATTTTATTATGTAACTCAATGTGAGTTACATAATGCTAGAAGAATGACTGATGTGAAAATACGTGAGTCAGTAGATATTCCTTTATTATATTTCACTTTGACATCTACAAACTAAAACTCTGCACAGATACTTTGGGGCTACTGTGTTTACCTCTGATTGTTATTAAATAAGCAAACTCAGAATATGTCTGAGGGTGTTTTTATTGTTGTTGTTGTTGTTTACTAGCTGTCAGAAATCCCATTTAAAAATTATTTTAACAGACTTTGCACTGTTTAGAAAACAGGTTAAATAACATAGTTAAGACTAAAATTATTGACATTTTAACAATTTTATTGTACCTTTGCTGTTACACCCTATCTTGATTGTGATGATCCATTTATAAGCAGTATGTTTGTCACTGTTATGTTGTCATGTTATATTACAGTTCAAACAAGTGTGTATCACGTGCCTGTAGTGTGAAGTGGAAGTCTAGTTGTGTAATTATGCAATATTGAGAAAATATAGATGTTTGTTTAAAGAACTGTTTTTGTTTGTTTGCACATATCATTGACAGTCGCTGAGAGCAGGTTAACCAGCGAATATTCATAAGAGTAATTTGATTAAATGACAAACAGTTTAAACAGTTTAAATCTAAACATAAACACTGTGTGATAAATTAAGATCTGATAACTGTAAAGATTTCAGGAACTGAAAATATAACTTTATTGCATGCAACCAATGTACATATTTTTTCATGTTCTTGATAACTTGATAGCAGAGGATTTTATTGTTTATTACTGTGCTGGAGACTCACAGCGTCACAGGAGTGAGAAACATCATTTTCTCACAGAAGTTACAGAGATTACATTTAACTCATCAACATACTGGAAGATTGAGTAAAGCTGCTTCACTGTGAGATTGTTTTTGTGAAGACTCTATCTCCAGTTTTACATTAAATATTTTGTCTGTCCATGTGTACATGCCAATGTGACTATTTTCATCGGCCTTGTCTAAATAGAGTTTTTAAGGAATGAAAAACACATCAAACTTTATATTTGTGTTATAAATAATATTTTTATTGGAATTATCTCCATTTTTAAATTGTTATTACTGATTGCCACAGTGTGATCTCTTATAATCTGTCAGCATTCATCTATGTGTAAAGCAAACTTCCTGACACTCTGCTATAAAGACTTGAAATCATGGTGTCAGTTAAAGCATAAGAAAAGTTCTCATCAGATTATCTTGAGTACCAAAATGTTCTCTGTGGCCCTGCTGCTCCTGCTGGCTGCTGGATCCTGTGAGTCTCACTGGAAAAAAAAAAAAAACACTGACAGGATGATCACAGCATACTGACTGTTACTATCACATAAAACATGTTTTCTCTACAGGTGTGAAGTGTGAGCAGCTGACACAGCCAGCCTCTGTGATTGTGCAGCCAGGTCAGCATCTGACCATCACCTGTCAGGTCTCTTATTCTTTTAGCAGCTACTGGACAGCTTGGATCAGACAGCCTGCAGGGAAAGGACTGGAGTGGATTGGGGTGAAAAGTACTGGGAGCTCTCACTATAAAGATTCACTAAAGAGCAAGTTCAGCATTGACTTAGACACTTCAAGCAAGACAGTGACTGGAAATGGACAGAATATAGAGCCTGAAGACACTGCTGTGTATTACTGTGCCAGAGAGTCACATTAACACATAACATCAGCAGACCTGAACAAAAGCCCCTCACTGCATGCACACATTTGAAACATGAAGCCATCAGAGGAGGAGCTCCAAGACCAATAATGAATTGAAGGGAAGTCTGCTGGACCAGATGGAGTGAGTCCCCTTGTCCTCAAGACCTGTGCCCCCAGCTGTGTGGAGTCTTTCATAAACTGTTTATGCTGAGTCTGAGTCTGCAGAGGGTCCCGGTGATGTGGAAGACATCATGCCTCGTCCCTGTACCAAAGACGCCACGTCCCAGTGGCCCCCAGGATTACAGGCCCGTGGCATTGACCTCCCACATCATGAAGACCCTGGAAAGGCTCATCCTGGACCAGCTGCGACCCATAGTAAGACCACACCTGGATCCCCTTCAGTTCGCTTATCAGCCTCGTCTCGGAACTGAGGACGCCATCATCTACCTGCTCAATCGTGTCTACACCCATCTGGACCAGCCGGCGAGCACTGTGAGGGTCATGTTTTTTGACTTTTCCAGTGCTTTCAACACCATCAGGCCGACCCTCCTGGGTGATAAGTTAGCAGCGATGCAGGTGGATGCTTCTCTGGTGTCCTGGATTGTTGATTACCTGACAGGAAGACCACAATATGTACGTCTCCCACAGTGTGTGTCTGACAAGGTGATCAGCAACACAGGGGCACCACAGGGGACTGTCCTCTCCCCCTTCCTCTTCACCCTCTACACCACAGACTTCAGCCACTGCACAGAGACCTGCCATCTTCAGAAGTTTTCTGATGACTCTGCGGTGGTTGGATGCATCAGCAGGGATGATGAGACAGAGTACCGGGCTGTGGTCGACTCCTTTGTCACGTGGTGTGAGCAGAATCATCTGCAGCTCAACGTGGCAAAGACCAAGGAACTGATCGTGGACTTCAGGAAGACCAGGAAACACTTGACCCCTGTTTCAATTCAGGGGGTCAGTGTTGACATTGTGGAGGACTATAAATACCTTGGAGTACACATTGACAATAAACTGGACTGGGCTAAAAACACCACAGCACTTTACAGGAAGGGCCAGAGTCGTCTCTATTTTTTGAGGCGACTGAGGTCCTTCAACATCTGCCAGAAAATGCTGAGGATTTTCTATGAGTCTGTTGTGGCCAGTGCGATCCTCTATGCTGTTGCATGCTGGGGGAGCAGGCTGAGGGTCGCAGATGCCAACAGACTTAATAAACTAATCCGTAAGGCCAGCAATGTTGTGGGGATGGAGCTGGACTCCCTCAAGGTGGTGTCGGAGAGGCGGATGCTGAATGAAGGCGGATGGATGGCGAATGAATGGATGAATGGCGGATGAAGAAACTGATCTCAGAGCTCATTGTTTATCAGTGGTGCTAGCTTCAGTCATTGTGCAAATGTACTGTTTATAAGGTTGGGAAAACCTGCAGTCAGCTGAGACTAAAAATGTCACTCTGATGAGTTTCTCCCACTGAAAACGTTACGTCCAGATGAACAGAAACAACTTTTGGGGATTTCCTAACCTGGATGATTGAACATTTATCAAGACATCATTAATAAATGTTTCAGTGAACAGGGAGAATTTATTTAGGTTTAACACCACTTGTTTAGGATAAATATAACAGTGAGTGAGGAAGTTTGCTGACAAATTTCAAATTCAAATTTTAAAACTGGCAGTTCTAAAAATGTTTTGGTCTATGCAAAAGAAAATTATAATTCCCAACATTAGTTCAGATTATATTATTATTATTATTATTATTATTATTATTATTATTATTATTATTATTATTATTATTATTATTATGTTATTAAATAACAGAGCAATTGAGCACACACAAGATACAATATTTAATGATATGAGGTCCTGATAATCCCGTACTATGTCTTTCTTTCGGTGCGCTGATCTTTAATAATTTTTCAAAGTGAACTGCAGAAAGCAAACTGAGCATTGTTTTGTTTTTCTGACTTGGTTTGATGTCCTGAGTTTTTGTACAGCGTTTCTTCCTCTTGTGTCACTGTGTCTCTCGAGCACAATAATAAACAGCTGAATCCTCAGTTGTCAGGCTGTTCATCTGCAGATACACCTGCTTTCTGCTGTTGTCTCTGGAGATGGTAAACCGGCCTCTGACTGACTGAGAGTAGTAGCTCCCACTACTGTCACTCCAGATAACAGCAATCCACTCCAGTCCTTTTCCAGCAGCCTGTCTGATCCAAGCAGCATGAATATCACTGCTGAACCCTGAGTATGTACAGGTCAGTCTGTGGGAGTCTCCGGGCCTTTTAATCACTGATTCAGACTCAGTCAGTGTTTGGCTCTCAGTACCTACAGACAAACAAGAATAATTAGTGACTGTTTTCCAAGCTTATCATTTCACTTTCACAACAATGTTAGTAAAATGACTGCACTTTCCTTACCAGCCCAGTAAATTGAAAGGATCAGAAAAACCATAAACATCGGATGATTCATTGCCAAGGCCATTTGTCTCTGCTCCGTGTACAGTGGTGGTTAATCATGTATTCCCTGTCTTATATTCTTCAACATGTCTTCAAACATGGTAGAGATCATAGTTTGCATCAGCTCCTCCTCCCCAAAGACAAACACACATCCTCTCCTTCAAGTCAACACTCCACATTTTGAATTATTCAGGCCAACCTTCTGAATGCAGAAACTATACTTTTTCCTCAGGTCAACCATTCATAAAATTTTTAATAAGTTGACTTAACGGAGATCACGTGACCCGTCGGCAGGAATGCCAGCGTAGTTTTTAGCTCTGCACACATTGTCACTGTTTATCACTATCCTGTCATATAAATTAGTTATCTCGACGCCGATCCCACTATGGACACCTCTTCAACCAGAGACTCACGGAAAAGGGAGATTGCTCAGTCTCCCTTAAAGAAAAAGTTTAAAGATTCCTCCGTCACTAAGGAAGACCTCGACGAGGCTATTGCTAACGGTGTGAAGCTAGCACTTCAGGAACAACAAAAGTCCCTCGATTCAGTGGTTGCCTCGGCAGTCAGGGAAGCTATGGACTCTATCTTGATTCCTGCTCTGCGCGACTTACGCACAGACCTTCAAAAGACCAATGAAGTGGTATATAATGTTAGCGGGGAAATCGAGAGGGTAGCTGCGATGGCTAAACGCACTCAAGACCGAGTGGACTCAGTGCAAGCCGCCGCGCGTGAGGACAGACGATCGGTTATCGATCTGAAGAAACAACTCGACCTTCTCACGACAAAGCTTACAGATCTGGAGGACAGGGGTCGCAGGAATAACATCAGGCTTGTTGGCTTACCTGAAATGCTGGAGGGCTCGGATACAGTTGGCTACATTAAGGCTAATCTCCCCAAGTGGATTCCGTCGTTGGAGGGGCGCGACATCGACATCGAACGAGCGCATCGGGTGTACGACGGCCGCGATACTAATACCAAGAAGCCTCGCACCCTAATCTTCAGATTATTACGGTGGCAGGACAGATCGGCAATTCTCAAAGGGGCACGCAAAGCATATCCAGTGAAGCATGCCACCAACACCACTCTTCTTTTCTTCCCTGACTTCAGTCCGACTACAACAGCAAAGAGGAAGAGTTTCTCTCCTGTCATGAAGAAGGCTACGGCTATGGGCCTGGAACCATTCCTCATTTACCCCGCCGTGATGAAGATAGAGCACGGTGGTAAGAAGATGGCATTCGAATCCCCTCAACTGGCAGAAGATTTCATTAACTCCCTGCCGCGAAAGCTGAATCCTGCAACGCCGCAGTGTGTTGATGAGGCCCCCGCTTTTCCTCCCGATCTAAACAGCGCGGCCAACGACGCTGGCAATCAGCATGCAGGAGAAGGCAACTTAGTGGACATGAATGACTGAACGCCGGTTAGTTGACCTGTTTTAGTTGCAGCAGGCCTCAACTAGGTTGACGGCAGGATCACTTTCATGGGTTAAGGTTGGTTACATTTAATTTAGCGACTTGCTTCGTACTTTTTTTTTATTTATTTATTTTTGTATTTTATCTTATCTTATTTTGTGTATGTATGCATGTGTATGTATGTATATGTGTATGTGTGTATATATGTATATGCATGTGTATGTGTATGTGCATGTATGTATATATTTATATATATGTATTTTTATTTTTTTTTTTATTATTTATTTTACTTTTCTTTGAGCTTATCATGGTCACATATTTGCTGGCTGTTGTTACTGTACGTATATAAGATACATTTGTATTATTTTATTTTGTTTTTGTTGCAAATATTCATATTTTATATTCTTTTTTTTTTTTTTTTTTCTCTCTTCTCGCTAAATAAGATAATTTCACTCAGTCGGGAGGGTGTGGGATATACTTACCCACTTAATTTCCGTTGACTATGTGTGCACGTCTGACCCTCAAGTTTTTTGTGTTGGAGTGGAAGGACCGGTTACGAATCAATCAGAAGTTTGTGTTTTAGCAGACCTATGGAGGGAGCTCTGTGCGGTCTGCACCAGTTTTTGTATATAGTTTTTTCCTCCCCTGTCCCCTCCCTTGCAGACATATCTCTATGCAAAGTTATAATTCCAGTAGCATTAGTGAAACATTGCAGTACCTGGCAGGGGTATGGTGGCCTTGTATTTTACTACACACTGACGTTCCTCTCTTGCTATCTTCACATTGGGACCATTCTTGGACACTTGCCGTACCGATGCTACCATTGATTATTCTGTCACTTAACGTTAATGGTCTTAACTCCGCTATTAAGCGGACACGTGTCCTTGAGTACCTATACCGTAAAAACGCTGACATTGCTTTAATCCAAGAAACACATCTGAAACAAGGTGATGTGGCACGTTTTCAAAACAAACACTACAAACTACTAGCTTCGTCCTCTGCCCCAAATAAAACCAAGGGTGTCTGTATCTTGCTGAAGAGAAAATTCGACCTTACTACCAGGTATAGCACGAGTGATGAAAACGGCCGGCTGGCACTTGTAACTGGCAGTATCTTAAACCATAAACTGGTATTCGTATCTGTATACTGTCCAAATGAGCCAGACAGGGACTTTTTTACTTATATTGCCAATACACTATTAGAATACAATGATTATTCCATAGTGTTGGGTGGAGACTTCAATGCTGTCGTCAACCCCGTTTTAGATAAATCTCATCCAGATGCAGTAGCTAATCTCTCATCTTCTCTGTTGAATACACTTATAAAAGATCTTAATCTCATCGACCTTTGGCGGATGCAGAATTTCGACATTAGGGATTATACATTCTTTTCTAATAGACAAGACATTCTCTAGGATAGACTACGTTTTTGTTAGTCCTTCCTTAGTTTCAGGTGATACATCTATTTCTATTCAGCCAATCTTGATATCGGATCATTCAGCTTTGTTATGCTCTGTCGATCTGCCCAATTTAAAGAATAGGGCCCCCAGGTGGCGCTTTAATACGTCCCTATTAACAAACTCTACCTTTCTCAGCCTGCTTAAGCTCCAGCTGAAGGATTTTTTGGATATCAACGCTAATGAGGATATCGACCCACAAGTCTTATGGGAGACTACAAAATGTTTCATTCGTGGCTTTTCCATCTCATTCTCCTCCATGTTGGCAAAAACAAAACGTGCTCAGGTGTCCAATCTAGAAAATCAGGTGGAATCTTTACAGAATCTGCAAAAACTAAGCCGGTCAGACGATCAGTCTACACTCCTAGCTTCACTAAAAGAAGAATATGATGCAATAACCTTGTCCAAAGCAGAGTTCATCTTGCATAGAACTAGACAGAAGTACTATTTTGAATCAGAGCGTCCTAGTCATTTGTTGGCACTTATGCTTAAAGAATGTGAAACAAGGGCACATATTCCAGCTATAACAGCTGCAAACGGTAAAATTACGACAAATCCCTAGTCCATTAACACCACTTTCTCGTCATTTTTTGTAAATCTGTATAAATCAGATATCAATTTTAAGGATACTATCTGTAATAGCTTTCTCGAGAATCTGGATCTACCTCATATTCCACAAGCAGATCAGGATGAGCTAGAGGCCCCATTAACTCTAGATGAGCTGCATAGAGCGCTGAAAGACCTTAACAAAGGTAAATCACCTGGACTGGATGGCCTTCCGCCAGAACTATTTCTAGAACTTTGGGATACAATAGGCTCGCTCATGCTCGGCTCATTTAATTTTGCAATCCGGAACGGGTCTTTCCATAGAGACCAGAAAACAGCACTTATTACCCTTCTCTTAAAAAAGGGAAAGGACCCTCTTGAGTGCTCTAGTTTCAGACCGATATCTCTGCTCACAACTGATCTTAAAGTATTTGCAAAAGCTCTCGCATTGCGCCTGGAAAGAGTTATCCATGTTTTGGTCAATGCAGACCAGACAGGATTTATCCGAGGGCGGCTTGCATCTGATAACATAAGACGGCTGTTGCACATAGATGCCGCTAACAGCTATCAAAATCCATGTGCAGTATTTTCACTTGATGCAGAAAAAGCCTTTGATAGGCTAGAGTGGGACTATATGTGAATGGTATTGAAACACTTTGGGTTTAAGCAGAAATTTGTTGCTATGATTCAAACACTATATCACTCACCTCTTGCTAGTGTCTTAACAGGGGACCTGGTCTCTCCCCCTTTCACGCTGCAGCGTGGAACGAGGCAGGGTTGCCCTCTCTCTCCTCTCCTGTTCTGCCTCTCTCTAGAGCCCTTAGCACAAGCCATTAGACAGTCCACGATTTCTCCCATAAGAATTGGTGGTCATAATCATATCATATCTCTATATGCGGATGATATTATTCTGTTTTTGGACAACTATGAGACGTCCATCCATCCATTGATTAAAAACTTTGACCATTTCAGCTCTCTATCTGGCTACAAAATAAACTGGTCGAAATCTGCTTTGATGCCTTTGAACGATAAAGCTACGAAAGTTTCCTTACCCGGTTGTGTTCAGATCAAAAGCACTTTTACTTATCTGGGCATTTCAATTCATAATAGTATTCCAAAGATAATCAAGGAGAATTTTACTACTATGCTAAATAAGATCAAATCCGACTTTCAAAGGTGGGACAATTTAAAAACTTCGCTTCAGGGTAGAATCAACACAGTAAAGATGAACATACTGCCACGGCTTAATTTCCTTTTTTTTATGTTGCCACTCTCTCCTCCTCTAACTTATTTTAAAGACATACACTCTGCGGTGTCTAAATTTATTTGGAATGGCAAAAGGCCTAGGATACGTTTGTCAACATTGCAGCGGCCCAAATTGTTTGGTGGCCTGGCAGTACCAAACTTTGAGTTTTATTACTGGTCATTCCAAATCAGGGCGCTTAGTACGTGGGTCAACCCAGAGACTACTACTGCGTGGAAAATGATCGAATCCGCCAAGGCAGCACCGCATAGACTACAAGATCTTCTGTTTGCTAATGTTCCCACCAATACGCTCTACAACAACAACGAATTTGGACCTATTATTGCCAACTCTATACAGGTATGGAGGAAGATAGAACGGCGGCTGGGTGCTCCAGTTAAATTTTGTAAAAGCTCACCACTCTGGCATAATTTAAACTTACTATGTGGCAGCCGACCATTTGTTCAACCCTCTTGGTTCTCACTCGGGATAAACCTTTTTGATGATCTATTCAACGCCCAAGGCCTTTGCTCATTTCAGGACTTAAGGACACGTTTTTCTCTTCCTGCATCTTCTTACTTTGTATATCTGCAGCTCAGATCGGCTTTAAAAGCATACGGTGTCCCCTGGGACTCTCCTCTTCCCTCTCATCCCATGTTGGACTGGATCCTGCCTAAATCTGGCAGACCCGCTGTTTCCAAAATCTACAACAAATTAGCTGAACATGGTATGAAGTCCCTGCCCATTGAATCTATTTGGGTCAGGGAACTGGGAGAACTACAGGTTAATATAGACTGGGATACAGTGTGGTCTAATCTGAGTTTGACTTCTAAGAACCTGGCGCATCAATTAATTCATTTCAAAACCATACACAGAACATACATTACGCCCTATAGGAGGTTCCAGATGAAACTACAGGCTACGTATTACTGTCACATCTGCAATGATTCATCACCTGGCACGTTTTTGCACATGTTTTGGGACTGTCCTGTGGTATCCGATTTTTGGGTCTTTGTGAACTCTGTGTTATCTGAGGTACTGGAAGTTTTTTTATGTTCCCAATCCTGGTCTTTGTCTCCTTAATGATACCTCTGAAATCTCCTTAAAACAAATTCAATGCAAAATGTTGTTCGCTGGATCTACATCCGCAAAGAAGACTATTACAAAGCAATGGTTCTGTCCTGACATTTGTATGGAATCATTCTGGAGACGATGTCTTATCCGTGTTATTGGTTTTGAATAGGGCTGCTCAATTAATCGAATTTTAATCACGATTACGATCTGGGCTTTCAACGATCATTAAAAATGACTGAGCCGATTATTAGCCCCTCCCTCGTTTATCCGCGACACCTTAAAGGCCGGTCCGTGAAAATATTGTCGGGCATAAACCGGTCCGTGGTGCAAAAAAGGTTGGAGACCGCTGATTAAGAGGACCCGAGGGAAGCTCGGAAAGCTAAGCAGAAGTTATTTGGAGAGGAGAGTGACTGCCGTTGGTTGAAAAGAGAGGTAAAAAAAACTTCAGTGGTGTTGCACACTATTTTATATTATTTTTTTAAAGTCATTGTTAAATAAATATCGTCAAATCGTGATCTCAATTTCAGTGAAAATAATCGTGATTATCATTTTTGCCATAATCGAGCAGCCCTAGTTTTGAACATACCACAGCAAAATTAAATAAAGCTCGACCCACGACTGTTGACGCTTGGAAAATCTTCTCATCCAGAGTTATCTCCTGGAAGAGGCAATAATTGGTTTTAACTTTGTGTTTTTGTGTCTTTTCTTTGCTGTCCCTATGCCTTGTTTGCTAATGTTTGCTTTGCTACTGCAGTTTACAGTTGTGCTGTATATGTCTGTACCCCCCCCCCAAACCCCATTTTAAATCAATAAAATGTTGATCACAAAAAATAAGTTGACTTAACAAGGAAATAAAAACCTTAAGATCAAGGATCTCTTCTGAGAGATCGTTTTTCAGTGTTTTTCTGATATCAGACAAACACAGAATACTGTAGCCTACCCAGTTATACCAGTTATTTTTTAATTTATTTTTAAGTGGCTACGTCTCCTTAAACATTTTTTTTAAATATGAAATAAAACCACATGATCTTATTTTCATTTGTTTTTTTTTATTTATAATTTTGACTAAACATTCAGCTACATACACAAAGCTGTGTTTGTGTACATGACTCGCACAGTGTCACTGCTTAATATTCCTTAAAGTCAAAGTCAAAGTCAAAGTCAACTTTATTTGTCGATTCTGCCACATGTACAGGACATACAGAGAATAGAAATTTCGTTACTCTCAATCCCTAGATAAATAGCAAATGAACATTTAAATATATTTAAATATAAAAGTGATTAAAATGCAAGTAAAATAATTAAAAAGTAAAAATTTAAATAAATACAATTTTACATATAACAAGAAAGCTATACAATATAATGGGTAAGTGACATTGAGTGTAAACCAGGCAGAGTAGTGCAAATAGGCAAATAGTGCAAATGGAGATTTAGTAGTGTACGGTAAGAGAAAGTGTAACAACAAAGTCTTGTGAGGTAATGGCAGTCCACAAAGTGACTGGTAACTGGTGCAGACCAGTGAGTGAGTCAGAGAGTGTGTGTGTGACAGAGTTCAGTGAGACCGTGGAGGAGAGAGGGGAGAGGGGGCAGAATCGGGAGGGAGTTAAGCTTCCTGACAGCCTGATGGATGAAGCTGTCCTTCAGCCTGCTGGTCCTGGCCTGGAGACTCCGCAGTCTCCTCCCCGACGGCAGCAGCTTGAAGAAGCTTTGCATTGGGTGCGTGGGATCAGCCGCTATGCAAAGGGCTTTTTTAGTGAGACGGGTGCTGTAAATGTCCTGGAGGGAGGGGAGAGAGACACCAATGATCCTCTCTGCAGCTCTCACTATGCGTTGGAGGGTTCTATGACAGGACGCATTGCAGGCTCCAAACCACACAGTGATGCAGCTCGACAGGATGCTCTCGATGGTGCCTCTAGAAAGTGTACATGATGGGGTTACAGATGCAGTTTTCCTTTGTTTGACCCAAAATCATAGATCTAAAATCCATCTGAACAGATAACAGTCACTGTTGCACCATTTATAGTTATTACATGTTTTATTTTGAAAAGCCTGAAAACGATATGGTGCTTTTGTTGTGAAAAGTTTGTGAGAAATAAAACAAGCGAATGGCGGAGTGACACGATGGTTTTACCGTCGTTGTGGCACAAACCGACGCGTAAAACAGCCTCTTGTCCATCCAGACTCTTATTTTAGATATAAGAGAAATAGAGAACTCCAAGAAGAAACAAAGATAGCCATTACATTAAGTAAAACCATCATGCTCCCGAGCAAGACGTCTGCATCGCTATGAGATCGTGCAAAGTTCGATACAGCAAGTCAGTTAAGTGCACAGAGCTGTATGCATGAAGAATCTAAGAAAAGAAGAAATAAGCTTTCATGGATAAAGTTTTGGACTATGATAAGCTGCTAAGCTACAAGTCGTGCTAAAACTGAACAATTGCGATTCTCAACTTCTTACAAATAAGTCAGTGACAGTGTTTTTGGTCTTAAGAAGATGACACTAACTACGAAAGCCTCAGCTTTGTGTCATAGACCATTTTGTTTCATGAACACTTGTTGAATAAGAAGTTGTGTAAAAGGAGCAGAGATGGCAGATAAAGACCCGCAAGGTTCCAGGCCCAGGGCACAGAGCTGCAGTAGCGGGACTGGCCACAAGAGGGCGCAAAGGTACACGAAAGAGGTTTGGAAGAACAGCTCGGCAGGCACAAAAACGCAAGAAGGTCCAAGCTGTCACAATTAACTTCAAAAATGAATAAAATTAGCGGACTGATGAAAGAGAATGAAAGCCTTGACATTGTTGATGAACATTTAAGTAACTTTTCAAAGTTGCATGAAGAATTCTTACGGGCAAATGATGATGTACTGTCGCTGTTGCCAGAAGATGAAAGGAATGTGGACCAGATGCTCTGATTCAATCCAAAAAAGGAGCAGTTTAGTCCGTTTATGACTGAAGTTGAGAATTGATCATCGTAACAAGACATCAGCATCAAGATGACGTGAGCCCAGATGACAGTGTGTCAGTGACTGCTAGACTAACTGCAAAGAAATCAGGTACCAGCGTTGGAAGAAGCTCAGTCAGTAGCCGCTCATCAAGATCATCCAGAGCTTCTTCGGTATCATCTGTACGGCAGAAAGAAGAAGCAGAGCGCGCTGCTCTGCTCGCACGAGCCGCATCCTTGAAACAGAGACAAGCCTTGGACATTGAAGGCAAGAAGAGAACAGCTTGAGATCGAGACAGCTATTGCTGCTTCTACAGCCAAAATAAAAGTGTTAGAGGACTGTGAATATGACAGCTGTAAAAATGATGTGGAACAGTGTGAATCAGCTGTTAAGCACTTCAGCTTCCAAGAGCCAAAGGTACAAGGTGAACATGATGGGCAGTCAAAGGTAAACAGTCACAGTGTAAAACAAGAAGATGACTTGCACCAAACTGATGCCAGTGTTATTCCAATGAATCTATGTGAAGTCATGCTGAAACAAAATGATATCACTGAGATGTTAGTCAAACAACATAGACTGTCACATTTGCCTCAAAGAGACATTCCCATCTTTAGTGGTGATCCACTTGAGTTCATACCATTTATAAGAGCCTTTGACCATACAATTCATGATAAAACTGACAGTGACAGGTTATATTACCTTGAACAGTTCACCAGAGGTGAGCCCAGAGATTTGGTAAGAAGTTGTCAGCACATGAATCCTCAACAAGGCTACAGTGAGGCAAGGAAGTTGCTGTTTTGTCATTATGGTAATGAACTGAGAATTGCAACTGCCTACATGAACAGAGCATTCAATTGGCCACAAATCAAAACAGATGATGCAAAGGCTTTTCATAGCTATTCACTGTTTCTCACTGGTTGTAACAATGCAATGCAAGACATCAGTCAAATGCAAGAGGTGGAGATCCCCACGAACCTCAGAATTATTGTCTCTAAACTGCCATACAAAATGAGAGAAATGTGGAGAGTCTCTGCCTTTGACATTCAAGAAACAAGTGGAAGGAGAGCAAAGTTCTCAGATCTGGTCAGATTCATAAATAGACAAACAAAAATAGCAGCAGATCCTTTGTTTGGTGACATTAAGGATGCTGAAGACAAAGCAAAGTCATCTGCAAATGTGAGAATGACTAGATCATCCAGGCAAAGGGGAAGCACATGCTACAAGTGTAAAGCAAGCTGCAAATGAAAGGTCACCTGAAATTAATAAAAGTGCTTCTTGTCACACTAGCAATGCCTTCCAGAAACCATGCATATACTGTGAAAAACTCCATACACTGGCAGAATGTCAAAAGGTCAGAAACCAGCCTTACAAAGAAAAACTAGAGTTCCTTAAAGCAAAGGGTCTGTGCTTTGCATGTCTGACACAAGGTCATCTGAGTAAGGACTGTAAGAAAAGATCATTGTGTGAGTACTGCTCTAAGAGACATCCAAGTATGCTTCATTGGACAAAGGAGGAGGACAGTAAGGCAGATGATTGCATCCAGAGAAATGTCTCAGACATTCCCACAACAAGTGATGAAACACACACTTCAGGCAGAATTTGTGGAGCCACAGGGGCCGGAAAAGGCATTCATGTGTTATCGATCGTTCCTGTGTGGGTTAAGTTAAAGAAAGGCAATAAGTTGATTGAGACTTATGCATTCATGGACAATGGGAGCCAAGCCACGTTTTGTTCAGAAAAGCTGATGAGACAACTGGGTGTAGAAGGTAAGAAGACAAAATTCATGCTTCGCACAATGGGACAAGAAAAGATGGTGACAAGTTACCACCTGTCAGGATTAGAAGTGTGTGGTTTAAATGAGAACACCTATATAGATCTTCCTGACATTTACACTCATGCAGACATTCCAGTGTCTAGAGAGAACATCCCTACACAGGATGACTTAAAAAGGTGGCCACATCTTCGGCAAATCAAGTTCCCACATTCAGATGCAGACATTGGACTTTTGATAGGATGTGATGTGCACAAGGCTATGGAACCATGGGAGATTATTCATAGTAAAGATAACGGTCCATATGCTGTTCGAACAGTCCTGGGTTTGGTTATCAATGGCCCTCTCAAGAGAGATTCTTGCTCTACTCCTTCTGACAGAGAGCTGAGTGTTTCAGTAAATCGCATCTCTGTCACTAATGTTGAGAACCTTTTGATGCAACAGCTCAACTATGATTTTCCAGAGAAAGCTTCTGAGGAAAAACAGGAAATGTCACGAGAAGACGTCATGTTTATGGATTCTGTCAATGGCACAGTTGAAAGGATTAATGGTCATTATAGCATAGGTCTTCCTTTGAGAAACAAAGCTGTCAAAATGCCAAACAACCGCAGTGCAGTAATGCAGAGGGCAGAGAATCTGAAAAGAAAATTAATCAGAAACACAGAGTTTCACAAGGAGTATAAGAGCTTCATGTCTGACTTGCTGAATAAAGGCTACGCAGTTCAGGTACCAAACACAAAGACTACCCCTGAAAATGAGAGAGTTTGGTACATACCACTCCGTGTAGTTTGACTGTGCAGCATCCTTTCAAGGGAAATCACTGAACGAAGAACTCTTGCAAGGGCCAGACCTAACGAACACACTGATTGGAGTACTAACAAGGTTTAGGTGGGATCACATTGCCTTGATGTCAGACATAGAAGCTATGTATCACCAGGTGCGAGTACCTCCAGAGGACAGTGATCTTTTGCGTTTTCTCTGGTGGCCAAATAGGAACTTGAATGAACCTCTGCAAGAATACAAAATGATGGTGCACTTGTTTGGGGCAACATCCTCCCCAAGCTGTGCAAACTATGCACTAAAAAAAGCAGCAGAAGATGCTAAAGAAAAAAATGCCACTAGCAGCAGTTAATGCTGTTCTGAACAATTTTTATGTAGATGATTGTCTTCTGTCAGTTTCAGATGAAACAGAGGCATGTACTATGGTCAGGGACCTGACTGCATTGTGTGAGAGTGGAGGATTTCACATAACAAAGTGGATGAGCAACAGCAGAGTTGTCCTTGCTTCCATTCCTGAAAAGGAAAGAGCAAAAGAGATTAAAGATTTGGATTTGAGACATGATGCACTACCAGATGAAAGAGTCCTAGGAGTGAACTGGTGCACAGAGACAGATGTATTCAAGATCAGGATAACTGAAAAACCTGTGCCAAAGACTAGGCGAGGCATCCTCTCATTTGTAAGTGCAATATATGACCCATTGGGCTTTTTGTCTCCTGTCATTCTGCCAGCAAAAATCATCCTGCGAGAGCTATGTGGCAGGAAGATTTCATGGGATGAGGAAATCCCAGCTGAACTGGCTCAAAGGTCACAAGTTTGGCATTCAGAGCTTTTAAAACTTCATGGCTTTACCGTCAACAGGTGTTTGAAACCTGCTGGATTTGGAGTGGTCATATCTACACAATTGCACCACTTCGCTGATGCCAGTGAGAGAGGTTACAGAGTCGTTACTTACCTCCGTATCACAAACCAGAAAAGAGAAACTCACTGCTCATTCATTATTGGCAAGTCCAGAGTGTCTCCTCTGAAGCAGATAACAATTCCACGTCTCGAGTTGACAGCAGCCGCAGTTGCTGTAAAAATGGACAAGCTCATGAGAAAGGAGCTGCAAATGCCACAAGAAGAATCTGTGTTTTGGTCTGACAGTACCACTGTTTTAAAGTACATTTCCAGCAAAAACATCAGATTTAAGACATTTGTAGCAAATAGAGTGTCACTTATTAGAGACAACACAAAACCAAGTCAGTGGATGTATGTAAACTCTGAATTAAACCCTGCTGACCACGCTTCAAGAGGAATGAACACAGACACATTCATGAAGTGTTCAAACTGGATTGCTGGGCCAGAGTTTTTGACAAAAGATAAAAACTGGCCAGTTCCACCAGACATTAAAGAAATACCAAAAAATGATGTCGAAGTCAAAGAGGTGATGAGTGTGGATGTTACAAAATTACATGAAAATCCAGTGAACAAACTGATCTCTCACTATTCAGACTGGTACCGTCTAAAAAAGGCAGTTTCCTGGATACTTACGTTCAAGCAGCTGCTTGGCAGGTTAAGTGCGCATCGGAAGCTTCTCATGTCACAAGCAAGTGGCTGTGAAAGCAGCAAAAGGAAATCTGAAAAGGTTGCAGGTCAAATGCAGCAGTTCAAAACATGTATTAAGGGATCTTCACTTACCACTGCAGATGTTGCAAAGGGAGAAACTGAGATTGTTAAGTTTTGTCAAAATCAAAGCTTCGCAGAAGAAATTGCAAGTCTTCAAAAAGGTGACAAGCTTAAAAGGAGCAGTCACATTGCGAAGCTGGATCCTTTTGTCCAGGAGGGACTTTTAAGGGTTGGCGGTAGGTTGCATGAGTCTGCACTACCAGCCGATGTTAAGCATCAAGTGATTCTCCCTAAAGGTCATCATGTTTCTACTTTGATTCTGAGAGACATTCACCAAGAAACAGGCCATGGAGGAAGGAATTACATATTATCCAGGCTGAGTGTTACGACCCGGCTCAAAAGCCGCAACATAAAAACGGAGATGAATAACAGAGTGTGGGTGAGAAGAAGTTTCATCTTAAAACGGAAAACCAGGTTGGCTCAAATGGCTGGTACCACCAAGGCAAAGACTAGTGAGCTCCCCGGGAAGCTTGCCTAAGGTATGCTTTTATCCACACTGACTAGGTGTGGCCAATTAGCACCAGCTGAACACACTGAGCAGATTAGAAGCTGCAGAGGGACGTAACACCTCCTCCCTTAAAAGGGTTCCTCTAGGACCCCTAAACAAATTAAAAGTCCCTCTGAAGCCTTGATCCCTCAAAAGTAAGTTGGCATCTTTAAGCATGGATGCCCCTACATGAGGATCTGAAGTTGCCACACTGAACACACAAAAAGTAACATGTGACCAACATAAAGGAGCACAATAGTCAAACCCAAAATGATTACCTGATCTGCTACAACACAAAACCAAAAGTAGCAACAAATAATCACAAGTGATCTGTTGTCTCCACCACACAAACAGTCACATACAAGTGGCCCTATACCACAACAAGTTACTTTAATCCAAAAAGTTCAGTAAATCAAGCACACTAGTGACCAACCACAAAATGGAGAGCTACGGCCACACAATGATCACATCAAGGGTGGCTCAGCACCCCACAGTGTTATTGCCATCACCTGGCCAACAACACTCGAAAGTGATCCAACAAAATAGCCATATTCCCCACAACACTAAAGGTCACAGCACAAAACACTCACCTCACGAGGATCTCATTAGCATCCATCAACACTGACATATGCACACACATGGTGTACACACAATGCCAACTTAAAAACAGCCTACCTTCCTCAGCTACAGACCATAATCATGAATGGTCTCAAACCTCCTACCAAGTTTGGTGCCACTGATTTACTATGTGTAACTCCCAGCCTAAAACACTAAAAACAACAAAACCCTTACTTTTCCTACCCTAGTCTTCAGTGGTGTACCAGGCTCGAGGCAACTTTAAACGCGAACTCGAGAGCAGGCAGCAGACCAGAGATACAGTCTCCTACCAAACTCTGAAGCGTACCCCCACCCAGGATAGCCACCAAACACAATAAACTAAAACAATAAAGCAAAACAACAAACAAGTGCTTCGATGGAAGGGCAGCACAGCCACCCAGCTGAAACACACTTACTAAAGGGAGTTTGCTCAATTACAGTGAACACCATCACTCACCCACTTAAAACCAAAACAAACTGACATTCAGTCTCCACTAAAATGTCCAAATATCCCGGACGAGCCCCCACTTATGTTACGACCCGGCTCAAAAGCCGCAACATAAAAACGTAGATGAATAACAGAGTGTGGGTGAGAAGAAGTTTCATCTTAAAACGGAAAACCAGGTTGGCTCAAATGGCTGGTACCACCAAGGCAAAGACTAGTGAGCTCCCCGGGAAGCTTGCCTCAGGTATGCTTTTATCCACACTGACTAGGTGTGGCCAATTAGCACCAGCTGAACACACTGAGCAGATTAGAAGCTGCAGAGGGACGTAACACTGAGAGAAAGATTCTAGATTCCACAGGCAGATTCAGCAATAAGAAAGATCCTGTCAAAGTGTGTAACATGTAGAAGGACATCTGCAAAACCTGGTGAACAAAGAATGGCAAACTTGCCACAAGATCACCTGATTCCTGACAAACCTCCATTCACAAATGTGGGCGTAGACTATTTTGGACCTTTTGAGGTCAAGCATGGGCGCAGCAGAGTTAAGCGATATGGTGTATTGTTTACATGTCTTGCTGTTAGAGCAATACACATAGAAGATCCTAAAGCAGCAACCTCTGCATGATGAATGCTTGCGGACATTGCTATGTGAAGTTGAAGCAATTGTCAATGGCAGGCCAATAACAAGAGCGTCTAATGACCCCAATGATTTAGACGCACTTACACCTAATCATCTACTTCTTCTTAAAGGGCAGCCAGTACTGCCACCTGGATTGTTTCAAAGAGAGGACTTGTATGCAAAAAAAAGGTGGAGACAGGTGCAGTACCTGTCAGACATTTTTTGGAAGCGTTGGACTAAAGAGTATTTGCCGCTTCTACAAGAAAGACAGAAGTGGTTAGTGACTAGGAGAAATCTGAGACCAGGAGATGTTGTTCTCATAGTTGATGACAGCGCACCAAGAAGTTCCTGGTTAATGGGAAAGGTTGAGAGAACAGTTCCAGACTCACATGGACTTGTCAGACGTGTGTTTGTCAAAACCAAAACTAGCGTTTTGGAGAGGCCTATCGACAAGTTATGTTTGTTGCTTGAAATGGAGGCAACAGTTTGAATCTCAGCCTCATGTGTAACAGATATATGTTCAACACATATGACTTATGTTTCATATAATGTTTGGTTAAGCCAGTTAGATTCTGAGTGTTGATATTAAATGACGCTTTATGGTGTTAATATGTAATTGTTATGCCTTAGCAGTAACAATTAGGGGCCAGAATGTTAGCGCCATTTATAGTTATTACATGTTTTATTTTGAAAAGCCTGAAAAGGATATGGTGCTTTTGTTGTGAAAGGTTTGTGAGAAATAAAACAAGCGAATGGCGGCGCGACGCGATGGTTTTGTTGCACAGCCTCTTGTCCATCCAGACTCTTATTTTAGATATAAGAGAAATAGAGAACTCCAAGAAGAAACAAAGATAGCCATTACAGTCACATTTGACCCAGAAAAGAACAAAAACATTCTCAATAGTCTTTATTAGTAGTAGTAACATCAGAGTGCTTTTATACACACTCCTTTTGTTTCTGTTCATACTGCTCGCACAACTCATCAAAACAGCTGTACTTTTATCAGTTAGAACTCTAGAGCTCTCACTTTCCTCTCCAGAATTTTTAATGTTTTCAGTCAAATTACTTCAAACTATTTTCAAATATGTATGAGAGACTATATACAATAACACACAGTCAACAGCAGCAGTGAAATTGCTCTTCAGTTGAAAGCAAATATAAACAGATGTTCTCAGAACAGGTTTAACTGCAACAAATCTTCTGCTGTTGCTCATCTGCTGAAAGGTTCAGATGTTCTTCTGCATATCTTGGTTGTATTGAGTGGTTATTTGAGTTACTGTTGATTTCGGCTCAAAGATGTCTGGAAATGTTCCTCTGATCTCTGACATCGGCGAGGCCTTTTCTCCTGCCACTCACTGAATATTTTCTCTTTTTCAGACCATTCATGGCAGATCAGCAGTTTCTAAAACACCTAATAAAATGGCCGCTTAATGCAATTTATGTGATGTGATTGGACTATACGGTAGCTGTTGCTATAATCTCACATTATATCTGAGCATTGATTAATTATTGATTACCTTGAATAACAGAAGTAAAGACAAGGAGTCTTTAAGTTTTGTTCACCCAATTATTTTATTCAAGTGTTTGTTACTCATCATTTAAACCCACCATATTTAAACAGTTATGAGACCACAACAAGAGTAAGTTTCTTAGAAAAACATCTTAAATTCATTCATGGTCTTAGAGCTCCTCCTCTGGTGGCTTCATGCTACAGTTGTTCAGGCCCTGGGAGGTTTTTGCTCAGGGGTCTTAACAGTTTGTGTTACTGTGACTCTCTGGCACAGTAATACACAGCAGAGTCTTCAGGCTGCATGTTCTGTCCATTTAGAGTCACTGTCTTGCTTGATGTGTCCAAGTCAATGCTGAACTTGCTCTTTAGTGAATCTTTATAGTAAGAGCTCCCAGTATATTTCATCCCAATCCACTCCAGTCCTTTCCCTGCAGGCTGTCTGATCCAAGCTGTCCAGGAGCCAAGAGAATAAGAGACCTGACAGGTGATGGTCAGGCGCTGACCTGGCTGCAGTATAACAGAGGCTGACTGTGTCAGCTGCTCACAGTTTACACCTGTGGAAAAAAACGCATTGAATGCAGTCAAATTAAAAGTGTGTAGTTTTCATGCTGTCAGTGTTTGTGTTCAGTAAGACTCACAGGATCCAGCAGCCAGCAGGAGCAGCAGAGCCACAGAGAACATTTTGGTACTCAAGTTAATCTGATGAGAACTTTTCTTCTGCTTTAACTGACACCATGATTTCAAGTCTTTATAGCAGAGTGTCAGGACGTTTGCTTTACACATAGATGAATGCTGACAGATTATAAGAGATCACACTGTGGCAATCAGTATTAACAATTTAAAAATGGAGATAATTCCAATAAAAATATTATTTATAACACAAATATAAAGTTTGATGTGTTTTTCATTCCTTAAAAACTCTGTTTAGACAAGGCCGATGAAAATAGTCACATTTGCATGTACACATGGACAGACAAAATATTTAATGTAAAACTGGAGAAGACAGTCTTCACAAAAACAATCTTCCAGTAAAGCAGCTTTTCTGAATCGTCCAGTATGTTGATGAGTTAAATGTAATCTCTGTAACTTCTGTGAGAAAATGGTGTTTCTCTGTGAGTCTCCAGCACAGTAATAAACAATAAAATCCTCTGCTATCAAGTTATCAAGAACATGAAAAAATATGTACATTGGTTGCATGCAATAAAGTTATATTTTCAGTTCCTGAAATCTTTACAGTTATCAGATCTTAATTTATCACACAGTGTTTATGTTTAGATTTAAACTGTTTAAACTGTTTGTCATTTAATCAAATTACTCTTATAAATATTCGCTGGTTAACCTGCTCTCAGCGACTGTCAATGATATGTGCATTTTGAAAATCTTTAAAATTTTACTAAAAATATCTAAAATGTTAAAAGCGCCAAAACAAGAAACAAAAACTGTTCTTTAAACAAACATCTATATTTTCTCAATATTGCATAATTACACAACTAGACTTCCACTTCACACTACAGGCATGTGATACACACTTGTTTGAACTGTAATCAGGGCTGGACTGGGACAAAAAATCGGCCCAGGCATTTTGACTAGAGACCGGCCCACCAGGATAAAGATTGAAAATGTGACGTCATTCAGGGGTAAAACCGCAAAGGATTCTGGGAACTTGTGGCAAGAGGTACTAGCGCACGCAGGCGTTCAATTAAACTCAGTTACACAGCGATAAAAAAAAAACCCAAAAAATGGCAAGAAGCTGTTGTATTATTAACTGCAATAGCCGGTCGCATGACAGCCACGGGAAGCCGACGGGTAAAGAGATCTTTTTTTTTTTATCGGATTACGTTGTTGAAGAGAATTTTTTTAAGCCATGTTTCCGAAGTAAGAGCCGACGGATGGTCTGGATATACCAAATATAACGTCTCAGAACACTCCAGCTCACATGTTAGTCTGCTCCAAGCATTCCCACAAAGGTCAGAGCTTTGTAGTAGTTAATACGTCATTTTTCTTAACATAATTGGTGATATAGGTTACAAGCAAGTCTTGCGCTGAACAGAAATTGTCGCGCTATGCTCCTTTATTTATTGTGCATAAATAGTGAATTGTCCTGACACAATATTGCGTTTCGCTTCTGTTATTACAATGGTACATTGACAAAACCATATACTTTTATTCACAGGATAAAACAGTTGTTTTGTATCACTAATTGTCCAGTACAATTACAGCATACAGTATTATTGTCACTGCTACATTTCTGTAATGCAACCAGAAATTATTTCCACTACTAATTAATTACCATTGAGCTCAAAGGTTATATTAATAAACGGTTAACGAATGTGTATTTATGACAACGATTTGTGAGACTGGTAAACTTACCTTTGTTCGTACGATGGTCTTTCGTTCTACACGGTGCATTTCAAGGTCCTGTACCCATCCATCGGTAAACTGTACCTGGGCTTGTTGCAGTGACCTGAAGTTACTAAACTTCAAGAGTGCATGCACTCACTCCAAGAACCGTATAATTATAAATCTGAGCGTGGTGAAAGTTGGGCAGCACGCTAACATCTTTTGTCCACTCTGTGTGCTCGTAAGGGTCTGACCCTTTCACTCCTTGGATTTTTTCCTCGTATCTTTTCTTTGTCTTTTCGTCGAGTCTGTCTTTGTACGGCATTGTTCTCCTTTTGTTTTGTACATTCCTTTTTTGTGCGGCAAAGAAAAAACAAGAAGGTATTGGAACCGGAGAATGAACGTTTTGCGGTGCTGCAAATGCATTTGATGCGGTACTTGAATTGTTTTGCCACGAGTTCCCGGCATGCAATGCGCGAAAATCACGTGATTGCTAAACAAGGGGGAGGGTGCATCCAGCCTCCTCGGCTGTAATTGGTCCAGCCCAGAGTCGATCATGACCAATTGGCCAATCCAACACCTTTCATTATATATACCCTTCCTAAAAAAAAAAATCCATCGGCCCATAAAAACAAAAAATCGCCAGCAAATGCCCGGTATGCCCGATGGCCAGTCCAGCTATGACTGTAATATAACATGACAACATAACAGTGACAAACATACTGCTTATAAATGGATCATCACAAGATAGGGTGTAACAGCAAAGGTACAATAAACTTGTTAAAATGTCAATAATTTTAGTCTTAACTATGTTATTTAACCTGTTTTCTAAACAGTGCAAAGTCTGTTAAAATTATCTTTAAATGGGATTTCTGACAGCTAGTAAACAATAACAACAACAATAAAAACACCCTCAGACATATTCTGAGTTTGCTTATTTAATAACAATCAGAGGTAAACACAGTAGCCCCAAAGTATCTGTGCAGAGTTTTAGTTTGTAGATGTCAAAGTGAAATATAATAAAGGAATATCTACTGACTCACGTATTTTCACATCAGTCATTCTTCTAGCATTATGTAACTCACATTGAGTTACATGATAAAATCACTTGATTAATGTAATATCTTAAATTCATCAGTGGTCTGAGGGCTCCTCCTCTGGTGGCTTCATGTTATAACTGTTTAGGCACTGAGGGGTTTTTGTTCAACTCTATGGCTGTTTTGATGCTGTGGTTCTCTTCCACAGTAATACACAGCAGTGTCTTCAGTCTGCACAATCTGTCCACTTGCAGTCAGTGCTTTGCTGGAAGAGTCTAAGTTGAGGCTAAACTTATTTTTGCTAAATCTTTGCTGAATGAATCACCAGGATTATATTCAGATCCATACCAGTCCTTTCCCTGCAGGCAGCAATAAGTAATGATAAATAAGTGTATGTTTAAGAAAGATACTATTAAAGATTAATGCATGTGGTCTGAAAACTAAACAAGATGCTGAATGCAATTTATAGTAAATATTTGAAATAGATTATCAAATTGATGACTAATCCCAACAGATATTGTTAAATATTTTGGAGATTCTTGTGCCTTTGTTGTTTCTTCTTGTGTTAATGAGATTGAACTGCAGTTCATTACTATAAATGTGAACAGAAGAAAGTAAATTGTTCCTTTTGTGATGTGCTGAGTTTTTGTACAGAGTTTCTTCCTCTTGTATCACTGTGGCTCTCGAGCACAATAATAAACAGCAGAATCCTCAGTTGTCAGGCTGTTCATCTGCAGATACACCTGCTTTCTGCTGTTGTCTCTGGAGATGGTAAACCGGCCTCTGACTGACTGAGAGTAGTAGATGCTACCACCATCATATCGGATCCAAGCAATCCATTCTAGTCCTTTTCCAGCAGCCTGTCTGATCCAAGCATAACTGTTATCACCACTGAACCCTGAGTATGTACAGGTCAGTCTGTGGGATTGTCCAGGCTGTTTAATCACTGATTCAGACTCAGTCAATGTTTGACCCTCAGTACCTGCAGATAAAAACATAATTAGCCTTTGTATTTCAAGCATATAATTTGTCATTGAGTCATAATGTTTGTAAAAGAAATACTTCTGTCCTTACCAACACAATAAACTGACAGGATAAGAAAAACAGCCATCAAACGGTTCATTGTAGGAGCCATTTTTCTCTGCCCAGTCCACATTGGTGTGATTCAATCATGTAGTCCTTGTTTTTTTATCCTGTGACACATATTCAAAGATGGAAGATATAATTTTGCATGTGTTCCTCCTCAAAGAGATCCACACTCCAGGTCACAGAAATTTAGCATTCAGCAAGTATTCAGGCTATCATTATAAAGAAATCAATACTACAGTGCTTAAAATATTTATTACAGCACTTGTCATAAAAAAAAATTATAAATCTGTCAAAAACCTGTTTTTTGGAAATAGCTGGTACACATGACTCCTCTGTCAGAAATGTCAGAAATTAATCAAGCTTAACAGTCAACCAAAAAAAGTTTTTTTTTTTTTTCAATTTAGGAAATAAATATCTGTAATTTAACATCTTAATAAAATATAATAATGTGATTTCTTTTTTTTGCTATTTTTAAATAAAACATAATTTAAAAACTACATGGATAAGATCAGTAATTAACAACATTTAAAAAATATATATTATTATAAGTACTTTAGGGTAGCTGTGTCATAAACCTTACACTGGGTGGTGGTCTATTACATTTATTAAAGCATCTATGGGGTTTTTTGTCTGTTTTTTCTGCTCAGAAAGAATTTTTGTACTGATATTAACCAGGAAAAGAAACTCTTGAGATTCTGAATCTCTTTTGACTCTTTTGAGTATGTAGGACCGTTCAGAGTGATGGAAACAGGAATTCATAAACTATATGATGAGCTGTTGTTGTGTGTACCTGTATGCTTTATTATTCTTTATTTCTATTGAACACACAAATGTACAGTATTTGATAGCACACCACAGGCATAAGTGCACACCAGATGGCTTGGCTATAACTTGCTTTTCTCAGCAACAAACTGTGTCACTATCACATTGCCAGGGAGGGACCTATTTATCAGAAAGCCACACACACAACTTCAAATGAATTATTGTTAAAAATGGTAATCCTGAATGTGCAAGTAATCAAATGAGATGTTTTCTAAGAAGTGGATCTATTTTAACATCTTGTTTTATATAAAATAACTTAAAAATGTAAATTAATCTGCAGCTTCCTCATATGAAATACATTTTATCTAATGCAATGTTTTTTGTCCTTTAATTTCAGTTTATCTTTCTAAAAAATGTTTCTAGAAAATGTTTTATATATCAAGAGTGTTTCATTGTCTTGGTGTATTAATACAGGCCAGGTTTCTATAAACCTGCAATGGATTAGAACATAGGTGTCAAACTCTGGCCCGCGGGCCAAATTTGGCCCGCAGCCTAATTACATTTGGCCCACGAAGCCATACCAAATTACTATTAGAGCTGGCCTACCGGTATTATACAGCTAATATATATATTGTTTAGTATTAAGCTTTGCTTGTTCCATATTCAGTTTTCCAGCAAAACGTATTTGAGTCCATAAGAAAAGATTCATTCTTGTATCTGGAGGAAGATTTTTTTTTTTCAATAAATATTAATGTTAGCCCGCGACTTTGTTCCAGTTTTGAATTTTGGCCCACTGTGTATTTGAGTTTGACACCCCTGGATTAGAAGAACAAAAAAACACTCCCCTTGAAACATTTTGCAATTCAATCTAAAAAATTTAAATTTTTGTGCTTTCCCTGAATTTTATATCAATTTGACTTTAAATAAAGTTTTAAAAAAATATTTATTTAATATATAAATACTGCAAAACAGAAGTGGACAGTATTTTACTTTATTTTTAACTGGAAAATTTCAAAACTCTTTGCACATTCATGAAGATACACAGTTAGAGTTTTGCCATAGCTGCTCATTAATAACTTTTTGATTCTGAAAATGTTGTTTCCACTTTTTAATACAGAATAGCATTGTATGCGACATGTGTATTACCACTTAGCATCAGAGTACATTGAGGAAAATTTCATCTCGCATTTCTAAAGAAAATGCCACCTTTTTTGATAAAATTCAGTATTCCACGTTATTGGTAAATAGAGGAAGTAGTTTTTGTATGACTCTCCTGTTATTGTTTCTCACTGTGTCTGTCGGGCACAGTAATAAACTGCTGTGTCCTCAGTCTTCAGATTGTTCATCTGTAGATAGACTTTACTGCTGGAGTCATCTCTGGAAATAGTAAATCGACCCTGGACTGACTGGGAGTAATAGAAATGAGAACTGCGTGTGTGTACAAAAGCGATCCACTCCTGGCCTTTTCCAGGAGCCTGTCTGACCCAGTTCATAGGGTAGCTGCTGAATGTGAATCCAGAGCCTGTACAGGTCAGTCTGTGGGATTCTCCAGGCCTTTTAATGACTGGTTTAGACTCAATCAGAGTCTGACCAACAACACCTGTCAACAGCACCAAATCACACTGAGTTAAATAGTTTGTTGAGAGAAACAAATGTTGTGTAATATCAGGTCTATGAGTATTTTCACCTGCCCAGCAGATAGTTAACAGCAGCAGTCCTGTCCTGTAGTCCAGCGGTCCCCAACCCCCAGTTGTTTGGTTCCGGGCCGCGAGACTTGAGGCTCGGGTGTGAAATGTATGGTTTTCAGGGTTTTTATTGGTTTTCAGTTATTTTGTTATCATTTTTATCGTTAACTCGGTTTTCCTGGGTCTTTTCACGTGTGTTATGAATAAATCTTCTTTTTTTCGGTACCGGTGCTAGTTTTATTTTGTTGTATTTATCCGCGACACCTTAAAGGCCGGTCCGTGAAAATATTGTCGGACATAAACCGGTCCGTGGCGCAAAAAAGGTTGGGGACCGCTGCTGTAGTCCATACTGTCAAACTGTGTGTCCTTAGCTTCCTGTCATCTTCTCTGAAGTCAGATTTATAGAGGAGGAGCAGCATGCAAAAATATTGTGGTTTTGCATTCATCCCACATTTTTTTAAGACCAGTCACAATTAGCCATGTAGTTAGGATATGTAATATATAAATCTGTTTTAAAGTCAGCCACTGATTATATCAATAGAACAGGTCAAGGTGAAGATTAATGACGATTATTGATTAATACTTATAAAACACAAACATGATCATATGAGTAATAAAAATATTGGATAACACATAAATGAAGAGTCATGGGAACATTAACTGCAGTGCTCCAGTTTTATAATTAATATTATAGATATTTTAATGATTTCTGTGGAAGCAAAAAAAAAAGGATGATGAAGTATTTCATGAAAAACTTTGGTCTGCATTTTGAGTATCTGCACAGGTTTTTGGAGGTCTGTGGATGATGATGATTTCTCTTTACAGATATATTATATTAATTCATTAAATAAGCATTTCTTCATTTTGTGTCACTGTGACTCTCGAGCACAATAATAAACAGCTGAATCTTCAATCGTCAAGCTGTTCATCTGCAGATACACCTGCTTTCTGCTGTTGTCTCTGGAGATGGTAAACCGGCCTTGGACTGACTGAGAGTAGTACTTGCTACTACCACTGCCACTATCGATATAAGCAATCCACTCCAGTCCTTTTCCAGCAGCCTGTCTGATCCAAGCATAACGGTCATCACCACTGAACCCTGAGTATGTACAGGTCAGTCTGTGGGAGTCTCCAGGCCTTTTAATCACTGATTCAGACTCAGTCAGTGTTTGACCCTCAGAACCTACAGAAATGTTAATGGCTTATTATTCCAAAAAGTTTACTTCATAACAATTAATTTGAACAAAAAATGTAAAAAACGTCCTTACCAGTCAAGAAAAAAAACGAAATCAGTAAAATAGCAAAATAAACTTTTCTGATCATTGTTAAGGTCAAATGTCTTTGTCTAGTCTGCAGTGTCTCTGGTAGATTGAGTACCAAGATATATAAATCTACTGAAGGTATCAGTTTTACATAGACTCCTCCTACAAAGTAAACTCAGCAGTATATAAAGAACTTAGTAAATATTTTTAGCAACTAACAGATGAATAGAATGATATGTTATAATAGCTTTCTATAAAAAGTAGAGCGTGCTGCCCAGACTGCTAGTTTGAGTAAATGACCTGAAATGTTTGTTGCACTGGCTGCCCTGTTCAGCATGTAGCACATAATTTATTTTGGGGTTTTTTCTGCTATGATCTTCAGCCGGTCCCTGTCATTCCTGATGAGGAGCAAGCCACTGGACATAATGGGTTTCTGGGCACAGCAGTGCTGTCGTCACATTGTATCTGAAGTGCCCTTAAGATTTCTTTTAAAAAGCCAGATGGCCCAACCTAATTTCCAGGCAGCCAGAAACACAGGGTCATTAACTTTTGCATCTTTTCTGATGATTGAAACAGAGAAAACATGCAAACTGCAAAGCCTGAAGATTAATATCAGGATATCAATGGGAGGACAAATATATGGGAAGTGACAGATATAATTTTACTGTATATTTTATAGTTTTTTTTAAATTAAATTAAAAACATGTTTTTATTTGTAAAACTTTGACTAAACTTTGGTGAGGGGAGGATGTTAGTAAAGCTGACATCCATCATGAACAACCCACATCACCCACTGCATGAGTATGTGAGTGGGCTGAGCAGCTCCTTTAGTCAGAGACTGAAACACCCTCGCTGCAGGAAGGAGCGCTTTCGCAGATCATTCATCCCAACAGCAGTTAGACTCTATAACTCCTCAATCACGATGTCATAAGTCACTGGACACTGTGAACATCCACGGTCACCACTTCATGCATAATGGACCTTCCATGTGTATGGACATGTGCAGGTATATATGTATGTATATGTATACATATGTATATTAAGTGTGTACATGTGTATGTGTACATGTCTATAAATAGGAATAGTAGTGGTACAATAGCTATATCAAGCTATATAGTTTATGTCTTCCATATTTCCAACTATATCCATAATCACATACTGTGTATGCTACCATTGTATATAGTGTATTATCTTACTTTTTTTCATTGATTGTACTTATTTGTATTTTTGTATTTCCTTCTGATATCTGTACCTGAGCTGAGGTGACGCAAAAATTTCCCCGTTGTGGGATCAATAAAGTCTTATCTTACCTTATCTTATCTTATCTTAAACAATAAACAGTAGGCTTCTCTCATCTACCCCTGTGATGACTTAGATAATGTGCATATTTCAGGAATATTGCTTTGTCCTCAGTTCGCTCTATTTTCTCTCTTTCTATCCTTTGTGCTGCTTTTGTGTGGAGGTGGGACACATCTCAGGTTATCCGTGCACACACCTGTCCCTCATGTACTTCTCTGCAGCCACTACTTGATGTAACGTCAGATCATCAGTCTTTGCTGGATCATTGCATTGCATCGGTTAGCAAAACTTGGCTCCTAGACCTTTGTCCTTCTCAAAATTTCTGCTAAGGAGAGGAGAGCTATTTGGTGTTTTTATGAGAGAATCTGTATCAGTGTGGATTTGTGGAAAAGTCAGCCCTGTCCTACTGGGACCTTCATTAGTGCCAAGGTTTAGTTTGTATTTTAATTCACTTTAAATAAATTCAGTGAACTTTAGCATGAGTCCTGCCTGCTTAGTGATCATTACATATTTGTATTATTTTAGTTTTGCAAATAATGAAAACCAACAAATTCTAACCTTCATTACAGGTGGTTTAACACAAAGGTTTAGCTGGAAAAACTTATCATATAAATGAGTATCAAAATATATTATTGTCACTTAATTACAGAAAAAAATGTCAAATTGAGCAAGTTACTAAGGTTGAAAATGTAAAACTTTATTCATAACTATAACTTCAAAAAATATATATTATCATGTCAATCTCCACTGCTAAACAGCGACATGCAGCAGATAACAGTGTTCTGTAGTCTGGGGGCTCCTGTACTGGTGGAGGATGTTACACATGTTGAAGCTCTGAGGGGTTTGTGTTCAGCTCCACTGATGTTTTGTATTACTGTGACCCTCTGGCACAGTAATACACAGCAGTGTCTCCAGGCTGCATATTCTGTCCATTTAGAGTCACTGTCTTGCTTGAAGTGTCTAAGTTGATGGTGAATTTGTTCTTTAGTGAATCTTTGTAGTATGTGTTGTGTCCATAATGTGCACCTCCAATCCACTCCAGTCCTTTCCCTGCAGGCTGTCTGATCCAAGCTGTCCTCCAGCTGCTTAGAGAATAAGAGACCTGACAGGTGATGGTCAGACGCTGACCTGGCTGCACAGTCACAAACTCTGGCTGTGTCAGCTGTTCACACTTCACACCTGTGGAGAAAACATGTTTTATTTAACAGTAACAGTCAGTATGCTGTGATCATTCTGTCAGTGATTTTTTTTTCAGTGAGACTCACAGGATCCAGCAGCCAGCAGGAGCAGCAGAGACACAGAGAACATTTTGGTACTCAGGATAATCTGATGGGAACCTTTCTTCTTCTGTTTTAACGGGTGGCATGATTTCAAGTCTTTATAGTCGACTATCAGGTGGTTTGCTTTGCATATAGATGGATGCTGACAGATTATAAGAGATCTGAAGAGATATAAAGAATTGTAAAAAAAAAAAAAAGTGGTTTTGTCAAATCAGTTCAGACATTCTTTAATTCATTTCTTGTTTTAAAAAAATAAACAGAAAAACAGAAAATAAACATAAACAGGAAATAAAAGATAAAACTGACATTTCAAATCTTATTCTAAAATCACAAAGATATACAGTTAGACCCGTGCCAAAAAAGTTCCCTTTTTTTCAGTTCTGTTGTTTTCAGTATTCAGTGAGTTGCACATTTAGTGAGTGCACATTTAACAAGGCAAGCTGAGACAGCTTCTCCAATTCTACCTTATTTGACTCATAAAAAGGTAAAACTGCTTACATTGCCAAAGAAAAAGTTGAAATAGGAGGTGCTTTTTTAATCCACTCTGAAATGACAGTAATATTTGCCAACACTAAAACAGCCCATATGTGACAGAAAGGAAAGCCTTTTGATGAAAACTAGTTTTGCTGACTGTGTCGTGGCTAGATCCTTTCTCTCCAACTCGTACGTTCTGTTGGCGTCCCTTTAAGTAGTCCTCATATACACACATCTCTCCCAACACATCATACACAAACCCACAGCATGTATCTGCTTCAGCACAGTAGAGAAGACAGATTAGAACCTTCTCCAGACCACAGTGCTCCTCATCTGCACCCGCCTGATAAGCCCTGGAGAGACCGTTTGCTACAGCAGGAACAAGTTGAGAGATTTCTGCCCGAAGCTGGCACAAGTGAAACAAAATATCCGGGAAATTTACCTAACAAACAGTATATCTGCTCATTAAAGGCTCTTGTAGTCGGCTGACTTCATATGCCTTGCTTTTAGCCTTGAGGTTAGAGAATATCTGCTTATTCTGAAAAGTCAGTGGCCTGGAACGGGGAGGCAGAAGAAATCGAATATTGCAGGCTACTTTGAAACCCCCTTGGTGCTTGCTCCCATTTGTTCTGGGGCCCAGTAAATCAGTGGTTTGTTGTGGCCTTAACCTCTAGAACTGCCAGCAGAGCAATGAGGGCGGGCAGGTGGGTTACTCCAGAGAAGGGTTATTGTCATGCAACAGTGAGAGGCAGTCAATAAATTTGATAGAGTTCAGCCCCCTGGCACTTTGTTCACAATTACTCTCCTCCATACAGACAACGTGAAGCAGCAGACGCTGTGCTGACTTTCTGTCTGCAGCACAAACCTGGAGTATCACGTTGTAATTAAGTACTGAGGACCGCGAGCTCTGTCTTAACAATCTGCCACTGTGATTCAGCAGGTAGGAAAAAAAGATAATGCGACACCCACGTCAACCAGAAGACGCACTTAAGTAGGTATTATCTGTTGGGCTTAATGATGGTTGTAGCGATAGCCAATTAATTAAAATGACTGAATGATTAAATCAGAGGATCATAATTGGGTTCATCATCAGTCCATTTGTTTTATTATAGACATGTAGCACTCGGTGTTCATCTTATCACTTTCTTGATGGTTTATTGTGTAATTCTGTCGATCAGCAAAGCCTTTCTTGACATAAACAAAGGGTCCATAATGATGGTTTTGGGAAGGAGCTCTACACAGCTGCGTAACTGATCGTAGATGATGATGTGATGGTGATGATGATGACGTCTTTACTGTAATATTTGGGAAACACTGCTGAAAAAAAGAAAAAAGAGAAAAGAAAAAGAAAAGAAAAAAAAAAAACGAGGCAAGCTGTGACAACTTTTCACATTTAAATGTTTTTGAAAAAACATTGAATATCACTGTAATAACAGTAACACTTAATGTGCTGTGATCTTGCTGTTAGTGTCTCGACTTCAGTGAGAGTCACAGGATCCAGCAGCAGCAGAGCTACAGACAACAGGATTGGTACTCAAGGTGATAGCATGGGAGCTTCTGTTGTTTTAATAAATGTCTGATAGGTGGCAATCTTTTTTTTTTTATCCATGTCCATTATTTTCAATATTTGCTTTTTTTCTAAATAATGTTTCTTATTACCATTATCATCTCTTTTATTAAAGAAATTTCTTACAATTATCTCATCAGCCGGTGTCCCTGTTTTTGAGGAACAACTGCTTCCTTTGGGATCTTCTAAAAGTAGATGGCAGGCTGTTTTTGTAAAGCCTCTTCAGCTGCTTTAACCACTGTGTTTCTCTTTAGCACAGTAATCAATAGCAGAATCCTCTGGCCTCAAATTGGAATCAAACCAAATCAAATACACCATGCTGTTGCTGTCATCTCTGCTGATTTCTACACGTCCTCTCAAGCTGCTTGCATAACTATTTCTGCTGGAAGTTGAAAAAGCCGCTCACAATCAATTCCAGTGGTTTTCCTGCAGGTTCTCTGTCCCAGATCAGATAAGACCAGATAACACAGCAATGAAAACTGAAGCCTGATCCTCTACAGGAGAAACTGAGAGTCTCCCCAGGCCTTTTCTCTGACTGGAAGGAATGGACTCCATACTCTGACCTGTAACATTTGATGAGATGATAACAGAGAGGAACGAGTGAGACAGATAAAATGTTAAGTATCATTAACTCACCATCAATCAGTGTGTCCTGGTACATGGTGAAATAGTGAGCAGCACAGGAACTCGGGGGAAGCAAAAAAGCAATCGATGAGGTACAGCACAGATGCTATGGCAAGGACGAGGCAGGACGTCAGGTCATTCATATGTGTTCATTCATAGTTATGATGCCTTCAGTGAGAATCTACAATGTGAATAATAAATGAGAAGGTGTGTCCTGGTAGTGTATTAAATACTGATATTTCCAATGTTAATAAATGTGTTTTTGTTATCGTGAAAATATGGGATAGTCTGAAAGTGCAACAGATCACTTCAGAGGTTGCCAATAGTAAGCTTTAGTGTGTTTAGTGCTCTCCCTGCCAGTTGTGAATTCCTGTAAACCCCCAAAGTACACAAATGCATTTCATTCAAAGACAGAGAGTGTACAGATTTACAAGGACACTACATGTGTTTGCAAAGAAGAAGAGTTACAACAACAGTCTTTGTGCTTTCAAATGACTGCACCTCTTCATAACACCACTGGCATACTAACACATTTATCGGCATCTTAAAATCACAACATTAGTAGTTTTTTTTTTTACTTAGAGGTGGAAACTATATTGCTGCTTCTGCACATGGAGCTTTGTCTCACTCTTGTGGAAAATCTGAGAATTACAATATCTTGGAGCACGAAGCAATTTTCTGAAGGATAAACATGGTGTTTATTATTATTATTATTATTATTATTATTATTATTATTATTATTATTATTATTATTATTATTATTATTATAGTAAAAATGCCCAGTATAATTTAAAAATTGGACTGGAATCTTACTTTTAAACAATCAAATGACAGGCACTTATCTTAATCAATGTAACTATGATACCATATAAGGTGGTGATGATAAAAAAAAACAATGAGGGTGAAGCATATCTTCCATTTGGTTTCACCTGCACAAGTGCCAAGGTAGGTCTCCCCTGCAGAATTGGTTTTCCCTGTGTCGGGAGCGCGCGCTGGGCTGTTCAAATCACGGAAAACAGTATCCCACATTCTTGATTTTTAGTACTTTGGACCAGAAGAAGCTCCACTAAAGTGAAACAAATCAGAGCATCAATTAATCTATTTAACAGAAACTATTAAAGTATAAATCAACAAAGTTAAATCAGCTGCCTAAAAGGGAAGCAAGAGTAGCTTGTTACCAAAAATATAGCTGGTAGAGTTTGACTATAAACTTATTGACTTTGCAGGTAAACTTTCTGTCTTTTTTCCAGTACATCTGAGGGACTGTGAATTAACTACTGATTAAAAGGAGGCCAGCGCCTTCAGCCTTCAGGAAAATCTTTTTTTTTTTTTTTTTTTTACTTTAATCACCATTGACTTGTAAGGTGATGTAGAGGTCACATGAGGACAGTTTTTCCCTTCAGCAGATCTGGGCAAGATCCTGATTTCTATGGAGTTTGAACTGGAGGACAATTTTAAAAAAAAAGCAAAAATATTATTTAGGTCCTCTTTGGTCATAAGATGCCTGAATTTCCTGTAATCTTAATATCATCTTACCTGCAATATTTATAGTCTTCTCAGCAGATGTGACACACGTTTGCTCTCCTCTGCATGTTAAATGCTTTACTTGCTTCCGCCAACTCAAAATCTTTTTTATACTTATAATAAGAGTTGTGTTTTACTCTTATTAGCTGTTTGTGGCGCTCCATTAATCAGCCAGGAGATCATGGCATCAAAATTAGTGTGGACCCAACATGTTCCTTGCACATTAGAGTCTGACGCTAAAGTCTTAAACTTGGGAATCTCCACATGAATGGAAGGTGAATGTCTGTGGAATTAAAGAAAAAACATGCTAATTAATAAGCTTTATCTTAAGACTGTTTTTAATTTGCTTTACATATTCCTGCAAATGTGCATGTTGAATATGTGCTTTGAGACAGTAGCTGTACATACTCACTGTGACAAATGCTCATTGTCTTCTTATATTCAGTATAATTGTGATTAGCTTTGCAGGTAAAAGTTGATCCTTGTCCCCACACTGAGAGTTTGCTGCTCAGGCTGAAGGTTTTCTGCTCTGTCCCTTCACTTTCTAGCTTCGTTCTGCTTGGCTTCTTGTTTTGACTCAGTGGTGATTTGTCCTAAAACCACTCCAAAGCCAGGTTGTCTGGAAAAAAGCCATTTAGCAGATGAGCCTTACTGGTGAGATTCCAAATTCCCCTTCTGAGACTGGGTACAATGTGATGTTTGGCGACACAATCCATGGCACTGAAATAAAGAAGAGATTAGTTTGATTTACATAACTCATTATAAATATCATGTGTGAACACAACAAGGAAAAACATTAATCTTATCTAAGTTATACATACCTTCAGATTCTGGTAAATGCAGAACTCTTCAATTTCAGTTGTCATTAAGTTATGTTAGAGTTGTACTTTTACATTGTTTAGTGTTGTTCAGCAAGGCGAAAATAGGGCAGGAAGTCTGTTGCACAGTTGTTATGCATGATAAGACAGAGTGATCAGGGCAAGAAGCAAGCGGAAGCATTGAGTAACAACCAGGTCTCAAAAAAGTACCAAAACACAGAAGTGAAAGAATGCAAAGAGCAACGGAGCATCACAAACAGCAGGTGTGAGGTGTGGTTATGCCAGTAAGAGAAACAAAGTGCACATTTAAATTTCTCATATCAGTTTGCATGTGCACCACATCCATATTTTCTTATCAATTTGCCAAAGATTTTAGTTCTCAAATCTTGTAATAATAGACTAAAATGCAACCAGTTTTAAAAGCTAACATTTTGCATTTTTGGTATCACATGGGCTGCTGATCCCAGCGCTGTGGATGTGGATTGGCCTGTATTTATCTAATAATAAGAACTTTTAATGCTTTTTTTTTTTGTCTACTATATTTTAAGCATCTGTGTAAAGCATATGAATTATTCACTGTTGCTCTTTTCTTAGTGTTATTCTAGCAGCCACTGTCAATATCTGATCTAATATCTGCTCTGATAAATTATTCTGTAAATCTGATGTGAAGTTTTTTACAGAAGAAAGATTGCCAAGTGTGATTAGCGTTTATGCCACATGCAGTTTATTTTTCTGAATCATGTGTGAGTTTTAAACCACAGTCTGAAAGTTTTTTGAGTTACACAGTGGATCGCTGTGGTCCTAACCATTCCTCTGTTTGCACTACCATTAAGACCCAATTTAGCTGCTCTCTCTTCTTGTCTTTGGAAATTTGTCACTCTACAGGTTATAAACGGAGATGATGTAACAAAAATACATCCCTCAGTAGATAACTCACGCAACAACAGTCTACAATGTTGAATGTTTTTAAATATGTCATTTTTACACTGACTAAAAATTGGGACAAATAATTTATTGTGTATTATTTTGTACAAAAATTCAGAGAATGAGAAAAACTAAAATATACAACTGATTATCAGATACATGTAGACAGGATAAAGACTACTGGATTTTGTACAGCTGTTTAAGGAACTTAAACAGCTTAGGGTGGAGTGCCCACTCTGATTCAGGAATGAGTTCCTGCCCCAAGTGGAGGAGTTTAAGTATCTCAGGGTCTTGTTCATGAGTGATGGGAGAAGGGAGCCGGAGATCGACAGACAGATTGGTGCAGCGGCCGCAGTGAAGCGGATGCTGCACCAGTCTGTTGTGGTGAAGAGAGAGCTGAGTATAAAAGTGTCATGGTCCGACAGATCTGCCTGAGAAGTTTTGCTTTGTGTTCTTTTTTTTCCTCCTCTCCCTCTCTCTCTCCCTCTCTCCCCCTGTTGCCTGGGCGGAGTTCATTGTGGGCTCCCACCTTTGGCCTACATACCTGGGAGATGATCAACACCTGCGTCTCATTAACTGGCCTCTACTAAAGGGAAGAAGTGACACTGCTCTTCGCTGGATCGTTGCTTGACCTGTGTCAGTGAAATCCTGGCTTAGACACTACAGTCTAGTTCCCGCGTTTCAGCTTCTTGTGCTAACGTTTTGTTTCCCTGTGTACAGACCTCTGGGCCTGCCCTTGTTCCCTACGGAGTTTCTGGTCCGAGAGAGGAGTAAATGACTGGTGAGATGCCAAGAGAGACTGAAGAGGAGTGAGAGTGTTCCCCTGCTTTTCCCCGTGGATTCCCTGGAAGCTTGATCCCCGCACGCTTGTACATAGCACTGAGTCACTGTTACACATTTCACCTGGTGTTTGTAAATAAAAACCCTCTGTTCTTCCTTTAACCCTTTGACTGCCTCACCAAGAAAAATACAATGAAAAAATTATTTGTTCATATTTTCTATTCCTTTAGGTCAATAATGATCACAATCAAAAAAAAAAATTATACACACCTTATAGTTTTTTAAATATTACCCTCTACCAAACGGTTGAGATGTCTCTCTATGGTACAACTACATAAAGTTCTACAGACATAACTGGTAGAAAAAAGTAAAGGTTATACTCATTTTGCAAAACAATAACTACCAAATTTTGTGTTTGACCCACTTTGTTGTGGTAGTAAAACATCAAACATTGTTGGATTCCATTTCAACAGTGGGCGTTATAATAACAAACCACAAAATGTATAAAACACAAAAATATTGTAAATTTGATCAAAAACTTGATCTGCAATTACCGAAAATTCATAAACATACAAATTCACTTTTGACCTGTTGTTAACATAAACTTTTCACTGTAGTGTTGGAACAGCACTAACATTTTTTATTTTATTTTCCAGAAAATTCTGGTGGTATATTATATACCATTGCCATTTTGCACTGAAAAATTTGAGAACACACTGAAACAGTTCTGGCTCTTTTCTTTTGCCGTTCATGCAACTTCACCAATACCCCTTGATGATTAGATCTTCTGGTGGTACACTGCAAAGCATTCCTGACTGGCATTCAAGCACAAGAAAACATTGCATTTTTGGCATTTCCATCTTGAGACGCCCTTTGGACAGTAATTGCATCGGCCTCGCTTGTCACAGTGAAGTGGCCAATGCCCAAAGCAGTCATATCGCACATCTGGCTGTGGATGTGAGGGTCTTGGGGTGTATCGTTTCTTTGGTGGTGGTGGAGAGCTGATTGATGGTCGGCCAACTTTGGATGCTGGCTTGTTGACTTGTTTCAAGCTATGCGCAACTGCCAGGCGGAATCTTTTGAGTGTGATTGGTTTCTGGTTTAGTTGTCCACATTCCCTCTTGTAGACCAGCCAGGAATTTGCAATGGACAGATCAAGCATGTAACCAAAGAGTGGCAGGTACCATCTTGTAGACTTGGCTGGGGTCTTGGAAGATGGGTCTAATGTATCCTCTGCTTCATCCAAGGGAACTGTTTTTAGGATAGGTTTCCCTTTTTTGCTCATTTTACGCGAAAGTTTATTAGATCTACTTGTTGAAGGAGCATCTTCATCCAGGGAAACATCAAAGCAGCTTTCATCACTATCATCTGCAAAATTGGGTTGAAAATCTGGATCCTCTATTGGGTCATCATCACTCAGTTCACCATCGGAGTCCTGAGAATTTTCAGGTACAAGGGCCAGGTAGGTGCGTTGTCTTGCTCCATAAAAGGATTTGCAATCCATCTAATAAACATTAAAAAAAAAAAAAAATTGTAGAAATATAGTTGGTTTGATTTCCATGTGTCATTTAAAACTGTACTTTAAAAAATAATCACAGAAAGTGAGTAAATCTTTAAAAATTAGAACATTTTGTAACATACAGTATTTGTCATGGAAAAATTTAAACATGTCATATTTACATGTATAGATCATTAAATTATTTATATTCAATAGTAAATAGTCAATTTCATATGTTAAAACAACAGTTCTAAACATTAGCTAAGTTTTGCTACTCTTACCATCAATTGACAAATCAACCGTTTGGTTGAGCATGTTTTTAAAAAAATATTATGGATTTATTACAGCTATTTTCTGGTATCAAATGACATAATCATGTTCAGTAAAGACTCTGACATGTTTATACTGCAGAAAAATGTACTTACCTTTAAAATTTTTAGCCAAAACAGTCCATGTGTCCAGAGTGATTTTTTGCTTTCTGATTTCCTGGTTGGAGGGTGGCAGATGAGGCCTGCCATATCCTGACACAGTGCCATCTAGTGTTTTTTTTTAGGATAACATAACTCAACCAAGTGGTAGAGATGGCTCAATAAGGTTGAGTTAAGCCAAGTACTCCAGTTCATTATATATAGTCTCTCAAAATATGCTAAACCAAATGGTTGAGCAGGCAGTCAAAGGGTTAAGCAAGGAGTCCTGCGTTTGAGTCCCCCCTGTGACCGTAACAGAACGATCCAGTCAGTATGGACTCAGCGGACTCGGAATTCGTGCCACAGCCAGATCAGCCTGCTGTTTCGCCTGAAGTCATACTGGTACGGCACGAGCAAATGTTGCAGCATATCAACCAACAGCTGGCAGCTCTCACTCCGGCACTGGCCCAGCGCACAACGTTGCTAAGTACATCCCACAATCTCCTCTTTCGCAAATCTTTCGCAACCAGCACCACCAGCGCTTCCTGAACGACCATTCCCAACCCCCGAGCCTTTTTCTGGTGGATTGGAAAACTGTACAGGCTTTTTAACTCAATTCTCTCTGCCCGCCAGTAGAGAGGGGAGTACGGGTGGGCGAACTTTCTTGTAGAGATTCTCCCTCACACCTTTTAATCCCCACAAAAATCACTGTGTTCGACTTCTCACGCGCTCCGTGCCTTAATTGACTCCGGAGCAGAGCAAACATTTTATTGATGCAGCTTTAGCCCGCCGATTAAACATTCCAACTGAGCTCCTTCCTCACAGACTTAAAGTTACGGCACTCAATGGGCAACGCCTCCCTGACGTCACCCATATCACTGAGCCTATTTCTTTAACACCCTCCGGCAATCATTCCAAGACCCTGCGCTTGTTTGTGTTTAAAGCTCCGCTCACGCCATTGGTATTAGGATTTCCTTGGTTGCAACAACACAATCCCACACTAGATTGGAAGACAGCTAAGGTTTCGGGGTGGGGGGAGGGGTGTCACATGACCTGCTTAAAGGCCGCTATATCGCCTATCAGTTCTTCAGATCCAGGCTCTGCCCCTGATTCTCCTGATCTCTCCTCCATCCCTCCCATCTATCATGATCTCCTGGAGGTGTTTAGTAAAGACCGTGCATCTTTGTTGCCCCCTCACAGACCTTATGACTGTGGTATTGACCTCCTCCCCGGCACTCCCCTTCCTACAAGCCGTTTATACAGTATTTCTCAACCTGAACGTGAGGCACTGGAAAGATACATCTTCCTCTCCTCTTACGGCTGGGTTTTTCTTTGTAGAAAAGAAAGATAGAGTTTAAGGCCTTGTATTGACTATCGGGGTCTTAATAAGATCAATGTGAGAAACAAGTACCCACTGCCTTTGCTAACATCTGCCTTTGAACTGCTTCAGAGAGTCTCCATCTTTACTAAGCTGGACCTGTGCAATGCTTATCATCTGGTGAGGATAAGGGAGGGAGATGAATGGAAGACGGCCTTCAACACTCATCTTGGTTACTTCAAGAATCTAGTCATGCCATTTGGGTTAACTAATGCTCCAGCTGTTTTTCAGGCTCTTGTCAACGACGTCCTCTGTATTTTGTCTTCGTCTACTTGGACGACATGCTCATTTTCACGAACGTCATGTAAGACAGGTCCTTAAGCATCTCCTGGAAAACCGCTTGTTTGGCAAAGCTGAGAAATGTGAATTCCATGTCAGCACTGTGTCATTCCTGGGCTACATCATTGAACGGGGAAACCTTAAGGCTGACCCTGCTAAGGTGGATGCAGTGCTGAACTGGCCAGTTCCAGTCAATCGTAAACAACTCCAATCGTTCCTGGGCTTTGCAAACTTTTTTCGACGCTTCATTCGGGATTATAGTAAGATTGCTGCTCCCCTAACCTGTCTCACCTCCCCTTTCTGTGGGATGGGCCAGCTCAGGAGGCCTTCACACAACTGAAGAAGCCTCTGCTCTGATTCTCTCACAACCAGATCTTAACCAGCAGTTCATTGTGGAAGTGGATGCCTCTGATTAAGGGGTAGGAGCTGTGCTTTCTCGACGTAGTAAAGGTAAACTCCACCCCTGTGCATTTTTCTCCCGCCGTCTCTCCCCAGCAGAACAAAACTATGACATCGGGGACCGCGAGCTGGTGGCCATCAAGCTGGCCCTGGAGGAGTGGCAGGACTGGCTAGAAGGAAAAGTCCAGCCTTTCATCGTCTGGACTGATCACAAGAATTTAGAGTACCTCCGGTCTGCAAAGAGGCTCAACGAACGTCAAGCCAGGTGGGCGCTGTTTTTAGCTCCCTTTCATTTCACCATCACTCACAGACCGAGGTCTCGCAACGTCAAACCAGACACACTTTCACAACAATTTACTGCTTCCGGGAAAGTGACATGCGAGTCTCCCATCCTTCCCCCATCCTGCATCGTGGGGGCCATCTCTTGGGAGATCGAATCTGCCATTCGGGAGGCGCAGCGCACTGACCCAGACCCGGGAACCGGGCCTCCCAGACTACTCTACATCCCTGCCGCACTCCAGTCGCAGGTACTACACTGGGACACGCCTCTAAATTCACATGTCACCCCCTAATCCATTGCAATGCCTCTTTTATCCAGCAATTCGCTTGGTAGTCAAAGATGTCCGTGAATATATTTCCGCCTGCTCCATGTGTGCCCAAAATAAGTCAGCCCCTGCCAACCCCAGGCCGCCCCTGGTCTCATATAGCGGTCGACTTCATCACTGGCCTTCCTCTCTGCAGGTAACACAGTAATTCTATTAATTATTGACCGTTTTTCCAAAGCTGTACATTTTGTTGCTTTGCCCAAGCTTCCCAAAGCCTTAGAAACCGCCCGGTTTCAATCCACGTGTTCTGGCTCCATGGAATTCCGGCCGACATCGTCTCCGACCGGGGACCACAGTTCACCTTAAATTGGAATTCAAAAATGACTTTACAAATGCAGAATTTATTCTACAAGTCATTTTTTAAACACAGAATTCTTTATTTCGATGCGCATGGCTCTTGTGGTCCTCCATAATTTAGCTGATACTATGTTGCAGAAACACCAGCTAAACACCTCCGCTGAGGTGAGAGAGAGGGGCTTAGCAATTAAAGATACCAGATCACACTACTAGTCAGCACCAGCCAGTCCCATCCAATTTTTTTACTAGTGTGTGAAAAATATATAAATAATAAAAAAAAACATGAACCCAAAGTTTTTATGGCATTTTTAAAATGTTTAATTAAAAAAGCTGTTTCATTGTTTCATGATGAAGTCGTTAATGGCAGAAAGCAAATTATGACTTTGATGTGCTGAGTTTTTGTACAGCGTTTCTTCTTCTTGTGTCACTGTGACTCTCGAGCACAATAATAAACAGCTGAATCCTCAGTTGTCAAGCTGTTCATCTGCAGATACACCTGCTTTCTGCTGTTGTCTCTGGAGATGGTAAAGCGGCCTCTCAATGACTGAGAGTGGGCAGTGCCACTGCTAGGGTTGATATAAGCAATCCATTCCAGTCTTTTTCCAGCAGCCTGTCTGACCCAAGCAGCATAAATATCACTGCTGAACCCTGAGTATGTACAGGTCAGTCTGTGGGAGTCTCCAGGCCTTTTAATCACTGACTCAGACTCTGTCAGTGTTTGACCCTCAGTACCTACAGAAATGTTAACAACTTATTCGTTTAATCACTTTTCTTCATATCAGTTGTTAAATTAAAACAAAACAAAAGAAAACAAGTCCTTACCAGCCACGAAAAAAAAAAGAATAAGGAAAATAACTAAATGAACAGGTCCGGCCATTGTAAGAATCAGTTGTTTTGGTCCAATCTACAGTGGGTATATGAGATTGGGTCCCTGACTCGTATTCTTGAACATTTATAAAGTTACTGAATGTTGGAGTTTTGCATTGACTCCTCCTCCTCAGTAAAAAATACTGCTGTTTCACAAAGTCAAAGCTACAAAAGTAGAAAATTATCATGTACAATTTGCCAGTTTTTTATGATTTTATTATATTATGTTTGTAATTCTAAAAAATAGAATATTTATTATTAATTAATTTACATATTAAAACTGACAGTGTATTAAGACAGTCACTCACACACTACTAGTGCTGGCCACTATGCTTTACCTGTACTTCATCATTTTTTGTATACACTCATTGGGTTTTTTTTCTGCTCACTGTTATTCTTTATTTCTACTGAACACACAAATGTACAGTATTTGACAGCACACCACAGACATAAGTGTGTCTCAAATGGCATAGCTGTGACTTTGCTTGACTCAGCATCAAACTGTTTGTGTCTGGCACGTTGTCATTGCCTTGGTGGTATTAACTGTGGATTAACTTTCCTTTTACTTAAGTAGACCAGAGGCAATGTATTGCTGGAAGCATCCAAGCTGATGGTGAACTTGTTCTTTAGTGAATCTTTGTATGATGCATTGTATCCATAATGTGCAATTCCAATACACTCCAGTCCTTTACCCACAGGCTCTCTGATCCAATCTGTCCACCAGCTGCTCACGGAATAAGAGACCTGACTGGTGATGGTCAGATGCTGGCCTGGCTGCACATTCACACAAACTAGCTGTGTTAAGCCAGAAAATTACCTTAGTTGGAAAGTCACATTCCAGAGCACTATTAGGTACCTTGTTCTAACCGCCATGAAGTAATCAACCTACTTATGAAGTGGTTAGGCCCAGAGTCTTCTGAACATGCCAAGAGATTAAAAGCAGTCCACATAAAGCATCCACCTGCCGGTCTGAAGATAATATGGTTGAGACTAGAGGAACATTACGGCTTACCAGAAGCAATAGAAAAGCTCTCCAGTAAAGAACCACAGAAGCTTTGTGACCTGTCAGGTCTACTGTGTGAACTCCAAGCTGCAAAGCTATATGGTTATTTATCTGATTTAAGTTACCTTGACACAGCTAGGGGAGTACATCCAATTGTGGAGAAGCTGCCCTTCCATCTTCAAGGGGTCAAAGTTTAAAGAACACCACAATGTTAGCCTCCCACCATTCTCAGTCTTTGTTGAATTTGTAAAATGTCAAGCCAAAGCAAGGAATGATGCAAGCTTTACCACACCTTTAAACACAACTCTTTCCTATGTTAACCACATGTACAGAAAAGAAAAACCGTTAAGCAACCACAACCAAAGGTCATCAGTTACAGTGCACAAGACAGACATATCATCCATCTGCTGATCATCCATTCAGTTTCACACTTTTTTGCATGAAATCCTGTCCAAATACAGCACATGCCTGTTCCTTGGAGAAAGTGATGCAAGAGAGAGTTTAGCTGGATGTGAATCTCAATATAGGACACGGGGTCACACTGGGTGCAACAGTACAGACTTTTTTGCTCAGGTCTCCTAATTGTTTGTGTTTCAGTGTCTCTGTCTTGCCACCAGGCTGCACATTCTGTCCATTTATTTTCACCCTGTTGAACTGTATACCTGCTCAGAGAAATTGATAGGTAACATATAATCATGAGACTGTACACTCACAGAGGCTGGCTGTGTAAACTGATCAAACTTTTTCACACTTGTGGAGCAAAACAAGTTTAAGTTTATTGTAGAAATCTTAACAGTATGTTGTGGTCATTTTATCAGATTCTCTGCCTTAGTGAGGCTCAGAGCAGTCAGCACGCAATGCCTCCAGCCAAACTTTCTTCTGAAGGAGATCCGAAGGAACAACTTACTTAACATCAGAGTCTGAATTTTTTTTCATAATAATATTAATATAAACATTTTAAAAGATAATAATAAAAAAGTTCTAACAGATTATGAGAGGATCGGGTCTTTGCTTTGTGTCTCTTGAGGACAATAATAAACAGTCCTCTGCTGTTAAGCTGCTCATCTGCAGATACAGCTGCTTTCTGTTGTTTCCTTTGGACATGGTAAACTGGTGCTGAACTGCCGTGAGCATAATTTCTTACTACGACTATCTCGATCAAGAATAGTGACCAGTCAGGGCAGTCTGCTTCTCCCCACCGCAGGGAAAAGGGTAACACCACCTGGGTCTGGGTGCAGTTCCCCCCTCCAGGGGCAAGAGTACCTAGACCCGGTTCGTAGAGTACGCTTGGGAGTGTGATTGTGTGTACACCGTCTCTTTATGTCTGTCTCCACGTCGGTTGAGTGTGGAGTAATTGCCTATGAGAGCATGAGGGTGGGAATGGATGTTTGTATCTGTGTGTGCCTGTATGTCTGTGTCTATATGTCAGGTTGGGTATCAGACGCCACCTCTCTGGGGACATCTCAGGCCCTCCAAGGTTTGGAGGCCTATCTCCCCCCACCACTTCCCCTGCCGGTGGCGGACTCCCTCAGACATCGGTGCGTTGGTGTTTCTTTGTGTCTGGGGATGGGCGTCCAGGTACACGCCGGCTCACTCCTTGGCGGCTGCTTATCGGGGCCTGGGGCTCGCTCGGGCCACTTCGGAGGTGGGGTCAGGCACAGCTGGCTGCCGGCGGAGCTCACGGGCACGTCACTGCAACCCCCCCTGGCTTCTGCTCCGCAGCTGCTGAGTGACCCCTCCTCTGGGACTCTCCTCAGCTCTTTCTGGGACAGTGGCGTGGCTGCCCCTCTGTTGGTCTTCCTTGGTCTCTTGTGTTCTGGGGGCCTCTGGATGTCTGGAGTTTTGATCTCCTCCATACCTGCTTCATGCCCTGGAGGACGGGGCTGTGGCTCCCCCCACACCCTCTAGCGGATCATTACATGAAGGAACCTTTTAAATACAAGCGCGTCCATGCTCACAGGTGTACACACGGGTGCTCACACACACAAACTACACCCTTTTTGGCTCCTACCTCAAAGCACACTGTGCGCTGTCGATCTTACGTGCTGCACAATAATATTTAATATGTAGCACCCTCAAGGATTGACGTATGCATGATGTAGTTATAAAACAGGGTTTATTCTGGTCTTGGCAACCCGTGAGAACTGCTCATATTCCCATATATCATTGTGATGTTGTTTATTCTATTACTCTCGTTTTCTTCTGCTTGTTTTCTTTTTTCTTTCTCAACAGGTGATCCAGGTGATCGATATATGTATTTTTATTTATTTTTTTGTCTGCTTATTCTGTTGGTTTTTGGTTTTTGCCCTTCTCCCCCGTCCCTCTTCTCAGCTGTTTTTCTTTCCCTCTCTCTTTCTCCCCTTCTTTCCCCCAGTCAAGTCTGTCCCGTATTCAGCAAGTGAAAATAAAATAAACAATAAAAGGTGAATCAAATGGACCATTTGGTAAAGTAAATCCGTTGGGCATCTTTCTTTGCCTTTAGATAATAATTCTGATGGCAAAAGAGCCAAACGGGACAGGCAAAAAAAAAAAAAAAAGAATAGTGACCAGTAAGGAATTTCCCAATTTATTTTTTTGAGTAAAATCACCCATCAATTCTTTAGTGGTCTTAGAGCTCCTCCTCTGGTGGCTTCATGCTACAACTGCTCAGCCACTGAGAGGTTTTTGTTCAGGTTTGGTGATGTTTTGTGTTACTGTGACTCTCTGGCACAGTAATAAACAGCAGTGTCTTCAGGCTGCATATTCTGTCCATTTAGAGTTACTGTCTTGCTTGAAGTGTCCAAGTCAATGCTGAACTTGCTCTTTAGTGAATCTTTATAGTAAGAGCTCCCAGTACTTTTCACACCAATCCACTCCAGTCCTTTCCCTGCAGGCTGTCTGATCCAGCCTGTCCACCAGCTAAGAGAATAAGAGACCTGACAGGTGATGGTCAGACGCTGACCTGGCTGCAGTATAACAGAGGGTGACTGTGTCAGCTGCTCGCAGTTTACACCTGTGAAGAAAATGTGTTGAATGCATTTAAATTAAAAGTGTGTAGTGTTCATGCTGTCAGTGTTTGTGTTCAGTGAGACTCACAGGATCCAGCAGCCAGCAGCAGCAGCAGAGCTACAGAGAACATGTTGGTGCTGAAGGTGATCTCCCAGGAGCTTCTGTTCTTCTTTTGCAACCTGCAGCATTATATCAAGCCTGTGGGGGAGCTTACTTTGCATACAGATGGACGCTGATACATTATTAGAGATATACTGATTGTTCAAGCAGTAATAGAGACTGTGTTTTTAACATTTTTTATAGATGAAAAACAAAAACAATCTTAAAAAATAACTCTGAGGCTCATTAAAAACTGAATTTTAAAAGAAAAATTTAAACTTGTCCTTGTGACAAGTTATTGACATGTCCTGGGTGAACTCTGCCTCTTTGGCTTATGCAGGCTGGAATAAATAAAAATGAGAAAAGCAAGCCAAATATAATTTCTAAACATTGTGGAAGCCATTTGTTTCTGCCCAGTCTACAGTGCAGATAACAATATTAAACGAAGAGAACTTTAGAGGTTATGACCTTGCTCGACTCTGTATGTTGAATCCATACAACGTGACAAAGTTTGATTTAATTGCTAATAAAACTGAAAGAAAAAAAACACTTTTTTTCATTTGAAAAAAATGTTATAACATTTACTGTACATGTAAATGTTATGTTCTATATTTCTGTATATAAATAAGTACTTTGCATAATTTGCATTTTATTGGTTTATAGATTAAAATGTACGAAATAATAAATAAATACAAGCTCCAAAACTAAAATATTATTTTAATGAAATCATTTTATGTCATAAATTAATCACTTTATAACATGATTGATAACTGAATTCAGTTTCATGTACTGGCATTTTATTTTAGGGCTTTATCAATACTTACAAACTCACAATAGAGTCATTGCCAAGGATTTATAAAAAAATAAATAAAGAGACACAAAAAAACAGGAATTTGTTAGCAGTCTTAGAGCTTTTTTTTCTGATGCTGGCCCTGTAATACACAGTTTTCAGGCTGAATATTCTGTCCATTTACTGTAGGGTGTCTCTGCTGCAGACGGCACAATGTAACAGAACACAGTTTGTAGTTATATAAAATAGCCGATTTTTCAAATTTTTTAATTCAGTTTTTTTCTCTTTCATTGAATATAAAGGAACAGATTACTGTATCATTAGACTGAAATTGGTTTTTTCATAATACATAATAAAAGAAAATTAATAAAATAATAATAAAACAGATCTAACAAGTTATGAAAGGATTGGGTCTTTGCCTTGTGTCTCTGGAGGACAATAACAGCAGTGTCTTCAGGCTCCATATTTTGTCCATTTAGAGTCACTGTGTTGCTTGAAGTGTCTAAGTCAATGCTGAACTTGCACCTTAGTGAATCTTTGTAGTAAGTACTCCCAGTACTTTTCATCCCAATCCACTCCAGTCCTTTCCCTGCAGGCTGTCTGATCCAAGCTGTCCAGTGGCCAAGAGAATAAGAGACCTGACAGGTGATGGTCAGATGCTGACCTGGCTGCACAATCATAGAGGCTGGCTGTGTCAGCTGTTCACATTATGAGAGAAAACAGGTCACACTGTGGCATTTAGTACAAATAGTAAAAATTTTAGTGCAAATAAAGGGAAACATTATTTAAAAAACAAATTTAGTGTTGGATTTGTTTGTAGTTTTGGAAAATAAAATCATCCTAATTCACACATGACAGATGAAAACATTTACATTTAAAATATTTATTGTAAAACTGTACAACACCAAGGCTTCACAAAACCAAGTTTATTGTAGTTTTGAGTGTGAGTGAGTTAAATGTATTTTTCTTTAATTTGGGGGAAAAACCTAAAATCAGAGTTTGACGTAGTTTGATGGGTTTTTGTACAGCGTTTCTTCCTTTTGTCTCAGTGTGCCTCTCGAGCACAATAATAAACAGCTGAATCCTCAGTTGTCAGGCTGTTCATCTGCAGATACACCTGCTTTCTGCTGTTGTCTCTAGAGATGGTAAACCGGCCTCTGACTGACTGAGAGTAGTAGCTGCCACTACTGTCACCCCAGATGACAGCAATCCACTCCAGTCCTTTTCCAGCAGCCTGTCTGATCCAAGCATTATTATAATCACCACTAAACCCTGACTATGTACAGGTCAGTCTGTGGGAGCCTCCAGGCCTTTTAACCACTGATTCAGACTCTGTCAGTGTTTGACCATCAGTTCCTACAGAAATGTTAACAGCTCATTAGTCCAGTCATATTTTTTCACATGCTCATTTGTATACCAGAAATATATGTCCTTACCAGTCATGAAACAAAACAGAATCAGGAAAACGACTGCATAAAAAGTTCTCATTATTCTAAGAGTCAGTTGCCTTTGTCCAGCCTGCTGTGTGTATATTAGGTTGAGTCCCTGAGTCTTACTCTCAAACCCATAAAAAGCTGCTGAAAACATCAGTTTTGCATTGACTCCTCCTCCTTAGCAAAGCATATCTTAACCTGAAAAAACAAATAAACTGAAAAATTGTGACTTTATTTTATTCTGGTGGTAATTTTACATTAAATGAGAATTTGAACAGAAATGTCATTATTAAATCATTGGATTATATTGTATTACATAAGCAAACATACAGTATATTTAGGCGTTAAACCAATACTGAACGATGTGGTAATCAATGTAAAATTTTATTTGTAGATACATTTGAATAATGTTTAAGCCGCATATTTTTGGCCCTGCCTAATAAAATCCAGGTGGCAGACTCTGTCCTTTTGATTTAAAGCTCTTTGCTCACAGCTTCATTTTCAACATGATGTTCAGACTGTCTGTCCTGCTGACAGTTGTCTGTCTGCCCTGTGAATTGCTTCACGTTGCAATGCATCAATTATTATTTTTATTTAGATCATTTGTTTAAGTCATTATTTATCCCTGATTTTCATTGATCTGTTTTTTCTTCTGGTTGTTCAGCAGGTTTGAATGGTCAGGCTTTGGAGTCCATTCCCTCCACTCCAGTGTTTAAAAAGCCCTCAGTCTTTCCTGTAGAGGAACCAGTTTCAATTTCACACACGGGCTTGACACTGAGACAAGAAGATATGACTGACTGGGGAGACAGAGGGAACATAGTCTGGACACAGGACGACACAGGGTGACTAGACATGAAATGTGGAACACAGGTAAGGCACAGTAACAGAAACCTTAAAAAAATAGGAACTATGGATATAACATATGCAGAGAACAATAAGGAGAACAAAACCATGAATAACAATAAATCAGAGAATATAACTTAAACTAGAGTTAACACACACTGGATCACAGACCCAGTACCATGACAGAGTACCACAGTAACCTCAGCAATTTACTTTCTGCTAATCACACTCTGAGGATTCTCAAAGATATAAATAAACTGAATAAAAATATTTTGAGATTAAAGCCTTAATGATGTTCCTAAGCATAAATGAACACGTGAATTTATGCTTAGGAAGTGTAATGTAAATACATTCACATTTTTTGTTAGATTTTATTCCAGCTATTTTTATTTTTCATCTAAACGATCACAGAATTCAGGTGGAAAAGAGCAGGATTTTTATTTCCATACAAAGATTTGTTCAGATGTGAAAGTGTTTTTAATAACAGTCAATGAATAACCTTTCCCTGCAGGCTGTCTGATCCAAGCTGTGTACCAGCCAAGAGAATAAGAGACCTGACAGGTGATGGTCAGACGCTGGCCTGGCTGCACAATCACAGAGGCTGGCTGTGTCAGCTGTTCACATTTCACACCTGTGGAGGAAACATGTTGAATGCAGTAAAAGTAAGAATCAGTGTGCTGTGATCATAGTGTTTCTGTTCAGTGAGACTCACAGGATCCAGCAGCAGCAGCAGAGCTACAGAGAACATGTTGGTGCTCAGTATGATCTGATGGGAGCTTCTCATCTTCTTCTGTGACTGACAGCATGATATCAGACTTTATATCAGCCTGTGAGGAAGTTTGATTTGCATACAGATGGATGCTGACAGATTATAAGAGAAAACAGATCACACTGTGGAAAATTATTAGTAAGAAAAAAGTTTTTTGCAGTCAGTTGTTTTCAGTGGGAAAGATCTAAAACCTAACAGTGATTAGCACAATGTTTTCAACTGAGAAGTTCAATGAATTTAACAGCTCCTTTTAGTCCCCTTTATGAAGTGGTGAGATGTTGTGGAAGTTTTCCATTTAAATAAAGCCTGCAGATGAGCGGTGAGCTGTAGCTAACATCCTTTAATCAAAACACACAAAGAACAGACAGCCAAGCTTGTGGAGAGCCTACATGACCGCGGGGCAGACGGTCAGCAGAGTCTCCCGAGCCTAACATGGCTCTCAGTTAAATACCTTCTTCAGGAACAAAAGGCAGTACACAGCTGTTTTACACCTTAAGGTTCACACTCCCTTGCTACCTCCCAGAGTCCTCAAAGAGACAAAAGATTCTTCCTGTGGAGTTGTCTGCTTCCTCCCAACGTGCTTACTAGACCCCCACCATTTGTCTTACTGTATGGATGTGAAACATGTTTAAATCCAGTGGCACCAAGGCATTATACAATAAAATAATGTGATTAATACATAAATAAAAGAAATTCCTATACAGAGACAATACAGAATACTTCAGAAGTAATTGTTATTTAATCAAATGAAAGAAGATTTAATACTGAGATTATACTAATATTTGTCTTGCTCAGCAGGACAAATATCAGTATTTCAATACCAGTTAGATATTGAATATCATTCATTTATGTCCTATTTCAGTATTTTTAATGTTTATATTTCTTTTAAAAATATTTTCTAATCATTTTGACAAAAAGTTAACTTTTCATTGATATTAAGGAACAGAAAATCAGCTACTAACCTTTAATGTCATTTGTCTGTGAAGGTTCTCAGTGGAGGTGGAGGTGGCCTCCACCTCCACCTCCACCTTAAGACAACAAAAATCAGCTGTGATCACTGTACTGGCATTAAGAGTGGATGTACTCTTCAAAAGAACTCATATTTTAAATAAGATAAACTTGACATTACACAGTGACTTTCTGCTGTTGAGTCTGGAGTCCGGCCCCTGACTGACTCAGAGTGATAGATGCTGTCACTGTTATGGCTGATAGTAACAGCAAACTGCAGTCCTTTTCCAGGAGTCTGATCCAAGCGTTTCAGTGATGGCTACTGAACCCTGAGTACGTACAGGTCAGTCTGTGTGAATCTCCAGGCCTTTTTACTAGGGGTGCAACGATACACAAAATTCACGGTTCGGTTCGGTTCGATACTTTGGTGTCACGGTTCGATATTTTTTCGATACAAAAAAATGTTCATGCCTTTTTAATTTGTCAATTATTAAAATTTTAAATATATATTTTAACTCAAAAGTACAGTTTTTAAATTTAATGTTGCTGAAACAACAAAATAATAAAAATAAATAAATCTATCTGATCGAGGAATCACTCATCTTTGGAAAAGAGAGTTTATTACAGAGAAATGGCTCTTTCTGAAATAAAAGCTATACTATACCCTTCTTCTGGGCTATATTCTCAGCAGCATATTAAACATATCAGGTCCCCATGAAGAGAATCATGTGCTAACGGCTGTCTAAATGACGCGGGTAAAGTTTGTAGCATGTGTGCTTGTTGTTTTTGTTTGCTTCCACTTGTCTTTGCACTAGGATGATGTCGGCGTACATGTGCAGTCATATTCATTGTGTTCCCACTAGTGCTGTCAGCGTTAATCTCGTTAAAATGACATTAACGCCATAACACGGCAAATCTCCATTAACGAGTTACCGCGGATCGCCCGTGCGTGGGGCTGGACGGCGTCAACACGTTAACAAGCTAACTGCGCTAACGCACTAGTTCCCACCAATTGAGCATTGCGTGGCACATCTGACATACTGTTTTACTTTTGTCCATGACGCGCTTACCATCAGGGTCATACGTCACATGAAAACCAAAATAGTTCCAAAGGCCAGATCTGAATTAGGGTGGGGGAGGTTCAGTTTCGGGTAGCGTTGAGGCAGTTGCCATGTTGCAACGAGCTTAGCTTCTGTCTTGCTAGCTTGCGCTGCGCTCAGTGGATCTGCACTCGACAGTGCAGCCTGGGCAGAGTAGTCGAACGTAGATCCACTGAGTGATCAACACAGACAGCATCGTCAGAAGAAAAGTTGATAAAATAAATTAAAAAATTTGTATTGTTCGATACATATGCGTACCGAACCGAAAGCACTGTATCGAACGGTTCAATATCGATACGAGTATTGTTGCACCCCTACTTTTTACCACCGCCTCAAACTCAGTCAGCGTTTGACCCTCAGTACCTACAAATAGTCATCCAGAATTATCTTCTGTAATTAAAACATGTATCTTTCAACATTTTTTAATCTGTTCTTACCAGGCCTGTATATTAACAAGAGAAGAAAAACAACCATGAACTCATGAGAATTTATCATCAAAGCCATTTTCCTGCCAGTCTTCAGTGGTGCAGCTCAATCTTGTCATGTCCGTTTTCATATTCTGCAGCACATATTCAAAGATGGAAGCAGTCTGAGTTTGCATCAGCTCCTCCTTATCAATCAATTTAACAAAAGAAATGTTCAAGCTAACCAAACAAACATATATACAAGTAATATGTATGTTCATCAGGGTTCATCATGTATGTTCAGCAGAAAAAGAAAGAAAATGATTTTTAGTGTTTCCTGGTTTTAGTATTTCCTGACTTTACCCTGAAGTAAATTTGAAAAAAGGTATTTATTTATTTATAAGTTCAATTATTTAAGTACCATGTTTTTCTTCATGACCCTTTGTTTCTGCTTCAGTGACCTTTTTTTAGCGTTTTATCCTTCAACAAGAGTTTCACCAAGTTAACTCAGAATAAGTTTAAATACATTAACTCAGAATTTAAAGAGAATTAATTAAAACATTATGATATGTTCATGTGAAAAGTAGTGAAAATATTTATTTTTCTACACATCCTATATTTTCATTGATATTTTCTTGTTTTCTTCTTTAAATTGTGGTTAAATGTTTATGAATTTTATTTTTCACATTGTTACCATAACATGTTTTTAGATTCTGTGTGTTTTACTAATATTTATTCACAGATGGTACAGTCACAGGTGTTATTGTGACAGTGAGTTGAACATCATATTCTTGGTCATCTGCTGCCCCCTGTAGGTTCCTGTGAAACTGTATGTCTGAAGGTTTTTGTAAAGCCTCTCTCATTACTTAAACCACTGTGTGCGTTTGGCACAGTAATACACAGCAGAGTCCTCTGGCTTTAGGTTGGAAAGGCTCAGATGCACCATGCTGTTGCTGTCATCTCTACTGACTTCTATTCGTCCACTCAGACTGCTCACATATGTGTTTCTGCTGGAAGATGAGTAGCCAATTCCTATCCATTCCAGTGTTTCTCCTGGTTTTTGTCTTATCCAGTTCATAGTACAGCAGCTAAACGTGAAACCAGATCCTCTGCAGGAGAGACTGAGAGTCTCCCCAGGTTTTTTCACTACAGGACTGGAAGGAATGGACTCCATACTCTGACCTGTAACACCTGAGGAGTTAAAAAGAAACCAGTTAGACAGACATCTGCAAAATGTTCTTATAGCACTCGTTATAAGAACATAAACAATAAGAAGCAGAAGAACTCACAGTGAAGCAAAGAAGCAACCAGCAGCAGAGTGAGTGTCTGTGTCATTGTGAGTCTAGAGATTGTTCACTGCTGCTCCAACAATCAACACTCAGCACAAGACAAGTGAGCAGCACAGAAGTACACTGCACACAGTGAAGATTTGCATCAGGATATTATGGCGAGGGAGGGGCTCTTGTGCTGGCATCTCTTATGATTAATAAGTCAGACTTTCATTGTAGCATTTATTATTTGAAACAACTTCTTCATCATGCAGTATAATAACCAAAAATAATTAAATAATTGCTGAATATGCCATTCATCCAAAGTCTTAAGGATAAACACAAGTACTATATAACTATTATGTAAATCTTTAAAAACATATGAATCTGAATGATTTTATTTGTTCTTCATTCTTTATTTTGATGAAGTCATTTCTTAATTCATTTAAATTACACAATCAGCTGTGCTTCCTTAATTAGATAAAGTCTTACATGCTCAGAAGTTCCCCAATCCTTACTGTTGGTATAAATCCAACAGTGTTTTAGTAATTATGGATTGTCTCTTTAGTCTAATATATGTTTAAAAAAGCACAGAGGCTGAATGTGTTCTGTGAGGAAAATGCTGAATTTTAACCTGTGCAACATTTAAAATCAGAAGTACAGAAAATTAAAATATCGGTGTTGGTGGTTTGTGTTATTATGACTCTGTGGCACAGGTATATGCAGCACATTAGATACAAATCCACCCCAGTCCTTTTTCCTGCTGGCTGGCTGACTGAAGCTGTGAGGCTCACAGGATTCAGTATCCAATAGCTGCAGAACTGTAGAGAAAATAAAAGTGGCCTGATGGGAGCTTCACTTTTAATGCTGAAACTGACATGATGAGGTCAAGTCTTTATAGAAGACTGTTAAAGAAATTACTTTGAATGGAAAATTTCATGGATATAAAGTGCTTTTCATTGCACAAGTACTTAAGGCTCCTTCACTAAATTATTGGTTTGCGCAAATTCACCCCAAGTGTCAGATAGAGTTCATTTTCTTCTTCAAGTACATGTCAGCTCCTGTAGGCCTTATTGCTTATGTATTATTTTTAAACCTGGCTGTTAAAGAATTTGAAGGTATGTACATATTTCACATCTGTATGATGCCCCTGAAAATTTAACATGTAACTACTTAATGTTGTGTATCTTAAAACACACAGAAGTAGATGTTTTGTAGCTTCTGGAGTGATGTATGTTGCTGTGCATGAAAACCAGTTCACTACATTTGGCTTCAAAATATTTCTGCCAAATATCATGTTTTTAATTGTGTTAATGTAATGTTTTCAAACAGTTTATTTATGAATTAACAAGTAATGAATTCAACAGTGCAGTAAAACTTTCAAGTACAGGCATTTTTCCCAACAACAACAGATGAATATGTTCTTACAGAAACAGGAAGTCCACAGCTTTCATTCTGTATGTAAAAGCATGGTGCCAGACATAATATCTTAAATTTATCTTCAAACTGCTTCCTTCATTTGTTGACTGCAAGACTGAGTTAAGAGGTTTTTGTAAAGCCTCCCTGAGTATTTACACCACTGTGGGAGTGTCTAGCACAGTAATACACAGCAGAGTCCTCTGGCTTTAGGTTGGACAGTCTCAGATACACCATGCTGTTGCTGTTGTCTTTGGTGATTTCTACACGTCCTTCCACACTGCTCGCATAAGCAGTTCTACTTGCATCAGACGAAATGACTCCTAACCATTCTAATGCTTTTCCATCAGGTTGTCTGATCCAGTCCATTCCAAAGCTGCCAAAACTGAAACCACTTCCTCTATAGGAAAGACTGACAGCTTCCTGAGGCTTTTTCAGCACTGGAGTGGAAGGAATGGACTCCATAGCCTGAGCATTCAAACCTGCCAAAAATAAAACAGAAATAAAAACAGATCAGTGAAGTTATAAATACATGCAGGAACATTTGATGAACTAATTTCCACATGCTGTGTTAGAAAATGAAGCAGCTTACAGGGCAGACAGAGCGCTGTCAGCAGAACAGACAGTCTGAGCATCATCTTGAAAGAGAAGGTGTGAAGGAAGTGCTGTGAGAGGACAGCCAGTCATAACAGAACCTAAGTAAGCCGTCTGGATTTAAATAGGGAGGGGCTAAAATGTCTGGGTCACATAAAATTCAAATGAGTTGAATTCCCTCCTTTTACAGTTGCTGTATTTTATTATAGGACTGTGAACATTTTTTTTATTTATGTATTTTTTTTAATTGGGTTGTATTTATTGTGGTTATTTTAAGGATTTTTGGTACAATCTGCTACAACAACTCCTTTGAAAATTTCATTATATGTGTATTCTTTGCATCCAGTGAGGGTGGAGTGAGGATTATGATATTATACAGTATCATATATTATATCATATAAAGTCTATAATTAGTGAAGAGAACAATGTTTAATAAATCACAAGACTAAAAAAAAGGGTTGATTATCTGACACAGTAATACACTGATCATTAGAGTCAATGCACTACTAGAACAGTCTGTGTTGATGTTGAACTTGTTCTTTATTGCTTGTACTGTGTGCTGTGTCTGACATGTACACTACAAATGGGCTCGGTTTCCTTTCCTGCATGCATTAATTTTTCAACAACACTCTTCCTAAAGAAAATAAAAATGTAGTATCCAGAAAAGCTCTCTGGCATCTCTGGGCACAAGCTCTGGTTGATGAAAATACACCACATATAGTAACACTGTGTCCGTGTGCTAGAGCAGCATTCTTCCTTTGGAACAGAGTGAGTTAAATTGCCTGTTTTGTTATACTTCATGAAATTTGAAATATACAGTAGTACGGTTGTTTGTACAAAAAATGGGAGTTTAAATAATTTGAAAAAATTGTTGGTTTATTTATTCAGTCTCTCAACTTCTATGGAAACAAAGGTCTGTTTGTAAATCAAATCCTGACAGACCACTGCATTTGTTTAGGATTCGTCTTAGTTCAAACTATAGGATCAAAGACATTCCTTTGTGTCTGACCACCTCTCCAGCCAATTTGGTGTTGGGGGAGGCTGATGGAGGTTTTATTGTAGACGCATCCTATCTGAGAGATCTCTTTCTTGTGTTGTAAACTTCCTGCTTTTATGATCCTTTTGGTGAGCAGGAGGTCACACAAACACATACACATACACACGTTCGTGCACACACACACACACACACACACACAGTGCCTTGTCTTTTGTAACCAAGGGGGTTCTACGGTGGGAGGTGCTTGTGTTATATTGTGTAAACTGTAACTGTCATGGGAATAAATAGCTGCGAGGAGAGCTGCTCTTTGAAGGATTTGGGCTAGAGACAGGTGAGGAGCATTAAGCCCGACCGCCTGGTTCTGACCAAAGCTTCCCTCGTTAGCGAGTAAAAGACCGATTGAAGATGCTCTGTCTTCTTTTTCGTTCTTCATGAGGAATAAGTCTCTAAACTAGCGGGGCCTGCGGAAACACAGACTCAAAACTGAACTGCTAGTGAAAATTGTTTTCTTCACAAATAACTCTCTTACTGAACTAACACAGCCGAACCCTCAACATGTTTGTACTCTTTGGTCATATTGTCTTCATATTAAATAACTTTTTTAAAGAACTTATTTTAACATTGCACTCAACAACAAATAAATCCTCCATAACAAAAAAGTAACTTCAAGGGCCAAATTGTATTATATTTTTTCACGTCAATATTTGGGCCCCAAGTAGGGGTGATGTGGGCTACAAGTGGCCCCTGGGCTGTGAGTTTGAGACCCCTGCTTTAGACTATTTATGTGCAGATACAGCTGCTGTCTTTGTTGTCTATAAATATGATAAACGGTCTCTAAATTTGTGTGGGTAGCATTTGTTGCAACTACTACTTCAGTGATGGTAGTGGTCACCCTCTGGAGCCATTTTCCAACAGTCTGTCGGATGCAGCTCATTCATTACTCAACGTTAAAGTCAGCGTTATTTTCAAAAACCATGTGTACAGATCACACACAGGAATTTGAAATTACAGCGCCCCCACAGCCCTCAGTGTTACACTAAAACAACATAAAAGATAAAAAGATAAAAATCTTATGTACAAAACAATCTTATCTACACAAGAGTTTCCAACACAATCCAAGAGTCCATGTGACAACAAACAAAACTGTTCTTTCTGATTTTTGATCATTATTCTATCATTTCACAATCAGGATTGTCTGGTTTCTGAGACGAAGGGAACCTTTTTTCTGTCAATAAATGTGGTTTTCTATATTTAACTTCCATCCATCCATCCATCCATTCGCGTCCACTTATCCTTTTTCAGGGTCGCGGGGGGGCGCTGGAGCCTATCCCAGCTGTCATAGGGCGAGAGGCGGAGTACACCCTGGACAGGTCGCCAGTCTGTCGCAGAGCTAACACACAGGGACAGACAACCATTCGCACTCACATTAATTCGCACATTCACACCTAATGGCAATTTGGATTTTCCAATTAACCTATCCCCACAAGCTGCATGTCTTTGGACGGTGGGAGGAAGCCGGAGTACCCGGAGGGAACCCACGCAAACACGGGGAGAACATGCAAACTCCACACAGAAAGACCCCAGCCTGATGGCGGAATTGAACTCAGGACCTTCTTACTGTGCGGCAACAGTGCTAACCGTGCTGCTATATTTAACTTTAATCAACAATTCATTCACAAGTATCTGTGCAGGTTTTTGCTTTTAGTTGTAGATGATGCAGTCAAAATACATTTTTAAAAACAATTAGCCTGTCAATGAAAACATTTTAAGTCACAATTTGAAATCATTTATATTAAAGAACATGGTAAAGCTTACTCATGCTGTGACATTTTTTATCAAATATTTCAAAATCAGTTTTGTAGAATTTCCACACAAACTGAATAGTTTATCTATGAACTGTTTCCTTCCCACTGAAAAGCTTTTGAATACATTGCTGGTCTTAGAGCGCCACCTCTAGAGCCTTTATGTTACAGCTGCTCGGCTTCTGAGGGGTTTTTGTTCAGGTCTGCTGATGCTTTGTGAGACTGTGAGTATCTGGCACAGTAATACACAGCAGTGTCTTCAGGCTGCATATTCTGTCCATTTAGAGTCACTCTATTGCTGGAAGAGTCTAAGTCAATGCTAAACTTGCTCTTTAGTGAATCTTTAAAGTGAGTGCCCCCAGTATATCGCATCCCAATCCACTCCAGTCCTTTCCCTGCAGGCTGTCGGATCCAAGCTGTGTAGTAGCTGCCCACAGAATAAGAGACCTGACAGGTGATGGTCAGACGCTGACCTGGCTGCACAATCACAGAGGGTGGCTGTGTCAGCTGTTCACACTTCACACCTGAGGAGAAAACAAGTTGAATGCAGTTCTATAAAAGTAACAGTGTGTGGTGTCCATGCTGTCAGTGTCAGTGCTGTGATCATAGTGTTTGTGTTCAGTGAGACTCACAGGATCCAGCAGCCAGCAGCAGCAGAAGAGCTACAGAGAACATGATGGTGCTGAAGGTGATCTGACGGGAGCTTCTCATCTGATGAAACTGACGGACTGATTTCAAGTCTTTATTTCAAACTGAGAGGAAGTTCACTTTGCATACACATGGAAACTGTCAGGTTATAACTGAAACATGTGTTACCGCTTTGCTAAGAGTTTAGAGAGGTGAGAAACTGAACTGTAACTTTAAAAGCAGATTTATTTGAAGAATCAAACATTAGATTATGTTTTTAGGCTACATGAGCTGTTGAGTGTTTTATGTTTATCATACACATTACTGTGTATTACAAGGTAAATCAAAATAGATTCTATTCATTACTATCGAAATGAATAAATGAATGATGATGAATCATTTCTGTGAATGCTGTGTTTTGTACCGCGTTTCATCTTCTTGTGTCCCTGTGGCTCTCGAGCACAATAATAAACAACAGAGCCTTCCTGCTGTCACATTGTCTGTCTGCCAATGCACCTGATTTCTGTTGTTGTCTCTTTAAATGATAAATCAGCCTTTGACTGATTGAAAGTAGGTGACATGGAAACTTTTACTGCGGATCCAAACAATTTACTCCAGTCCTGTGTGATCCAGTCACAATCACCTCTGAAGCCTGAGTATGTTCAGGTAGATCTGTGGGATTCTCAAGACCTTTTAATCATTAAATTTAAGCTCATTAGTTCTTACTTATCCATATATATTATGTAAAAACCTATCTCACATATTAAGTAACTACAAGTTACTTAGAGATTTTAATTGATGTCTACTTCTCAACAAAACCTACTGCTGAAAAAATAGATTATGTATATTTACAGGATTTTTGTAGTGATGATTTTAGCAGCTTAATAGCTCTTTTATAGAGGAAGCTATTTGCGCTGAACTAGATACTAGTTTGTGCACATGGCCGAAAATTTGTGTTGTGCTGATCACTGTCTTTTAACTGTATATCATCATATTTTGCACCCACTCAAATACATATAACGTCTTTATAGTTATCATTGCAAGCTCTGTTAAATGGCTGGTGTTAGAGCGCCTCCTCTGGTGGTTTGATGCAACTTCTCAGCCATCCTCCACTCAGCCAGTGAAAAGTGTTCCTTCCACTCTTGAGGAAATTATTCTGGGGCCAGCACATAACCCATACCTTCCTTGTATTTTATTTTTGTATTACTATGGTGTGAAGCTTTGCTGATCGCTAAATTTAATCACTGCCCAGTGAATGGATGGTGTGAAGGTGTGTGGTTTTGTCACTCCTGCTCCTCAACCCAACAGCTCCACTCCCAAATAAGCTTCTCTGCTGTTATTTCAGCGATCTGCAGGTATCTGTCATTTGTCTGCAGATGTCTGTGTGAATTCTTTTAATCAGCCTCCTGGTTCTTCATTCATTTCACAGCTTTACTCGTGTTTTTACACTACTGTCCTCACGCTTGTACACAGTGACAACACATGCTCTTACTCTGTGTTTTATTCCTGTAGAAAAAGAAAGCATCAATCCCAGCAAGATGAAGATAGCCCATAGATCAAGAAACCACCAAATGCATTCATGATATATCTTAAGGGCAAAGGCCAAAAATCAAAGCAGAATTGAACATCACTGGGAGTGCCGCTGTAAATGCAGTCATGGGAGCGACAGTAAATGTGTACCTGCATATATTTAGGCATTCGTTAATGTTTCATGCCCATGTTTGTGCATGCATACTGCAGTTTTTTGTAGGACTTAAGCTGTGTGCTGGCACTGTGTTGTTGTGATCTTCTGTCCACAGTGGAGTCGCTCTCAAAGGACGAACAGAGCAAATATTTTGATAAGGCCGAAACAGAAAGAAGGCATCACGCCAATGAAAACCCAGAGTGGTCCTCTAAATAAAACTACGTATATCCAAAGTGCCAACATGCATTTCATACATGTCACATCACTGTAATTCATTTCGAAAAAGCTAAAAGCAAATTCTGACTTGGTTTGATGTGCTAAGTTTTCATACAGAGTTTCTTCCTCTTGTGTCACTGTGACTCTCGAGCACAATAATAAACAGCAGAATCTTCAGTTGTCAAGCTGTTCACACAAACTTCTGCACATCACTTATATTAGTCAAGTAAATCTTATAAATGCACAAATTATGTTTATTATTTATGAAATAATAAGGTTCTCTCAAAATGTATGAATTTCTGATACATTAGTAAAACTCTCCATATGTAATAATTATTAAACACATGTTCTATGAAGTTAATAATACAGTGTGGGAGCGTCATCATGTTGATGGCATCTCTGAAAAAGTTTCACAAACAACAGCTGTTGCTTAAAAACCAGCACTAAATGAGTAAACCATTTTATCAGACATCTAAACCTCCACAAAAAAGAACAATCGTCAGTACCTTAAAAAAAAACAGCTCATTAGACACAATGATGCAGATATTCTGTCTTTTCATCAGTGAAAGTAAACGTATCATCCTTACCAGAACAGCTTATTACAAGAATAAAAAAATGAACCAAATATTCATGAATATGAATATGAATTTGAAGGATGGGTCGGGTGTATCCTTTGTGGCCCACCCTGGCCCAGAATTCATAACGCGGCCCAGCCAATTCCAGTTTCCAACAATGGCGGTAGCTACTTAGTTTTACTCTTATTACGCTTTTCAATACTTTATTAATTAAATTATTATTCATAATATTTGCATAATAATAAAAAAATACTTTTCAAATGCAGCAATGGCGGAGGAGCACAGCTAAAGAGTTTGAAGTATTACTCTTTCTGGGTCACAAAATGAACTTCTAACATATTTTCAGGTGTGTAAACTTCAAATATCTGCTCGGTTTATCAAGACATCACGTATGTGCAAAAGCGCTCTGATGTTTTCGGAGACGTCTGTTACCCCACCACCTCAATCACTGACCGGATGGTCAAGGCTCACTAGAGCCGGCAAGAACATCGGACTACCAGCACATCGTTTTCAGACCCTTTGCAGTCTTTCGCTGCTCAGGTTAAACATGAGTAGCGAAAGTCACTTAGATAACTTTTTTTCAGTGTTTTTCAGTGTTTTATTTGTTCCTGAGTAAATCGGTTTGGCTGCGATTAAATTTATAGTTTTCACACGGCTGAATAAACGTCAATCAGAAAACTGATTAAACAGAAGTGTGAGATGGTACAGAATTTACTCCAATGTCCTGTTATATTTTATATAGCAAGGAGCAGCCGGCTACCGACACAGTGGTGACGCACATCAGAAGGCTAGACGGTCCAATTCCACAGCCTCACACTTACGGCCTTCTCGGTCTTCGGAGGACCCGGCCCATGTAGACTGCGAGCGCCTGGTTTTCCGAAGGATGCGACCCTTGAATTAGGACACAGCTAATAAGAAGAAAGAGTGTTGCTAGGACTGACCGGAGGCAAATTTCATTTCAAAAGACTACCCAACGGAAGCTTTGATTAACGCATGGTTTTGTACAAACTATGCAAAAAGGAGTTTGCACACCACCGAAACACTTCGACCTTACAGTACCATCTAAATGCAAAACATGTTGCTGCACAGAACCTGTGGGAGCTGTTAGATCTAGCAGTTCGAGTACCAACAAAAGGTGTCAGCAGCCCAAACTTGAGGAATTGACTGGCTTCAAGATCAAAATTAGTGAGTCAACATTGGACAAACTTAAACATTCTCTTGCAAAATGGATTGCTCTGGACTGTAGACCACTACATAGATTCAGATGATTTTTAACAGGGCCCTGAGTTTGCACAGAGCACAATCCACCATCAGTGAGACAGACTGCAGTGGTGGTCCACTCGAGCAGTGACCCACCCACAGCTGTCTGTCCTGGCCTGCAACCATTTGATTAGTCCTGCCACTTCTGTCTCATGTGAGAGATTGTTCTCACTTGCAGGTCATATAGTAACAAAAAAGAGAGCTGCCTTGAGCTCTGAAAATGTGAACAGGCTAGTTCGTCTAAGTAACAGGCTGAAAGAGACGGACAGTAAATAAGCATGGAGGTATTGTGAGTCCAATGAGTTTGTTATTTTTTGCACTAAAATGTTTGATGATCACACTGTTTTAGCCTAATGTACAAAATAATTTTGGCTAAGGTTACTCAGAGTTTAAAGGTGAAGCTGGTCAAATAACCTTTTATGTTTTTCCCTTATTTTCTAAGGAGAAAAACTGCACTTTATGTTAAAATGTTTATTATTATTATTTAAAGACAATACCGTTTTGAAAATGTACTTGAAGTACTCAAAATAGCACTTTATTTTTATGTCTGCCCATTTTTGTCTATCTGTTTTGGATTGAAATGCAGTTTAAATGCTTTTTTTCTTTGTTCCTCTGGTGGCTACTGAACCCTGAGTATGTACAGGTCCTCCAGGGCTTTTTACTACCGCCTCAGCCTCAGACTCAGTCAGCATTTGACCCTTGGTACAGACAGTCAACCAGAATTATCTTCTGCCATCAAAATATTTATCTTAAACTTTTTTTAAGCTGTTCTTACCAAGCCTGTAAATTGACAAGAGAAGAAGAACAACCATAAACTCATGACAGTTTATCATCAAAGCCATTTTCCTGCCAGTCTTCAGTGGTGCAGCTCAATCTTTTCATGCCCATTTTTATATTCTGCTGCACATATTCAAAGATGAGATGAGAGATGATGCATCTCATCATCTCTCAGATAGCCTTTATTTGTCAGTTGCAGGTCTTTTGCCCACAACCGAGATGACAGACCTTGCCGACCGTACATACAATACACAAACATCACATTGGGGAGACAGGTCAGGCCAGGTAGCGAGGAAAAAAAATATCGAAATGTGCAACACAAAAGGATAATACAGGAATGCACAGGTATCAACACACCATAACACAATAAACACAGACAAGCAACATGGGAAAGTGTTCCAGTGTGTACATCTGATCTGGGACCGCTGCAATCTTTGACTCCGCCTCCAGCTGACGCGATGTCCACATCATGGGGGAGGTAAGCATTGGAGGTGGCGTTGGATAGGGAGGGTGATGTGTCATTGAGTGCTTATCAGTATCAGTATATGTATGTGTGTGCGTGTCCATAGTTCAGCTGAGACAGTGTCCTTCGCCCCGCCAGGCTAAGTAAACAGTCTTCCAGCCAACCCAGGTGGCCTTGTAGGGAATGGGAAGGAACAGACTCAACACAGTCGTTATCAGGGAGTTTCTGTTCAGCTCCAGCCTTGAGCCCAAAGCTGGCGCCGAAGGGGTAGCCGCATTATGATGGTGATTTTTCTTTTGCAAACAACTCATGAGAATTTCAAGCTGTTTTTAACACTCCGACACTGGTCTCTCAATCTCCCGTTAATAGCTGCGAGTTTCTCCATGATGTTATTAGCCGTCGATTCCGTGGTCTTGTCACTCTTTTGCTCACATAGCAGATTCTGAGACCTCACGACCGCAGCCAACTGATCCGAGATGTAATCCAGCTTCCGCCCAGAGATGTTGTTCTGAGTTGATTCTTTCCTGATGTAATCCAACATACATACGCTCAGAGGTGTTATTCTGAGCATTCACTGCAGTCATAAACAGAGATGGGCAGTAACTTGTAACGCGTTACTGTAATCCGATTACTTTTTTCGAGTAACGAGTAAAGTAAGGGATTACTATGGCAAAAACGGTAATTAGATTACCGTTACTTTCCCGTAGGAACGCTGCGTTACTGCGTTACTAAAACCGTGATTTTTTGCAAGAATGTCTCATGACAGTGACGTAAGCAAGTGCGACGTTTGTGACAACAGCTGTGTGCAGATCAACAATGGATCATATATCGAGTGCGGGAGAGAGTATGAGCGTGCAGCGTTTAAAGCGTGGAAGTACTGACCTTACTTTGAGTTTGATTCCATAAAAAGTGACAAAAACATTAGCGTCCGTTGTGCGTGGGAAGAAAACTTCTTTTTACAGCAAAAAAAACCCCTAAACTTCCAAGCAAGCACCGAGTGCGCAACAACGTAATGGGAAACTCACAGAGCTGCCATATCCTTCCACTGACCGCGGCACACCTGCACCAGGGTAAACCTCCGCCTACCCTGCTCCTGCTTTACAGGTGAAAATAGAGCAAAAGGACCGCTGAGTCTTTGACTTTATTTATTTTCTGCTGTGTTTTACTTGCATCTATTTGAAAGAGTGAGTGTAAACACAAAAAAATAAATAAATTATGTGCTGGAATGTGCAGAAAATAGGTTTAAATGTTAAACAAATTTCTTCCAGTCAGAGAATGTTGCATATAATTAAATTTTTGCTTGATGCATAAAATTAAAAGATTAAAACTAATAAAACAAGTTTTAAAAAGGGACTTTTCCATTTTATTACATTTTGTATGATGGATTATGTAGAAAAAGTAGAATTGGGCTGAAAGATCTATCGCTTTATCACCTCTTCAGGTTGTAAATCGTGTTTTTAAAAAGTAACGAAGTAACTAAGTAACTAAGTAATTAATTACTTTTGAAAATAAGTAATCAGTAAAGTAACGGGATTACTTTTTTGGGGAAGTAATCAGTAATTAGTTACTGATTACTTTTTTCAAGTAACTTGACCAACACTGGTCATAAATGCCTCCAAGCTCTTAACCATGCTGCCTTCAGTGAGCCCTTTCTGAGAAGTCGCACCTGTCGTTCCAATCCCAGTGGGCAGCCTTGTGGGGGTTTGAACAGCCGGTTCCGCTCTCTTAATTCTCCGATAAGCCAGGGCCAAGCAGCTCCGATCAGCAAGAACCCTGTTATCATGGTTCCAAATAGGTAGATATCTTAAGCGTCCTCGATCGACAGTCCCGCCAGGCACACGATCCTCTGCCACCCGTCCATCGTGTATCCGGCAGGGAAAGTCCCTCCAGGGCACTTGGGTTCTCCCGAGCCCAGACTTCTCGTTAAAGGGTGTCAATAGCATTCAGAGACCAGTTGATCAAATCCATAATTCTCTTTTAGGTTTTAGACACAGACTATGAGAGAGTGTTCCAGGGAAAGTAATACAAAAAAGACACGAGACTAGACAAGGACATAAGAACTAGCAGGGAAGATAAGGGAGAGGAGAAAAAGTGTGTCCGCCTCCTCCGAGAGCCAAAGAAAATAAAAGAAAGATGGAAGCGCTCTGAGTTTGCATCAGCTCCTCCTCATCATTAATCAACCAAACAGACATGTATACAAGTAATATGTATGTTCATTCATGTTTTACTCAGCAGGATTTGATCACTCATTAAAAATAAACATTGTATTGAAACACTGTATCTGCTAAGAAAAAGAAAATTATTTCTTTACTAAATTCTATAATCAGTGTTTCCTGATTTTAGTATTTTCTGACTTTCCTGACTTTACCCCAAAGTAGAATTTTTTTTAAGTATTTATTTATTTATAAATTCATTTATTATAAATTCATTTATTTAAGTACTATGTTTCTCTTCATGTTTCTTTATTTCTGCTTCAGTGTCCTTTCTGACTCGTCTTTTTAGCGTTTTATCTTTCAACAAGGGTTTCACCAGTTTAACTAAGAATAAGTTTAAAGGCACTAACTCAGAATTTAAAGAGAATCAATTAAAACATTTTGATGTGTTCATGTGAGAAGTAGCGAAAATATTTATTTTTCTAAATATCCTATTTTCATTGCTGTTTTTTTTTTTCTTTTTAAAATTGTGGTTAAAAGTTTATGAATTTTATTTTTCACATTGTTTTTCATTGTTACCATAACATGTTTTTAGATTCTGTGTGTTTTACTAATATTTATTCACAGATGGTGAAAACACAGGTGTTATTGTGACAGTGAGTTGAACATTATATTTTTGATCATCTACTGCCCCCTGTAGTGTCCTGTGAAACTGTAAAGCTGAAGGTTTTTGTAAAGCCTCGCTCATTACTTAAACCACTGTGTGTCTTTGGCACAGTAATACACAGCAGAGTCCTCTGGCTTTAGGTTGGAAAGGCTCAGATGCACCATGCTGTTGCTGTTGTCTTTGGTGATTTCAATTCGTCCTCTCAAACTGCTCACATATTTGTTTTTGCTGGAATCTGTGTAGCCTTCTCCCATCCATTCCAGTGATTCTCCTGGCTTTTGTCTTATCCAGTTCATAGTACAGCAGCTAAATGTGAAACCAGATCCTCTGCAGGAGAGACTGAGAGTCTCCCCAGGCCGTTTCACTACAGGACTGGAAGGAATGGACTCCATACTCTGACCTGTAACACCTGAGGAGTTAAAAAGGAACCAGTGAGACAGACATCTGCAAAATGTTCTTATAGCACTCGTTGTTTCCTGTAAAAATATTAAACAATAAGAAGCAGAAGAACTCACAGTGAAGCAAAGAAGCAACCAGCAACAGAGTGAGTGTCTGTGTCATTGTGAGTCTAGAGATTGTTCACTGCTGCTCCAACAATCAACACTCAGCACAAGACAAGTGAGCAGCACAGAAGTACACTCCACACAGTGAAGATTTGCATCAGGATATTATGACGAGGGAGGGGCTCTTGTGTTGGCATCTCTTATGATTTATAAGTTGTACTTTAATTGTAACATATTATCTGCTTCATTATGCAGAGTAATAAAATATTTTTGTTATGCTTCATTGAAAACAAAAAGCTAACAGAGGGAAATCAGACAATTCACATTTTCCATGTAGCTTTCATGTTAATGACACAGCTGAATAAATAAGCATTTAATCTGATGTCTTAGGGATAAATATATGCGCTATATAAATGTCATGTAAATGTTTAAAAACATGTGAGTCAAAATAATTTTATTGTAATACAGTCAGTTCTTAACCCATTTAAAGCACAAGGTCAGCTGTGTTTATTTAATTAGGTGAAGTGTTACACCCCACTTAAAAGCAGGGTTTTATCTGGGGCGGGGTGTGACACAAACTGAAAAGAAAACTATTAACTGCCACAAAGTTGATGTCAGTAAAACACTGTTTATTTCACAATTAACCAAACGAACCAATTAGGCCCAAAATAAAACACAGGGAAGCTCTGTGTGTCAGGGTCTCCAAGGCCAAAACAACAAACGAAACACCCCTTCCTAGCTAAAAACAAACTGAGCACACTCTGTCTATCAGTAAACAAAATACAGTGGCTGAGCTCCCAACTAGCCACAAAACATGAGAAAACTGTTGGAACAAAAATGTCAGAGAACCCCTACCTGCTTCCACTATGGTTCACTATTATTTTTGTAAAGGCACACCTTTACTCACAAAAAGAAAAAAACAAATACAAATATTACATGTTTACATGTTTGTGCCACTGTGACTCTTGAGCACAGTTGATGAATGTTTTGTCACTAATTCGGGGCAACCGTGGCTCAAGGGGTTGGGAAGTGCATCTGTAACCGGAAGGTTGCCGGTTCGATCCCCGGCCTCTCTGTGCTGGTCGTTGTGTCCTTGGGCAAGACACTTTACCCTACCGCCTACTGGTGTTGGCCAGAGGGGCCGATGGTGCGATATGGCAGCCTCACTTCTGTCAGTCTGCCCCAGGCCAGCTGTGGCTGTAGCTTGCCTCCACCAGTGTGTCAATGCGAGAGTGAATGAATAGTGGAATTGTAAAGCGCTTTGGGTGCCTTGAAAAGCGCTATATAAATCCAATCCATTATTATTAATTACACATCTCTAGTGCTACACAGTGTCGTGTGTGCTGTATCCATAATGCACACTTCCAATCCACTTTAATCTGCTATGAAAATGCATGAGTGAATGAGTGAATATTAGTATTAGCATACTGTTCAGATTTCTTGTCTTCACAGTATGACATTTGTCAATTTTAACATGGGCCAGGAATCCTCTGTCATAATAAGTGTTTGCACCATACTGAGCTACAGATATATTTAGAATGTACAAATAGCCTATCTGACATTAATAAAAGGTTGATTACCCTGTTTCAGAGAGCAGGGAGGCGACAGTTAGATATGATATAACACTGTCAAAATCCCCCTGCCACTGTTTAAGATTGTTTAAAAATGCAGTTTACTTTACTGCTTGTACAATTCATCAAAACAGTTTGTACTTTTGTCAGTTAGAACTCTTGCGCTCTCGCTTTCCTAAATACTGTCTACATTTTCTGTTTTCAGTCAAATTACTTCAAACTATTTTCAAATATGTAAGAGAAAGCAAATATAGTAACACACAGTCAGCAGTAGCAGTGAAACTGCCCTTCAATTGAAAGCAAATATGAACATGTGTTCTCAGAAAAGGTTTAACAGTAACAAACCTGCTGCTGTAGCTCATCAACTTAAAGGTTCAGATGTTCTTTTGCATATTTCGGTTGTAACGAGTGGTTGTTTGAGTTACTGTTGATTTCGGCTCAAACCTGTCTGCCCATTCTCCTCTGATCTGAAAAGGCCTGACCTCAAGCAGCATGAATATCATCACTGAACTCTGTACAGGTCAGTCTGTGTGAGTCTCCGGGCCTTTTAACCACTGGTTCACAAAGCAAATGAAAATATTTACAGTTATACACAAAACAGAATATTTAATGATACGAGATCTTGACAATCCAGTATTATGTCTTTCTTTCAGTGCATTGATGTGCTGAGTTTTTGTCCAGAGTTTCTTCCTCTTGTGTCACTGTGGCTCTCGAGCACAATAATAAACAGCAGAATCCTCAGGTGTCAGGCTGTTCATCTGCAGATACACCTGCTTTCTGCTGTTGTCTCTGGAGATGGTAAAGCGGCCTCTGACTGACTCAGTGTAGTAGCTGCCACTACTGTCATCCCAGATGAAGGCAATCCATTCCAGTCCTTTTCCAGCAGCCTGTCTAATCCAAGCAGCATGAATATCACTGCTGAACCCTGAGTATGTACAGGTCAGTCTGTGTGATTCTCCAGTCCTTTTAACCACTGGTTCAGACTCAGTAAGTGTTTGACCATCAGTACCTACAGAAATGTTAACAGCTCATTAGTCCAGTCATATTTCTTCATATATTTATTTGTATACCAGAAATATATGTCCTTACCAGTCAAGAAACAAAACAGCATCAGGAAAACAACTAAATAAACAGTTCTCATCATTCTAAACATCAGTCGTCTTTGTCCAGTCTGTTGTGTGTATATTAGGTTGAGTCCCTGAGTCTTACTCTCAAGCACATATAAAGTTGCTGAAGACATCAGATTTGCATTGACTCCTCCTCCTCAGCAAAATATATAAGTATATATATATTACATCAAATGAGAATTTGATGTAAACTCCAGTCCTTTCCTGCAAACTGTCTTAAGTATGTTTCTTTCAGTGTATTGATGCTGTTAAAGTCGAGTTCATTTCTCTAAATGTGAACTCTGAAAGCAAATGTTGGTTTTGTGATGTGCTGAGTTTTTGTACTTGTACAGAGATGCTTCCTCTTCTGTGAAGAGTTGTCTGTGGACATGGTAAACTGTCCTCTGAATGACTAAGAGTAGTGGGTGCTATTTCTATCAGAGCAATTACTCTACTCATTTTCCAGCAGCCTGTCTGATCCAAGCAGCATGAATATCACTGCTGAACCCTGAGTATATACAGGTCAGTCTGTGGGATTGTCCAGGCCTTTTAACCACAGATTCAGACGGAGTCAGGGTTTGACCCTCACTACCTGATAAAAGTAAATAATTATCTTCTTTTTTCATGCATATAAATTCTTGTCAAGTCATAATGTTAACAAAAGAATACTTTGTCCTTACCAGTCCAATAAACTGACAGGAAAAAAAAACATAAACCCAGAACTGTTCATTGCAAAAAGGCATGTCTCTCTGTCCAGTCTACAGTGCTGTAAATCCGCCACATAGTCCCAGTGTTATAGTTACATAATACATATATGTCAGAATTTTAATTTGCTCAACCACTACCTCTATCAAGAATTACGACCCCCTTAGTTCAATTTCTCCCATTTCTTTCCCTTGAATAATAATAATAATCAGTTATCTTAGAGCTCCTCCTCTGGTAGTTTCATGTTATAACTGTTCAGGCATTAAGAGGTTTTTGTTCAGCTCTGTTGATGGTTTGTGATACTGTGGCTCTTTGGCACAATAATAAACAGCTGAATCCTCAGTCGTCAAGCTGTTCATCTGCAGATACACCTGCTTTCTGCTGTTGTCTCTGGAAATGGTAAAGCGGCCTCTGACTGACTGAGAGTAGTAGATATAGCTGCTATCACTCTGGATCCAAGCAACCCACTCCAGTCCTTTTCCAGCAGCCTGTCTGATCCAAGCAGCATGAATATCACCACTGAACCCTGAGTATGTACAGGTCAGTCTGTGTGAGTCTCCGGGCCTTTTAATCACTGATTCAGACTCAGTCAATGTTTGACTCTCAGTACCTACAGACAAAAACAAAATTAGCTTCTTTATATCAAACATATCTTAATGTTTGCAGAAGAAATGTGCTGTCCTTACCAGCCCAGTAAACTGACACTATCAGAAAAACAAAGGTAAACCCAGGACAGTTCATTGTAAAAGTCATATCTCTCTGCTCAGTTTATGAAATTCAACCATGTAGTCCCTTTAATATATTTGGCAACACATGTGTAAAAATCTGAATTTGCATAAAGTCCTCCTTAAAGAAAAACTTTGTCTCATATAAAGAACTGCACACGACTTATATTAAAATATTTAAGCAAATATGATATATATTTACAAATGATTATTATTATTTGTTACTTAATAAATACAAATTTTCTCTCAAACTTTAGTCACCAATTGATTTATTAACCATGAGTAAAGAAAACCATATAAATTCATTTTTAAATGTGTGCTCCATGTAGTAATACAGTAATTAATAATAGGAATATTATGACTCTTTACTGTTAAAGCTCATGTTGATGGATTTCCTGAAAAAGTTGATTCACAACAACATCAGCTGTTGCTTAAGGAACTAGAGCAGTAAACATTTTCTACAAAACTCCATAAAACAAAACTAAACTCCAACAAAACGAATCTTCAGCATGGTGAATGATGGACATATCAAAATTGGTTTCCCATTTAAAAAACAATAAAAAGACCAAACACCACTGACAGAATAAGGACGGTGGGGTGTTTGCCCACAGACAAGCAAAAACAAGAATACATAATTAGATTATTTGATCTTGACATTATGATGTAGCAGAACACAGAGCTTTGCAAAAATCTCTCTACAGCATAAGAAATTATTGAAGCTGTATTTCTGCAAAACTGTAGATGACAGTGAAGATAAAGCAAACCCTTCTCTTGATTTAGTATCTCGGTGTCACTGTGACTATTGAGGACAACAATAAACAGCAGAATCCTCTGATGTCACCTGCAGATACAGCTGCTTTCTGCTGTTTTCTGTGGAGATGGTAAACTGGTGGTGAACTTCTTTAATACACTCTTAAATCATTCTTGGTCATAGAGCTCCTCCTCTGGTGGCTTCATTCTACAACTGCTCAGCCACTGAGAGGTTATGTTCAGGTCTGCTGATGTTTTGTGTTACTGTGACTCTCTGGCACAATAATACACAACAGTGTCTTCAGGCTGCATATTCTGTCCATTTAGAGTCACCGCGTTGCTTGAAGTGTCTAAATCAATACTGAATTTATTCTTTAGTGAATCTTTGTAGTAAGAGCCCGCAATACCTTTCACCCCAATCCACTCCAGTCCTTTCCCTGCAGGCTGTCGGATCCAAGCTGTGTACCAGCCAAGAGAATAAGAGACCTGACAGGTGATGGTCAGACACTGACCTGGCTGCACAATCACAGCACTGCAAAAACTCAAAATGTTACCAAGTATATTTGTCTAATTTATAGTGAAAAATATCTCATCACACTTAAAATAAGACACAATCAGCTACAGAGCAACATTTTAGTGAGATATATGAACTTGTTTTTAGACAGTGCATCTTGGATCTGGAGAATTTTCACTTATTCCACTGGCAGATTTTTTTTCACTTATTTTAACAAATATCACAAATATCTTATATTAAGTGAAAAACTTAATAGAAATTAAATACCTGTTAAACAAATAATTAGCTTCTTTTTCAAGTGTATAATTTCTTGTCAAGTCATAATGTTTGCAAAAGAATACTTTGTCCTTAACAGCTCAATAAACTGACAGGACAGGAAAAACAAAAATAAACCCAGAAAAGTTCACTGTAAAAGTCATCACTCTCTGTCCAGTCTACAGTGCTGTAGTCACAGTGTTATAGTTACATAATATATATGTATCAGAATTTGCATTTGCTCAACCACTACCTCTATCAAGAATAGCAACCCCCTTATTTGCATTTCTTCCATTTCTTTCAGTTAAATAATAATCAGTTATCTTAGAGCTCCTCCTCTGGTAGTTTCATGTTATAACTGTTCGGACACTGAGAGGTTTTTGTTCAGCTCTGCTGATGGTTTGTGATACTGTGGCTCTTTTGCACAATAATAAACTGCTGAATCCTCAGCCGTCAAGCTGTTCATCTGCAGATACACCTGCTTTCTGCTGTTGTCTCTGGAGATGGTGAAGCGGCCTCTGACTAACTGAGAGTAGTAGATTTCATTACTATCATGGCGGATCCAAGCAACCCACTCCAGTCCTTTTCCAGCAGCCTGTCTGATCCAAGCAGCATAAATATCACCACTGAACCCTGAGTATGTACAGGTCAGTCTGTGTGAGTCTCCGGGCCTTTTAATCACTGATTCAGACTCAGTCAGTGTTTGACCCTCAGTACCTACAGACAAAAACAAAATTAGCTTCTTTATATCAAACATTTCATAATGTTTGCAGAAGAAATGTGCTGTTCTTACCAGCCCAGTAAACTGACACTATCAGAATAACAAAGGTAAACTCGGGACAGTTCATTGTAAAAGTCATGTCTCTCTGCTCAGTCTACAGTCATGAAAATCTCCCTGTTATATTTGGCAACACATGCGTAAAAATCTGAATTTGCATAAACTCCTCCTTAAAGTGAAACACACATAATCTCATACAAACATCGGCACACCACTTGTATTTAAAAATAATAATAATAATAAGCAAATCTTATAAAAATAATTATACACAAAAAATTATTGTTTTTTTTACTTAGTAAAGAAAAAGTTTCTTCAAAATTTAATCACCAACCAAAATCTTTCCGATATTTATAAACATTATACTTATATATTAAATTTATATTATTTGTTTTTGGATCTGACTGTATTGTTGTGATTTTGAAATTAATTCTATTTAGTCTGACGTGAATTAATGCTGATAAATGTATTAAAGATGGTGTTTCTTTCACAATGTTGTTGATGTTGAACAGCAATAAATTAATTTATATTAATGTAAACTGCAGAAAGCAAGTTTTCTATGTACTTAGACAACATTTTATCCTCTTGTGTCACTGTGGCTCTTGACCACAATAATAAAGAGAAAAATCCTCAGTTTACTATTTATTCATTATTAAATGTGTGCTCCATAACGTAATACAGTAATTAACAATAGGAACATTATGTCTCTTTACTGTTAAAGCTCATGTTGATGGAAGTGGATTCACTACAACATCAGCTGTTGCTTAAAAACAGGAACCAGATCATTAAACATTTTATGAGGCATCCAAAACTTGATAATACAAAACTAAACTCTAATAAAACTAATCCTCAGCATGGTGAATGATGGACATATCAAAAAGGGTTTTCCAGTTAAAAAACAATTAAAAGGCAACCAAACACCACTGACAGAATAAGGATGGTGGGGTGTTTGCCCACAGACAAGCAAAAACAAGAATATATAATTCGATTATTTCATCTTGACATTATGATGTAGCAGAACACAGAGCTTTATAAAAATCTCTCTACAGCTTAAAAAACGATTGAAGCTGTATTTCAGTGAAAGTGTAGATGAGGGTGAAGGCAAAGCAAACCCTTCTCTTGATAAAGTATCTCTGTGTCACTGGCAACAATAAATAGCAGAATCCTCTGATGTCATCTGCAGATTCAGCTCCTTTCTGCTGTTTTCTCTGGAGATGGTAAACTGGTGCTGAACTGCTGCGAGTAATATTTCTGTCTAACACTCCCTCTATCAAGAATAGTAAACCCTTAACAACCTTTCCCCATGTTTTTTTTCTTAAATATACCTTAAATTCATTATTGGTGTAAGAAACTCCTTTCCGGGTTTCTCTGAGGCGTGGGCTTTTATCAACAGAGTTCATCCTTTAACCTATAACAATTAAAATATTCTCAAGCATGATCAACGGTTAATTACGGTACCGGCCGGAGTACCGGGAGCAGTTTGGAAGAACAAAAAGACGCGGAGACTGTTCTAAATTGTCATCCCAAACTAACTCAAAGGTTTATTCTTTTGTGCAGGGTATTTATAGACAGAGAGGTTCGTGTGTCAACAAGTATCAAGTTAAAACCATATAAGGAAGTTCCCCCCCTCCCTCTGAAAGGGGCCTTCTACAATCGTTTCTCAACATACCTTTGACAGGTCCGTTAAACACTAAACAGTTAGAATCCTTTGTTCTACAGATGCACTCTCAAGGCCTATGATACAGAGGTCTCCTACATCCTGAGTTCTGACACAACCAGATGGTCATCACATAAACATCTTCTGCTAGGGAGTGATAAGTAAAAAGAGTGCTTTGTTGGTGTTGTCCTTCCAACCTTAGCATCTACTTTCACACCATAAATCTCGAGTTGACAAGGCAAGAGAAAATGAGGGTTAACATAAAGAGCCTTGTTAAGTCACAGAATCTTCAGTCTAATATCATCATAAAAGAAGTACCCAGTACATGCTCCCCTAATACTGAAATATCTAACAGTTGGTCTTGGAGCTCCTCCCCTGGTGGCTTCATGTTACAAATGTGCTCATGCACTGAGAGGTTTTGTTCAGGTCTGTTGATGTTTTCTCTTACTGTGACTCTCTGGCACAGTAATACACAGCAGTGTCTTCAGGCTGCATATTCTGTCCATTTAAAGTTACTGTGTTGCTTGAAGTGTACAAGTCAATGCTGAATTTGTTCTTCAATGAATCTTTGTAGTATGAATATCCAGTAACTTTCACCCCAATCCACTCCAGTCCTTTCCCTGCAGGCTGTCTGAACCAAGCTGTCCAATAGCCAAGAGAATAAGAGACGTGACAGGTGATGGTCAGACGCTGACCTGGCTGCACAATCACAGAGGCTGGCTGTGTCAGCTGTTCACACGTGTGGACAAAACATGTTGAATGTAGTAACAGTAAGAATCAGTGTGCAGTGATTATAGTGTTTGTGTTCAGTGAGACTCACAGGATCCAGCAGTAGAGCTCCAGAGAACGTGTTGGTGCTAAATATGATCTGATGAGCTTCTCGTCTTCTTCTGTGACTGACTGCATGATATCAGACTTTATATCAGCCTGTGAGGAATTGATTTGCATACAGATGGATTCTGATAGATTATGAGAGAAAACAGATCACACTGTAGCATTAAGTAAAGAGTTTCAGCATAATTAATAGAAAATTACTGACGCTCATTTACTGCACTGCTTTCATGCAGCAATGTTCACATTTTGCAGTCAGTTGTTTTCTGTGGGAAAGATCTGAAACCTAACAGCGATTAGCACAAAGTGTCCAACTGGTGTGTTTGATGCATTTAACAGCTCCTTTTAGTCCCCTTTATGAACTGGTGAGACAGAATACTTCAGAAGTACTTGTTGTTTAAACAAATGGTAAAAGATTTAATAATGAGTTTGCTCCTATCATCATGCTGATATTTGTCCTGCTCAGCAGCAAATCCAATTAGATATTAAATATGACTCATTTATGTCCCATTTCAGTATTTTCAATGTTTACATTGTAACTTAAAAACGTTTTCTAACATTTTTGACAATAAGTTAAACAGAAAATCAAAGACTGCAAAAGCAGCTGCTCACCTTATAATGTGTATTTGTATGTGCATGCTTATGCAAACCATATTCTTCTGCCATTGTGTGTATCTGGCACAGTAACACACAGCACTAAATAACCATCCACTCTTGTTTTTCCTGCAGGGTGTCTGATACATTGCATTCCTGCTTGGCCAAAATTGAAACCGGTTCCTCTACAGGAAAGACTGAGGGCTTCTTGAGGCTTTTTTAACAGTGGAGTGGAGAGAATGGACTCCAAAGACTGACCATTCAAACCTGCTGAACAACCAGAAGAAAAAGCAGGTCTATGAAAATCAGGAAGAAAATAACAATTTAAACAAATGATCTAATTAAAAAATAATAATTTATGTATCACAACAGTGCAGGCGGACAACTGTCAACAGGACAACACAGTCTGAACATCATCTTGAAAGTGAAGGTGTGAATGAAGGGTTTCAAATCAAGAGGACAGAAGTCCGCCACCTGGATTTTAGTAGGGAGAAGTATGTGGCTTAAATTTTATTCAAATGCCTAAAAAGAAAATGTGTTGTGGATTTTATTATGATATACATATATGTATACACTAGACATGTAACAATAATTACTCACATAAATTCTGTGCAATCATACATACTCATATATACTATGCGCACTTACAATGGAGTGTTTTATATAGTTAAGTCACTGTGTTAAGCATTTGACCTGCATGTTCAAAACGCACGAACCATATATTTAGGTCAAATACATCTACCATTATATTAATGAAAACGTTTGTGCCACTTGTTATATGAACACATGCTTATCAATGTTTGAAAATGTAATAATTAGGATCAATAAGTAACCTCTGATTGTGTTATGGCCAACGGTGACTAGTCCACACACAGGGTTATTCAGCTTGGCACTGGTAAAGTATGCACATAGGACCCTTTCTCAGCGTTCATCTGCGTTTATCTGTACCGTCCCACGTTTTGTCCAGCCCTTTCAATGCCTGTACAGCAAGTAAACCCAGCGCCGCTGGGCATGCACCAGGGATTCAGGTTCTTGCTACTATCTATGCTAACCCTAAGTAAGGGTTAGCATAGATGTTCAAAAGAAAAACATCATTTAGAAGAAGGATGAAAATTTTAAGATTATTTACATAGATTTCTACATGTCAATTTATTCTTCACAGTCATAAATACATATAAACATGACAGCTTTGCAAACATATTTTTGCAATAAGGTAGTTTCATTGTGTTTTTAAGTAGATTTATGGAGTATGATTGCTATGAGGTACTTAATTTACGTGACTGTGAAAGGCAGAAAGCAAACTGCAGAGTTTTTTTTACAGAGTTTCTTCCTCTTGTGTCACTGTGACTCTCGAGCACAATAATAAACAGCTGAATCCTCAGTTGTCAGGCTGTTCATCTGCAGATACACCTACCTTCTGCTGTTGTCTCTGGAGATGCTAAACCGACCTCTGACTGACTGAGAGTAGAAGCTGCCACTACTGTCACCCCAGATGACAGCAATCCACTCCAGTCCTTTTCCAGCAGCCTGTCTAATCCAAGCAGCATGAATATCACTGCTGAACCCTGAGTATGTACAGGTCAGTCTGTGGGAGTCTCCAGTCCTTTTAATCACAGATTCAGACTCAGTAAGTGTTTGACTCTCAGTACCTACAGACAAAAAAAATGATTAGTGACTGTTTTCCGAGTATATCAGTTCAATTTCACAACAATGTTAGTAAAACAACTGCATTTTCCTTACCAGCCCAATAAATTGAAAGGATTAGAAAGGATTAGCCTTCACCTAAGGATTTACATCCCTGATAAGCAGAAGGAGCCTCACTATCTGTTTAATGTCTCCCATTACAATGGCCTCACTGTGTTAACTTTCAACATGCATGTAAAGTAGTGGCAGGAGTGCTCTTAAAGTGAGAAAGTGATATTACTATAACTAATGTGATATAATTAAATATGTAACCTCTCTAATTGTGACGTTGCTGAATTTGATTTTTATATTTTGGGGGGCAGTGTATAAATTGCTGACTGACAGATCAGCTGATCTGTTCTCTGACTTGACTGACCATCGACCCTCTATAACTCTGAGGAACAAACTGAAGATAAGGTTCCAACCTAACCAAATACCCTTTAAAGGAACAATTCAAATAATTAAGGACAATGACTTTAAATTTTATTTCATTTTGTGAAAGGCCCAGGTTGTCATTTCTGTTATGAACCTATTACCTGTTGATAACTAAAGTCACAGTTAACTGAAATTCCTGTGTTTTGATTGTTTTTACACATATCCAGCTTCTCCCCTAACATAGAGTAAGTTGTATTTGGGTTACATACAGTACATGTAATTACGAACAAAGTATCATCAAAATGGTTACTCCTCTGATAGGTGTTTTTCATGCCTTTGCACTTTTAGTGTTTCTTTCAGCGTGTTGTTGATGTCAAAGTGCAGTTTATTTCTCTAAATGTGTTGTGTTTTTTGTGTCTGTGTTTTTGAGTTTTCATATGGCATTGCTTCCTCTTCTGAGAAGGTGGGCCAGCAACAGAAGAGTTGTCTCTGGAGATGTTAAACCGTCCTCTGACTGACTGAGAGCAGTGGCTGCTACTACCATCATAAGCAATTTAAGCAATCCACTAGTCCTTTTCAAGCAGCCTGTCTGATCCAAACATTACTATAATTACTGAACCCTGAGTATGTACAAATCAGTCTGTGGCCTTTTAACTGCTGATTCAAACTGAGTCAGTGTTTGACCCTCAGGACCTGATAAACAAATAATTAGCTTCTTATTTCAAGCATATAAATTCATAATGTTAAAAGAAAGAATACTTTGTCCTTACCAGCCCAATAAACTGAGAGGACAGGAAAAACAAACACAAATCCAGAACTGTCCATTGTAAAAGTCTCTCTGTCCAGTCTACAGTGCTGTAAATCCATCACATAGTCCCAGTTTTATAATTACATAACCCATACGTATAAGACTATGTATCAGAATTTGCATTTGCGCAACCACTACCTCTATCATTTATTTCCCTTGAATAATAGTAATAATCAGTTATCTTAGAGCTCCTCCTCTGGTAGTTTCATGTTATAACTGTTCAGGCACCGAGAGGTTTTTGTTCAGCTCTGTTGATGGTTTGTGATACTGTGGCTCTTTTGCACAATAATAAACAGCTGAATCCTCAGTCGTCAAGCTGTTCATCTGCAGATACAGCTGCTTTCTGCTGTTGTCTCTGGAGATGGTAAAGCGGCCTCTGAATGACTGAGAGTAGTAGATATTGCTGCTATCACTCTGGATCCAAGCAACCCACTCCAGTCCTTTTCCAGCAGCCTGTCTGACCCAAACAGCATGAATATCCCAACCGAACCCTGAGTATGTACAGGTCAGTCTGTGGGATTCTCCAGGCCTTTTAATCACGGATTCAGACTCAGTCAATGTTTGAGCCTCAGTACCTACAGACAAAAACAAAATTAGCTTCTTTATTTCAAACATTTCATAATGTTTCAGAAATGTGCTGTCCTTACCAGCCCAGTAAACTGACACTATAAGGAAAACAAACATAAATATCAACCATGTAGTTTGCTTTGTTATATTTGGCAACACTTATGTAAAAATCTGAATTTGCATCAGTTTCTTCTCCTCCAAGAGGAACACATGTCATGTCACACAATCCTCTGCACATCACTTATATTAGTCAAGTAAATCTTATAAATGCACAAATTATGTTTATTATTTATGAAATAATAAGGTTCTCTCAAAATGTATGAATTTCTGATACATTAGTAAAACTCTCCATATGTAATAATTATTAAACACATGTTCTATGAAGTTAATAATACAGTGTGGGAGCGTCATCATGTTGATGGCATCTCTGAAAAAGTTTCACAAACAACAGCTGTTGCTTAAAAACCAGCACTAAATGAGTAAACCATTTTATCAGACATCTAAACCTCCACAAAAAAGAACAATCGTCAGTACCTTAAAAAAAAAACAGCTCATTAGACACAATGATGCAGATATTCTGTCTTTTCATCAGTGAAAGTAAACGTATCATCCTTACCAGAACAGCTTATTACAAGAATAAAAAAATGAACCAAATATTCATGAATATGAATATGAATTTGAAGGATGGGTCGGGTGTATCCTTTGTGGCCCACCCTGGCCCAGAATTCATAACGCGGCCCAGCCAATTCCAGTTTCCAACAATGGCGGTAGCTACTTAGTTTTACTCTTATTACGCTTTTCAATACTTTATTAATTAAATTATTATTCATAATATTTGTATAATAATAAAAAAATACTTTTCAAATGTAGCAATGGCGGAGGAGCACAGCTAAAGAGTTTGGAGTATTACTCTTTCTGGGTCACAAAATGAACTTCTAACATATTTTCAGGTGTGTAAACTTCAAATATCTGCTCGGTTTATCAAGACATCACGTATGTGCAAAAGCGCTCTGATGTTTTCGGAGACGTCTGTTACCCCACCACCTCAATCACTGACCGGATGGTCAAGGCTCACTAGAGCCGGCAAGAACATCGGACTACCAGCACATCGTTTTCAGACCCTTTGCAGTCGTTCGCTGCTCAGGTTAAACATGAGTAGCGAAAGTCACTTAGATAACTTTTTTCAGTGTTTTTCAGTGTTTTATTTGTTCCTGAGTAAATCGGTTTGGCTGCGATTAAATTTATAGTTTTCACACGGCTGAATAAACGTCAAACAGAAAACTGATTAAACAGAAGTGTGAGATGGTACAGAATTTACTCCAATGTCCTGTTATATTTTATATAGCAAGGAGCAGCCGGCTACCGACACAGTGGTGATGCACATCAGAAGGCTAAACGGTCCAATTCCACAGCCTCACACTTACGGCCTTCTCGGTCTTCGGAGGACCCGGCCCATGTAGACTGCGAGCGCCTGGTTTTCCGAAGGATGCGGCCCTTGAATTAGGACACAGCTAATAAGAAGAAAGAGTGTTGCTAGGACTGACCGGAGGCAAATTTCATTTCAAAAGACTACCCACCGGAAGCTTTGATTAACGCATGGTTTTGTACAAACTATGCAAAAAGGAGTTTGCACACCACCGAAACACTTCGACCTTACAGTACCATCTAAATGCAAAACATGTTGCTGCACAGAACCTGTGGGAGCTGTTAGAGCTAGCAGTTCGAGTACCAACAAAAGGTGTCAGCAGCCCAAACTTGAGGAATTGACTGGCTTCAAGATCAAAATTAGTGAGTCAACATTGGACAAACTTAAACATTCTCTTGCAAAATGGATTGCTCTGGACTGTAGACCACTACACAGATTCAGATGATTTTTAACAGGGCCCCGAGTTTGCACAGAGCACAATCCACCATCAGTGAGACAGACTGCAGTGGTGGTCCACTCGAGCAGTGACCAACCCACAGCTGTCTGTCCTGGCCTGCAACCATTTGATTAGTCCTGCCACTTCTGTCTCATGTGAGAGATTGTTCTCACTTGCAGGTCATATAGTAACAAAAAAGAGAGCTGCCTTGAGCTCTGAAAATGTGAACAGGCTAGTTCGTCTAAGTAACAGGCTGAAAGAGACGGACAGTAAATAAGCATGGAGGTATTGTGAGTCCAATGAGTTTGTTATTTTTTGCACTAAAATGTTTGATGATCACACTGTTTTAGCCTAATGTACAAAATAATTTTGGCTAAGGTTACTCAGAGTTTAAAGGTGAAGCTGGTCAAATAACCTTTTATGTTTTTCCCTTATTTTCTAAGGAGAAAAACTGCACTTTATGTTAAAATGTTTATTATTATTATTTAAAGACAATACCGTTTTGAAAATGTACTTGAAGTACTCAAAATAGCACTTTATTTTTATGTCTGCCCATTTTTGTCTATCTGTTTTGGATTGAAATGCAATTTAAATGCTTTTTTTCTTTGTTCCTCTGATGGCTACTGAACCCTGAGTATGTACAGGTCCTCCAGGGCTTTTTACTACCGCCTCAGCCTCAGACTCAGTCAGCATTTGACCCTTGGTGCAGACAGTCAACCAGAATTATCTTCTGCCATCAAAATATTTATCTTAAACTTTTTTAAGCTGTTCTTACCAGGCCTGTAAATTGACAAGAGAAGAAGAAGAACCATAAACTCATGACAGTTTATCATCAAAGCCATTTTCCTGCCAGTCTTCAGTGGTGCAGCTCAATCTTTTCATGCCCATTTTTATATTCTGCTGCACATATTCAAAGATGAGATGAGAGATGATGCATCTCATCATCTCTCAGATAGCCTTTATTTGTCAGTTGCAGGTCTTTTGCCCACAACCGAGATGACAGACCTTGCCGACCGTACATACAATACACAAACATCACATTGGGGAGACAGGTCAGGCCAGGTAGCGAGGAAAAAAAACATCGAAATATGCAACACAAAAGGATAATACAGGAATGCACAGGTATCAACACACCATAACACAATAAACACAGACAAGCAACATGGGAAAGTGTTCCAGTGTGTACATCTGATCTGGGACCGCTGCAATCTTTGACTCCGCCTCCAGCTGACCCGATGTCCACATCATGGGGGAGGTAAGCGTTGGAGGTGGCGTTGGATAGGGAGGGTGATGTGTCATTGAGTGCTTATCAGTATCAGTATATGTATGTGTGTGCGTGTCCATAGTTCAGCTGAGACAGTGTCCTTCGCCCCGCCAGGCTAAGTAAACAGTCTTCCAGCCAACCCAGGTGGCCTTGTAGGGAATGGGAAGGAACAGACTCAACACAGTCGTTATCAGGGAGTTTCTGTTCAGCTCCAGCCTTGAGCCCAAAGCTGGCGCCGAAGGGGTAGCCGCATTATGATGGTGATTTTTCTTTTGCAAACAACTCATGAGAATTTCAAGCTGTTTTTAACACTCCGACACTGGTCTCTCAATCTCCTGTTAATAGCTGCGAGTTTCTCCATGATGTTATTAGCCATCGATTCCGTGGTCTTGTCACTCTTTTGCTCACATAGCAGATTCTGAGACCTCACGACCGCAGCCAACTGATCCGAGATGTAATCCAGCTTCCGCCCAGAGATGTTGTTCTGAGTTGATTCTTTCCTGATGTAATCCAACATACATATTCTCAGAGGTGTTATTCTGAGCATTCACTGCAGTCATAAATGCCTCCAAGCTCTTAACCATGCTGCCTTCAGTGAGCCCTTTCTGAGAAGTCGCACCTGTCGTTCCAATCCCAGCGGGCAGCCTTGTGGGGGTTTGAACAGCCGGTTCCGCTCTCTTAATTCTCCGATAAGCCAGGGCCAAGCAGCTCCGATCAGCAAGAACCCTGTTATCATGGTTCCAAATAGGTAGATATCTTAAGCGTCCTCGATCGACAGTCCCGCCAGGCACACGATCCTCTGCCACCCGTCCATCGTGTATCCGGCAGGGAAAGTCCCTCCAGGGCACTTGGGTTCTCCCGAGCCCAGACTTCTCGTTAAAGGGTGTCAATAGCATTCAGAGACCAGTTGATCAAATCCATAATTCTCTTTTAGGTTTTAGACACAGACTATGAGAGAGTGTTCCAGGGAAAGTAATACAAAAAAGACACGAGACTAGACAAGGACATAAGAACTAGCAGGGAAGATAAGGGAGAGGAGAAAAAGTGTGTCCGCCTCCTCCGAGAGCCAAAGAAAATAAAAGAAAGATGGAAGCGCTCTGAGTTTGCATCAGCTCCTCCTCATCATTAATCAACCAAACAGACATGTATACAAGTAATATGTATGTTCATTCATGTTTTACTCAGCAGGATTTGATCACTCATTAAAAATAAACATTGTATTGAAACACTGTATCTGCTAAGAAAAAGAAAATTATTTCTTTACTAAATTCTATAATCAGTGTTTCCTGATTTTAGTATTTTCTGACTTTCCTGACTTTACCCCAAAGTAGAATTTTTTTTAAGTATTTATTTATTTATAAATTCATTTATTATAAATTCATTTATTTAAGTACTATGTTTCTCTTCATGTTTCTTTATTTCTGCTTCAGTGTCCTTTCTGACTCGTCTTTTTAGCGTTTTATCTTTCAACAAGGGTTTCACCAGTTTAACTAAGAATAAGTTTAAAGGCACTAACTCAGAATTTAAAGAGAATCAATTAAAACATTTTGATGTGTTCATGTGAGAAGTAGCGAAAATATTTATTTTTCTAAATATCCTATTTTCATTGCTGTTTTTTTTTTTCTTTTTAAAATTGTGGTTAAAAGTTTATGAATTTTATTTTTCACATTGTTTTTCATTGTTACCATAACATGTTTTTAGATTCTGTGTGTTTTACTAATATTTATTCACAGATGGTGAAAACACAGGTGTTATTGTGACAGTGAGTTGAACATTATATTTTTGATCATCTACTGCCCCCTGTAGTGTCCTGTGAAACTGTAAAGCTGAAGGTTTTTGTAAAGCCTCGCTCATTACTTAAACCACTGTGTGTCTTTGGCACAGTAATACACAGCAGAGTCCTCTGGCTTTAGGTTGGAAAGGCTCAGATGCACCATGCTGTTGCTGTTGTCTTTGGTGATTTCAATTCGTCCTCTCAAACTGCTCACATATTTGTTTTTGCTGGAATCTGTGTAGCCTTCTCCCATCCATTCCAGTGATTCTCCTGGCTTTTGTCTTATCCAGTTCATAGTACAGCAGCTAAATGTGAAACCAGATCCTCTGCAGGAGAGACTGAGAGTCTCCCCAGGCCGTTTCACTACAGGACTGGAAGGAATGGACTCCATACTCTGACCTGTAACACCTGAGGAGTTAAAAAGGAACCAGTGAGACAGACATCTGCAAAATGTTCTTATAGCACTCGTTGTTTCCTGTAAAAATATTAAACAATAAGAAGCAGAAGAACTCACAGTGAAGCAAAGAAGCAACCAGCAACAGAGTGAGTGTCTGTGTCATTGTGAGTCTAGAGATTGTTCACTGCTGCTCCAACAATCAACACTCAGCACAAGACAAGTGAGCAGCACAGAAGTACACTGCACACAGTGAAGATTTGCATCAGGATATTATGTAGAGGGAGTGGCTCTTGTGTTGGCATCTCTTATGATTTATAAGTTGTACTTTAATTGTAACATATTATCTGCTTCATTATGCAGAGTAATAAAATATTTTTGTTATGCTTCATTGAAAACAAAAAGCTAACAGAGGGAAATCAGACAATTCACATTTTCCATGTAGCTTTCATGTTAATGACACAGCTGAATAAATAAGCATTTAATCTGATGTCTTAGGGATAAATATATGCGCTATATAAATGTCATGTAAATGTTTAAAAACATGTGAGTCAAAATAATTTTATTGTAATACAGTCAGTTCTTAACCCATTTAAAGCACAAGGTCAGCTGTGTTTATTTAATTAGGTGAAGTGTTACACCCCACTTAAAAGCAGGGTTTTATCTGGGGCGGGGTGTGACACAAACTGAAAAGAAAACTATTAACTGCCACAAAGTTGATGTCAGTAAAACACTGTTTATTTCACAATTAACCAAACGAACCAATTAGGCCCAAAATAAAACACAGGGAAGCTCTGTGTGTCAGGGTCTCCAAGGCCAAAACAACAAACGAAACACCCCTTCCTAGCTAAAAACAAACTGAGCACACTATCAGTAAACAAAATACAGTGGCTGAGCTCCCAACTAGCCACAAAACATGAGAAAACTGTTGGAACAAAAATGTCAGAGAACCCCTACCTGCTTCCACTATGGTTCACTATTATTTTTGTAAAGGCACACCTTTACTCACAAAAAGAAAAAAACAAATACAAATATTACATGTTTACATGTTTGTGCCACTGTGACTCTTGAGCACAGTTGATGAATGTTTTGTCACTAATTCGGGGCAACCGTGGCTCAAGGGGTTGGGAAGTGCATCTGTAACCGGAAGGTTGCCGGTTCGATCCCCGGCCTCTCTGTGCTGGTCGTTGTGTCCTTGGGCAAGACACTTTACCCTACCGCCTACTGGTGTTGGCCAGAGGGGCCGATGGTGCGATATGGCAGCCTCACTTCTGTCAGTCTGCCCCAGGCCAGCTGTGGCTGTAGCTTGCCTCCACCAGTGTGTCAATGCGAGAGTGAATGAATAGTGGAATTGTAAAGCGCTTTGGGTGCCTTGAAAAGCGCTATATAAATCCAATCCATTATTATTAATTACACATCTCTAGTGCTACACAGTGTCGTGTGTGCTGTATCCATAATGCACACTTCCAATCCACTTTAATCTGCTATGAAAATGCATGAGTGAATGAGTGAATATTAGTATTAGCATACTGTTCAGATTTCTTGTCTTCACAGTATGACATTTGTCAATTTTAACATGGGCCAGGAATCCTCTGTCATAATAAGTGTTTGCACCATACTGAGCTACAGATATATTTAGAATGTACAAATAGCCTATCTGACATTAATAAAAGGTTGATTACCCTGTTTCAGAGAGCAGGGAGGCGACAGTTAGATATGATATAACACTGTCAAAATCCCCCTGCCACTGTTTAAGATTGTTTAAAAATGCAGTTTACTTTACTGCTTGTACAATTCATCAAAACAGTTTGTACTTTTGTCAGTTAGAACTCTTGCGCTCTCGCTTTCCTAAATACTGTCTACATTTTCTGTTTTCAGTCAAATTACTTCAAACTATTTTCAAATATGTAAGAGAAAGCAAATATAGTAACACACAGTCAGCAGTAGCAGTGAAACTGCCCTTCAATTGAAAGCAAATATGAACATGTGTTCTCAGAAAAGGTTTAACAGTAACAAACCTGCTGCTGTAGCTCATCAACTTAAAGGTTCAGATGTTCTTCTGCATATTTTGGTTGTAACGAGTGGTTGTTTGAGTTACTGTTGATTTCGGCTCAAACCTGTCTGCCCATTCTCCTCTGATCTGAAAAGGCCTGACCTCAAGCAGCATGAATATCATCACTGAACTCTGTACAGGTCAGTCTGTGTGAGTCTCCGGGCCTTTTAACCACTGGTTCACAAAGCAAATGAAAATATTTACAGTTATACACAAAACAGAATATTTAATGATACGAGATCTTGACAATCCAGTATTATGTCTTTCTTTCAGTGCATTGATGTGCTGAGTTTTTGTCCAGAGTTTCTTCCTCTTGTGTCACTGTGGCTCTCGAGCACAATAATAAACAGCAGAATCCTCAGGTGTCAGGCTGTTCATCTGCAGATACACCTGCTTTCTGCTGTTGTCTCTGGAGATGGTAAAGCGGCCTCTGACTGACTCAGTGTAGTAGCTGCCACTACTGTCATCCCAGATGAGGGCGATCCATTCCAGTCCTTTTCCAGCAGCCTGTCTAATCCAAGCACCATGAATATCACTGCTGAACCCTGAGTATGTACAGGTCAGTCTGTGGGAGTCTCCAGGCCTTTTAACCACTGATTCAGACTCAGTCAGTGTTTGACCATCAGTACCTACAGAAATGTTAACAGCTCATTAGTCCAGTCATATTTCTTCATATATTTATTTGTATACCAGAAATATATGTCCTTACCAGTCAAGAAACAAAACAGAATCAGGAAAACAACTAAATAAACAGTTCTCATCATTCTAAACATCAGTCGTCTTTGTCCAGTCTGTTGTGTGTATATTAGGTTGAGTCCCTGAGTCTTACTCTCAAGCACATATAAAGTTGCTGAAGACATCAGATTTGCATTGACTCCTCCTCCTCAGCAAAATATATAAGTATATATATATTACATCAAATGAGAATTTGATGTAAACTCCAGTCCTTTCCTGCAAACTGTCTTAAGTATGTTTCTTTCAGTGTATTGATGCTGTTAAAGTCGAGTTCATTTCTCTAAATGTGAACTCTGAAAGCAAATGTTGGTTTTGTGATGTGCTGAGTTTTTGTACTTGTACAGAGATGCTTCCTCTTCTGTGAAGAGTTGTCTGTGGACATGGTAAACTGTCCTCTGAATGACTAAGAGTAGTGGGTGCTATTTCTATCAGAGCAATTACTCTACTCATTTTCCAGCAGCCTGTCTGATCCAAGCAGCATGAATATCACTGCTGAACCTTGAGTATGTACAGGTCAGTCTGTGGGATTGTCCAGGCCTTTTAACCACAGATTCCGACGGAGTCAGGGTTTGACCCTCACTAACTGATAAAAGTAAATAATTATCTTCTTTTTTCATGCATATAAATTCTTGTCAAGTCATAATGTTAACAAAAGAATACTTTGTCCTTACCAGTCCAATAAACTGACAGGAAAAAAAAACATAAACCCAGAACTGTTCATTGCAAAAAGGCATGTCTCTCTGTCCAGTCAACAGTGCTGTAAATCCGCCACATAGTCCCAGTGTTATAGTTACATAATACATATGTGTCAGAATTTTAATTTGTTCAACCACTACCTCTATCAAGAATTACGACCCCCTTAGTTCAATTTCTCCCATTTCTTTCCCTTGAATAATAATAATAATCAGTTATCTTAGAGCTCCTCCTCTGGTAGTTTCATGTTATAACTGTTCAGGCATTAAGAGGTTTTTGTTCAGCTCTGTTGATGGTTTGTGATACTGTGGCTCTCGAGCACAATAATAAACAGCAGAATCCTCAGTCGTCAAGCTGTTCATCTGCAGATACACCTGCTTTCTGTTGTTGTCTCTGGAAATGGTAAAGCGGCCTCTGACTGACTGAGAGTAGAAGATATAGCTGCTATCACTGAGGATCCGAGCAACCCACTCCAGTCCTTTTCCAGCAGCCTGTCTGATCCAAGCAGCATGAATATCACCACTGAACCCTGAGTATGTACAGGTCAGTCTGTGTGAGTCTCCGGGCCTTTTAATCACGGATTCAGACTCAGTCAGTGTTTGACTCTCAGTACCTACAGACAAAAACAAAATTAGCTTCTTTATATCAAACATATCTTAATGTTTGCAGAAGAAATGTGCTGTCCTTACCAGCCCAGTAAACTGACACTATCAGAAAAACAAAGGTAAACCCAGGACAGTTCATTGTAAAAGTCATATCTCTCTGCTCAGTTTATGAAATTCAACCATGTAGTCCCTTTAATATATTTGGCAACACATGTGTAAAAATCTGAATTTGCATAAACTCCTCCTTAAAGAAAAACTTTGTCTCATATAAAGAACTGCACACGACTTATATTAAAATATTTAAGCAAATATGATATATATTTACAAATGATTATTATTATTTGTTACTTAATAAATACAAATTTTCTCTCAAACTTTAGTCACCAATTGATTTATTAACCATGAGTAAAGAAAACCATATCAATTCATTTTTAAATGTGTGCTCCATGTAGTAATACAGTAATTAATAATAGGAATATTATGACTCTTTACTGTTAAAGCTCATGTTGATGGATTTTCTGAAAAAGTGGATTCACAACAACATCAGCTGTTGCTTAAGGAACTAGAGCAGTAAACATTTTCTACAAAACTCCATAAAACAAAACTAAACTCCAACAAAACGAATCTTCAGCATGGTGAATGATGGACATATCAAAATTGGTTTCCCATTTAAAAAACAATAAAAAGACAGAATAGGGACGGTGGGGTGTTTGACCACAGACAAGCAAAAACAAGAATACATAATTAGATTATTTGATCTTGACACTATGATGTAGCAGAACACAGAGCTTTATAAAAATCTCTCTACAGCAAAAGAAATTATTGAAGCTGTATTTCTGCAAAACTGTAGATGACAGTGAAGATAAAGCAAACCCTTCTCTTGATTTAGTATCACGGTGTCACTGTGACTATTGAGGACAACAATAAACAGCAGAATCCTCTGATGTCATCTGCAGATACAGCTGCTTTCTGCTGTTTTCTCTGTAGATGGTAAACTGGTGGTGAACTGCTATGGGTAATATTTCTTAAGGCCATTTCCCCCCTTTTTTTTCTTTAATACACTCTTAAATCATTCTTGGTCTTAGAGCTCCTCCTCTGGTGGCTTCATTCTACAACTGCTCAGCCACTGAGAGGTTATGTTCAGGTCTGCTGATGTTTTGTGTTACTGTGACTCTCTGGCACAATAATACACAACAGTGTCTTCAGGCTGCATATTCTGTCCATTTAAAGTCACCGTGTTGCTTGAAGTGTCTAAATCAATACTGAATTCATTCTTTAGTGAATCTTTGTAGTAAGAGCCCGCAATACCTTTCACCCCAATCCACTCCAGTCCTTTCCCTGCAGGCTGTCTGATGCAAGCTGTGTACCAGCCAAGAGAATAAGAGACCTGACAGGTGATGGTCAGACACTGACCTGGCTGCACAATCACAGCACTGCAAAAACTCAAAATGTTACCAAGTATATTTGTCTAATTTATAGTGAAAAATATCTCATCACACTTAAAATAAGACACAATCAGCTACAGAGTAACATTTTAGTGAGATATATGAACTTGTTTTTAGACAGTGCATCTTGGATCTGGAGAATTTTCACTTATTCCACTGGCAGATTTCTTTCACTTATTTTAATCACGAATATCTTATATTAAGTCAGAATCAGAATCAGAATCAGAAAGGGGTTTATTGCCAAATGTTGAGCAGGTTTACAACATTAGGAAATTGCTGCGGTGCTTCAGTGCAAACATACTGTCATAAATTACACTTAAATAGACATGAAAAAATAAGAATAAGAATAAGAATTAAAAGTGCTACGTAGAAAGATATATACATGAGTGCAGGTGGTGATCAGTGCCAAACATGGAATGATGCAGTGAACACAGCGTAGGGTCATGTGTTAGTGGTGGGAACAGTCATACGGTTATTGTTCATGTGTCCGACAGCAGAGGGGAAGAAACTGTTCTTATGGCGAGAGGTTCTGGTGCGAATGGACCGGAGCCTCCTGCCTGAGGGGAGCAGGTCAAACAGACTGTGTCCAGGGTGAGAAGGGTCAGCTGAGATTCGAGCTGCACGCCCCAGTGTCCTGGAGGTGTACAGGTCCTGCAGAGATGGGAGTCTGCAGCCAATCACCTTCTCAGCAGAGCGCACGACACGCTGCAAGTGAAAAACTTAATAGAAATTAAATACCTGTTAAACAAATAATTAGCTTCTTTTTCAAGCGTATAATTTCTTGTCAAGTCATAATGTTTGCAAAAGAATACTTTGTCCTTAACAGCTCAATAAACTGACAGGACAGGAAAAACAAAAATAAACCCAGAAAAGTTCACTGTAAAAGTCATCTCTCTCTGTCCAGTCTACAGTGCTGTAGTCAGTGTTATAGTTACATAATACATATGTATCAGAATTTGCATTTGCTCAACCACTACCTCTATCAGGAATAGCAACCCTCTTATTTGCATTTCTTCCATTTCTTTCAGTTAAATAATAATCAGTTATCTTAGAGCTCCTCCTCTGGTAGTTTCATGTTATAACTGTACGGGCACTGAGAGGTTTTTGTTCAGCTCTGCTGATGGTTTGTGATACTGTGGCTCTTTTGCACAATAATAAACTGCTGAATCCTCAGCCGTCAAGCTGTTCATCTGCAGATACAGCTGCTTTCTGCTGTTGTCTCTGGAGATGGTGAACCGGCCTCTGACTGACTGAGAGTAGTAGATCTCATTACCATTAGAGTGGATCCAAGCAACCCACTCCAGTCCTTTTCCAGCAGCCTGTCTGATCCAAGCAGCATGAATATCACTGCTGAACCCTGAGTATGTACAGGTCAGTCTGTGTGAGTCTCCAGGCCTTTTAATCACTGATTCAGACTCAGTCAATGTTTGACCCTCAGTACCTACAGACAAAAACAAAATTAGCTTCTTTATATCAAACATTTCATAATGTTTGCAGAAGAAATGTGCTGTTCTTACCAGCCCAGTAAACTGACACTATCAGAATAACAAAGGTAAACTCGGGACAGTTCATTGTAAAAGTCATGTCTCTCTGCTCAGTCTACAGTCATGAAAATCTCCCTGTTATATTTGGCAACACATGCGTAAAAATCTGAATTTGCATAAACTCCTCCTTAAAGTGAAACACACATAATCTCATACAAACATCGGCACACCACTTGTATTTTAAAAAAAAAAAAAAAAAAAAGCAAATCTTATAAAAATAATTATACACAAAAAATTATTATTGTTTTTTTACTTAGTAAAGAAAAAGTTTCTTCAAAATTTAATCACCAACCAAAATCTTTTCAGATATTTATAAACATTATACTTATATATTAAATTTATATTATTTGTTTTTGGATCTGACTGTATTGTTGTGATTTTGAAATTAATTCTATTTAGTCTGACCTGAATTAATGCTGATAAATGTATTAAAGATGGTGTTTCTTTCACAATGTTGTTGATGTTGAACAGCAATAAATTAATTTATATTAATGTAAACTGCAGAAAGCAAGTTTTCTATGTACTTAGACAACATTTTATCCTCTTGTGTCACTGTGGCTCTTGACCACAATAATAAAGAGAAAAATCCTCAGTTTACCATTTATTCATTATTAAATGTGTGCTCCATAACGTAATACAGTAATTAACAATAGGAACATTATGTCTCTTTACTGTTAAAGCTCATGTTGATGGAAGTGGATTCACTACAACATCAGCTGTTGCTTAAAAACAGGAACCAGATCATTAAACATTTTATGAGGCATCCAAAACTTGATAATACAAAACTAAACTCTAATAAAACTAATCCTCAGCATGGTGAATGATGGACATATCAAAAATGGTTTTCCAGTTAAAAAACAATTAAAAGGCAACCAAACACCACTGACAGAATAAGGATGGTGGGGTGTTTGCCCACAGCCAAGCAAAAACAAGAATATATAATTTGATTATTTCATCTTGACATTATGATGTAGCAGAACACAGAGCTTTATAAAAATCTCTCTACAGCTTAAAAAACGATTGAAGCTGTATTTCTGTGAAACTGTAGATGAGGGTGAAGGCAAAGCAAACCCTTCTCTTGATAAAGTATCTCTGTGTCACTGGCAACAATAAATAGCAGAATCCTCTGATGTCATCTGCAGATTCAGCTCCTTTCTGCTGTTTTCTCTGGAGATGGTAAACTGGTGCTGAACTGCTGCGAGTAATATTTGTGTCTAACACTCCCTCTATCAAGAATAGTAAACCCTTAACAACCTTTCCCCATGTTTTTTTTCTTAAATATACCTTAAATTCATTATTGGTCTTGGAGCTCCTCCCCTGGTGGCTTCATGTTACAAATGTGCTCATACACTGAGAGGTTTTGTTCAGGTCTGTTGATGTTTTCTCTTACTGTGACTCTCTGGCACAGTAATACACAGCAGTGTCTTCAGGCTGCATATTCTATCCATTTAAAGTTACTGTGTTGCTTGAAGTGTACAAGTCAATGCTGAATTTGTTCTTCAATGAATCTTTGTAGTATGAATATCCAGTAACTTTCACCCCAATCCACTCCAGTCCTTTCCCTGCAGGCTGTCTGAACCAAGCTGTCCAATAGCCAAGAGAATAAGAGACGTGACAGGTGATGGTCAGACGCTGACCTGGCTGCACAATCACAGAGGCTGGCTGTGTCAGCTGTTCACATGTGTGGACAAAACATGTTGGATGTAGTAACAGTAAGAATCAGTGTGCAGTGATTATAGTGTTTGTGTTCAGTGAGACTCACAGGATCCAGCAGTAGAGCTCCAGAGAACGTGTTGGTGCTAAATATGATCTGATGAGCTTCTCGTCTTCTTCTGTGACTGACTGCATGATATCAGACTTTATATCAGCCTGTGAGGAATTGATTTGCATACAGATGGATTCTGATAGATTATGAGAGAAAACAGATCACACTGTAGCATTAAGTAAAGAGTTTCAGCATAATTAATAGAAAATTACTGACGCTCATTTACTGCACTGCTTTATGCAGCAATGTTCACATTTTGCAGTCAGTTGTTTTCTGTGGGAAAGATCTGAAACCTAACAGCGATTAGCACAAAGTGTCCAACTGGTGTGTTTGATGCATTTAACAGCTCCTTTTAGTCCCCTTTATGAACTGGTGAGACAGAATACTTCAGAAGTACTTGTTGTTTAAACAAATGGTAAAAGATTTAATAATGAGTTTGCTCCTATCATCATGCTGATATTTGTCCTGCTCAGCAGCAAATCCAATTAGATATTAAATATGACTCATTTATGTCCCATTTCAGTATTTTCAATGTTTACATTGTAACTTAAAAATGTTTTCTAACATTTTTGACAATAAGTTAAACAGAAAATCAAAGACTGCAAAAGCAGCTGCTCACCTTATAATGTGTATTTGTATGTGCATGCTTATGCAAACCATATTCTTCTGCCATTGTGTGTATCTGGCACAGTAACACACAGCACTAAATAACCATCCACTCTTGTTTTTCCTGCAGGGTGTCTGATACATTGCATTCCTGCTTGGCCAAAATTGAAACCGGTTCCTCTACAGGAAAGACTGAGGGCTTCTTGAGGCTTTTTTAACAGTGGAGTGGAGAGAATGGACTCCAAAGACTGACCATTCAAACCTGCTGAACAACCAGAAGAAAAAGCAGGTCTATGAAAATCAGGAAGAAAATAACAATTTAAACAAATGATCTAATTAAAAAATAATAATTTATGTATCACAACAGTGCAGGCGGACAACTGTCAACAGGACAACACAGTCTGAACATCATCTTGAAAGTGAAGGTGTGAATGAAGGGTTTCAAATCAAGAGGACAGAAGTCCGCCACCTGGATTTTAGTAGGGAGAAGTATGTGGCTTAAATTTTATTCAAATGCCTAAAAAGAAAATGTGTTGTGGATTTTATTATGATATACATATATGTATACACTAGACATGTAACAATAATTACTCACATAAATTCTGTGCAATCATACATACTCATATATACTATGCGCACTTACAATGGAGTGTTTTATATAGTTAAGTCACTGTGTTAAGCATTTGACCTGCATGTTCAAAACGCACGAACCATATATTTAGGTCAAATGCATCTACCATTATATTAATGAAAACGTTTGTGCCACTTGTTATATGAACACATGCTTATCAATGTTTGAAAATGTAATAATTAGGATCAATAAGTAACCTCTGATTGTGTTATGGCCAACGGTGACTAGTCCACACATAGGGTTATTCAGCTTGGCACTGGTAAAGTATGCACATAGGACCCTTTCTCAGCGTTCATCTGCGTTTATCTGTACCGTCCCACGTTTTGTCCAGCCCTTTCAATGCCTGTACAGCAAGTAAACCCAGCGCCGCTGGGCATGCACCAGGGATTCAGGTTCTTGCTACTATCTATGCTAACCCTAAGTAAGGGTTAGCATAGATGTTCAAAAGAAAAACATCATTTAAAAGAAGGATGAAAATTTTAAGATTATTTACATAGATTTATACATGTCAATTTATTCTTCACAGTCATAAATACGTATAAACATGACAGCTTTGCAAACATATTTTTGCAATAAGGTAGTTTCATTGTGTTTTTAAGTAGATTTATGGAGTATGATTGCTATGAGGTACTTAATTTGCGTGACTGTGAAAGGCAGAAAGCAAACTGCAGAGTTTTTTTTTACAGAGTTTCTTCCTCTTGTGTCACTGTGACTCTCGAGCACAATAATAAACAGCTGAATCCTCAGTTGTCAGGCTGTTCATCTGCAGATACACCTACTTTCTGCTGTTGTCTCTGGAGATGCTAAACCGACCTCTGACTGACTGAGAGTAGAAGCTGCCACTACTGTCACCCCAGATGACAGCAATCCACTCCAGTCCTTTTCCAGCAGCCTGTCTAATCCAAGCAGCATGAATATCACTGCAGAACCCTGAGTATGTAGGTCAGTCTGTGGGAGTCTCCAGTCCTTTTAATCACAGATTCAGATCAGTAAGTGTTTGACTCTCAGTACCTACAGACAAAAAGAATGATTAGTGACTGTTTTCCGAGTATATCAGTTCAATTTAAAACAACTGCATTTTCCTTACCAGCCCAATAAATTGAAAGGATTAGAAAGGATTAGCCTTCACCTAAGGATTTACATCCCTGATAAGCAGAAGGAGCCTCACTATCTGTTTAATGTCTCCCATTACAATGGCCTCACTGTGTTAACTTTCAACATGCATGTAAAGTAGTGGCAGGAGTGCTCTTAAAGTGAGAAAGTGATATTACTATAACTAATGTGATATAATTAAATATGTAACCTCTCTAATTGTGACGTTGCTGAATTTGATTTTTATATTTTGGGGGGCAGTGTATAAATTGCTGACTGACAGATCAGCTGATCTGTTATCTGACTTGACTGACCATCGACCCTCTATAACTCTGAGGAACAAACTGAAGATAAGGTTCCAACCTAACCAAATACCCTTTAAAGGAACAATTCAAATAATTAAGGACAATGACTTTAAATTTTATTTCATTTTGTGAAAGGCCCAGGTTGTCATTTCTGTTATGAACCTATTACCTGTTGATAACTAAAGTCACAGTTAACTGAAATTCCTGTGTTTTGATTGTTTTTACACATATCCAGCTTCTCCCCTAACATAGAGTAAGTTGTATTTGGGTTACATACAGTACATGTAATTACGAACAAAGTATCATCAAAATGGTTACTCCTCTGATAGGTGTTTTTCATGCCTTTGCACTTTTAGTGTTTCTTTCAGCGTGTTGTTGATGTCAAAGTGCAGTTTATTTCTCTAAATGTGTTGTGTTTTTTGTGTCTGTGTTTTTGAGTTTTCATATGGCATTGCTTCCTCTTCTGAGAAGGTGGGCCAGCAACAGAAGAGTTGTCTCTGGAGATGTTAAACTATCCTCTGACTGACTGAGAGCAGTGGCTGCTACTACCATCATAAGCAATTTAAGCAATCCACTAGTCCTTTTCAAGCAGCCTGTCTGATCCAAACATTACTATAATTACTGAACCCTGAGTATGTACAAATCAGTCTGTGGCCTTTTAACTGCTGATTCAAACTGAGTCAGTGTTTGACCCTCAGGACCTGATAAACAAATAATTAGCTTCTTATTTCAAGCATATAAATTCATAATGTTAAAAGAAAGAATACTTTGTCCTTACCAGCCCAATAAACTGAGAGGACAGGAAAAACAAACACAAATCCAGAACTGTCCATTGTAAAAGTCTCTCTGTCCAGTCTACAGTGCTGTAAATCCATCACATAGTCCCAGTTTTATAATTACATAACCCATACGTATAAGACTATGTATCAGAATTTGCATTTGCGCAACCACTACCTCTATCATTTATTTCCCTTGAATAATAATAATAATCAGTTATCTTAGAGCTCCTCCTCTGGTAGTTTCATGTTATAACTGTACGGGCACTGAGAGGTTTTTGTTCAGCTCTGCTGATGGTTTGTGATACTGTGGCTCTTTTGCGCAATAATAAACTGCTGAATCCTCAGTCCTCAAGCTGTTCATCTGCAGATACAGCTGCTTTCTTCTGTTGTCTCTGGAGATGGTGAAGCGGCCTCTGAATGACTGAGAATAGTGGATCTCATTACCATTAGAGTGGATCCAAGCAACCCACTCCAGTCCTTTTCCAGCAGCCTGTCTGACCCAAGCAGCATGAATATCCCAACCGAACCCTGAGTATGTACAGGTCAGTCTGTGGGATTCTCCGGGCCTTTTAATCACGGATTCAGACTCAGTCAATGTTTGAGCCTCAGTACCTACAGACAAAAACAAAATTAGCTTCTTTATTTCAAACATTTCATAATGTTTCAGAAATGTGCTGTCCTTACCAGCCCAGTAAACTGACACTATAAGGAAAACAAACATAAAGGCAGGACAGTTCATTGTAAAAGTCATGTCCCTCTGCTCAGTCTACAGTTGTGTAAATCAACCATGCAGTCTTTGTGTTATATTTGGCAACACTTATGTAAAAATCTGAATTTGCATCAGTTTCTTCTCCTCAAAGAGGAACACATGTCATGTCACACAATCCTCTGCACATCACTTATATTAGTCAGGTAAATCTTATAAATGCACAAATTATATTTATTATTTATGAAAAAATAGATAATAATTTTCTCTCAAAATGTATGAAAATCTCCATAAGTGCTAATTATTAAACACATGTTCTATGAAGATATTAATACTGTGGGAACAATATGACTTGTTACTGCTAAAGTTCATGTTGATGGCATCTCTGAAAAAGTTTCACAAACAACAAGTTGTTGCTTAAAAACCAGCACTAAATCAGGAAACCATTTTATCAAACATCTGAACCTCCACAAAAAAGTAAAATACATTAAAACTGTCACTCAGCATGAATGATGAATGACATTCAACCTAACCTAAAAATAAATAAAAATAAATAAAACCTAAATAAACTCAATCAAAATTTCAAACTCAGATATATTTAAGATTCAAAACTCAAAATCAACACAAAATTCTAAGAACAGGACTTCTGCATGGTTTAGGAGTTTTGGATTTTTAAAACATTTTTTGTTGTTTGTTGGTTTTTCTTACAAATGAGAGCATTTTCTATTATCTCATGGAAGTAAGTGTTGGATGAGTTATTTAGTGTTTAATAAAGTTGATAAAAAGCGTTCTTATCTAAGTGGTCTGGTCTTGTAACCATAAGTGGGGTGAGAGCCTCTCTTCTTGTGGCTTCATGTCAGTGTGGAGTTTGTGGCATTTTTGTTAAGGTTTCCTGATTGGTTTTCTCCATGCATCTCTCTCTCTCTCTCTCTCTCTCTCTCAGCTGCTTTCTGTTGTTTTGTCAGCAGATGGTAAATTGGGTGGTAAATTTTTACTGTTACCCTTGAGCTACAGCCACCCACTGGCACAGATGAGTAAACCGTCACAAGGTTTTGGATAAAGTGTAAACTCACAAACCTGTCAAACCTGCATTTGAAACTTTGGCTACCATAGCAGTATATATTTGGGTCTTCTAACTAAAATAGGAAAATAGGAACATAAATAGTGCCTCATTGCCAGACCTGGCCCACATCTGGTTGGCATACACACTGCCATGACACGGGTCAGTCAGACGTGACAGTTTGATGCCAGATCCGGGCCAGACCTGTTTTCTATGGGCCTGGGCCACATGAACCAAACCACAATCGAGCCAGATATGGCATGGCATCACATAGACAGCGCTATCTATGCCAGGCCTGGCTCATATCTGGATATCATACGTCTTATCATGCCAGAAGTCAGCCAGCAGTGCCGCCTTGATACCAGATCCGGGCCAGACCTCCTTACTATGTGGGTTGTTGGGTTTTTTTTCTCTGTATGTATTATTGTAGGGTCTACCTTACAAAACAAAGCGCCTTGAGGCAACTGTTGTTGTGATTTGGCGCTATATAAATAAAATAAAATAAAATTGAATTGAATTGAAATTCATCTTTATTTTTTAAACGAATCTGTTCTTATTTGGCTTGTAAATTGACAAGAAAAGAAAAACAACCATAAACTCATGAGAATTTATCATCAAAGCTATTTTTCTGCCAGTCTTCAGTGGTGCAGCTCAATCTTGTCGTGCCCATTTTTATATTCTGCAGCACATATTCAAAGATGGAAACAGCCTGAGTTTGCATCAGCTTCTCCTCATCATTAATCAGTTTATCAAAAGAAAGTATCAAGCTAACCAAACAAACAGATATACAAGTAATATGTATGTTCATTCATGTTTTACTCAGCAGGGTTTGATCACTCATTAGTAATACAAAGATAATTATTTTAGTTTTTCCTGATTTTACCCCAAAGTAAAATAAAAGAGAATCTGACAAGGATGCCTCCTGGGTTAATGTGTTCCGGGCATGTCCCACCGGGAGGAGGCCCCGGGGCAGACCCAGGACACGCTGGAGAGATTATATCTCTCAGCTGGCCTGGGAACGCCTTGGTGTTCCCCCGGATAAGCTGGAGGAGGCGGCTGGGGAGAGGGAGGTCTGGGCTTCTCTGCTTAGGCTGCTGCCCCCGCGGCCCCGGATAAAGCAGAAGAAGGTGGATGGATGAATAGATGGATGGTAAAATAACAAAAAATGTTTTCATTTATTTATAAATGTATTTTTTTCCTAGAAGTTTAACTCACAACCACAGTAAATCTGATAACATTCATCAGTACAAATTAGTGCAGTTGGGTTTTCTGAGCATCCCAGTTGTCGTTCCTTCACGTCTTTCCTTGACCTCATGACATCAGGCACTGAAAAAACAAAATGATACTTTTTTGACAGGTTGACCTCCACCTTTCTATTATCTCTACAGATGGTGAACCACTCTTTAGATAACTGAAAAAGTATAGTCTAAATAATGATGAAATATTTTTGATTTTACTGTGTTTGCCATACCTTGTGTTAACTCGGAAAATATATTAAATGTATAAACATATATTTATTTCATGATATATTATTTAACAACAGTGTGCTCATGTAAAAACTACTGGACATTTGTTTTTTATGTGAATCTAAAATCTTGACTACTTATCTTGACAATGTATTCTTCTGAAATTATCCTTAAAAGTTTACATACATTTTTTCATATTATTTTATTATTATCAGAAAATACTTTTAAATTGGTTTTTCAAAATATGCTTTTATATATTGTAGAATCACAATATATATTATATTTATTTGTGTCAGTGAGCTGATCATCATATTTTTGATTATCTACTGCCCCCTGTAGGTTCCTGTGAAACTGTATGTCTGAAGGTTGTTGTAAAGCCTCTCTCATTACTTAAACCACTGTGTGTATCTGGCACAGTAATACACAGGAGAGTCCTCTGGCTTTAGGCTGGACAGTCTCAGATACATCATGCTGTTGCTGTTGTCTCTGGTGATTTCTATACGTCCTTCCACACTGCTCGCATACACTGTTTTACTTGCATCATACCATATAACCCCCAGCCATTCTAATGTTTTTCCTGCAGGCTGTCTTATCCAGTGCATTCCTGCTTGGCCAAAATTGAAACCGGTCCCTCTACAGGAAAGACTGAGGGTTTCCTGAGGATTTTTCAACACTGGAATAGAGGGAATGGACTCCATAGCCTGACCATTCAGACCTGCCAAAAACATGAAAATTATAAATAAAAAAGATTAGTAATGTGAGAAACAAATTCAAGAACATGTAATCAATTTCCACATTCTGTATTATAAATTCTAGTGACTTACAAGGCAGACAGAGCACTGCCAGCAGAGCAGACAAACTGAGCAACATCTTGAAAGAGAAGGTGTGAAGCAAATACTTTGAGAGCCAGTCATTAAAAGAACCTGAGTGTGCCATGTGAATTTCAATAGGGAGGGGCTCAACTATCTGGGTCACTTAAAATTCAAATGCATTTCAAAATAAAAAACATTGCATTTAATTCACTCTTTTACTTCTGCATTAGTTTTTCTTCCAAACATGGACTCACTTGTTGATGGGAATAGTTTTTTAGCAGTAAAAGACATCGTACTCACTCTTTTTCTGGGTATTGTTTTCCAGGAAACTCTTGCCCAGAGATGCATGTTTCTGATCTCATCTGAATCTCATCCTACCAACCTACTGACTGTTTATGGTTGTATTAATTATTGTCTCTTTAACATTTTCATTTCTGTCTTGACTTTTTACTCACCCCACCAGATCACAACAGATTGATGCCCTCCATGAGCCTGGGTGTCCTGGAGGTTTCATTCAACTAAAGGAAGTTTGACTCTCTCCCTACTGTACTTTCAGTCAACTTAGATTTCTCTTGAAAACATTATCTGGTATTTATTTTACAACATGAAGTGCACAGAAAATAATTTAAAATTTTATTCACAAGACATATGATGGCTCTTGAAACAAAAGGGTTTTTTCATGATCAATATTTTATTGTATTGTAATATTTTTGCATTTCTCCTGTTTCTTCTAGTTTGCCCACTCTCCTTTTTGGCCCTACCTTTCAGTGGGTTGCTCTTGCTCCGGGGCTCTATGCTTCAGATTTGACTTTCCCAATCTGCAGTGCTCTTTTTATAATGTTCATCACCTCTTGGTTTCTCTTTTTCATCCTTTCCAGTTATTACAGATAATGGCACCTCTTGAATCAGGCTTTCCAAGAGGTCCTTTTTCTTTTTTTTCTCCACTGTCATGGTTTTTCTTTGGACTTTACCTTACAATATAAAGTATGATTAGATGATATTTGCTTTAAAGTAATAATGTATGAATAAAAATGGATTTAATGGAATGTCAAAGAAATTAGAATAAAAGATTTCATGCTGCTAACTCGTGAATTATTTCAATCTATTTTGCAGACAATTAAATTAACTATTTAAATCATTACAACTGGAATTAAAACTCCATCCATCCATCTGTCTATTCTGTACTTCTTAGCCGATTCATCATTGTGAATGGCTGATAGATGGACTTTACAACGAATGGCCTGAACTGTCTGTTTCACGTATCATTCAAATGAATCTAAAAACAAAATATGTTGCATCAAATTGTATGCTTTTGTTTTTTAGAGTTGTTTAGCAATGGTTTTATTCCCTTAGATTCACTTTCTATGGGAGATGGTCTTTTGTAACTTCTAAACTATGAGCTGAAACATTTGAGTTCCTTCTCTGTTTTCCAGTAATGTGGTACAGATATTAGCAGTGCTATTTTCCTGGTTAGGGAGAGCTATGCTAGATGAACACAGCTGTAAAACCTGCAGTGTTACAGTGATCAGAGGGTGCTTGCTTGAGTGTTGACATATTTTTTCATACTGATTTTTTTATCATTAGTTTTCACAGTTGTGTGTCTAGAAGTACATTATTTTAAATATGCAGTGAGACGTAGAAGAACATGTATCATATTCTGAATAATCTCTTCAGCAGTAAGTGAAATATAAATGGTCAGGAGAATGAGCAGCCATTCTGATGATTATGATTATATGGATTACATATATGGTGATATGTGCTCATCTGCATATTTCAATTACTGATTAATTTAAACTTATTCATGCTCTCTGTTTAAATGCTTAAATACTTTTTTCATATTGATTTTCTTTATGAATCACCTTCAAAAACAAATGTTTTATAAATATTCTCACTCATGTCATGGCTTCTTAAAAATGTTATAATATTTGTAGTCATCTACTGCCCCCTACAGGTTGTTATGAAAATATATAGCTGAAGGTTTTTGTAAAGCTTCTCCCATATCAGAAACCACTGTGTGTGTGTCGCACAGTAATACACAGCAGAGTCCTCTGGCTTTAGATTAGACAGTCTCAGATATGTCATGCTGTTGCTGTTGTCTTTGGTGATTTCTATACGTCCTTGCACACTGGCAATATATTCAGTTCTACTTGAGTCACTCCAAATAGTTCCAAACCATTCTAGGCCTTTTCCTGCAGGTTGTCTGATCCAGTGCATGCCATAGCTGCCAAAATTGAAACCAGATCCTCTACAGGAAAGACTGAGAGTTTCATGAGGATTTTTCAACACTGGAGTGGAGGGAATGGACTCCATAGCCTGACCAATCAGACCTGCCAAAGTACCAGAAGTATAAACAGTTAAAAAATAATTTAATAAAATGATAGTAATGAAAAAATCACTTTGTGTATTATAGCATAAAGGGACTCACAGGGCAGACAGAGCACTGTCATCAGAACAGACAGTCTCAGCATCATCTTGAAAGTGAAGGAAGTGCTTCAGATAGTTAGTGAGAGGACATAAGTGTGGCATCCCTATTTTATTAGGGAGGAGCAAACATATCTCAAATATATTCAAATATTATTCAAAAGGATGTTTTAACTGCAAGTCTCTGCAACACTTTTAAATTTGTTTCCTTAATTGTTCATTATGTCAAACAGTTGCCACTCACAGCAGCTACATGTTAGTGTGACACCAGCTGTTTCTTTACACATGAGAATAAGCATGACGTCCATTTCAGTTTGCCATCAACCTGCAAGACTTTTATTTTCTATAATCACTATTTTATGACTTTTCTTGACAGAATGTTGTACAATTATAGAATAAAGTGCATGACTTCTCTCCAGCTTGTCCATCATTCTCCTCTCTGTCATCTTTCTCCATGTACATTTCGTCAGGTGTCTCTTGCTCCAGGGCTGCATATTTGTGATCCAGCCCTACCAACCCACTAAATGTTTGGCTTCTTCTTTTTTCTCTGTGCTTTTTGCTCACCCCACTCAGTCATGGCAGAGAGCTGTCGTCTCTGAATGTGGTTCTGCTGAATGTTTCGTCCTGTCAAAGGAAAGGAAAAAGTTGGCCATCAAACCAAGTTGACTACGTGTCTTTCAGATGCTGATCCAGGCGTGCATTGCGCCACGTCTGGATCATCAACTGAAAGTTTTACTGCTACAATCATCTTTGCTGTTTCAGCAGAGTCCAGTTTGGGATTCTTTTAGTGTCATGTTCTCTTATATTAACTCTGATGAAGAAATACGTGAAACACCTTTTTTTAAGTCACACTTCAAATCTATATTATATTCACCACAGAAGACCCACATGAGCAGCACATCAACAGCGTTCATCAATGCAACATACACAGTAGCCTAGTGTAAGTGGAGTTTGATTCAGTTTGTAACAGTTTCAAGGAAAGTGTTTGGAAAAAGACATAAGATGTAACTTTTTGATTGTTCAACCCTGCTATTGTCTCTTGAGATGCTAAACTTGTGTTTAAAAAAGCATGTTGTAAATACTTCACATGTCTTTGGATTTACTTGTTGTTTTAAAGTCCTTTTCTCTGGAATACAAAGGAAAAAGTAAAATATTTGCATTAACTTCTCTATCTCACAGTTTACATACATTATTCTTTTTTTCATAATATTTTTATTATCATAAAATCATTTTAGATTTTTTTTTTAAATATGCTTTCACATATATCACAGGAGGTATTGTGACAGTGAGTTGAACATCATATTTTTGATCATCTACTGCCCCCTGTAGGTTCCCGTGAAACTGTAAAGCTGAAGGTTTTTGTAAAGCCTCTCTCATTATTTAAGCCACTGTGTGTATCTGGCACAGTAATACACAGCAGAGTCCTCTGGCTTTAGATTAGACAGTCTCAGATATGTCATGCTGTTGCTGTTGTCTTTGGTGATTTCTATACGTCCTTGCACACTGGCAATATATTCAGTTCTACTTGAGTCACTCCAAATAGTTCCAAACCATTCTAGGCCTTTTCCTGCAGGTTGTCTGATCCAGTGCATGCCATAGCTGCCAAAATTGAAACCAGATCCTCTACAGGAAAGACTGAGAGTTTCATGAGGATTTTTCAACACTGGAGTGGAGGGAATGGACTCCATAGCCTGACCATTCAGACCTGCCAAAGTACCAGAAGTATAAACAGTTAAAAAATAATTTAATAAAATGATAGTAATGAAAAAATCACTTTGTGTATTATAGCATAAAGGGACTCACAGGGCAGACAGAGCACTGTCATCAGAACAGACAGTCTCAGCATCATCTTGAAAGTGAAGGAAGTGCTTCAGATAGTTAGTGAGAGGACATAAGTGTGGTATCCCTATTTTATTAGGGAGGAGCAAACATATCTCAAATATATTCAAATATTATTCAAAAGGATGTTTTAACTGCAAGTCTCTGCAACACTTTTAAATTTGTTTCCTTAATTGTTCATTATGTCAAACAGTTGCCACTCACAGCAGCTACATGTTAGTGTGACACCAGCTGTTTCTTTACACATGAGAATAAGCATGACGTCCATTTCAGTTTGCCATCAACCTGCAAGACTTTTATTTTCTATAATTACTATTTTATGACTTTTCTTGACAGAATGTTGTACAATTATAGAATAAAGTGCATGACTTCTCTCCAGCTTGTCCATCATTCTCCTCTCTGTCATCTTTCTCCATGTACATTTCGTCAGGTGTCTCTTGCTCCAGGGCTGCATATTTGTGATCCAGCCCTACCAACCCACTAAATGTTTGGCTTCTTCTTTTTTCTCTGTGCTTTTTGCTCACCCCACTCAGTCATGGCAGAGAGCTGTCGTCTCTGAATGTGGTTCTGCTGAATGTTTCGTCCTGTCAAAGGAAAGGAAAAAGTTGGCCATCAAACCAAGTTGACTACGTGTCTTTCAGATGCTGATCCAGGCGTGCATTGCGCCACGTCTGGATCATCAACTGAAAGTTTTACTGCTACAATCATCTTTGCTGTTTCAGCAGAGTCCAGTTTGGGATTCTTTTAGTGTCATGTTCTCTTATATTAACTCTGATGAAGAAATACGTGAAACAACTTTATTTCAGTCACATTTCAAATCTATATTATATTCACCACAGAAGACACACATCAACAGCAGATCAACAGCATTCATCAATGCAACATACACAGTAGCCTAGTGTAAGTGGAGTTTGATTCAGTTTGTAACAGTTTCAAGGAAAGTGTTTGGAAAAAGACATAAGATGTAACTTTTTGATTGTTCAACCCTGCTATTGTCTCTTGAGATGCTAAACTTGTGTTTAAAAAAGCATGTTGTAAATACTTCAAATGTCTTTGGTTTTACTTGTTGTTTTAAAGTCCTTTTCTCTGGAATACAAAGGAAAAAGTAAAATATTTGCATTAACTTCTCTATCTCACAGTTTACATACATTATTCTTTTTTTCATAATATTTTTATTATCATAAAATCATTTTAGATTTTTTTTTTTAAATATGCTTTCACATATATCACAGGAGTTATTGTGACAGTGAGTTGAACATCATATTTTTGATCATCTACTGCCCCCTGTAGGTTCCCGTGAAACTGTATAGCTGAAGGTTTTTGTAAAGCCTCTCTCATTACTTAAGCCACTGTGTGTATCTGGCACAGTAATACACAGCAGAGTCCTCTGGCTTTAAGTTGGAAAGTCTCAGATATGTCATGCTGTTGCTGTCATCTCTACTGATTTCTACGCGTCCTCTCAAACTGCTTGCATAACTGTTGCTGCTGGAAGATGAGAAGCCAATCCCTATCCATTCCAGTGCTTTTCCTGGTTGTTGTCTTATCCAGGGCATACCACAGCAGGTAAATGTGAAACCAGATCCCCTGCAGGAGAGACTGAGAGTCTCCCCAGGCTGTTTCACTACAGGACTGGAAGGAATGGACTCCATACTCTGACCTGTAACACCTGATGAGATGAATACAGATAAAACTGTGAGACAGACATCTTCAAAATGTTCTGGTATCGCTGACTGACCATCATTGTTTCCTGGTAAATGATGAAACAGTAAGAAGCAGAAGAACTCACAGGGAAGTGAAAAAGCAACCAGCAGCAGAGTGAGTGTCTGTGTCATTGTGAGTCTAGAGATTCTTCACTGCTGCTCTGATGATCAACAAAAAGTTTAAGACAAGTCAGCAGCACAGAAGTACACTGCACACAGTGAAGATTTGCATCAGGATATTATGTAGAAGGAGTGGCTCTGACATCTCTTATTATTTAATGACAATTTTCTTTCATTTTGTAATGTAAAGTGGCTTGAAAAAGTGTTCATACCCCTTGAACTTTTACACATGTTGTCACCTTACAATCACAAAATTAAATGTGTTTTATTGAGATTTTCTGTGATAGACTAACACAAACTAACACATAATTGTGAATTGGTACAAAAATGATCAATGTTTCCAGAATTTTACTCCACAAATCCGGCCTATATGGAAGAGTGGCAAGAAGGAAGCCATTTTTGACAGAAAGACATAAAAAGTCCCGTTTGGCAGGAGCCACGCAGGGGACACAGCATACATGTGGAAGAAGGTGTTCTTGTTAGATGAGACCAAAGTTGAACTTTTGGACCTAAATGCAAAGTACTACGTGAGGTGGAAAAGTAACACCGCTCATCACCCTGAACACACCATCCCCACTGTGAAACATGGTGGTGGGGATGCTTTTCTTCAGCAGGGACAGGGAAGCTGGTTGGATTTGGTGGGAAGATGGATGGAGCAAAATACAGGGCAACCTGTTGGAGGGTGCAAAGGACTTGAGACTGGGAAGGAGAACCTTTTTCATATGAAGAGCCATTTTAATTTTTACATAGCTCTGCTTTTATAACTATTTTTATTTTTATAGGGGGGGGGATGTTTCATTATTATGATTATTTACATAGAAATACTCTAGATTCTAGAAATACACTTTCACACATGGTAGAATCAGGTATTATTGTGTCGTCAGATTAACATCATTGATCATCTACTGCCCCCTGTAGGTTCCTGTGAAACTGTATGTCTGAAGGTTTTTGTAAAGCCTCTCTCATTACTTAAACCACTGTGTGTGTCTTGCACAATAATACACAGCAGAGTCCTCTGGCTTTAGGTTGGAAAGCCTCAGATGTACCATGCTGTTGCTGTCATCTCTACTGACTTCTATACGTCCAATCAAACTGCTCACATATCTGTTGCTGCTGGAAGGTATGTGGCCAACCCCGATCCATTCCAGTCCTTTTCCTGGTTGTTGTCTTATCCAGCTCATACCACAGCAGGTAAATGTGAAACCAGATCCCCTGCAGGACAAACTGAGAGTCTCCCCAGGCTGTTTCACTACAGGACTGGAAGGAATGGACTCCATACTCTGACCTGTAACACCTGATGAAATGAAAACAGAAATGATGTTCTGGTATAACTGACTGACAAAGTGTTTCCTGGTAAATGATGAAACAAGAAGCAGAGGCACTCACATGGCTGAAAGAAAGCAACCAGCAGCAGAGTGAGTCTGTTTGTCATCCTGATTCTCCACTGCTGCTCCGACGATCTACACAAAGTACAAGATAGGTCAGCAGGACAGAAGTACACTTCACACAGTCGCATTTGCATCAGGATTTAATGAAGAAGGTGTGGCTCTTGTGCTGTTATTCCTTTAACTGAATCTAATGTTGCCTTCATTTTGTAACCTAGCTGATTTTCTCTCTTCGTAAAACATTCAAAAATAGGATATTTTAAAGTTGGATATCAATTTTTTTTTGTTTAAAATGATATATTTTGGGTAACTAGAACATATATAGAACAAGACTAACATGACCTCTCTCATAGCTGGCAGTTATTAATATTACTGCATAAGGTTGTTTTAGATCTTCAACTGCACTTTGTACATTTCATGAATTAATCTGAAAAATATTTAGTTATCACATCCATCCACACTGTGAGGCTGAGAAGTTAAGTTTTGGGTTGTAACAGATTTTTTTTTTCCAATTTTTATTTTCTTCTAAAATTAATTTACTCATTCAAAATATATTATTCATTATTATACGTGGTCAAAGACTATCCCATTTCAAAAAAGATAAGAGAGGGGCAGCAAATCACCAGAGACTAAGAAAAATGAAACTACTGGAACAACTCACAACTAATGATGTTAATTAGTGAAATTAGTATAAGAAGAAAATCCCTGAGAGATTAAATCAGAAGCAAAGATGAAATTCAACAACTAAAATATTTTTGATCATCTAAAGTATGATGTGCGTCAATTATTAATCACTTATTAGTCATTGATTAATACCAGTACTGAATTAGGACATGATACATTACTGGCCAAGTGTTTGCTCAGAGGATGCTGTTTGATTGTTGGGGTTTTCCCTCTGTTATTGTAGGATCTTTAGCTTACAATAAAAAGCATCTTGAAGCAACTGTCATAATTTGGCACTATTTTAACTGAACTGAACTGAATTGAATTGAGCTCAAATGGCAGCCAGTGCATGGGTTCAGGAAGCCGCAGGCTGGGCACAGTCTCATTAAAATAGGTTGTCCTGTGATCTTGTTGATGAAGATACCCCCCATATAGTAACATTATCTCCATATAATAGAGCAGCATTCTTCCTTTGTAGTTAAATTGGCTGTTATATTATACCTCATTAAATTAAATATACAATAGTTTAAAGTATGCTAAAGTTCAGGTCTTTTTGTGATTCAAATCCTGACAGATCACTGCATTTGTTTAGGATTCTATTTCTTGTTTTTTCATCATTTACCATCTCCTCAGGTGTTACATTTCAGAATATGGAGTCCATTCCTTCCCATCCTGTAGTGAAACAGCCTGGGGAGACTCTGTCTCTCCTGTAGAGGATCTGGTTTCGCATTTACCTGCTGTGGTATGCACTATATAAGACAACAACCAGGAAAAGGACTGAAATCGATAGGTGTTGGCCACAGACCTTCCAGTGATAACATATATGTGAGCAGTTTGAGAGGATGTATAGAAGTCTGTCAAGATGACAGCAAAAAGATGACATACCTGATGTTTTCCAACTTGAAGTCAGAGTACGGTGTACATTTTAGGACATCGTCAGGTCTCAAGAAAAAAGTTGTCAGGTATCAGACAAAAAATCTGGCTAATTCATTCTAGCTAGCGACAGTGGTGAAACGTGATTTTTTTGTTTTTTATTCAGAGATGTTTCTGTTTTATTAGGAGACTGTCTCACCCCAACATCGTCAGACTCATGGCAGTTGCCCGCACTGAGTCCTGCTTTTTGTTGGCAGCTGAATACAATCATGGCGCAACCCTGCAGCAAGTGCTTCACACAGACAGCTGCTACTCTAATAGTCTGTGTTATTGAAGGATTCAGCACTTCTTATGGTTTTTTTAATCCATTTTTAGACAGCGATGAGATCGGCTACACACTCCACAGAAGCCCAGAGTTACTGTTAATATCAAAAATATAATGCTGTCCTTTGAGATTTTAACATTTAAGACTGTGAGTGTAATGGATCTAAAACTGTTTAAATCTCTTCAGCCTGGTAACATGGAAACTTTAAAAACAGCAGCAGAAGGTTTCAGTAGTGTAGTTTAATTCGTTCTTTTTATTTAATAATAATCCATATTATGTATAACAGCTACATTCACCCTGGAGAGAAACTAGTGAGGGAGACCATCAGGACCAAGCTGGGTTTCCTGGGTCCAGAGGTTTGGAGAAACTTCTTCCCTTTCTTTCATCACAGCTGTCCTGTGCCAGAAGTTCTGTTGACCCACTGAAAGAGGCATCATTTAAGAAACACCAGGAACACTGAAGCTCATCGCATTGATCAAGCAGGACTCATGATCTTCACCAGCAGCTCCCTCACAGGGAAATCTTCAGCACTCCTCCGTAGGCCCGCCCCAGAAGATGGATAAACCCAGCATTTCATGAACACTGTGATGGAGACATTTGGTTTGTGTAATGTTATAAATACTCGGATACTCCCCAGAGGCTCCGGACTTTTACATAAAGATATTATATTCAGTCCTGTAGAAAGTTATATATTTAAAAATATGTGATCCTCTCTGGTTACTCTGGTATGAATAACTCTGCATCACTTTATGGTAAATAACACACTATCTGCAAAAAACTGTGACCTTTGACCTTCATCAGGTTTTATTTAATTGTGTTAGAGAAACTCAAACGTGCTCTTTATGCAGCTGAGTACATCAAGTGTTTAAAACGGAAGCTGTGCAGGTCTGAGATACAAACTGAGGTCCTGTTAATGCTGATATATAGTGACACAGTTACATGGGTGATTAATCCTTTTGTTTTTTTGTCTTCAACTTTATCAATAAAACAGCTGCAGCTTTCACTACAGCACATGTGGTACTTTAACCTTTGTACTGTTTTCATCAGTTCATTTTGCAGTTAACATGTGAACATGTTGGATGATCTGTCTGCCGTCACTGGGTGGTGCTGAGGTCTGAATCTGAGGGCAGCTCCTGTAATCACAAAGAGAACAGAACCATCAAACTCAAATATAAATTTTATCCCTCAAAATTGAAATAAAGCTGATTCTTCTGTCCTCACACACTCAGGATCTGAAGTTCGTCTCTTACATTTTTTTCAGTATTACAGTACACTACAGTACTTTAATCCATAGTTCCTGATTAATGAGGAGCTACATGGTACAAGCTTTTTTTTTTTTCTTTTTTTTTTTAAAGTTATTGTCTTTACAGATGTGGCAAGAGACTGAAAACATGCTGTTGTTTGCACATATTTAATAATCTGCTCTGCACAGGAGCTGAAGCAGGATGCAGCCTGTTGCTTTTACAGTATAATACTTGTAATAAAAGTACAGTAACAGTAATTTTTGACTGAGTAGCCCGGAGCGTTTCTCTTGATTTCTTTAGTCGGTGTAAATTCATTCACCTGCACAGATTAGCTAAACGAACCCTGACAGCCGAGTCCTCATCTTAGCTAGCTAGGTCTCAGGACCGAGCTAAGGACGGTAGTTACGGATTAGCTGACAAACACGTTTAACTTACCGAAAAAGTGCAGCAGGGCCTCGGGTCCTTCTGTCGAGTAGTCCAGTTTACTGAAGAACACCTCAGGCTGTCAGGTTAAAACACTCGGTCGTGTTTTCGTAGCGTAAACGCTGGCAGTCCTCTCAGAGCCTACGCTCTATCTGCTATCCGGTTGTTCAGTGATGACGCGACGAATCCTACTTCCGGGTCTAAAGTAGTCTGCGTTTAATATGGCTTTTGTGCTGTTAACATGTTTAATGTTATGTATTTTCTTCTATTTAATCTCAAAAAGCTCCTAAAACAATCAGTGATCACTGTTGACCTCCCTCGGCTTTTATTACCGCTAATCATTTATTTAAGATCAGTTTTTAAAACCTTAGGATGTAACTACAGCCCAGCCCATGCAGCAGTATATGAATGACTAACCTCGTATTGTGGATGGATTATCTCAGTTGTTCTCCTGGCTGAAGTTTGGTCCTTTTACAGCACCCTGCCATGCGATTACATTTGTTCCTGACCACCGAGAACACTCACGTTAACTTTTATCCAGTGGGAAAAAAGTTAGCTTGTTTATATTATGCTAACATAGCTGTGTCGCTAGCGGTCACATAGCACATCATTATATAGCAGCTAGCCAAACTTCAGTAACCCTACAAACGTCACTGCTGTTTAGTTTTCTGTCTTCATTTATGCTGGAAGTGATAGCAGAGCTGTACGTTTTAATTTGTTTCCAAAACCCCGCAGTCAGGACATGCTATATTGTATTTAGATAGAAGCTAGCGAGCTAACTTCCTGCTAACTTCTAACTCCGTTAAATGTCATAAATTCCGTTTTCATGGATGCCTGGATGTTGTTACACCTGGTAGAGCAGAACGCTGATCATTTTATTAAAGATGAAAGACTTTAGACAGTTTTTCAACTCTCAGTAATGCCATAGTGATCATTTGATATATGGACCTGCAGCGGAGTTTAGACCCAGACACGGCTAGTGACGTCAGACTGAACAACCGGATTCCCGAACAGAGATACGCAAGTTTCTCCGTGACTGCAGCTGCCAGTCAAAGCTGTTATGATGACGTTTCACCCCAATTTAACATCACCGCGGTAGGAATTAGAATCAAACTTATGGGAGAGGAGACCCCTTGAACATCAATAAGCGTGATGAGAACTATCCATCCATCCATCCATCTTCATCCGCTTTATCCGGAGCCGGGTCGCGGGGGCAGCAGCCTAAGCAAAGAGGCCCAGACCTCCCTCTCCCCAGCCACCTCCTCCAGCTCATCCGGGGGAACACCAAGGCGTTCCCAGGCCAGCCGAGAGATATAATCTCTCCAGCGTGTCCTGGGTCTGCCCCGGGGCCTCCTCCCGGTGGGACATGCCTGGAACACCTCACCCAGGAGGCGCCCAGGGGGCATCCTTGTCAGATGCCCGAACCACCTCAGCTGGCTCCTTTCGATGTGGAGCAGCAGCTGCTCTACTCTGAGCCCCTCCCGGATGGCCAAACTTCTCACCCTATCTCTAAGGGAGAGGCCAGCCACCCTTCGGAGGAAGCTCATTTCCGCCGCTTGTATCCGCGATCTCGTTCTTTCGGTCACTACCCACAGCTCGTGGCCATAGGTGAGGGTAGGGACGTAGATCGACCGGTAAATTGAGAGCTTCGCTTTTACACTCAGCTCCCTCTTCACCACGACGGACCGGTGCAGCGTCCGCATTACTGCAGCCGCAGCCCCAATCCGTCTGTCGATCTCCGGCTCCCTTCTCCCATCACTCGCGAACAAGACCCCGAGATACTTGAACTCCTCCACTTGGGGCAGGAATTCATCCCCGACCCGGAGTGGGCACTCCACCCTTTTCCGGCTGAGAACCATGGCCTCAGATTTGGAGGTGCTGATCCTCATTCCCGCTGCTTCACACTCGGCTGCGAACCGTTCCAGTGCGAGCTGGAGGCCCTCACCCGATGAAGCCAACAGAACCACATCATCTGCAAAAATCAGAGATGAGATTCTGAGGCCACCGAAGCGAAAGCCCTCCGCCACTTGGCTGCGCCTAGAAATCCTGTCCATAAAAATTATGAACAGAACCGGAGACAAAGGGCAGCCCTGGTGGAGCCCATCACCCACCGGGAACGAGTCCGACTTATTGCCGGCAATGCGAACCAAGCTCTTGCAACGGTTGTATAGGGATCGAATGGCCCGTAGCAATGGGCCAGACACCCCATACTCCCGCAACACCTCCCACAGGACACCCCGAGGGACACGGTCGAATGCCTTCTCCAAGTCCACAAAACACATGTAGACTGGTTGGGCAAACTCCCATGCACCCTCAAGTATCCTGGAGAGGATAAAGAGCTGGTCCAGTGTTCCGCGACCAGGACGAAAACCGCATTGTTCCTCCTGTATCCGAGGTTCGACTAACGGACGAACTCTCCTTTCCAGCACCCTGGCATAGACTTTCCCAGGGAGGCTGAGGAGTGTGATCCCCCTGTAGTTGGAACACACCCTCCAGTCCCCCTTCTTAAAGATGGGGACCACCACCCCGGTCTGCCAGTCCACAGGTACTGCCCCTGATCTCCACGCAACATTGCAGAGGCGTGTCAACCAGGACAGCCCTACAACGTCCAGAGCCTTCAGGAACTCGGGGCGGACCTCATCAACACCAGGGGCTCTGCCACCAAGGAGTTGTTTAACTGCCTCAGTGACCTCGCCCCCGGAAATTGGCGGGTCATTCCCCTCATCCCCAGACTCTGCTTCCTCCTCGGAAGACGTGTCAGTAGGATTAAGGAGGTCCTCGAAGTATTCCTTCCACCGCCTGACAATTTTCTCAGTCGACGTCAGTAGCACTCCGCCAGCACTATACACAGTGCAGGTAGAGCACCGCTTTCCCCTCCTGAGACGCCTGACGGTTTGCCACAATCTCTTCGAGGCAGTCCGAAAGTCTTTTTCCATGGCCTCTCCGAACTCCTCCCACACCCGAGTTTTTGCTTCAGCCACTGCCCGAGCCGCATTCCGCTTGGCCTGTCGATACCTGTCCGCTGCCTCCGGAGTCCCACAGGCTAACCAAGCCCGATAGGACTCCTTCTTCAGCCTGGTGGCTCCCTTCACCTCTGGTGTCCACCATTTGGTTCGGGGATTACCACCGCGGCAGGCACCAACCACCTTGCGGCCGCAGCTCAATGCAGCAGCTTCGGCAATGGAGACGCTGAACATGGTCCATTCGGACTCAATGTCCCCAGTCTCCCTCGGAATGCTGTTGAAGCTCTGCCGGAGGTGTGCGTTGAAGATCTCGCGGACTGGGGCCTCTGCTAGACGTTCCCAGCACACCCTCACTACGCGTTTAGGTGCACCAGGTCTGTCCAGCGTCCTCCCCCGCCACCTGATCCAACTCACCACCAGGTGGTGATCAGTTGACAGCTCAGCCCCTCTCTTTACCCGAGTGTCCAGAACATATGGTCGCAGGTCTGCTGATACGATTACAAAATCGATCATCGACCTACGGCCTAGAGCGTCCTGGTGCCACATGCACTTATGGACACTCTTATGTTCGAACAGGGTGTTCGTTATGGCCAAACTGTGATTAGCACAGAAGTCCAATAACAAAGCACAGCTCGGGTTCAGATCAGGGAGGCCGTTCCTCCCAATCACGCCCCTCCAGGTCTCGCTGTCGTTACCCACGTGAGCATTGAAGTCTCCCAGCAGGACAACAGAGTCTCCAGGTGGAGCACCCTCCAGCACCCCCCCCCCCCCCCCCCCAGGGACTCTAAGAAGGCTGGGTACTCTGAACTGCCACTCGGCGCATAAGCGCAGATGACAGTCAGGACCCGTTCCCCGACCCTAAGGCGCAGGGAACAAACCCTCTCGTCCACCGGGAAAAACCCCAACGTACCGGCAGCAAGCCGAGGGGATATTAGAATACCCACCCCAGCCCGCCGCCTCTCACCAAGGGACCTCTACACACACACACACACACACACACACACACACACACACACACACACACACACACACACACACACACACACACACACACACACACACACACACACAATCTCACCAGGGGCAACTCCAGACTGAGACAGAGTCCAGCCCCTCTCCAGGAGACTGGTTCCAGAGCCCAAGCCATGTGTGGAGGTGAGCCCGACTATATCTAGCCGGTACCTCTCAACCTCACGCACTAACTCAGGCTCCTTCCCCACCAGAGAGGTGACATTCCATGTCCCTATTGCCAGTCTTGGCAGCCGGGGGTCAGTCCGCCAGGGCCTCCGCTCCTGGCTGCCACCCGGCACACAATGCACCCAACCCCTATGGCACCTCCTGCGGGTGGTGGGCCTGCGGGAGGATGGGCCCATGTCTCCTCTTCGGGCTGTGCCCGGCCGGGCCCCATGGACTAAGGCCCGGCCACCAGACGCTCGCCCTCGGGCACCCTCCCCGGGCCTGGCTCCAGGGCGGGGCCCCGGTAACCCTATCCCGGGCAGGGTAAACTGTTCCCTCGGTGTCCTTTTCATAAGGGTCTTTTGATGAGAACTATTGATAACAAAAGAAAGAATCTTTGGAAAAAAATTATCTGAGGAGAATAAAGTTATTTTAGTCTGACCCCAGTCCCATCCGCTAACATGGAGGAGGCGGGGTTTATGACCTATACTGCAGCCAGACACCAGGGACGTAGAGATAGAGACGTTTTGGCTTCATTTTTGGGGAGCTGTCGTGTTGTCCATCTTTTATACAGTCATTGGGTGGGACATGACAACACCGCCACCTGCAGGAAGATTTTCTCTCTGTCTGGTACCTTGTGTTCTGATACCTGACAACTTTTTTCTTGAGAACTGAGACCTGACAATTTTTTTGTCTGATACCTGACAACTTTTTCTTGAGAACTGAGACCTGACATTTTTTTGTCTGATACCTGACAACTTTTTTCTTGATAACTGAGACCTGACAATTTTTTTGTTTGATACCTGACAACTTTTTTCTTGAGAACTGAGACCTGACATTTTTTTGTCTGATACCTGACAACTTTTTTCTTGAGACCTGACGATGTCCTAAAATGTACACCGTATCAGAGAAGTGTGCTCAGCAGATGCCATTTACACCAAAACTGAAACCAGGTTCTCTACAGGGAATACTGATGGTTTCCTGGGGTTTTATTAACACTGGAGTGAATGGACTCCATATCCTGACCATTCACACTTGTACAAAGAAACAGAGGTAAAATAAATGAAAATGATTTAATAAATTAATCGGAATGAAAAATGTAGTTAGGGCATTCTACCATAACGATCCAGCGATGAGTAGAAGCCACTCCCTGGCTTAAATGCTGGCTGCACTGATGAGGCCCAGGTGTTCCTCCACTTCAGAGGGGCGTGGGCCGAGGGCGTGAACCCACCATGAGTTCTGCCCTGGCGAGAGAGCAAAAGAGAGAGCGAGAGAGAGAGAGCAAGAGAGAGAGAGCAAGAGAGAGAGAACGCTACTGTCGCGCTGACCTAGTAGGTGTGGCTGTTATTCCTCTTTTCCTTCTCCTGCCCTCTACCTGTTCGGTGCTGCTGCTTGCCCATGGCCGCTGATTAGACCTTGGGTGCAATCAACAACTAAGCACGGCCTGGTGTGCGCCGCCCTGCCAGGTGAGCCACATTAGAGCAATCAAGGGTGGGCGTGCCTAGTAGACCTTAAAATGCATGCAGCAGTCATTTGACCCGGGTGCAACATACTGAGAGGACGGCAAACAAAGCACTTTTCCACTGTGAGGAAGACTTTGAACAAGACAGGCTATCGGTAAGCTCTTGAGTTCACATTTTGCTTTTGCAGATGTATCTGGGACTATGGAAGCTCAGTTGTGCAAATGTTTTACGCTTAGGGAAATAGTTGCTGCATTTAAGTTTAATTATATTGACAAAAATGAATGTTTAAGTTTGAATAAATTGTTTGTGCAGTTAGTGTTCCCACATATTTATGTTAATTAATATTAAAAATAGTTACCCCAAATCCTTGGGTGGATCGTAAAACTAGTGAATAAATGTTTGGTTTTGATTTAAAGAAAATAATTCTTTGTAAAGAAAATCCTTAGTTAAAGTCTATTAAAATGTTTGTGAACTCTAAAATGTATACTTTAAAATACAATTGTTTATAAAAAAGTGTTAAATGCAAAGAAGACACATTGTGTATATTTATTTAAGAACCACAGTTAAATTAACACAGTTAACCACATGGTAAATGGCTTTACTGAAGTGTATTTTGTTATTTCATCTGTCTTCTGTGTAATTTATCTGAATGGTTAATGAAATGTTCTTTATTTTTGTGTTGAAAGGTTTTTTACCTGCTGCTACCTACCAGCTATCAAACTAGTTGGTCTAAATAAAGTTGAGTGAAATTCAAAGTCTGGTCTTTTTCAAGTGTGGACACCTCACAGTCAGAGGAACACTTGACAGTAAAAAACCGGCCTGGCCAGTAGAGAAACCGGCCTTGACCAGTGAAGACTCCACAAAAGCTCACCACAAAGACGGAGAAGACTCCACCTGGGGGCCTGGAGGAAATTGCACACCGTTTGCCTGTCCAATCAACAACCGAGAAAACAGAATGGCTGAGTCCAAGTCACTCGAAGAGCTGAAAATAGAGCGAACCACTGCAAAGAGACTGTTTTCCAGACTCACCAACCATATAATAAGGACCCACATGGATATGTCTGTAGAGGAGCTGCAGGATTCCTTCAAGAGACTCACAGTAGAGGGCTCCAAAGTGATTGACGCGAACGAGGAGCTTGAGGCCGCCTACATCACGCAGTGTGAAGCAGAGGGCACACCGGAGCTGATGGGCCAACAGAGAGCAGACGTCGAAAAAACGGAGAAAGAATGTGAGCAGAAGTTGAAGGAGGTGAAGCACCTGATCAGAGAGACACTGTGGACATCATATGGTGAAAAAGAACTGACCCTTGCTCTAAAATCAGCAGAAATGGCGTGTGAGAACGTCACATCCACTCAGCCTGATACACCGCTGGAGGCATATGATTTTATGCTCCACCATCTAGAAGAACTGGTGAAGAAAGCTAAGCAGGCACACCAGACATGGAACCGCTGGGCTCCACCTGCTGAGAGGCGAGATTGTGATCGTCGACTAATGGAGCTCGAAACCTGCCTTCCAAAGCTGGTGTCAGGGAAGGCAGTCCTGATCAAAGCAGAGAGGATTAAAAGAGATGCCGACCAAGCAGTTGTCACAGTCCGCAACGCAGCCTCGGTCGCAGCCATAAAACTGAAAGCCACAGCTTTACCAAAGTTCACCGGCAGCCAGCGTGAGTTCTACAGATGGCGGAAGGAATGGGAGGCTCTGCAAAAGCAAGGTGAACCAACCGGGTCCGTGGAAGTAAAGAAATTCCAACTTCTCGATAGCCTCGATGATAAAGTGGCCAAAGATCTGCGCCTGTCCACATACACCTCGGCCGATGAGATCTTCAGAGTCCTCGAGAACCGCTATGGAAATCAAGCCACCATCGCCATTGAAATCATTGAGGAGCTTCAAGCTATCCCTCCTGTTCGTAGCAACCAGCCTAGAAGAATTATAGAGCTTATCCACGCAGTTGAAAAGGCCCTCTATGATTTGAGTGAGCTGGATGAAGCAAATGCCATAAAGAACCTCTTGGTAATAAAGTCTATCGAAAGCAAGCTGCCTGAGTCCCTAAAGAAAGACTGGCTCACCCACGCTGCTGATCCAAAGAACGCTGTGACTCATCAGAACCGGTTTGACAAGCTGCTCGCATACCTCCAATCTCAAGAGTCCATCTACGAGCAGTTAGACCAGCTGAGAGACATCGACCCTGCCAAGGAGAGAACAAAGTTCCCAATAAAGTACGCCCGTACGAAGTCAGTCAAATCCAGTACTGATCCAGCAGGCTGCATCATCTGTGGGGACCCGAAACACAAGAGAAAGCTCTACATCTGCAGGCGGTTTAGAACCAACACAAAGTTACAGGAGAAAAAAGATGCAGTGCGGCAACTTGGAGCCTGCAAGAGGTGCCTCGAGATCCACGACGAACCCTGCAGAAAGATGACTTACCTGTGTGGAAATCCAGAGTGCAAAGACCAGCATCATTACCTTCTTTGTCCCTTGCCACGACCCTTATCACAAAGGCCCAAGTCTGGTCCGGCGAGAGCTGAGGGGAGGAGGTATACAGAGGTTCAAGAAGAGTTCATCTCTAAACTATCGCCAGAGCTAGCGCAGGAGTGTCGGAGAGCTTTCTGCAACGTCTCATCACGAGCCTTCAACTCCATGGCAGCAGAGAGAGGTCTACTGGAGGGGACTGGTCTAAAAGAGTACCCTGTGATCCTGATGCTCCTTGACGTCATCGCCAATGATGGGCAGAGAATTGGGACATTAATTGATCTAGCATCTGACACAAACTACATAACCCATAAAGCTGCAAGTAAGCTCAACCTTCGCAGTGAAGACGTCATGCTCGTCATCCAGGGTATCGGAGGTATGAAGGTGTCTGTGGCAACCAAGCGCTACCTTCTCAAGATCCGTGTCAACACCTCAAGAGGAACTTTATGTATCCATGAGCGTTTATGTTAATGAGAGTGTGGGGAGTGAGTTGAAGGGTGGGGTGGGCTGCTTTTAACCATGTAAAGCACTTTGTGCTACATTTCTGTATGAAAAGTGCTTTATAAATAAAGATTGATTGATTGATTGATTGATTGATTGATTGATTAAAAATGCACTTTTCCTTTCTTTGACCCAAACTCTGTGACCTGGCTCTGTGGCACAATAATAAACAGCTGAATCCTCAGTCGTCAAGCTGTTCATCTGCAGATACACCTGCTTTCTGCTGTTGTCTCTGGAGATGGTGAAGCGGCCTCTGACTAACTGAGAGTAGTAGATTTCATTACTATCATAGCGGATCCAAGCAACCCACTCTGGTACTTTTCCAGCAGCCTGTCTGATCCAAGCACCATTAATATCACTGCTGAACCCTGAGTATGTACAGGTCAGTCTGTGTGATTCTCCAGGCCTTTTAATCACTGATTCAGACTCAGTCAGTGTTTGACCCTCAGTACCTACAGACAAAAACATAATTAGCTTCTTTATATCAAACATATCTTAATGTTTGCAGAAGAAATGTGCTGTCCTTACCAGCCCAGTAAACTGACATAAGAAAAACAAAGGTAAACTAAGGACACTTCATTGTATTAGTCATGTCTCTCTGCTCAGTCTACAGTCATGAAAATCTCCCATGTAGTGCCTTTCTTATATTTGGCAACACATGCGTAAAAATCTGAATTTGCATAAACTCCTCCTTAAAGAAAAACTTCGTCTCATATAAAGATCTGCACACGACTTATATTAAAATATTTAAGCAAATATTATATATATTTACAAATGATTATTACTATTTGTTACTTAATAAATATTAATTTTCTCTCAAAATTTAGTCACCAATTGATTTATGATACATGGGCAAAAAACTCCATATATATTCATTATTAAATGTGTGCTCCATTATGTAATACAGTCATTAATCACAGGAATATTATGACTCTTTATTGTTAAAGCTACTTTTGATTGAAGTTCTGATAAGGTGGATTCACAACAACATCAGCTGTTGCTTAAAAACAGGAACCAGATCAGTAACATTTTATGAGGCATCCAAAACTCCATAAAACAAAACTAAACTCCAATAAAACTAATCCTCTGCATGGTGAATGATGGACATATCAAAAATGGTTTATCGTTTAAAAATTTTTTTTTTAAAAAACACCACATACTGAATATCGAACGATGGGTGTTTGCCAAAAGACAAGCAAAAACAAGAATATATACTGAAGACAAAGCAAACCCTTCTCTTGATTTAGTATCACAGTGTCACTGTGACTCTTGAGGACAACAATAAACATCAGAATCCTCTGATGTTGTCTGCAGATTCAGCTGCTTTCTGCTGTTTTCTAATATTTCTGTCTACCACGCTCTCTATCAAGCATAGCGACTCCTTAAAGCCATTTCATACACCCTTAAATCATTATTGGTCTCCTCCTCTGGTGGCTTCATATTACAAATGTGTTCATGCACTGAGAGATTTTTGTTCAGCTCTGCTGATGCTTTGTGTTAAGTTTGACTTTTTGGCTCAGTAATACACAGCAGTGTCTTCAGGCTGCATATTCTGTCCTTTAGAGTCACTGTCTTGCTTGACGTCTCTAAATCAATGCTGAACTTGCTCTTTAGTGAATCTTTATAGTGAGAGTCCCCAGTGTATTTCATCCCAATCCACTCCAGTCCTTTCCCTGCAGGCTGTCTGATCCAAGCTGTGTAGTAGCCACTTAGAGAATAAGAGACCTGACAGGTGATGGTCAGACGCTGACCTGGCTGCACAATCACAGAGGGTGGCTTTGTCAGCTGTTCACACTTCACACCTGCAGAGAAAACATGTTGAATGTAGTTCAATTAAAAAATAATAATAATAGCTGTCGGTGTTTCTGTTCAGTGAGACTCACAAGATCCAGCAGCAGCAGAGCTACAGAGAACATGTTGATACTGAAGCTAATATCTTCTCTTCTTCGGAAACCTCCTGCAGTATATCAGGTCTTTATATTAGCCTGGGAGGAAGTTTACTTTGCATACAGATAAACACTGACAAAATAAAAAGAAATATAGATTAAAGAGTCAGCCATGGGTACAGATTGAATTTTTGTGAGGCATAATAATAATAATAATAATTTTAGAGTGCAATAACGTCTCCCATTCAGGAAAAAATACCACTGTTACACAAAGTGAAAAGCTTGAAAACTTAAAAATGTACAGAATGCATTTGTTCTTTGCTTTTTAGTTTTAAAGGAAATAATATTTTTCAAATATTAAAATTAGTGCTGTCAATATTAATGTCCTTAAAATGATGTTAAGCCTAGTTTTGTGTAAACTCCAAATAAGTCCAATGGGTTTGTTATTTGTTGCACTAAAATGTTCGATGATCCCACTGTTTTAGCCTAATGTACAAAATAATGTTGACGAAGGTTACTCAGAGTTTAAAGGTCAAGCCGGTCAAATAACCTTTTATGTTTCTTCCCTATTTTCCCTATTCCCTAAGAAAAACTGCTCTTTATGTTGAAATTTTTATTATTATTATTATTATTATTTAAAGACAATACCATTTTTGAAAATGTACTTAAAGTACTTAAAATAGCACTTTATTTTTATGTCTGCCCAATTTTGGCCAGGGATATTATGTTTGTTTTGCCTTTTTTCCCAGAAATTAAAAGAGCTGGAGTTTATAATATTCATGTCCATCTCTATTATTTGATTCTGTCATCCACTAAATCCCTTTTAAATTAAATAAACATTTGCGCTTTGGGGCAAATTCTCTTGTGCGATTAAATGTGATTCTAAGCTTCTAATTAATTAGATTCATTTTTTTAAATCAAGTCCCACCCCTAGTATTTATTAGAGATGGCACGATACCACTTTTTTATGTCCGATACCGATACCGATATCATAAATTTGGATATCTGCCGATACCGATATGAATCCGATATAGTGATTTTTAATCAACAAAACTGTTTTTTTAAATATCTTGCTGCATTTTGTATAAGTTCATACTCAAGTTTAAAACAACAACTACACTAAAGCTATTCTGTTATACCTGTATGCAAAAAAAAAAATTTCATAGTTCAGCAATACTGATCAATCTAATAAACTTAAACCTACACCATCCTCCCTATTCTGGTATTTTAAAGAGTACTTAGCATAAATATTAAGCAACCTAACTAATAGGGTTCCAACTCCCAGCAACAAAAATAAATAAATAAAAAATATGGAACCACCCCTCACGCTCCACCTCATGATGCTTAATCGACGTAATCAACCTTAATTTGATGCAGTGTGAAAAAAAATGCACAGAAATCAATTATTTTTCAAGAAATATTAAATAGATTCAACATCTTTCTTCAACAAAATTGCAGACTGCACAGATGGTACCTTCCCAAAGGAAAAAGTACTATAGCTTACTAGGGTATATATATTAGACTTAATAGTTACTATATACAGTAACTGACTTCTATTCATTTTACATCAAATTAAAACTTTGGGTGTCAGATAATTATTTATTAAAAGCTAGACATTTTAAATGAGAATAAGAAAGAAAAGTATGTCTTTGTGCCCCCTTTTCCCTGTTAATGCCCTATCGGCCCCCCTGGCTAAACTTTGCTAGATCCGCCCCTGCACAGTTACCAGCGTCAGCTACGTAGAAAAAGATCCTCGAGTAGAAAGTAATATTAAATAAATTCTAACAACAGCTGATCAAGCTTAAACGTGCTGCTGTTGTTCAGCCGCTGGTTTCCTCTTTCTGGTGCAAAGTGGGCCAAAAGCAAACTAGAGACACGGACTCGCGACAGAAAAGCCGATCAGCTGATCATTAAGCAGTTTCATGATTGAAGTAGCAGCAGGAGAGGCAGTCGCTTGTTAAGCTTAACGCAGGAATGCTTTACAAACATTCAGAGATGGACTTACACACTTGCTTTACTTCTCTCGGGATAACTTTGTCGGAGATGAAATGCCGGGTTGCTAGCGAAGCTCCACATGCTATCCAGACCACCGACAGGTCCCGCATGCCACAGCCGCTCTATCACGTGATGCATACTGCTCCGACGTGCTAACGTTCTGAGGTGAGTTACGGCGTGTTGCAAGTTTTGTGAGGTGCTTTCGTGATATTTAATGGATCGGATTACATTTTTTATTTTTCTCCGATATCCGATCCAGTAATTTAGGTCAGTATCGGACCGATACCAATACGTAATATCGGATCGGTCCATCTCTAGTATTTATATGTGCTAACAGTGTGTTCTTGTGAACTGCAGTCCACAGTGGAAGTCGCTCTCAAAGGACGAACAGAGCAAATATTTTGATAAGGCCGAAACAAAACAACAGAAAGAAGCGTCACGCCAATGAAAACTCAGAGTGGTCCACTAAAGAAAACTATGTATGTCCAAAGTGCCAACATGCAGTTCATACATGTGCCAATCGCTGCATTAAAGGATGAAACGGTCACTGCAGAGAGTTTGTATCACCTCATGAAAATTCTAGTGTGTTTATATTTATGCTTTTTTTTTTTTTAGGGCAAAAAGAGGAAGAGAACCTGAGACAGAGCCATGTTCTTCTTCTTCATTTGTAAAGCAGTAACATCATCAGCCACAGCCAAATGTTTTCAGCCTGCCTCACCAGCAATCACTCTGTGCACCTACCCAGGCTCAGCAGCCCTCCTCTCAACATGCATATCACGATCTACAACTGAATCACACCAGCCCTACTTCTCCATCCACATCCTCGTCCTTGGCCTCGTCTTCAGCACCCATTCAGCTCCAGACCATATAGGATCTTGCTGTCACTCCTGGAAGAATTTGACCCTGTCACTTACAAACAGTCTCAGCAACTCTCCTCTCCATGTGCAGACCACGGTCGTCAACTAAATCTTACCAGCCCTGCTGTTGATTCTGCTCCATCCATTTTTCGGCCTCCAAAGTTAAATTCTTTGAAGACTGAAAAGAGACGTGGTCACTTTTTGACGACCCCTTCACACCACAGCCCGATCAGAACTGCTCTCCTCATTCATATATGTGCACTACTCAGGCACTAAATGTAGTCTTGCTTCTATGGATAATTCCTGTCTGGTACTGAGTGTGATGACTCAGTGGTTTTGTTTTGATTAATATTGTCTTATGTTTCAGTTTAATTCTTGTTAAGATTTTCTAGTTCTAAGGTTTTGGTTCCCATGCTCCCCCTGTTCAGTGTCTAGTCTGTCTCTCTGTGCCTGTCCTCTTTTCTAGTCCACCCTGTCGCTTGTGCCCTCTGTTACCATGTCAGTTATGTCGTGGTGCTAAGTTCATGTCTCGGGGTCTGTGTCTTTTTGTACGCTTTGTATTTCCTGTCTTACTTTGATAGTCTCGTGTGCTTAGGCAGTGTGTATAGTTTCACTTAACTCATCTTGTCCTGCCTAAGTAGTCCCAGTTATGTTTCCCTTCTGTCTCCCATTTCTGATTGCTCCGCTGTGTATTTTAGTTCTCTGTCTCCTGCTTGGTGTCGCGTCATACCATCATACCCGGCTGTGTGTTCTGTCTGCCTGTTAAGCCTTGTTATGATTCCCAGTCTAGTTAGTTTTCTGTTCCTTTTGCTGTGCAGCAAATAAAGCTGAGTTCTGAGTTTAATGTAGTCTTCTTGAGTCTTGCACTTGGGTCCTACATTCAAGGATTCAAGGAGTTTTATTGTCATTCGAATCACATGTTTACATTAGGTGGAACGAAATTACGTACACACGATCCCGGAGTGAAAAGAAACAGAATTTAAAAAGTAATAAATAAATAGTTTTTGTTTTTTTGCTTTTTTAAGAACAAAACAGAATAACAAGTACTAAAATAATACAATAAATAGAGTGCAACAATCTGAGTACCAGTATGGAGTATGGATATAGAGTGTAGGTATAAATATAGGTATAAATACTTTAGCATCAAAAGGGCATGATGACCAGCATTGATAAAGTGATGGTGTCAGTAAGTGTCAGTAGTGATTAAAGGTGCTACAATATCAGTTCCTGTCCATTATGCAGGAGGACACATCTGAATTCTTGTAGAGAGGCAGTGAGACAGGTGAAACAGTGGTGGAAAATCCAGCGTCAGTCTGCAAACTGCTGATAGGTTGAATGGTGGCTTGGTAACAGCTATAGACAGAAGGCAACAACCTAAGTTCACAATCAAAAATTCACAAGGAGTATGAGGCCTGGTACCAGCATGTTAGCTAATGGACTTGCGAAAGAAAGATAGACTGCAGCCTGGTTGATTACTGCAGATGAGAGACAGTTGAGTGGAAGAGGCCAGAGCTCTGCCCTTGGGTCGATCCAGGAGAAACACAACAGGCAGAGAAAAAGCAGCAGCCGCTCACCCGGACCATGACAGCAGAGCCATCAGCTTCAAGACTTCTCTTTTGTGAGCCAGTCCCCAGACTGGATTTGGGATTGACATGCTCTCTGATTTTTAGATTATTTGCATTTTTTAAAGATTACTGTTGCATTTAATTCTAACTTTAATCTCTGGTTCTCTTCCACAGCATGACTTCATCCAGTCTTCCTCCTCTCTCACCCAGCCTGTCACACCAGATGGCCGCCCCTTCCAGAGCCTGGTTCTGCCAGAGGTTTCTTCCTGTTAAAAAGGAGTTTTTTCCTTCCCACTGTCGCCAAAGGGGCTTGCTCATAGGGGGTCATCTGATTGTTGGGTTTAAGGGGTTTTTTTGTTTTCTCTTTATTGTTGTTGGGTCTTTACCTACAATTGAATTTAATTAAATTGAACTGAATCAAATTAAACAGTGTTATTCCGATTATTTTGGCCTCTCCACTTGATGTGAGTCAATAAATAAAAAAAATAAACAAAGGATGATTCTGTCAGTTTGTACAACAGGATGAGAGAGTAGAGAAGAACAAAATTATATTTAGTGTTCAATGAATGTTATACAGCTTATTTTATTGATAGTTGTTCCTTGTACTGATCCTAACAAAACAGTTACTTTTAACACTGCAAAATTTATTTTGCTCTTTTGTTTTCTTTTCACATTCATTATATGCCACACATCTGTCAGTGTTCACTAAGTGTCAGTGAAAACCTAGATGGGGGGGGGGGGGGGGGAGAGAGAGCCCTGTCAGCCCTGTCAGCCCTGTGCTGAGAGAGACATGTTCATCCATCTGTTTTGTTCTAATAAACTTCTAATAACTTTTAGGAAGACCTTCTGTAAATCTGTTCAGTTTTATTCATATAGCACCACTTAACAAATAATTCATGTCGCAATGCATGTTATGTTGTAAGGTAAAGACCCCACAGTGTTAATCTAGGACAAATGTTTGAATTATTAACGAAGTGAAGTCGATAATCAAAGGTGAGTTTTTGGCTATGACTGACTACATATGTATACTGTGTCATGACTGGACATACATGGATGTAAACCACAACTTAACTGCTCGCCTGAGGCAAAACAGCCACAGCCGTCATTCTAACCTAAAGGTACAAATATTGATAAATGTGCAAATATTGTTAAATATTCTGTTTGTCAGGCATCCTGTTTGAAGAAAACACTTTGAACCTACTTGAATGTATATGAACACATTTATAAGAGTACAAACACATTTCAAGGAAAATAAAAATGCTCAAATTTTAAAGATTGTAAGTTATTTTGTTCATGTATTAGCCTGTTTAGTCATTTTATGACAAGATGGATGCTGTAATTATATTTTTGTACAGTTTTTGACTTGAAGAGAGTAAAAGGAATTAGTTAGAGTGAAAAGAATTGCCTGGTAATATAAACAGAATCCGTATCGGAAAATATCTGTTAAATACACGGAAAATATACGGTGAATTAACTGAATTTTCCATTTTAGGTGAAGGAAATGTCTGTAAGTAGTACAGAAAATATACTGTAAATCTACAGAAATGTAATAATATCAGAATCCTCAGTCGTCAAGCTGTTCATCTGCAGATACACCTGCTTTCTGTTGTTGTCTCTGGAGATGGTAAATCTGCCTCTGAATGACTGAGAGTAGTGGATATAGCTGCAGCCACCACTGATATAAGTGATCCATCCCAGTCCTTCTCCAGCAGCCTGTCTGAGCCAAACATAATGATCATCACCACTGAACCCTGAGTATGTACAGGTCAGTCTGTGGGAGTCTCCAGGCCTTCTAACCACTGGTTCAGACTCAGTCAGCGTTTGACCCTCAGAACCTGTACAGAGATGCTAAAGGCTCATTAATCCAAGCATTTCTCCTCAGAATTTTGTACTTTGTTTTTTTCCCTATGTTTAACAAAGTGTATGTCCTTACCAGTCAATTGAAAAAACAGAAACAATCTTCTGTAATTAAAACATTTATCTTTTATTTTTGAAAGAAAAATCTGTTCTTATTTGGCTTGTAAATTAACAAGAAAAGAAAAACAACCATAAACTCATGAGAATTTATCATCAAAGCCATTTTTCTGCCAGTCTTCAGTGGTGCAGCTCAATCTTGTCGTGCCCGTTTTTATGTTCTGCAGCACATATTCAAAGATGGAAACAGCCTGAGTTTGCATCAGCTTCTCCTCATCATCAATCAGTTTATCAAAAGAAATGTTCAAGCTAACCAAACAATCAGATATATAAGTAATATGTATGTTCATTCATGTTTTATTCAGCAGGGTTTGATCACTCATTAGTAATACGAAGATCATTATTTTAGTTTTTCCTGATTTTACCCCAAAGTAAAATTTAAAAAAATGTTTTCGTTTATTTACAATAATATTTTTTTCCTAGAAGTTTAACTCACAACCACAGTAGATCCGACAACATTCATCAGTACAAATTAGTGCAGTTGGGTTTTCTGAGCATCCCAGTTGTCGTTCCTTCACGTCTTTCCTTGACCTCATGACATCAGCCACTGAAAAAACAAAATGATACTTTTGTGACAGGTTGACCTCCACCTTTCTATTATCTCTACAGATGGTGAACCACTCTTTAGATAACTGAAAAAGTATAGTCTAAATAATGATGAAATGTGTTTGTGTTTACTGTATTTGCCAGTATATAATAATTAATATACAAATATATATTATTTCATTATATCTTATTTAACAAACATCAGTGTGCTCATGTAAAAACTACTGGACATTTGTTTTGTTTTTTTGGTAAATGGCCTGCATTTGTATAGCGCTTTTCTAGTCCCTAAGGACCCCAAAGCGCTTCACACTACATTCAGTCATTCACCCATTCACACACACATTCACACACTGGCGATGGCAAGCTACATTGTAGCTACAGCTGCCCTGGGGCGCACTGACAGAGGCGAGGCTGCCGGACACTGGCGCCACCGGGCCCTCTGACCACCACCAGTAGGCAAACATGGGGTTAATATCTTGCCCAAGGATATTTGGCATGCAGCCAGGAGGCAGCATGGGATCGAACCACCGACCTTCTGATTAGTGGCTGACCTGCTCTGCCACCTGAGCTACAGCCACCCCTGTTTAGATTTAAATCTAAAATCTTGACTACATATCTTGATTATGTATTCGTCTGAAATTATCCATAAAAGTTTACATACATTTTTTCATATTATTTTATTATTATCAGAAAATACTTTTAAACTGTTTTTTCAAAATATGCTTTTACATGTTGTAGTATCACAAGTGTTTTTGTGTCAGTGAGCTGATCATCATATTTTTGATCATCTACTGCCCCCTGTAGGTTCCTGTGAAACTGTATAGCTGAAGGTTTTTGTAAAGCCTCTCTCATTACTTACACCACTGTGTGTGTTTGGCACAGTAATACACAGCAGAGTCCTCTGGCTTTAGGCTGGACAGTCTCAGATACACCATGCTGTTGCTGTTGTCTCTGGTGATTTCTATACGTCCTTCCACACTGCTTGCATACACTGTTTTACTTGCATCAGACCAAATAACTCCAAGCCATTCTAAAGCTTTTCCTGCAGGTTGTCTGATCCAGTGCATTCCATAGCCACCAAAATTGAAACCAGTTCCTCTACAGCAGGGGTCGGCAACCCTAGGCACACGTGCCACAGTTGGCATGCGAAGGGTTAACTGATGGCATGGCCATAGCTGGACTGGCCATCGGGCATACCGGGCATTTGCTCGGTGGCCCGATGATTTTTTTTTTTTTTTTTTGTCATGGTATAAACAATGAAAGGTGTCGGATTGGCCAGATGCTGGCCGGTGTGTAAAAATAACTCAGTTGTTTGGTGGTGGCATCGCGGAGCATCCACAGATTCAGTAAAATTAACAAGTGGAGGAGGCCAGCAGGTGGATGAGAGAAAGGGGAGGCGGCCGCCGAGTGTCAGGTGAACTGAACTTCAGGTAAGAAGTTATGAGCTGCAGTCTATCTGGGTCAGATATAAACCAAGTTTAGGTGGAGTTTATTTTCGTTGTGCTGACTTTTTACAGTCAGTTACAATAACTCGTACTGCGTACTAGCTAGCATGGCAGAGTTTCTATACAGCTGGGTGAGTGCTTGATGTTACTGATGTTGAACTTTATTTAATTCATAAGGTTAGTTAGTAGAGTTGCCAACCGTCCCATAAAAAGACGGAATCCTCCCGCATTCAGAGAAATTATTACACGTTTCGTGTTGAGCTGAGAGGGGACGCAGTTTGTCCCGGACTTCAGCTAGAATGAAAAAGACACAAAGGTGGAGTTATTCTTTGTCTTTGCTGCACAGCTGCCTCTTCTTCTCTCATTCTCTACCCTCCCTCTCCTGTTGCTACTTTAATCATGAGACTGATCAATGATCAGCTGATCGGCTTTTCTCTCTTGTTTGTTTATCGCCCACTTTGCGCCAGAAAGAGGAAACCGCCGGATGTCGCGCTAAACAACAGCAGCACGTTTAAGCTTGATCAGCTGTTGTTAGAATTTATTTAATATTAATTTCTAGTATCAGCTGAGGTTTGCTGGAGCCACAGCTGCAAAAAAGCTGCTGGTCATGATATCGGTTTGTATATCGGTTTGTATATCGAGGCGATTGTGGCTCAAGAGTTGGAAGTTCGCCTTGTAATCGCAAGGTTGCCGGTTCGAGCCCCGGCTTGGACAGTCTCAGTCGTTGTGTCCTTGGGCAAGACACTTCACCCGTTGCCTACTGGTGGTGGTCAGAGGGCCCGGTGGCGCCAGTGTCCGGCAGCCTCGCCTCTGTCAGTGCGCCCCAGGGTGGCTGTGGCTACAATGTAGCTTGCCATCACCAGTGTGTGAATGGGTGGATGACTGGATATGTAAAGCGCTTTGGGGTCCTTAGGGACTAGTAAAGCGCTATATAAATACAGGCCATTTACCATATCTGGAGAGCGGGACACATGAAGATGAAACCAGGAGATGTCCTTACTGAATCATCAGAGCTGAACAGGTGATGGAGAAACAGGTTTACCCTTTAGGTGACATGAATGAGTTGAAGGGAAGTTATGAACTGTTTCTGAGAGACAAATAACACCAGGATCCTTTTCTAAGTAGCTGACAGCTGGTAACTGTGCAGGGGTGGATCTAGCAAAGTTTTGCCAGGGGGGCAGGTAGGGCATTAACAGGGAGAGGGGGGCACAAAGAAGTAATTTCTTATTTTCATTTAAAATGTCTGGCTGTTATTAAATAATTATCTGAAGCTTACAACCAAAGTTTTTATCTGATGTAAAATGTATAGAAATCATACATATACCAACAAGACTGTACATCACTGTCACAACAGCGTTTGTTTTCATTCAAAGGCTTTATGGCTTTAATACCTGGTGGGCCGGTCTTTAGTCAAAATGCCCGGGCTGGGTTTTTTTTCCAAGTCCAGCCCTGGACACGACACGCAGTGAATTAATCTGAGAAGGTGCATCAAAAAATAAATGGCCGCGCCAGCGGTGCACATCGCAAATCAGCTCGCATAGACACATTAGTTGTGCCGCTTCTTAATGACAGTATCTAGCTAACAAACCCAAGTACCAGATTCAACTTGTAATTGGCTAAAAGTAACTTAGCCTACTGGTAAGAGGGACGTCGTTAGCTTTCCACATTCCGACACTTCAAAAGCTTCAGGAGCTTTCTGCTCAGCACAGCATCAGCACCACAGAAATACAAGGATACATCCGTAGACTCAAGACACAATGCATTTTTGGAACTTTCAGGCGTATGGACCAATGTTTTATTTTCTGATCAAACCAGAAAACTTTAATGAGCAGCTGGATTTGTCTCACATTGAGTGGCTGAGTTAATGCCAGTTAATGCAACATCGAAGCAGCTGGAATCCACAGCTTTGCGTGTTCATGGAGCTGCATTTTCACCTACTGGACATCACTACCTGACAAGTTTAACTGTCTTCAGAACATTGCAGAGGCCTTATTGACAGTATTTGGCTCTACATATCTGTGTGAGCAGATTTTCTCTCACATGAGTCCTCAGGTAGCCGTCTGAATGCTGGACACTCGGAGACCCGTGTCTCTCAGTGGGAGACCAGAGATCATATTAACATGTGTGTCTCTGTATTAACAGACATGCCATATTGGCTTAGTTTATTTTTCTTATCATTCTTGTGAGGAGACCATAAATAGCATTTGTATTTTCTGTTGTATAGTTCATTTGTGTTTCTTGTTATGGATAAAAAGTGTCTTTTTTTATTTCAAAATAGCTGATAACTATTTGCTGATAGCTGCCAACATCTGCGAACAAATATAATTCTATAAAGTGGTTCTATATAGTGTGTAACTGTTAATATAGAGCGTTATTAAATTTATTGCTAATGCAATCATATGGCACACTGACTTCTGAGGAAATTTTAAATGGCACTCGCCATCAGAAAGGTTGCCTACCCCTGCTCTACAGGAAAGACTGAGGGCTTCCTGAAGATTTTTCAACACTGAAGTGGAGGGAATGGACTCCATAGCCTGACCATTCAGACCTGCCAAAAAACATGAAAATTATAAATAAAAAAAGATCAATTTCCACATTCTGTATTGTATATTCTAGTGACTTACAAGGCAGACAGAGCACTGCCAGCAGAGCAGACAAACTGAGCAACATCTTGAAAGAGAAGGTGTGAAGCAAATACTTTGAGAGCCAGTCATTAAAAGAACCTGAGTGTACCATGTGAATTTCAATAGGGAGGGGCTCAACTATCTGGGTCACTTAAAATTCAAATGCATCTCAAAATAAAAACATTGCATTTAATTCACTCTTTTACTTCTGCATTAGTTTTTCTTCCAAACATGGACTCACTTGTTGATGGGAATAGTTTTTTAGCAGTAAAAGACATCGTACTCACTCTTTTTCTGGGTATTGTTTTCCAGGAAACTCTTGCCCAGAGATGCATGTTTCTGATCTCATCTGAATCTCATCCTACCAACCTACTGACTATTTATGGTTGTATTAATTATTGTCTCTTTAACATTTTCATTTCTGTCTTGACTTTTTACTCACCCCACCTGATCACAACAGATTGATGCCCTCCATGAGCCTGGGTGTCCTGGAGGTTTCATTCAACTAAAGGAAGTTTGACTCTCTCCCTACTGTACTTTCAGTCAACTTAGATTTCTCTTGAAAACATTATTTGGTATTTATTTTACAACATGAAGTGCACAGAAAATAATTTATTTTATTTTTATTCACAAGACATATGATGGCTCTTGCAACAAAAGGGTTTTTTCATGATCAATATTTTATTGTATTGTAATATTTTTTAATTAAATTTATTTCTCCTTTTTCTTCTAGTTTGGCCACTCTCCTCTTTGGCCCTACCTTTCAGTGGGTTGCTCTGGCTCCAGGGCTCTATGCTTCAGATTTGACTTTCCCAATCTGCAGTGCTCTTTTTATAATGTTCATCACCTCTTGGTTTCTCTTTTTCATCCTTTCCAGTTATTACAGATAATGGCACCTCTTAAATCAGGCTTTCCAAGAGGTCCTTTTTCTTTTTTTTCTCCAGTGTCATGGTTTTTCTTTGTAATATTGTTAGGACTTTACCTTACAATATAAAGTATGATTAGATGATATTTGCTTTAAAGTAATAATATATGAATAAAAATGGATTTAATGGAATGTCAAAGAAATTAGAATAAAAGATTTCATGCTGACGATTGATAACTCATGAATTATTTCAATCTATTTTGTAGACAATTAAATTAACTATTTAAATCATTACAACTGGAATTAAAACTCCATCCATCCATCTATCTATTCTGTACTTCTTAGCCAATTCATCATTGTGGACAGCATTGGTGTCCATGCTGTCAGTGTTTCTGTTCATTGAGACTCACAGGATCCAGCAGCCAGCAGCAGAACATGTTGGTGCTGAAGGTGATCTGACGGGAGCTTCTCATCTGATGAAACTGACGGACTGATTTCAAGTCTTCAAGTCAAACTGAGAGGAAGTTCACTTTGCAAACACATGGAAACTGTCAGGTTATAACAGAAAGATGCGTTGCTGCTTTGCTAACAGAGAGTTTGTAGGGGTGAGAAACTGAACTGTAACTTTAAAAACTGATTTATTTCAACAAGAATCAATCATTAATTTATGTTTTTTAGGCTACATGAGCTGTTGAGTGTTTTATGTTTATCATACACATTACTGTGAAAGTATGAACAAGGTAAACCAAAATGGATTCTATTCATTATAACCAAAATTAATGAACGAATGAACTTATTAGAGATAATGCAGTTCTATTGCTTGTTTATTATGAGTTGGAAGTCATTTTGTGAATGTCATGGTCCTGGGTCGGTCACAGTGTTTTTGGTTGTGTACTTTTACTTTTGATAGTTTTTTGTATTATGACTGTTGTTTTGGGTTTCCCAGGGTTTAGTTGTGTTCCCTCTGTTTGGTGTCATCCCTGCTTGTATATCCCCTTTAGTGTCCGCGTCTCTGAGTCTGTGTCATTACGTGTATGTGTTTCTTGTTTTACTTTGAAGGTCTGATGTCAGTGTGTTCTGTTTACGTTTCCCCTGCCTCGTCAGTTGTTGTGTCTCCCAGGTGTGTTTCCCTCCTGTTTCAGATCCCCTGATTACTGGTGTGTGTATTTATAGTGTGTGTTCCCTCGTCCTCGTGGCTGGTTTGTCTGCTTCTCTCTGTCCGTCTTCCGTGTATTTCCTCGTACCTCCCCGCGTATCTGTTTCTGGTTAGTTTCTGTTAGTTTTTCCCAGTTTAGGTTTTCTTAGTTTCATGTTCACCCTCGCCATTTCTGTTTGTATCTACTTTTGTTCAATAAACTCACTTGCATCAGAGCTGCTGCATTTTGGGTCCTAAATAATTCTCACACGGCTTGCCCCGGCAACCCGTGACAGTGAATGTAAATTGCTAATTTTAAATGCTGTGTTTCTTCACCTTGGTTCACTGTGGCTCTCAGGCAAAATAACAAACAACAGAATCCTCCTGTTGTCACCTGCAGATACACTTGCTTTCTGTTGTTGTCTCTGGACCATAGATATTTATATTGAAATTAATTTTGCACTGACTCCTTCTCAGCAAACTGTATCACTGTTCCACAGAGTCAAAATACTATAATAATAATATTTGAAAGTAATATTCTAACGTGCTGCTGTTGTTTAGTGCGTTACAAGAAAACAAAACATCGGCCCATAAAAGCCAAAAATCACCATCAGCCCACTGGGCAAATGTATGCCCGATGGCCAGTCCAGTTGTGTGTATAACTGGGTAACTTCATTTGTAATTGTGCATTATGTTACAATCTCTGATTGTGTTGTCTAACAAAGAACTATGGCAGTTATGAGTGTAGTCATGAATTAGTTTTAATTTTCATATTTTTCAGTTTGGTTCAAATTGGAATTGTAGCACTTTTATAGGTATTTGACTTCTTCATGAAATAAATGTTATATTTTCATTGGATACTCACAATATTCCCACATGATAGTTAGTTTATTATTTTATTTCTGTATGGTATAAAATGCCATACAGAAAGAGGATCAAATCTTCCTTTGATTTTGTGCCACAGAGTCCCAGGGTCTTCAGTAGAGCAGGGCGATATGGCCAGAAATATTTATCACGATATATATTTGAAAATTTGCGATAACGATATAACTGACGATATAATTGATGCGAGACAAAATACAACTCCACAACATTACTAGCGCAAAAAGACAACCTTCCATTTATTTTCACTTAAACAAGAAGCTGGTTTTTATGTACATTAAAGCTTTATAAAAATGTAACAGTGCAAATGCAAATTCCTAGCTGAAAGTTTAACCAAAAGGCATTTCCAGTAGAAATGGGCTGACATATCCTGAGCATAACCATGTATAATATCCACTGAAGTTAAAAAGAGTGTGCAGTATGTATTTTTCGGACCATAAGGTGCACGGGATTATAAGGCACATTAAGCGAAACAAAGCAGTCAGATAAATCAAACTTTATTGAACTCATTCTTCTTGCTTCCTCCACTTCTGTACCATTGATTCATTAATGTTGAATTCTCTGGCAGCTGCTCTATTCCCATGTTGTTGCAGTATATTAATGACTAACCTTGTATTGTGGATGGATTATCTCAGTTGTTCTCCTGACTGAAGTTTGGTCCGTTTACAGCATCCTGCCATGCGATTGCATTTGTCTCTAACCATGAGGAACCTTCACGTTAACTTTTATAAGTGTAAAAGTGTTAGTGTTCGTCCTCCAGCTTCACTGTTTATGTTATGCTAACATAGCTGTGTCGCTAGCGATCACGTAGCACATCATTATATACCAGCTAGCCCAACTTCAGTAACCCTACAAACGTCACTGCTGTGTAGTTTCCTGTCTTCATTTATGTTGGAAGTGATAGCAGAGCTGTACGTTTGAATTTTTTCAGAAATCTCTCAGTCAGAACCAGAGGTGGGACCAAGTCATTGTTTTGCAAGTCTCAAGTAAGTCTCAAGTCTTTATCCTCAAGTCTCAAGTCAAGTCTCAAGTAATGTCAGGCAAGTCAGAGTCGAGTCTCAAGTCACTGGTGTAAAAGTCCGAGTCAAGTCACAAGTCTGAAACTTTGAATTTCAAGTCCTTTCGAGTCTTTAAAAAAAAAAAAACGAAAAAATAATGTTGCAGTTATATGCTAAATGTAAATATTAGACCATGTAATTTTTAAATCTGTGTTTTTCTCAACACATGACAAAATAGTGATCTTAGAAAATATACACAAATTGTGAAATTGCACCTCTTTAAAATGCAGCTCAATTAAACCTAGAATAATTTTCACCGACAGTTCTGAGATAAGCTGCATGTTATTTTTGGATGCGGTTGTAGGACCGGCTTTAAAATCGCATGACAAAAATATCATACATATGAAAAAAAAACTGCATCACCAACGTAGCCTGGACAACATTTGCTAGTTAGATGAAGTCAGCTATCTCGTTGTAGCATATTTATATGCATATTTATAATCATACGGTTCTTGGAGTGAGTGCATACACTCATGAAGTTTAGTAACTTCAGGTCACTGCAACAAGCCCAGGTACAGTTTACCGACGGATGGGTGCAGGACCTTGAAATGCACCGTGTAGAACGAAAGACCATCGTACGTATCATAAGTTTACCAGTCTCACAAATTGTCGTCATAAATACACATTCGTTAACCGTTTATTAATAGGACCTTTGAGCTCAACGGTAATTAATTAGCAGTGGAAATAATTTCTGGTACCCATCACAGAAATGTAGCAGTGACAATAATACTGTATGCTGTAATCGTACTGGGCAATTAGTGATACAAAAAACCTGTTTTATCCTGTGAATAAAAGTATATGTTTTTGTCAATGTACCATAATAACAGAAGCGAAACGCAATATTGTGTCAGGACAATTCACTATTTATGCACAATAAACAAAGGAGCATAGCGCGACAATTTCTGTTCAGCGCCAGACTTGCTTGTAACCTATATCAACAATTATGTTATGATAAAATACGTAATAACTACAACAGAAGACTGACCTTCGTGTAAATGCTTGGAGCAGACTAACCTGTGAGCTGGAGTGTTCTGGGATGTTATATTTGATCTTTGAATGGCTGCAATCCAGGCCATCTGTCGCGTCTTTGTTACTTCGGAAACATGGCTCGAACAATTTCTCTTCAACGACGTAATCCGATAACAACCGATCTCTTTACCCGTCGGCTTCCCGTGGCTGTCATGCGACCGGCTATTGCAGTTAATAATACAACAGCTTCTTGACATTTTTGTGTTTCTTTTTATCGCTGTGTAACTGATTTTAATTGAAAGCCTGCGTGCGCTAGTACCGCTTGCCACGAGTTCCCAGAATCCTTTGCGGTTCTACCCGTGAATGACGTCACATTTTCAATCTCTATATAATATGCATGTTAAATTTTTATATTTGGGGTAAAATATCAAGTCTTTTCAAGTAAACCGGTTCAAGTCCAATTCAAGTCCCAAGTCATTGGTGTAAAAGTCCAAGTCAAGTCACAAGTCTTAGAACATTTTTTCAAGTCAAGTCTAAAGTCATAAAATTAATGACTCGAGTCTGACTCGAGTCCAAGTCATGTGACTCGAGTCCACACCTCTGGTCAGAACATGCAATATCATGCTTAGGCAACTAGCGAAACTAGTGAGCTAACTTCCGCTAGTTTCCTGCTAACTTCTAACTCCGTTAAATGTAATAAATTTTGTTTTCATGGATGCCTGGAAGTTAAACTTGGTAAAGCAGCAATGCTGATCGTTTTATTAAAGATGAAAGAATTTAGACAGTTTTTAAACTCTCAGTGATGCTACAGTGTTCGTTTGACCTGAACGATACGGAGTTTAGGACCCAGATTACTCCCAGTTTTAAGAGCATCTTAGTCCGACAAATACAACAATAACAACGGCTGCTTGCATGTTCTGCAAAAAAATGTGCTTTGTCGTGTATCTGACGGACAAACACCAAACCAGTTCCACATCACTGAAGTTGCACCATTTTTACAAACCAATTCTGGTTCATCTGTTTCACTCAACAATCGGCCATGTGCGTATGAAAACAAAGGCACTGCGCATGCGCGTTTTACTCCCATTCTATCGCGATATTTCATTTTCCTATCGTTGCCTAACATTATACCGGTATTACCGTGAACGGTATAATATGGCCCAGCCCTAGTCTTCAGGACCAGTTCAAACAAGAACACCACTTAAAGCCTCCTCTGTCATTAAAATGGACAACAGAAAAGAATTAGAAGACATTGTGGAAAGTGTGAAGTCTCTATTGACGATATAATTCTGGGGCCAGCAATCCTCCTTCTCCTCCTCCTCCTTTCCCTGCTGGACTTCCCTGTGTGTTTCACTGAGTTTTTAAATGCAAGAATGCTTGAAGTGTCTGAGTCAATGCTGAACTTTTTCTTCAGTGAGTCTTTATAGTAAGAGCTCCCACTACTTTTCCTTTTTTTTTGCCTGCAGGCTGAATGATCAGCTGTCCAGGAGCTGACAGGTGAGACATTTGTCAGACATTACTCTTCAGTTCATTTCTAAAAAGCTGAAAGCAAATTCTGACTTGTTTTGATGTGGTGAGTTTTGTACAAAGTTTCTTCCTCTTGTGTCACTGTGACTCTTTGGCACAATAATAAACAGCAGAATCCTCACTACTCAAGCTGCTCATCTGCATATACACCTGCATTCTGCTTTTTCCTCTGAATGACTGAGAATTGTGGGTGCTAAAACCACTGTAGATAAAAGGGATCCACTCCAGTCCCTTTCCCAGCAGCCTGTCTGACCCAAGCAGCATGAATATCACTGCTGAACCCTGAGTATGTACAGGTCAGTCTGTGGGAGTCTCCAGGCCTTCTAACCACTGGTTCAGACTCAGTCACTTCAGTACCTAAAAAGTGTTAAGATTTCATTAGTGCAATAAAAATTTCTTTCCGTAGTTTTATCGGTCAAATTAATTAGTTTGTCCTTACGAGCTGAGAAATAAAATGGAAAAAGTTAAAATGCTAAATGTTGTTGTTGTTTTTGTTGTTATCCAGTCTGCAGAGTGTATGTTGAGTCTTTGTGTTTTGTGCTGCAACATATATGAAGACAGTAAAGATAACAGTTTTGCATTGTCTCCACCTCTTTTCAACACCTTTTAATTCATGGGGCATAATTTAAACCAACGATGTCATGAACAGTAAAGACACTAAAAGTCACATAGTATGACTGAATAAAAATAATCTACAATTTATTCATGGTCTTAGAGCTCCTCCTCTGGTGGTTCCATGTTAAAACTGTTCAGGCCTTGAGAGGTTCTTGTTCAGCTCTGTTGATGGTTTGTGATACTGTGGCTCTTTGGCACAATAATAAACAGCTGAATCCTCAGTTGTCAAGCTGTTCATCTGCAGATACAGCTGCTTTCTGCTGTTGTCTCTGGAGATGGTGAAGCGGCCTCTGAATGACTGAGAATAGAAGATATAGCTGCTATCACTCTGGATGAAAGCAATCCACTCCAGTCCTTTTCCAGCAGCCTGTCTGACCCAAGCAGCATGAATATCACTGCTGAACCCTGAGTATGTACAGGTCAGTCTGTGTGATTCTCCAGGCCTTTTAATCACTGATTCAGACTCAGTCAGTGTTTGACCCTCAGTACCTACAGACAAAAACATAATTAGCTTCTTTATATCAAACATATCTTAATGTTTGCAGAAGAAATGTGCTGTCCTTACCAGCCCAGTAAACTGACACTATAAGAAAAACAAAGGTAAACCCAGGACAGTTCATTGTAATAGTCATGTCTCTCTGCTCAGTCTACAGTCATGAAAACCAGTCTTGCAGTCCCTTTGTTATATTTGGCAACACATGTGTAAAGATCTGAATTTGCATAAACTCCTCCTTAAAGAAAAATACACTTCATCTCATATAAACAACTGCACACCACTTACAATAAAATATTTAAGCAAATATTATATTTATTTACAAATGATTATTATTTTTGTTACTTAATGACGAACATTTTTCTCTCAAAATCTATACACCAATTTATTTCTGATACATCAGTAAAAAAAATTCCATATATATTCATTTTTAAATGTGTGCTGCATAAAGTAACACAGTAATTAACAATAGGAGCATTATGTCTCTTTACTGTTAAAGTCAAAGTCAAAGTCAAAGTCAACTTTATTGTCAATTCTGCCACATGTACAGGACATACAGAGAATAGAAACTTCGTTACTCTCAATCCCTAGATAAAATAGAAAATGAACATTTAAATATAAGAGTGATTAAAAATGCAAGTAAAATATTTTAAAGTAAAAAAATTAAATAAATATAATACAATTTTACATATAACAAGAAAGCTATACAATATACAATATAAGGGTAAATGACATTGAGTGCAAACCAGGCAGAGTAGTGCAAATAGGCAAATAGTGCAAATGGAGATTTGGTAATGTACGGTATGAGATAGTGTAACACAAAGTCTTATGAGGTAATGGCAGTCCAATGCTCCACAAAGTGACTGGTAACTGGTGCAGGCCAGTGAGTGAGTCAGAGAGTGTGTGTGTGTGTGACAGAGTTCAGTGAGACCATGGAGGAGAGAGGGGAGAGGGGGCAGAATCGGGAGGGAGTTAAGCTTCCTGACAGCCTGATGCATGAAGCTGTCCTTCAGCCTGCTGGTCCTGGCCTGGAGACTCCGCAGTCTCCAGGCTCATGTTGATGGAAGTGGATTCACTACAACATCAGCTGTTGCTTAAAAACAGGAACTACAGCAGTAAACATTTTATGAGGCATCCAAAACTCCATAACAAAAAACTAAACTCCAGTAACACTTATCCTCAACATGGTGAATGATGGACGTATCAAAAAGGGTTTTCCATACAAAAAACAATTATATAAAAAAGTAACCAAACACCACTGACAGAATAAGGAACAACAGGGTGTTTGCCCACAGCCAAGCAAAAACAAGAATTCATAATTAGACTATTTGATCTTGGCATTATGATGTTTATGATTTAGATTTCATGGTGTTACTATGACTCTTGAGGAAAAGAATAAACAGCAGAATCCTCTGATGCCGTCTGCAGATTCAGCTCCTTTCTGCTGTTTTCTCTGGAGATGGTAAACTTGTTCAGGTCTGCTGATGTTTTGTGTTACTGTGACTCTCTGGCACAGTAATACACAGCAGTGTCTTCAGGCTGCATATTCTGTCCATTTAGAGTCACTGTCTTGCTTGACGTGGCTAAGTCAATGCTGAACTTATTTTTCAGTGAGTCTTTATAGTGAGAACCCCCAGTGTATTTCATCCCAATCCACTCCAGTCCTTTCCCTGCAGGCTGTCGGATCCAAGCTGTGTAGTAGCCAAGAGAATAAGAGACCTGACAGGTGATGGTCAGATGCTGACCTGGCTGCACAATAACAGAGGCTGGCTGTGTCAGCTGCTCACACTTCACACCTGTGGAGAAAACATGTTTTATGTAGTAAAAGTAAGAATCACTGTGCTGTGATCATAGTGTTTGTGTTCAGTGAGACTCACAGGATCCAGCAGCCAGCAGCAGCAGCAGAGCTACAGAGAACATGTTGGTGCTCAGTATGATCTGATGGGAGCTTCTCATCTTCTTCTGTGACTGACAGCATGATATCAGACTTTATATCAGCCTGTGAGGAAGTTTGATTTGCATACAGATGGATGCTGACAGATTATAAGAGAAAACAGATCACACTGTGGCATTGAGTAGTAAGAAAAAGATATGATGATATGATTCATTCATGTTCAATTTTAGTATTTTAAACTTCTAGATTTCTTGTAGAAATATAAAAATATTTTCTAACATGTTTGACAAAAAGTTTATTCAGAAAATCAAACACTGCAAAGTCAGCTACTCACCTTTTAGCATGCATTTGTATGTGCATATTTATGCCGGTCGTTGTGTATCTGGCACAGTAACACACAGCACAGTGCTCTGGTATTAGTCTGTGCATGCTGCTGACATATCCGTCTGCAAGTGCATCACTTTGTATCAATCCCATTGATTAAAATGCAAAGCATATTTACCAGATTTCTTAATTATGAAGTACATGTTTATTCTAAGCACCTTTGGATTTTTTTCTTTATCATATGTAAATATCTCATATATAAATGCTACTTTGTTTTTAATGAGAAATTGATGGTCTATTGATCCAAGAGTATCTGCACAGGTTTTTGGTGGACTGTAGATTGCACTGGTGCCTCTTTATAGGAATGTTGTACTAACTGATCAGTCACACCTGTGAAGAAAACATGTTGAATATAATTCTTACAGAAGTAACGGTGTGTAGTGTCCATGCTGTCAGTGTTTCTGTTCAGTGAGACTCACAGGATCCAGCAGCCAGTAGACGTAGAGCTAAAGAGAACATGTTGATACTGAAAGTGATCAGCTTCTCAGTTTTTGCTGCAACCAGCAGCAATAAATCAAGTTTTTATATCAGTCTGGGTGAGGCTTACTTTGCATATAGAGACACTGATAGATTATTAGAGAAATATCGATTGGTCAGACCAAGAAAGGGAAATGATAAGATTTATCAACGCTGATTCCATTATTGATATTACTTATCGATTCTCATTTGGTTGTCATTGGTTCTACTTTGAGAGTCACCACCATCTCTAAGCAGCATATCAAAAATGCTTGCATTTTTTCTCTTTATTAATGCAAGCAAATAACTGTTATTTAGTGTTTTGATACTAAAGGGTTGATACATGCAGCACTGACACTGCTGAAAGGCAGTTCTTATATATTATTATTTTTATATATTCAGATATTCATAAACATTATACTTATATATTAATACCATATTATTTGTTTTTGAATCATCTCTGTGTACTGACTGTATCTGTGTGATTTATTGTACATACTATGGTGGAACAAAATATATATAATAAAAATACCCAAATTAATTCTATTTAGTCTGAACTGAATTAATGCTGATTAATGCATTTCAGATGGTGTTTCTTCACAATGTTGTTGATGTTGAACAGCAGTTAATTCATTTATGTTGATGTAAACTGCAGAAAGCAAGTTGTCCATGTACTTGGACAACATTTATTCCTCATGTGTCACTGTGGCTCTGGAGCACAATAATAAAAAGAGTGTAGATTTCATTTTTATTATTATTATTATTATTATTATTATTATTATTATTATTATTATTATTATTGTTATTATTATTATTATTCCTGTGTTTATAAAGGCAGCCTGTTCATAGGGTAGTCTCTGAATAAGAATCCAGAGCTTGTACAAATCAGTCTGTGAGATTCTCCAGACTTTTGAATGACTGGTTCAGATTCTGTCAGAGTCTGACCATGAATACATGTCAAGTTAAATAGTTTGAAAACACAAATAAATGTTGTGTAATGTTAGGGCCTATAAATGTTTTTATGTGCCCAGCATAATAAGTGTCTATACTGCCTTTTGAACTACAGATGACTGTTTAAATACCTTGAAATATATCACTGATAAATTGATGAGCAATAAAATAAATGTTTCGAGGAGCAAGGGGAAATCATTTCGTATTTACAGCACTTGTTTTGGAGAAATGTAATTGCAGTGTCACTGCCTCAGTCACACTCCCAGGATTCAGCAACAAACAGCATCAGCAGAGCTACAGAGAACATGTTGGTGCTCAAGGTGAACTGATGGGAGCTTCTTCTGTTCACAGCTGTTACATCTAACATCACTCTTTATAAGAGTCTGTGAGGAAGTTTCCTTTGGATGCAGACTGGCAATGACAAATTATTATAGTGATATGAATTCTCCTGTCACTAATAGTTAGAGATTGCTGTCAAGGTGCAAAAATTATTTGGTGCATACACAAAAAAATGTAATTCACAACACTAGCTCAAAGATATTTGACCTTTTTTATATCACTGATGAAATTCAAAACATTTAGATAAAGCAAAAGAAAAAAATTACACTTACACAGAGATGAGCACAATGTTTCTGTCAGTATGTAGACGTGTATTATTTTGTAAAGGTGAATGCTCTCATTTTTTCAGCAAAGCAAATTTAACTACAGGAATAATAATTTTAAAAGGGCAAATTTTGATTTTTTTTTTTTATTTTATTTTTTTTTTTTTTGATGAATTGAGTTTTTGTACAGCGTTTCTTCCTCTTGTGTCACTGTGACTCTCGAGCACAATAATAAACAGCTGAATCTTCAGTCGTCAAGCTGTTCATCTGCAGATACACCTGCTTTCTGTTGTTGTCTCTGGAGATGGTAAACCGGCCTCTGACTGACTGAGAGTAGTAGATGTTGCTACTATCATCCTCAATATAAGCAACCCATTCCAGTCCTTTCCCAGCAGCCTGTCTGATCCAAGCTGCATCAATATTACTGCTGAACCCTGAGTATGTACAGGTCAGTCTGTGTGAGTCTCCAGGCCTTTTAACCACTGATTCAGACTCAGTCAGCGTTTGACCCTCAGTACCTAAAAGTGTTTAGATTTCATTAGTGCAATCAAATTTTCTTTCCATAGTTTTATTTATCCAATTAATTAGTTTGCTCTTACCAGCTGAGAAATTCAACAGAAAAAGAAAAAATATTAAATAAAAAGGTCTGATCATTGTAACAGTTGTTGTTGCTGTTGTCCCGTCTGCAGAGTGTATGTTGAGCCTTTGTGTTTTGTGCTGTGATATATATCAAGAGAGTGAAGATAACAGTTTTGCATTGTCTCCTCCTCTTTTCAACACATTTTAATTCATGAGGCATAATTTAAACTGACGATATCATGAACAATAAAGACACTAAAAGTTATATAATATGACAGAATAAAAATAATCTACAATCCATTCATGGTCTTAAAGCTCCCCCTCTTTTGGTTTCATGATATAACTGTTCAAGCACTTTTTGTGTGTGTTTTCTTCAGGTCATGCTGAACACAGTTCTAATACAAGTAACCATGTGTAGTGTCCATGCTGTCAGTGTTTGTGCTCAATGAGGTTTTTTTATTATTATTATTCATTAAAAGCTTTTAACACAATCATAAATTTTGATATTTACACTTGAAAATAGGAAAACCTACCCACCTGCTTTCTGCTGTTGTCTCTGGAGATGGTAAACCGACCTCTGACTGACTGAGAGTAGTAGATGCTCCTACCATCATAATGTATCCATGAAATCCACTCCAGTCCTTTTCCAGGAGCCTGTCTGACCCAAGCAGCATGAAAATCACCACTGAACCCTGAGTATGTACAGGTCAGTCTGTGGGAGTCTCCAGGCCTTTTAATCACTGATTCAGACTCAGTCAGTGTTTGACCCTCAGTAGTTACAGACAAACAGGAATAATTAGTGACTGTTTAGTTGTTTAGTTTCTATATTTCAGGTATATAACTTGTCTATCATAATGTTTGCAATAGAAATGTGCTGTCCTTACCAGCCCAGTAAACTGACACTTTAAAAAAAAACAAAGGTAAACCCAGGACAGTTCATTGTAAAAGTCATGTCCCTGAGCTCAGTCTACAATCAGAGGGGCCGATGGCAGCCTCGCTTCTGTCAGTCTGCCCCAGGGCAGCTACAACTGTAGCTGCCTCCACCAGTGTGTGAATGTGAGAGTGAATGAATAGTGGAATTGTAAAGCGCTTTGGGTGCCTTGAAAAGCGCTATATAAATGCAATCCATTATTATTATTATATTAGTCAGGTAAATCTTATAAATGTACAAATTATGGTCTTTATTTATTACATAATATGTAATAATTTGCTCTAGAAATGAATTTCTGATACATTAGTAAAAATCTCCATATGTAATAATTATTAAACACATGCTCTATGAAGATAATAAAACTGTGGGAACATTATGACTTGTTACTGTTAAAGCTCAAAGGCAGGAAGAGTCTCTAGGCCTGGTATGGAAGCAAAACAAACACACACACACACACTCAAACGTGTACACAGGGAAACAAGGAGCAGATCACACCAACAAGCAACCACAAACACTCCGATAGTCAAAGAGAACTTATAAAATTCATTAAACCCTCAAAAAACACATGAGCCCTGGGTCCCCACACCCAGGCCTATGACAACTTAACAAAAATCCAAACATTAAAGATTAAATTTAAACAAAACCTAAATAAATTCAAACAGAATTCAAACTCTGATATATTTAACATTTAAAAACTGAAAGTCAGCGCAATATTCTAGGAACAGGATTTATGCATTTTTTAGGAATATTACATTTTTTTTGTTGTTTGTTTGTTTTTTATACCAAATGAGTAAAGATTACATTACAGAAACATTATCTTTTATTAGTGTTAGTGTTAGTGTTGAGTTATTTAGTGTTTAATAAAGTAGATAACATATTCTCATCTAAATATGAAAGTACAAAATGAAAAGATGAAAGATGTCATATGCAGCTGTAAAAGATCTAAAACTGAGCAGCATACGCAGGGTTTATAAGGTACAATCATCTAAACAGAACACTGCTTTCACATTTGAACATATGAAGATGTGATTGAAGAAATACTCCTTCTTTCCACCTATATTATATATATTATATATTATCTATATATTTTATATCTGTATTGTATGTATTTACCTATTTTCATTATTCTAAAGTACATGACTTTTTTAATTGTGCAAACCTATATCAGTAGCCTTAGAGCTCCTCCTCTGGCAGCTTCATATAAATGTTAAACCAGTGAAGGGTTTTTGTACAGGTCTCTTCATGGTTTCTGTTACTGTGGCACTCGATGTTACTGCTGCACAGTAATACACAGCAGAGTCCTCTGGCTTTAGGCTGGACAGTCTCAGATACACCATACTGTTGCTGTTGTTTCTGGTGATTTCTACACGTCCTTGCACACTGCTGGCATAAATGGTTTTACTTGCATCAAACCAAATGACCCCCATCCACTCTAGTGTTTTTCCTGCAGGGTGTCTGATCCAGTGCATTCCTGCTTGGCCAAAATTGAAACCGGTTCCTCTACAGGAAAGACTGAGGGCTTCTTGGGGCTTTTTTAACACTGGAGTGGAAGGAATGGACTCCAAAGCCTGACCATTCAAACCTGAACAACGAGAAGAAAAATCAGATTAGTGAAAATCTGGAAGAAAATAATGATTTAAACAAATGATCTTAATAAAAACAATATTTTATGTATCACAATATGAAGCATCATACAGGGCAGACAGACAACTGTCAGCAGACAGACAGACAGTCTAAACATCATCTTGAAAGTGAAGGTGTGAATGAAGTGCTTGAAATGAAGCTGACGGCTCCTAAGAGCACAGAAGTCTGCCACTGTGATTTTACTAGGGAGGGACTGACATATTTTGCTTAAATATTATTCAAATGTATCTAAAAAGAAAAGTTTGCAGTGAATAGATATATTTTTTCAGTATTACTTTTAGTTATAAATCTACTGTGTGTCTGCTTGCTGCAGCAAATTTGGTTTTGTACATTTAAACTTTCAAACATTTTAATATCCATTTTCAAATAATTGCATATAGATGTTAGAGGTACTATTCCCTTCATTAGATATGCTGGGGCAAAGTTTGATGAACATGGATGCAAAAACTGATACAGTGATCAGAGAAGCTGGCAGCAATGTGGATCAATCTGAGGGTCCAACCCAGCACACAGACAAACACACATTTATGACAACGTATAACAGTGAGTTCAGCCTCATATCATCTTCTGCTGACTTAGACAAAAGAATATCTGCAACACAGAAGTTAATTTTTATAATGTGATTAACGATACAAGGTTGAAAAACAGAAAAGAACAGTTTGTTTTGCTTCTTTGTTTAATGCTTTGTACTTGCAGTCATTGTTTTAACTGCTTTTCTAACTTGGAGTTATTTTTTTCATTGTTACCATAACATGTTTTTAGATTCTGTGCGTTTTACTAATATTTATTCACAGATGGTAGAATCACAGGTGTTATTGTGACAGTGAGTTGAACATCATATTTTTGATCATCTACTGCCCCCTGTAGGTTCCTGTGAAACTGTATGGTTGAAGGTTTTTGTAAAGCCTCTCTCATTATTTAAACCACTGTGTGTCTGGCACAGTAATACACAGCAGAGTCCTCGGGCTTCAGGTTGGAAAGTCTCAGATATGTCAGACTGTTGCTGTCATCTCTACTGACTTCTATGCGTCCTCTCAAACTGCTCGCATAACTGTTGCTGCTGGAATCAGACCAGCCTTCTCCGATCCATTCCAGTGCTTTTCCTGGTTGTTGTCTAACCCAGTTCATAGTACAGCAGGTAAATGTGAAACCAGATCCTCTGCAGGAAAGACTGAAAGTCTCCCCAGGCTTTTTCACTACAGGACTGGAAGGAATGGACTCCATACTCTGACCTGTAACACCTGATGAAATGAAAGGACAGAAGACCAACACATTAGTTATCACTGACTGACCATCAATCAGAGTGTCCTGGAAAATGATGAAACAGTAGGAAGCAAAAGAACTCACAAGGAAATAAAAATGCAACCAGCAGCAGAGTGAGTGTCTGTGTCATTGTGACTGTAGAGATTCTCCACTGCTGCTCTGATGATCAACAAAAAGTTTAAGACAAGTCAGCAGCACAGAAGTACACTGCACACAGTGAAGATTTGCATCAGGATATTATAGAGAGGGAGTGGCTCTTGTGCTGGCATCTCTTATGATTTAATCAAAAATTTTCATTCATTTTGTAATGTAGCAGATTTTCCTTGTTCCTAAGTAAGATGTCCAAAATTCCTAACATTGTGGAAAAGGATCTTGTGTCCTTTCTTGTATCTATTTGAACTTTTACATATTTTAAGCATACATGTGATATATATGTGTGCATTTATCCCTACTAGATGCAGCTATGCCCTTTTTATTGCTTTGTCAGAAAACACATGATATGGCTTTCATGTGGACAATAGCAGATACACACACACACACACACACACACACACACACACAAATACCTGTTTTTTTCTCCTCTATGTATATTTGCCTAAGGATCTCCACTTTTACCTTCTTTCATTAGTCCCACTTCTCTCTCTCTAACTTTTAGTCTATTTTAATGTTTCCAGCCACACTATAGCAGGTATCTCTAGATCACAGGCACAGGGTTCATCAGGTTTTTCCTCTCATTGCTTTGGGAAACCTGGATTTTTCTCTTTTTTTTTCCTTTTTGCCTTACAACATGATTCACACTGAGATGACTTTTGTTACATTAAAATTAATAGAAAATTTATAGAAATTAGATCATGATTTTGTTTTTGTAATGTAATGCTAATGACAGCTAAGTATGACTCATTTAACTATACTTTGCCCGTTATTCAAGTGCCATCCTGCTCTGATCTGTTATTATTTTGGTCTGACAGCTGCCCTGTTAACTTCATGCTATAACTGATCAGCCACTGAGGGGTTGTTGTTCAGGTTTCCTAATGGCTTGTGTGACTCTATCTGGCACAGTAATACACAGCAGAGTCCTCTGGCTTTAGGTTGGACAGTCTCAGATACACAATCCTATTGCTGTTATTTCTGGTGATTTCTGTCATGGCTACTGAACGGACCCACGCGCAGACAGTTCTTTCAAGGAAACAAAAGGGGATTTATTTACAATAGGGATCACCTTAGTGCAAAATATATGTACAGTGAGTTGGGAGGGGGTCCAGGGCTCCAGGGAGAGAAGGGGGGGGGAATCCACACACACGCTTCCTCTTCCACTCAGTCACCGCCACCGCTCCTCCGCACACACGCACTCCTCTTCAGCCGCACTCGCTCCAACACTCCACACACTGCCCCACTTGGACAGGTCCGGTGATTCGGTCCAGAATCTACAGACAGAAGGTCAAAGGTTAGTTCCACAACATAAAACACGTGTAAGCGATTCTTCTTTGAATATGCCGCGAGCACGAACTCAGGTGGTTCGACGTTCCAGCGGTGAGCTGCTCTGTGCCACTGCCTTAAATAGCAGCTGGGGAAATCAGCCAGATCAGCCGCAGGTGGACACCATCCACAGGGGTGCGTGGGCCAAGAGTGAGAGCCCGTAATGAGCTCCACCCAGGCAGAGAGGAGGAGGAGAGACAAAAAACTAAAACTAACAACAACAAAACCTGTAGCCAGCGTGGGCCAACCAGAGACACACGGGGACCGTGACAATTTCTATAGATCCTTACATGCTGCTGGCATAAGCAGTCCTACTTGCATCATACCAGATAGCTCCCATCCATTCTAGTGTTTTTCCTGCTGGTTGTCTGATCCAGTTTATTCCACACTGGCCAAAATCAAAACCAGATCCTCTGCAGAAATGCCTGAGGGCTTCCTGAGGGTTTTTCAATTCAATTCAATTCAATTCAATTTTATTTATATAGCACCAAATCACAACAAAAATTGCCTCGAGGCGCTTTATATTACAGTAGATACAGAGAAAAACCCAACAATCATATGACCCCCTATGAGAAAGCACTATGGCGACAGTGGGAAGGAAAAACTCCCTTTTAACAGGAAGAAACCTCCAGCAGAACCATGCTCAGGGAGGGGCGGCCATCTGTTGCGACCGGTTGGGGTGAGAGAAGGAAAACAGGATAAAGACATGCTGTGGAAGAGAGACAGAGGTTAATAACAGATATGATTCAATGCAGAGAGGTCTATTAACACATAGTGAGTGAGAAAGGTGACTGGAAAGGAAAAACTCAATGCATCATGGGAATCCCCTACGTCTATTGCAGCATAACTAAGGGAGGATTCAGGGTCACCTGGTCCAGCCCTAACTATATGCTTTAGCAAAAAGGAAAGTTTTAAGCCTAATCTTGAAAGTAGAGATAGTGTCTGTCTCCTGAATCCAAACTGGAAGCTGGTTCCACAGAAGAGGGGCCTGAAAACTGAAGGCTCTCCCTCCCATTCTACTTTTAAATACTCTAGGAACAACAAGTAGGCCTGCAGTGCGAGAGTGAAGTGCTCTAATAGGGTGATATGGTACTACAAGGTCATTAAGATAAGATGGGGCCTGATTATTTAAGACCTTGTATGTGAGGAGCAGGATTTTGAATTCAATTCTGGATTTAACAGGAAGCCAATGAAGGGAAGCCAAAACAGGAGAAATATGTTCTCTCTTTCTAGTCCCTGTCAGCACTCTTGCTGCAGCATTTTGGATTAGCTGAAGGCTTTTCAGTGAGTTTTTTGGACATCCTGATAATAATGAATTACAGTAGTCCAGCCTGGAAGTAATAAATGCATGAACTAGTTTTTCAGCGTCACTCTGAGACAGGATATTTCTAACTTTAGAGATGTTGCGCAAATGGAAGAAAGCAGTCTTACATATTTGTTTAATATGTGCATTGAAGGACATGTCCTGATCAAAAATGACTCCAAGGTTCCTCACAGCGTTACTGGAGGCCAAGGTAATGCCATCCAGAGTAAGAATCTGGTTAGAGACCATATTTCTAAGATTTTCAGGGCCGAGTACAATAACCTCAGTTTGATCTGAATTAAGAAGCAGAAAGTTAGCGGCCATCCAGGTCTTTATGTCTTCCTGCAGTTGAACTAATTAGTGTGTGTTATCTGGCTTCATGGACAGATAGAGCTGGGTGTCATCTGCATAGCTGTATGAGCTAAGCTAGCGAAACAGTACAGACACAGTGAGTGAATACTTTGGTTATAAATTAGGTAGTGAGTACACAGAAAGTGTGCTTCGAATGAAGGACGTGAGGATTATACTATTAAAAAATAATGTATTTAAAAGTTTTTAATTAAATTGCTCAGCAGATAAGCTACTCAGAAACACCACTGTGTTTGAGCAGGAATAGGAAGTGATACTCTACCACAGAGCGAGCGAACACCAAGTGACAGCGCCACCAAGAGTCAGGAGGAGAACACTGTACTGTAGTGGAGGGAATGGACTCCAAAGCCTGACCATTCAAACCTGCTAAAGCTCAATGAAAATCAGAGTGAAATGTTTAGTAATTCAAACAATTTTTAAAATCTGATTATTCTTTTTTTGTATCATTATCATGACATTAAGCAACTTTCAGGCCGGAGCACTGTCATCAGAAAAGTCTGAGCATGACTTTATAAGTGAAGGGATGAAGGAAGTGCTTTGAGGGGAGAGTCAATAAGTGGACAATATTTTGGCGTCTGGGTTTTACTAGGGAGAGGCTAAAATATCAATATCAAATAATCAAATGTGTCTCAAAAACTTTAATTTACAATATAAAAGACATTGAGATTACATTTACTGTAAAATAGTGATATATAATTTAAACAGAGTTATAACAATAGGATAACATTTTATTGTATTCTGATTATGATTTTTTTAAGGATACTTTGCTGTTATGATGGTGTAATTATTATTAAATTGCCCCTCTGGCAACCAGTTTTCTGGTATTTGGCTGAGGAAATGGGTGGTAAATAACCTTTATAGAAGTCAAAGACTGAGTTGTCCTGCTACAGCCACACACTCCAGGTAGCATCACAGGCCTTTATCTCCTCTGCCCATGTTTCAGCCATCAGATGGGACAGATTCAAATAAAGTCACATTAGACACTGAAGTCATCATATATTATACATAATTATTTTTGGCTTCTACGAATATCATGCTATTATCATTAGAATAAAGATTGTGTATTATATTTATATTATGTGCGTTACTGTGGGTGGTTCTCTGGCACCATTAGACTGATCATCAGAGTCAACTTCCTTCTGAAAGAGTCTGTGTTCATGCTAAACGTGTTCTTTACTGCTTGTACTGTGTGCTGTGTCTGACATGTACATTACCAGTGGACTTAGTTTCTTTTTCTGTATGCAGCTTGTCTTATCCAGAATATTCGAGCACTGACAATGTGAAAATTGACAAGTGATGGTCAGACGTCACCCTGGCTGCACAGTTGCAGAGGCTGACTGGGTAAGCTGCTCACACTTCACACCTGTGGAATATAACATGGTGAACACTGATGTATTGCAACAGTGTAACATTAGCAGTGCTTTGATTATACTGTCCATGTCTCTTTTTCAGTGAGGCTCACAGCAAAAGACCAACAGAGAACATGCAGGTAACATGCTGTATGAAATCAAACACCTGTTCATGCCATCTTTACAAACACTCATGAAAAAATGAGTCGTTCTATACAGTGCAATTAATGTGAACATGGTGATAAATTATGATGCGATCGCTGCAGTTTGCGAAATTTCTTCCCTCCTAGATATTCCACAATAGACTGTAACTGGTGTTGCATGGAAGTGGAAGCATTCAAGGACCACAGCAACTTAGCCATGAAGTCTCAGACCACATAAAGTTAGAGTTAGGTCAAATGCTGAGGTGCATTGTGCATAAAAGTACTGATGACTCAGTAACTCCAAAGCTCCAAACCTACCTGGTATAACATCAGCACAAAAACTGTATGCCAGGAGCTTTATCACATGACTTTCAATTGTCTACCAACTCCCATAGGTGTACTGAGTAGGTGGTCTAGTAGTTCTATCAATGTACTGTAGTATAAGTGCAGTCAGATTATCTAAGCAACACATTTGTTGTTTCTACATCAGATTTTTACTTGAACTCATGGCATTTTCAAGAAAAAATGTTTAGGAAAAGTCTAAATGTTTTGTTTTTTTTTACTATTCAATCTCCACTCTGCTGTTGTCTCTGGAGCAGGTAATCCCGTCTTTGGATGACAGACCAAAATACATTGTGAATACTTCATCTGATACCGTAATGTCTTTGCTGTTGTTGTGTTTGCCAGACAATACTTTAAAAAAGAACAAGAAAAAAGAAAGAAAGAAAGAAAAGTTGCTCTAATTAAAAAAAACAAAAAAAAAAACATAGAGGCAATAAATCCCATAGTTTAAATTTTAAAACATTTTAAAATTAAAAATGAAATATGACTATATTAAATGTTTAAATGCTTAAATTAAACATTTGTATCAATATTTATCACGTTCATTTACATAGAAATACTCTAGCTTCTAAAAATATGTATTTACTAGGGGTGCAACGATATTCGTATCGATATTGAACCGTTCAATACAGTGCTTTCGGTTCGGTACGCATATGTATCGAACAATACAATTTTTTTCAAATTTTTTTTTTTTTCAATTTTTTTTTTTTTTTTTTTTTTTTTTTTGTGTCCCGTTTGGATCTATAGCCATCAGAATTGTTGTCTTGAGGCCAAGAAAGATGCCAAGAGGATTTATTTTAAGTGGATCATCATATTGGTCCATTTGATTGACCTTTATTATAATTATGAATTTATTTTATTTTCAGTTGCAAACGGGACAGACATGACTGTGGGATAGGACAGGGGGAAAGAATGAAAGAAAGAGGGGGAGAGAAAGAAAGAAAACCAAAGGGGAGAAAAAAAAAAGAACAATACAAAATTTGTAATTTATTTTATCAACTTTCCTTCTGACGATGCTGTCTGTGTTGAGCGCTCAGTGAATCTGCATTTGACTACTCCGCCTAGGCTCGAGAGTGCAGCCTAGGCGGAGTAGTCGAACGCAGATTCACTGAGCACTCAACACAGACAGCATCGTCAGAAGGAAGAGCGCAGGGCAAGCTAGCGAGACAGAAGTGGACCTCCCCACCCTCATTCAGATCTGGCGTTTGGAATTATTTTGGTTTTCATGTGACGTATGACCCTGAAGGTAAGCGAGTCATGGACTAAAGTAAAACAGTATGTTGGATGTGCCATGCAATGCTCAATTACATGGGTGGGAGCTAGTGTGTTAGCGCAGTTAGCTCGTTAACGTGTTGGCCGTCTAGCCCCTCTGTATAGGGTAGCTCGTTAACGGAGATTTGCCGTGTTGTGGCGTTAAGGTTATTTCAACGAGATTAACCTGAAAGCACTAGTGGGAACACAACGAATATGACTGCACATTTACACCGACATCATCCTAGTGCAAAGACAAAAACAACAAGCATGCATGCTACAAACTTTAGCCGAGTCATTTAGACAGCTGTTAGCACAGGATTCTCCTTATGGAGACCTGATATGTTTAATATGCTGCTGAGAATATAGCCCAGAAGAAGCGGATAGTATAGCTTTTATTTTGGAAAGAGACATTTCTCTGTAATAAACTCTCTTTTCCAAAGATGAGTGATTCCTCAATCAGATACAGGGCTCGCAATATCGCTAGCCCGACGTCCCGGGGCTATCTCTCCCCTGCCTGTCGGGCTATTGTAGGAAGGAAAAATATATGTCAATGCTTTTGCATTCTTTCAGAAATGTAGCTGGGTAATTATGTCATTGGGTGAGCCACTGTCAATATGTGACATATTGAAATCGTGTTTGAATTTGCGCTTGTTTTTTTGCTTTCACTTTGCAATCGCGCGAACTGTGTATAGAGAGCGACAGCACTGATCTGTGAGTGATGATAATTTGTGCACCAATTCCTCTGACATCGTCTTATTAATTGTTAGCTTACTATGCAAACATGACAAGTGAAATCTCCCGCAGCTTAAACATGTGAGAGGTTGATCGCGCAGAGAATCGCTGAGCTTATGTGAGTGCGGCAGGATATATATTTCACTACGATGACCTGGATGATTGAGAACCTTCACAGACAGATATATATTTTAGTTCTGCTGAGCCAAATAAGACAGGTCAGGGTGAAGAAGTGACAGCCAAAGAAAAGCTTACCACAAAACGGAGAAGTTATGACAAATCAGACTATAAGGCAAAAAGAAAGTGCAGCTTTATGGTTTCATGGACAAAATAATTTCTGTGGCTGCAATATGACGAGCTAAAAAACAACACGCACAAGGGTTAGGGTTAAATTTAAAAACTGTACTTTTGTGTTAAAATATATATTTATAATTTTAATAAATGACAAATTAAAAAGGCATGAACATTTTTTTTTGTATCGAAAAAATATCGAACCGTGACACCAAAGTATCGAACCGAACCGAACCGTGAATTTTGTGTATCGTTGCACCCCTAGTATTTACAGATGGTAGAATCACAGGTGTTATTGTGACAATGAGTTGAACATCAGATTTTTGGTCATATACTGCCCCCTGTAGATCCCTGTGAAACTGTATGTCTGAAGGTTTTTGTAAAGCCTCTCTCATTACTTAAACCACTGTGGGTCTCTGGCACAGTAATACACAGCAGAGTCCTCTGGCTTTAGGTTGGAAAGGCTCAGATACACTATGTAGTTGCTGTCATCTCTACTGACTTCTATACGTCCAATCAAACTATTCGCATATCTGTTGTTGCTGGAAGGTCTGTGGCCAACCCCGATCCATTCCAGTCCTTTTCCTGGTTGTTGTCTTATCCAGCTCATACCACAGCAGTTAAAGTCAGAACCAGATCCCTTGCAGGAGAGACTGAGAGTCTCCCCAGGCCTTTTCATTACAGGACTGGAAGGAACAGACTCCAAACTCTGACCTGTAACACCTGGGGAGATGAAAACAGAAATGATGTTCTTCAGTGACTGGCTGACATAGTGTTTCTTCATAGTGAAGAAGCAGAAGCACTTACATGGCAGAAAGAAAGCAACCAGCAGCACAGTGAGTGTGTTTGTCATCTTGAGCCTGAAGATTCTCCACTGCTGCTCTGATGATCAACACAAAGTACAAGATGGGTCAGCAGGAAAGAAGTACACTGCACACATTTGCATTTGCATCAGGATTTAATGAAGAAGGTGTGGCTCTGGTGCTGTTATTCCTTATCACTGAATCTAATGTTGCCTTCATTTAGGATATTTTAAACACAGATATCCAGTTTTCTTTTTTAATTATTATATTTTTCTAACTATAATATATATCAGAAGAAATAATACGACTCCCTCACAGTCAGTAGTTATATTTTATAAGATTCACTCGACCATAAAAAGATAAACACATAGTAATTATCACACTCTCTTTCACGTTCTACTTGTAAAAGAAAAGTATAAGTAAACATCCATTCAGACAGGCAGCACTGAATTAGGACATGATACAGTACTGGCCAAGTGTTTGAATTGAATTGAATTGAATTAAAGAAAATAAGAACATAGTATCGAGGAGAGCCGCAGGTATCTCTCAGCACAAGCTTTTATGTAGCAACATTTGTCTCCATGTAATATAGCAACATTCTCCCTTTGTGATAGAGTCAGTTTAATTGCCTGACTCTTAAATTTTATAAAAGTTATAGAGTAGTAATGATGTTTTTACTTAAAAAAAAAAAAAGGAGTTTAATGATTTGAAAAAACAATGTTGTTCTATTTATAAAGTGTTTCAATTCTTTTGAAACAAAGGTCTATTTGTGATTCTAATCCTGACAGAACACTGCATTTGTTCTGCTTCTTATTGTTTCATCTTTTACCAGGACACGTTTACTGTTGGTCAGTCACTGATGCCAGAACATTTTGATTTTGATCTCTCTTTCTGGTGGCTCATCTGTTTTCATGTTACATGTCAGACTATGGCCTCTATTCCTTCTAGTCCTGTAGTGAAAAGGCCTGGGCAGACTGCACTCTTTCCTCATTGTTCCTCATCTACCTGCTGTACAATGCACTGTGTTTTTAAAGTGCTATATAAATAAATAAATGATGATGATGATGATGATGATGATGATGAGTGTTCTGAGGGTTCCTCTTCTGGTGGTTTCATATTAAGAGTGTTCAGGTTCATGTTTATATCTCCTGATGATTTGTGTTACTGTGGTTGGTTTTGCTTTACACTGGATAGTCTCAGATACACCATGCTGCTTCTGTTGTGTCTGGTGATTTTGCTTTTTAGTCACGCCACTCAGTCAGAACAGAGAGCTGCCGTCTCTGACTTTGGTTCTGCTGAAGGTTTCATCTTTAAGTTGTTGATCCAGGTATGCTTTGCCCCAGTTCTTTAAAAATTATACTACAAACATCATCTTTGCTGTTTCAGTAGAGTTCAGTTTGGGTTTCTTCTGGTGCCGTGTTCTCTTATACTGAATCTGATGAAGAAATCTATATGAAACACCGTTGTTGTATGCTACATTTCAAAACTTGTATATTCACCACAGCAGATCCACATCAACACTGTTCATTAATACGAAAGTAAAGTAGCGTAGTGTATGTGGATTGTATGTCAATGTTTTTCCTCTTTCTCATCGTTGGTCCTCCTCATGAAAGCTTCAAGGAAAATGTTTAGGAAAAAGGGAAATGACTGTTTGACCCTGCTGTTGTCTCTTGCACTGATAAACTCTCTGACTAAAGCATGTTTTAAATACTTCCAGATGTGTTTGCTTTTATTCACTGTTTGAGGATCAACATCCTTTTCTCTGGAACACCTAGGAAAGAGACAAGTAAAATACTTGAACTAAGTTCTCTATCTCAAAATAAAAAACAAACAACACATGTTTTTTAAAGCTATGTTCTTGAAACATACAGACTCAAGGTAGACTCAAAATATTGATGGTTGATTGCTAGTGTTTAAATGTATTTATACATTTATTCTCTGATATGTTTGTTAGAGGTTATTGCATTTTTTAAATTTGTATTCACACGTGGAAGAATCACAAGCATTATCATGTCAGTGAGATGAATATTATATTCTTGATCATCTACTGCCCACTGTAGATTCCTGTAAAACTGTATGGCTGAAGGTTTTATATAGCCTCTCATTACTTAAACCACTGTGTGTCTGGCACAGTAATACACAGCAGAGTCCTCTGGCTTTAAGTTGGAAAGCCTCAGATACACTATGTAGTTGCTGTCATCTCTACTGACTTCTATACGTCCACTCAAACTACTCGCATATTTGTTGTTGCTGGAAGGTTTCCTATCCATTCCAGTCCTTTTCCTGGTTGTTGTCTTATCCAGCTCATAGCACAGCAGGTAAATTCAGAACCAGATCCCCTGCAGGAGAGACTGAGAGTCTCCCCGGGCCTTTTCATTACAGGACTGGAAGGAATGGACTCCAAATTCTGACCTGTAACACCTGACTGACACAGTTTTCCTGGTTAATGATGGAACAGTAAGAAGCAGAAGCACTCACATGGCGGAAAGAAAGCAAACAGCAGCAGAATGAGTGTGTTTGTCATCCTGAGCCTGAAGATTCTCCACTGCTGCTCTGATGAGCAACACAAAGTATAAGATGGGTCAGCAGGACAGAAGTACACTTCACACATTTGCATTTGCATCAGGATTTGATTAATTTAATGTGTCTCTGGAACAGTAATACACAGCAGAGACAGTGTTTCTTCATAGTGAAGAAGCAGAAGCACTCACATGGCAGAAAGAAGTCAGTGTGTTTGTCATCCTGAGGATTTAGAATAATCAGTTTACATGAAAAGCATCTCTTTGGACTGTGAGGGGAAGTAGAAGTCCAGGGTGAGAACCCACAGGCACAGGGAGAACATGCAAGTTTCACATAGAAAAGGCCCAACATGGATACAAACCCAGGACCTTCTTGCAGTAAGGTGACAGTACAAACCACCTTCTTATGCACCTTATTTGACTTTTTTTTTTAAAGATAAGAGGCCATTGCTGGATCATTCATGTAGTCATGGTCAAAGATCATTTAATTTTTAAAAAGTTGAGACAGGGGCAACTAATCAATTGAGAAGGTGTGTAATGCTAATAAAAAAATCATCTAGTGGAACATTTAACTAATGACGTTCATCAGTAACAATAGCTTAGTATAAAAAGAACATCCTTGAGAGGCTAAGACAGAAGTAAAGATGTGGAGGGTCTCACTAATGTGTGAATTTGGCAAATTCAATTCACATTAAGCATTTTCCTTTATCTGTAATATACAATCAATAAACACTTCAGAGAAATTGAAGACATTTTTGTACAAAAGGGACAAAAACAGTTAGCAGGTGGCACTGAATGAGGACATGATTCTGTACTGAAAAGCACAGAAATTCATGGACATCACATGTACCAGCATTGTCTCCACGTAATAGAGCAGCATTGTTTCTTTGTAATTAGTTCTGCGTTATTGTCTGTTTGTTATATTCTGAGAAATTTGAAGCATACACTCAAAGGAGGGTTTAAATTATTTGAAAATTGGTATATTATTTATAGCACCCCAATGCAGGCTTTCTTTATGAACAACTGAGAATGATTTACATCTTCTACAGTGACTCAGCTTCTTTGGAAACACAGTCATATTATTTGTGATTCAAATCCTGACAGACGACTGCGGGTGTTTAATTCTGTTTCAGTTCTGACCTCTGTGAACCAGATTTAAACTGCTTCTTATTACTCCTTCCTAATCTGCACAGGAAGATGTGAGTTTGCATAGTGGGGGAAAAAAAAGTTTCAAACTAAAAAAAAAATCACATTTGCACATGTTTTTGGTTGTGCTTGTTAAATTTCAGTTTCATGCCTTGCTGATATTTTAACTATGATATGCAAAACATTTCTGTCTTTCATCATTAGTCAAGCATCTTTAATCATCAAAATGAGCCATAAGATTAAAAAATAAAAGAAAAAATACATTTAAACACCACATTTCTAGAAATTGTCTCCTACAGAAAGAAAAAAGCATTAAAACTTTAGATTTGTCAGTGTTTGTTTGTTCTTATGATTATGTTTGCATACAGTGTATTCACCATTTCAGGCCTGGACACCTGCTGACATTCAAATGTGTGCAGTGAAATGTGTGCCTTCTGTTTTAAGAACTTGTATTTGTAGTGCTGATCGTTTTTTAAAGCAGTTTCACATCTACAGCTGTGGTCCCAGAGGTATGTAGAGACGGGGCAGTAAGTCTCTAAAGATGATACTGCATGTTTCAAAAAACAAGAAAACAGGAAACCTTCAAGACTCACTGGCCATTGTGACAATACTACAGTCACATTTATCTCAAAGTGCTTTACAGTACAAGCCATATTCACTCATTTCCACACACACACATATACGCAGGCTTTTGATCGAGACATTTGCTCTGTCACACATACACTCTTCCAGAGAGCGCAGTTGCTTTAATGAAGGAAAACATCCAGTCAACAGCAGGGCAGAAATATCCAGTTTACCATCTGGATATCTGCTCTCAGATCTTAAGTGGGAGGGGCAGATTTGTCTGGGTCATATAAATAAAAATGCAGCTAAATGTTGCATGGAATTTATTCCTGTCTTTCTGCTTTCACTAACAAACATGTTCAGTTTGCTACCTCACTTCCCACAAGCCTAATATTTATTTTTGTTCCATTAAAAATAAATGATTTAATGAACAGCTGAATTTTGACCAGTTTCTCCTAATCCCCAGCCTGTACTTATGATGAATAAGAAGAAAAGGACAAATCCAATGACACAAACTACCACTTAAGGTACTTTGATTACATCAGGAGAAACTCAAGAAAAAAGTCTTTATTAACAAAGTGATGGCTATTAGGTACCCAACTTACTGGCAGTCCTTCTTGTCTGGCGTCATTATGGGCAAAACCTATTTACTGCTTAACAATTTGGAAAATGTTACAAGCATGAAAATGATGTAACTCTGATTAATATTCATTTCATTAATAGTTTTTACAAAAGACATCAGGACATGACATAACTACACAAAGACAATTTTATGTGGTGAATACAGTTAATCTGTTATATAAACAAGTATAATTTTAAATACATATCTGATGCCTGAGCTAGCTGCCACAATCTCATTTTCCTGTATTTATTTTGAGGCGTCACATTGGTCACGTGCTTATTTATTTAAAATTATGTGATGCAGTAAATAATGTGTATTTATGAGTTAAGACTTAAGAATATGATGCAGATTGACGACGTTACACACATCATAAAATTTTGACAAAGCATTGGCTTATATGGTCATATAACAGGACACTGCTGTATTCTCATATAAAGCATGTAAGAGTCACAGCGATTCTTTGTTTTCGCTGATTGTTTGCATGTAGAGACTATGACTAATCCTAAGCGTTAACTGCGGGGTCATATAAGAAACTTTTTTTTTCTATTTTTAAATATGTAATGGAAGCAGATTGTAGATAGTAAAACTGATGTAACAAATTAAAAAGCTTATTAGGGTAACATTTGAACACATATGTGAAATTGTCTATATGCACAGCATTTAAGCCTATCTTTCTTTTCCAGACCAAAGCGGCAGAGATAATCCATATGAGACATCCCTTGCCTCATCTGGCGTATGTGGACCGCAGCTGATCTCAGTTCATACACACACACACACATACTCTCACTCGCTCACACTAAAAACAGAAGGAATTTATAGTTTTATAAGAAAGAAATTCACAAATACACATAGCTTGGGGATCTTGACTGAATCTGGCATCATGAGTCTTAAACAGCCCTGCATCTTTCTCAAAGGAGGCAAAAGGAGACATGTAAGTAAACATATGATTTCAGTCTATTTAAATTTCTCTTCTTTTTCTCTGTCAACAGAAATTCATTATTTTTTTGGAATAGTTGTTTTGGTTCCTATGGTAATTCTTATATCGTAGAATTTTCAGCTAATGAGGAAACAGGCTTAAAGAACTAATTGTAAGGCCGATTTTTGCTTGGTTCCTCACCAGGATGCTTTTCTCTCATTTTCTTTGAATACATTTTCTAATTTCATAGTAATAAGACACTTTATACATAATTCTAACAAGCATAGCTTTACCAAATGAAGGCTATGATCTACACAGGACATTCTACACAGGAAATTTGATCAGATAGATGCTGTAGCTAAAGAACATGCCATGCAAGGGTGTATATGAACATAATAATACATGCTAAAAATGTACCATTCAGGAATAAAGATAGCAACTGTTAGAAGAATATCCCAGACAAAAGTATAATTACATAAACAACTATGAATGTATTTCACTCACACAATTGTATTAAAGATTTTCATTTATCATGTCTGAGTGACAATGACTCCCTCTCACTTCTTAGCTTACAATATTTTATTGCAGTAATGTTTAAATAAGTTATACACACTTACAGATCTTAAAGTCATTGAACAAAAGCAGTTTCAGCTAATGTGTTATGGGTGTTCTTATTATACAGGGAACATGATTATATATGCAGAGCTTAAGGAGCATTGCAGAAATGCACAGCATGCATGACTGTTACTTTTAGAAAGAGTCGTTTGTCCCCAGGGATGAGAATGTGTTGCGTGATTTGGTAACATCTGTCCAAGAACAACAGATGAAGAGTGCTTCATTGAGGCTGATGTTTACCAAATAGGTCAAATTTGTGGCACTACTGAAGCATTACTAATATCATTTTCATTTAAACTGTTTTGCAGTCAAGAGCACTTACACATGATGAGATAGAAGGTAATTATATGTTACGCTTTCATATTTACTTTATAAAGGGTTGTATAATTCTTTACATTTCTCACTTTTCCTCAAATTGTATGCTCCACAGAGTTACGTGAAGCTTTTGTAGAGTTTGATAAGGACAAGGATGGTTTAATAAGCTGTAAAGACTTGGGGAACTTGATGAGGACCATGGGTTATATGCCAACTGAAATGGAGCTGATAGAACTGAGCCAAAACATCAACATGAACCGTGAGTAATGTGACAACAAAGTAAAACTAAAACCTACAGTTTATTAACTGAAGAAAACGAAGTCTAACTATCACATTTTATGAAGAATAATACAGACAAATATAACAGTGACATTAAAAAACACCTTTTTTTCTGTGACACACATTTGACTTTTTTAAATATGTAATAAATTCCCATATTTGTTGATTATGTTTTTGTTTTTCGCTTTTTCTTTTATTATTTTTCTACAAACACAAATAGAAACATGGCATCATTTCTTCTTAAAGTTTCTGGAAACTTGACTTGAAAATGGTTCATTAAAGCTGACATTTCCTGTTTCATATGGGTATAATAACATTAGTCATCATAATGCATTTTATGATCATTTGGCTCATTCTATGTCAGTGTGTGTACATATGGACATTTATGAAACCCATAGAAACACTATTGTAAAGTATTTCATTCTAGTCCATCATCACAGGAAGACAAATGCCCTGCTTAAACTATGTTATCGAAATCTTATTGCAGTTGGGGGGCGGGTGGACTTTGAGGATTTTGTCGACCTAATGACCCCCAAGCTTCTGGATGAAACTGCAGGGATGATTGGTTTGAAGGAACTCAAAGATGCTTTCAAAGAGGTAAGCACACCTTTGACTCACTTTGTGGTCTTTGGCACCCCATGGTGGACAGTGCATTAACTTACTTTAAAAAACTTTGTTAGAGCATGAAACTCATGCAGCAGAACTCTAAAAGGTTTGCAATATTTGGATGGCTTCTTCCTCTTTTCTGCAGTTTGATTTAGATGGCGATGGTGCTATCACTTCTGATGAGATGAAACATGCTATGTTGAAGTTGTTGGGCAAACAAACCAGCAAAAATGAAATCGATGCAGTGGTCAAGGAGGCTGACGACAATGGTGATGGAACAGTTGACTTTGAGGGTAAGTTAAACAAACAGACCACAAAAAAATAATTTCATTTTACAGCAACTTTTTATATTATTTTGTGTTGCCTCACATAATAATATTACTATTACTATAACTGTGAAACAGGAAACTTAAAGAAAGAAGAAGTTGTGCATTCAGCTTAGTTTTAACTGATATAGTGCCAATTTATAACAACACTCACCTCAAGGAAAAGGAAATTAGTTTAACTTAAGCTTTTGTTGTTGTGACAAAAACATATTCAAAATTTGTCTTCCTAATACTGTGACAGTCCTCGGTAGAAAAACTTATTACACACGTATTTACCGATATTTCAATCTTGCTGGCAAATCTATGTCATCAATAATGCTGCTGCAAGGCTGCAACATTTACATAAGAATGAATAAATATTTGTAGCTTTATGGAGCAAGAAGAACATAGCTTATAGAAACTATGTTTATTTTCTTTACAGAGTTTGTGAAAATGATGTCACAGAAATGAGAACAAAGGAATGAAGAAAGGAGCGGATGTATTTTTATTACGTTTTCTGTTATTGTTATTTTGTAATTTCTGGTAATGGGCTCCTGCATCACTGCTAGAATATGTGGCACTCATTATTTTTTTAAATCTTACTTATTAATTTATGGATTTGCTATTGTCAAAATTTGTTAGCTCTAGAAAGCCAGACCTGATTTTGTGTATTTGTCACTTGTCCCCTTCTTTCTTAATGCCCTGAACGTGTCCAAGTTAAAAAAAATGACAGGTTGTATCTGTGTCATTGTTTGATTTTTAAAATTTATAAATAAATATAAAATATTAAAAATAGCAACTCTACAGTATATTAAGTTAATTTATGATCTGGACAGACTTGGTGGGCTGCGGTGCATACCGATATTTCATGCTGGAAGTGATTTACATTGCATGAATTCCTTCCTGGACATTTTCACCTATATTAGTTCTGCATGTTTAGCTGAAATTCTTGTTTTTGGCTCAGAAAAAGGATTGCAATTCATGTCAAACTACAAAAGGTCATTGATTTGCAGTTTAACTTAGCAGTGGAGTTTACTGACATGCTAATTATTGTATTCCCTGAACAGATACATGCATTTCCCCAGTTTTACTGCTAATCACCAGACAGGAGGTGTAGTCTAAGTGGTGCTGTGTTCTTGCCTTATTTGGATAAAACATCAGAGATTAGGTTTCTTTATTGCTCTGTGACATGTGAGATAATTAAAACATATGTGATGATTGTGGTAGAGATGCACCATTGTAAAAAATATATATATATATATTTTGTTGTTTTTGTTTTTTGTTGTTTGTTTGGTTTTTTTGCTTTGGCACCTTTAAATTAATATCTGAAACAAAATAGTTACAAAAATTAATAATCATCATTTTCCATGACCAAATTAACATAATTAATACAATGTTTTGTATATGTGTAAAAAAAAAATGTGATATTTATTGAATGATGAGTATTATTTATACATGTTGTTGTAATGTTTTGCTCTTTGGTTGTGTCTCCACTGTCTGCTGTCTGCTCTCATGAGCTCAGTCAGGCTCAGCTGTATTGGGAAAAAGAAGAACAGGGCACAGATGTTACTCTGGGATGGGTGATATGTTCTTTACTGACAGTCACAGCTTGAAGTTATTTCCTCTATGATCAGGACTATGATCAGCCTGTTATGGCAAATAGACAGTATTCTCAAAAATATTTTATTCCAGACTGCAGGTTGTGTAAAGGTTGAAGTTGTTGTATCCCATTTTTCTCTCTGCAGCGATGACTTGGGTAAAAATCATTCAGCATCTTTTCTCTTCAAAGTCAAGATTGCAAAATCTGTAATAAACCTCTGAAGGATGGCTGTTTCCATGGAATTTTATTTATTACTGGAAATTTTTCTCAACAATTGAACAGTTGAATACCAATGACTGATGTAATTTCCAAACAGCAGACTCCCAGTGATAGTAAGCAGAGATTTATTTTTCAACCACTTTCCATATTAGACATCTTTCACTTTTGAAAATCCCTCTAGTTGCTAATTCTGTTGCATAACAAAAGAACAGCATGTGAGTTCTTGCATGTGACAAAGGCTATTTTCATCTTTCAGACTTACATGTAATGGTTGAGTTTCTAAAGACTAATATCAAGGCTGGTAATGACAAATAATGTGTGTTATAGAACTTTGTTACATTTTCAGAAAAAAAACTACTTAATTATTCTTTCTGACTGGATGACTAATAATATTGCAATATGCCATTAGTGGCATACAAATATCTCTACAATATAGGTTTAACTTTATTTTTAAATATTTACTAATAAAGTTTAATTAATTTTTTTTTTTACTTCATATCTCTTCATTTTGAAAAAAATCTTCTTTTACTTGCTTTTAAATTGTTATACTATCTGCTAATGACTGTGAAAGCTTCATTATTTCTTCCCAGTAAATGTCCCCTGCTGAATGAATCATTCCCATACAACTGCATTTAAACAGTCTCGGGAATAATCTGCCTCTTTGGGATGGATTAGTTCAGTCAGTGTAATCCCCATCATGGGACCCTCACAGGAACAGATGGCAGATAAGACAAAATCGGCACACTAATTCTTATCTACCGACTAAAAAAAGGAAGCAAAAAAGGGCTAAATGACCTAAATGATTGGAAATGTGTTTCAGTATGATGATTGAATTAAAAGACACATTCATTAAAGTGTTTGTGTGATATGTTTTAGACTGCATACCTTTTTTTAGACTATAAACTTGCCCATGTCCCTAAATAATTATTTTCACCTAAATAATTAAGTTTTGAAATATATACAAATAAGAATATTCAAATATTCAATGCAGCAACTTATTGCATTTAGGCATGTAGAAACTGTCATGAAGAACTTACACCGTGGCCTGGTTGTTAGTGTCGAATGCAGTGGTCTGAGTATTTCATAAACTGCTGATCCACTGAGATTTTCCCACCTAAACATGTCTAAGGTTTGCAGACTATGGACCAAAAAAGAGAAAATATCCAGTGAGCGGCAGTTCTCCAGCTGAAAATGGCAGAGGTCACAAGAGAATGGTCAGACTCCTTAAAGGAAGACAACGGTGACTTAAATAACCACTTCTTATAGCCAAGGTATGCAAAAGAGCATCTCTGAATGTATAACATGTAATTGTAAAGCAACTACAGCTGCAGAAGACCACAGTAAGTCTTACTCCTGTCAGCTGAAAAAAGGGAACTGAGACTACATTGCGCAGGAAAAATGTTCCCTGATGAGTCTCAGTTTCCAGTGTGACATTAAGATAGTGGGTCAGAATTTTGTAAACAGCATAAAAGCATAGACGCATACTGCCATCTGTACATCCGTCCATCCAGATGATATTTGGGCCCCTTGGTACCGACTGATTATATATAGCAAGACAATAATGGTTTGATCATTTATTTGGTTTTTGATTTCCAAACAGCATTGACAAAAGCCTCATATAGGACTGTGCAAAAGTTTTTGAGCCACACATCATCATCATCATCATCATTATTATTATTATTATTATTATTACAAAGAATAAACATGTTTATATTAAGTATTGAATTTTAAGCTTATTATAATTTTACAATTCTGTTTTGTATTTTCTATTTTTTACAATTCCTTATGTACTGAATTATCATGTGTGTTCTTATATGTTTCAATAAATCACTGCACCTTCGTCCCATTTTCCTAGTAAAATATAAAGAACTGACAGATGGATCAAGACTTTTGCACAGTACTATATGTTGTATAATATGTAAACCACTGCAGGGCAATCAGTTATAAACAAAACTATAGGAAAGCACTTCTAGATAGAAATATACAAGCATACACAGAGGACTGTATGTAGGGAAAGAAAGAACCACAGTATATATTAGTCAAAATATTTTTGGCAATAATTTTGGAAAATAAAAATCATTTTATATTACAATTGTAATATTTATCTTTTTTTTTCACAGTTTTTCTGGTTGAATCATTCCCATAGCATATCTGCACATGCATCAACAGTTGAAAATAAACTCCAGTAGTTTTCACATGCATAAAGTTATGATGCCAAGTTGCTAACACTGGATCTGCTCTTTGTGCTTTCAAGTGATGCTTAGTTTGTGGCCTAGCATCCAGCCTATAACAACAATGTAATGCATTCATGTGGTAAATCTCGGTGTAGACCCTAAATCCAACAGCACTTGAAAGCATGGCTTGTGTAATTCTTGGGGCAGATTCACACAGCGGTTAATTTACTGGAATGAGATGCATGTCCCAGGACTACCAGGTCTAATGTAAGGCATCTCTTCATGTTGTATACAAGTACACAGATAAACAAAAACATTTTAGAGTTCAGGGCTGAACATGAAGTCCAAGGCTTGTCTCTCTGCTGCAGCCACATTTGGATGCCAAAGGTCCACACTTAAAATGACGCTGGGTCTAGAATCTGGAGGGCCTTTCAAAGGAGACGGAGATATAGTTTTAGCATTTAAAAAATGTAATAGCTGTTTATACTTATCTAAAACAATTCATAAAAATTGATCAGGAATCTTTTTTTTTAATTACCCACCACATTTTACATCTTAACATTTGGTCATATGTTAATTAATAAATGCAATAAGCTAATAGATCACAAATTAATTCATTTGTCAAAGCCATTTGTGACTCACTGACCCTTGTGGGAGACAGTGTGAAGGAAGGAGTCATCAACCAGGAGGCAGTGTCCTTCTGACCAGCACTGAGGCTCCCCTCCCACCACCAGCTCGCACAGGGGTGGAGTCTGCAGACCTACAACAGCGACGTCTGTCTTTCAGCTTTGGTTTTAAAAACACAGCATTATGCTTTCCCCTTTACTTAAAAGGGCATGGCTTCCAACCCTGTTTTTATTTAAAGCAGCAAGGATTATAGCCAGATGGATCACATTACAAAAATGACGAGAGGGAACTGAACCTCAACCCTGACCAGAGAAGTATTACATTATGCAATGGTTTAGTATTTAATCTGTTTTTTCTTCTATTTCTCTATAGTGCAGCGAAGTCTGACAACAATTTATTATGTGCACCCAAACAGTTCCACCTTTTTAATCTTAAATCCAATAATACTGCTTTGTTTTTGCTCGCACAGTGCATTATGTATAATGAACTAATAATTTACATAACTTGAGGTAGTTCCTGCAATACACACACATACATACCCTGAAGTCAAGTCCTACAGGTGATAAACCAGTATGTGTGTGTGTGTGTGTGTGTGTGTGTGTGTGTGTGTGTGTGTGTGTGTGTGTGTGTGTGTGTGTGTGTACTTTGATGTAAATATCATAAAAACAGGTCATTAGGTTGAGGAGGATAAATCCATGTATTAGTGTAGTGTGGATAGTTACAACAGAATAAACAGATTCCATTATCCACAATAACTATAAGTCCATTACATACCAAGATGACAACGCAGGCGTGTATTAGTGGGTCCATATGTGCTTCCCAAAGTTGCTCCAGGGCCCAGCAGCCAAAATCCTGCTGATCCCAATGAATTGCTGTTTATAAAAGTACGTAAAGACAGAAGTGTCCGGTAGGTGCAGGGACAGGCACGGCAGTTTCCTGCCACAGAGACACCAGCGCTGTACAAAGGAAACACAGCTTGGCCCTGAAAAAGATAAAAGTCCATGTTTAACATTTGATACAGATCTTTTTTTTTCTAACAGTTCCAATCACAAGCTTACATCCACTCATCGTTGGCATGAAGTCAGTAATTTGGGGATTTTAATGATTTCTTGGAACTGTTCTTTTTCCAGGGTGGGATGATTTTACAGCACACATCTTTAATTGCTTTAGAAAACAAGAACTGGGTCCACACATTTCAATTTATTTTGGATTTTATCTAATCCACACAAAAGTATGCATACGGGCTCAAATATATACAAGTACTCACTTTAATATTTTAATACGTGCTGCTGAAGCTTCTGTAATCCCCTTTAACATGACAAGGTCCAGGTCTATTGACTTCTCATTGGTGATAATAACCAGCTACAGCTTGACTGACCAATACTCAGAACAATAGTTATGCAGATGTGTCACCACTTTGCCAAGTAGGCACAAACTGCCACCCTCAGATGAGATGAAGCCAGTTTTACATTGCCATGAACTGAGAGGGTGCCAAGCTAGAAAGAATTCCCTGCTCCAAAATCAACACCTTTGAACTCGACTGAAATTTAGTCACAAAACTGGGTCCAAGCCAGAAAAAACTGTTTAAATTTACTCTACCAATTCTACCAAGACGAATAGACAAATATCTGGCCAGAATTTTGTCAGAAGCTTGTTAATGGCAATCAAAAGCACTGATGTGCAACTTGATTTAAACAAATTTCACTTTTACTCTGAGGCTGTCAGCATACTTTTTATGCTGTGGATTAGAGAAGATCCAAAATAAATTCAAACTTGTGCACCCAGTTCTTGTTTTTTTTAGTCATTAAACATGTGTGCTGTACAAACATGGCACCCTGGAAAAAGGACAGTTCAGATAAATCATTAAATGTCCCAAATTAACATGGCATTCATGTCTTTGATGAGAGTAAACTAGAGACCACAACTGTACATTATGAGCCAAAAAAAAGAAAAAAACAGTGAAAAAATAATGAATAATCAGAAAAATGCCATCATACTAAAATATATCTCAGGAAGTGTAGTAGATTTCCAGGACTTACCAAGTTCATTCCATGGTATTTTGAATGACAGATAATTATTTTTGGATGGTGCATTATATCACTTTCTCCCAGTTGGCCTGAAGGATTTTATTGCATACCTTTGGTCCTACACAGGTCCAGCCTAATTTTGAGTCAATGCCCTTCTGGTAAACAGCCTGGAATTCAGCCAAGATCGCAGGGTAGTTGGCTTCCAAGACTTCAATGTCATGTCGATGAGCGTCACGTGGGAAGAAAGGCACACTTGGAACATCTGGCAGAAAGAAGAGATGAGGCTTCTGTATAGCAGAGTGATCATTCAGTCTGACCTAAAGTGAGACAAATGAAAAAGCTGTGATTATTTCTTGGCAGAGTTTTCTTTTGGTTTTTTTGGCTTCAAGAATGCAGCTGTAAATCTTAAACCATTGTGGAACAACTCTTGCAGTCCACTTGGAAGCATACCTGCTCGCGGAGGCCCTTATGAATGCGGCCCATGCCCACCCAACTGTAGCGTTTGGCATACTGCTGCAGGGCTGTGTACAACTTCTTGGCTTCTGCAGATGCCTGGGCAGGGAACAAGGCATGACTCAGCACTGGGGTGAGGTAGCCCTGTCCCTGCTCATCGTCTTCCACTGTTTCCATGGAAATAAAGGGACTAATTTGATCGCTCCTGGACAGCTTGGATCGTGCACTGCACTTTGTTCCAATACAGCTACCGCTACGGGACATCATGGACCTCCTTGAGCTTGACTTGAGCTTTCCAGCATGCGCATGGCCTGGGATTGGCAGATCGGAGCCCATCCGATAACAGTGCCAAAGAAACAAAAGCAGTAGAGTCCACAGAAGGCCGCTCAGTGATTGTACACCCAGCTCCATATACGGAGTCAAGGGAAGCGTGTTCATTGACCAGTGCATCCTTTAATTTTGGGAGACACTGAAATAATAAAATAGAAACAGACTGAGAGATAATACAACATGTGTAATTTGGCAAAGTTCTATTGCTACTTTACTTCTTTTATGAATTTAAGGAGTTTTACAGATGCCATCACACTTGTACTTTTTACTTGCACTTTTTGCATGGTTATGTTTTTAATTAAAGTGGATTCGTGTATTTTTTTTTTAATTTATGGAACAAAACAACAAGATTTTTTCCACAGTTCTGTTTTTCTTGCAGTCCAAAGCAAACAAAAGACCGTCCTTGCCCAACCTATTTTCTTTATCGTAATCCCCGTTCAGCGCCATGGGGATTGAGGTCGATGTCAGAGTGGACTTGAGAGTGGACATGTAGCTTTGGATCACTGGGTCACTTACCCCCCCCCCCCCCCCCCTTTTTTTTTTTTTTTTTAAGTTGGAGGCTGACATGGTGTTACATAAGACCTGATCTGTGACCCAAACTAGCTGTGGATTTCACTGCAGGCTAGGTCTTGTGACTACAAAGTTTAGCTTTTACTTTGAATTCACGGAACTTTTGAAACAGTTTTATGTTATGTTTCAATATTTATCCATTAGTTAAAATATTAGTATTGCATGACTAGTGCAACTGTTGCATTTGGCTTTTGGGGTATATACGCGCGCGCGTGTGTGTGTGTGTGTGTGTGTGTGTGTGTGTGTGTGTGTGTGTGTGTGTCTTTAGAAGATTCAGTAAACAAAGTGTCGGGGTTTGGTCATATTTCTGCACATTCGTTTAGCCCTCACATGTAGTGGAAGCACCCCGTGCTGCAGCACAGACGTACACCATAAATGTGTTTCATGATTTGCGCATGCTTCAGCATACATTTTTGTTTTTTTGTTTTTTTGTTTTTTGTTTTTTTCCTCTGCACCAGCCCCCACAGCTCGGCTGGCTTGTTTACTGCCCGTGTTCCATGTTGGAGCAAACATCCACCCATTCCAAGAATCGGCGGCTGAAAATGTTCGCCATGCACACGGTACGACACATGCAGGCCTTTAAATGAATAAACATACACTATTTACCGTGCCGCTTTTCCCGTCCCTGTCAGATTACCTTGATAAAGGCTACAACGCAGCGCTGTGTCGGGACGCACTTCAGCACCGCGTCGGTGGACAGCTCCTCCACCGCTGACAGACAAAATGTGGTGGGGAGCTTCGCGGCGCTCTGCAGTTACAGCATTTCGCCGCTAGGGTGCACCTGGCGCTTCAACGCAAATGCCCTCACATCATAGCCGAATGCGTCAACCACACGGTAACCAGCCAGGGGCATCTCACCAGCGCAAAGCCCGCCGTATTTCGGCCTAAAGCAACAGGATACTTGCCAGGATAAAGAATACTTAAACGCCGCCTGGAAGACAAAGGTAAGTGGTAGGCACGTTTAAGCGCTGCTGAGATGGTTGCTGGTCTCACGGTAGAGATGACTGGTGTCAAAAATCGTCCTCCGCACAAAAGAGGGCCGAGGGAGGTGCGAGAGAAGCTGCCTCGCAGAGCCCCATCATTTTGTCACACACCAAGCTGGCATTTTCACCGAAGGAAACGCCTCGAATAGCAAGAGGAGGTTATTTTTTTTTCCTTTTTTCCTCTTTTTTTCACACATTGCTGTGAACAGGTATCATGTTCAAATTGGGCAAGCAGCGATCACAGGCTCGCTCGCTTTTTTGGAATAGCGCATTTTCGGCATGTTGTTGCAGATTTGAATGAGAAAATGCAGAGGGAAGGCTGAATATTTAACCTTATACCTTGTGCGACGTGTGGGCCTACCTGGTTTATTTCTTCTCCACATCAACACCTGTAACAACAGCCTTTAATAAATAGACATTTACGCTTCTACGCTTTATAAAACGAAATGGCTTTTGAGATGAGATTTTACGGTATCGCGGTGATGTTCCGATCCGAGTGGCCTGTGATGTAAACATGTGCTGAATTGCGACCGAATTTGCTGTGATTAACAATTTGTTATTCATTACCACTCCTGCGGAATAAGCCTCCTGCAGCCATCATAAGCTAATAATAATCATTACAGTAACCTACAAAATGCAGCCGCCTAATTACATGATCACATGACAGTTTACTAATCGATCCGTTCATTTTAACCTTCCCAGGTCATCCATAACCATGGGGTTCACTCGCCTTGTGACGCTGTCTGTCACAGTGATCCACCTAGTTTCAGGTAACAGTCTATGTTTGTGTGTGTATGTGGTCTTAAATGTGTGTTGTTACAGCAGACACATGGTGGACTGAGATATTTTATTTCTTGCATATTTAGGAAAAATAATGTCTTTTCTCCCTTTTGCTGTAAATAGCAGCAGCAGCAACAACAACAACAACAAAAACTAACTTTGTGCCTCTTCCAGGGATGAGCTTTATGACTCCTGAGCCTGATACACCCCCAACATCCCCCCCAGACTCCTACCCACTGGGCGACATGATCCATGCTGCCCTGCAGAGTAAGGAATACTTGGGACGTGCTTCTGCAGACACAGGTACACTAATAATGCTCTTTATATAGTTTAATTAATGCAGCTATAGTAATTGTACATTGGAAATGACACACATTTAATCAAACTCTTGGACTCTGCAGGTACCACCACCAATCCGACTCAGGCTGCACCCAGGATGGGGCAGACTGAGTCAACAGCCACTGCCATGTCACCAGGGCTGCTGACAACAGCTTTAAGCTCCTCTTCAGCTGCTAGCCAAAAGGGATCGAGGAATACCATGTCCCCGCTACCCATAGAGGAGGAGACAACTACCACTCTGATTACCACAACCACCATAACCACAATGCACATGCCAGGTAATTGTGTTTTCCCATCTTCCCTCCCCTGAGTCTTGTTTGTTTTGCGATGTGATGATCCACAGCAACTGCAAGTTTCTACTGAATCCAATCACAACTTCAACTTCCCTGCTTCACTTTCAAGAAGATTTTGCCACACAAGGTAAATGTAAACATACTTTTTGTTTTTTTTAAACAGTCTTTAGTGACTCAATGTTCATGCTTAAACTTTTGCATTTAACTAATAATAATGTAAAGTAATGCTATGACACATATTCAGATCCACAGATTTTTTTATATATAAGGAATTTTAGCTTAGTGCTAAAGAGAGAATATTTTTCCATTTTCAGTAACAATAGAAGTGCAGTCAGTGCAGACATCTGTGCATGTTTGTGGTCTAATTCCTGCAGCAATACTGTGCTTCCTTTGTTTCTACATTTCAGGATTCGTGACACAAAGGAATGAGTGTATACACTGAATACTTGAGAAGAGGCTGATGAAGTGTACTCCTACTTACCTGTTTGATGTTGAGAGTGGGACCACCTGTTGTCTCTGTCGCTCTTCAGTAATCCCAAAGCAAAGCAAAAACAGATTGGTTTACCAGCCCAGATTGTTTTCAGATGGGGTTTTTTAGCCAGATCTATCAATAATATGCCTTCCAAGGGCTTGTGTATCTTTGTATCTGATGGTTAGTATAGGAATGAATGACAGTGAAGAAAAGCTGGATAAACAGGCTGTTCATCCTCTGTCTCAAAATCTGGAGAGATGCTCTTAGCCTGTTCCTAATTGAATCCTGGACAAAGATTTTCCTCCACTTAGCTCCTTTTTTGATGTACACTGATGATTCAAACTAATAAAAAATAAGCTTGAATATTGTAAAAAGGCACTCAGGTTTAAAAATAAAATCAAAATGCCTTTATTTTGAAGTAAGGAAGGTAGATTTAGGCTTAAATTTAGCTTTATTTTGCACAGGGAGTGCCTTGACTTTTTTTTATTTAAGCACCTCAAATAGAAATGGGTTGAATCCAGGAAGTGCCCCTTCTAAAAAATATATAATTATGTCATTCACAGAGGATAACAGAGACCTTGTTGACTGGATCTGTGATTCTTTGAAAAAAAATAAGATGTGAAACCTGCACACTGCAAATTAAATAAGTCATTTTTTGGTATTTAAATTGTTTAGTTACTCACTTTTGGCATGCATTAGATGATATGATAAACATTTAACACACACTCCTGTTTGTGCCATCGCAGGGATAGTGCCCACCTCAGTGAAGCTCCACACTCACAGTGTCACAGTTTCTCTATTCTGACACGAAGGCAAATAACACTCAGCCTGAGCAATTAAACTGTAAGCGTAATGTAGCAAACATAGAGCAACTCAGTGTGAAGGAGCATACATGATATTTTAGCTGATTTCCATTCTTTTTTTGCGGCTCACAGGGAACTTCCCAGACAAGCCTCATTGAGACTTACACGCAAAATAAACTTAGTGGCTCCTTAGTGGTTTACACAGTTGCCAGAAAAGTGAAAGAGCCACAGTTTGATGCTTAGGAGTCACAAGTCCTTTGGGCTGTATCAGGAAAGGCAGCTGATGTAAAAAGCTGCCAAATATCTGCTCTCTATGGTGAACCCTTGTGAATAAGGGAGCAGCTGAAAGTAGCTTAACATTTTAATATTAGTTTTGTTTAATAACTCCACAAAAACAGTTTATGCTTAGCAAGTCAGTTTAATTGCACTGAAAAAACCCTCTAAATGTTTACGTCGGTACAAAGTACTTTGAGAATTATTCTTTATAGTATACAAAGGGGACTTGCATCTGGAAGGAGGTTATTGGTGTTGACTGTGTTCACTGTAACCAGACTAGTGTTAATAATGAAGTCTAATTCTATTGTTTATCTTCTCATTGTTGATGCAAAAAATAAATAAATGCAATAAAAAGTAATTGGTGAGCATGGAAATAACTGAAAAAAGCAACCGTGAACCTTGAAATACTGGTAACAGCACCTGTAAGAAATCGTTGTCTCATGGCAAGCATGCTGATACAGGATGGTGAAGAGTGCACCAACATCCTGTGCAAATGATAGTCAGAAATGCACTTCTGTGGGCTCCGGTGCCCGTGAGACTCTTATTGGAGATGGATGAGATTCATACAGCAACAGCACAAACAAGAGTTTGGAAATTTGATTGAGCTGAAGGAGGGAGGTCAGCTGATTTACACCATATGTGGGAAGAGAAATGTCACAGAAGATGAACAATCTGTGAGACGTGTGTTTTTGTGTGTGTGAAAGACACAAAGAGAGAGTGTGTTTGTCACCTGCTTCCTCTCGGGGTTTTATTGGGTCTTTAGTGTTAATTGGGATTTCAGCCTTCTGTCAAACATCTCTCGAGGAGCCTGGCAAAGGTGTCAAACATGTTCATTGCTTATTGCAACATTATCGCACATTTGAGCTTTCTGGGTAATGGGCTTATTTGCTTTCTGGTGTTGGCGAGTAATTGGAGATGTTTCAGTTTTAGAATAAATGTTACTAAGAAAAATATATGATTACATTCAAAAGGGGCTCCATTTGAATGTGCATAGCTGTAATTAACCTGAGTATGCCATCCCTGCAAACAGTCGACAAATCAGGTTGCTGTATAGTCCGACGGGAATACCTTTTAGTGGGCTTCAGCTGCCGCCTACAACTTTCCTGCTCAGTTCGAAACATTTGTCAGAAAAGTAATCAAAGAGTAACTAAATTAAATAAGTCACTGTAATAATTAGATTCATTTTTAAATGGATCACTATTATTTGCACTTTAAACTAGTAATTTGTAACGCATGTATTTCAGAAGTGACCTTCCCAAAACCGTCGCTTTCTTGCTAAGAGTTGAGAATCACATTACATTAAGTGTGAGGCTACATAAGGATGGCTGCATTAAACAAGGTGCCAAAAACCACATGCCGTCTTTTTAGTGGGGTTTTTATAGTCCTTTACCCAGCGAGCAACCCCTTCTTTGTTTCTGTTCAGTCTTTGCCAAATAGATTGTGAAGCCTATTTCCTCCCCAGAGATCATTTCTGTGTAAGTGGTCGTCAGTAATTTGATTTTACTGATGCGTAGCAGCGGTTTTTGTCAGTCAATAAAATTATTTAAGCCAAGGGAAACCAGCATATTATGTGTCACCCAAGCCAGTGCTTCACTGCATTTGTTATTAATGTCAGTTAATATTTACTAAACCAGCTGATGTACTGTTGCTGATAACTTGCACCACCTTATCATCCATTTCGCCTACTTTCAGACTCACATTTTACATCTTAAGAAGAGGAGTATTTTCCCTTTGTGTGGGATTAAAGTGCTTTTGTAATCACCTTTTACCAAATTAGAAATTTAATTTTCATTAAAGCAGACCCTTGCAATCATAAACACCCAGCACCACATTTATAAACTAAGCAATCCCGTTGGTCTCTGCACACATTTAAATTTTTATTGATAACCATATGGCTGCTCATTTCAGGCATCGGAGTTGCAGTTTGATAAAAGATCTTAAGATGCTGGAACTTCTCTCATTTTCACTTACAGAAGTCACTCTGCAGTTCTCCTCCAAAACGCAGGTTACTGGAGTGCAACAAGGTCGCATCTAGACTCTATCAGGCTAATCAGTCGACACACACTGCATCCTCTGGGATACTGACAATAAGTCATGATCAAAGAATGCTTTCACTAGCTGTGAAGATACCAGTTGAGAAAGAAAATGCAGATAGTATAAAACCTGTATATAAGTTTGCTACAGCTTTTCTGAATCATAGACTTTTCCTACTTCTTCACCTGCTCTGTCCCTCTTGTTTTACAGTTCAATGCAACGCTACTTTATTAGCCATGGAGGATGTTGTTGAGTCTCCAGATCCCACAACATCTTCATCTTATTCCCCCTTGGAGTGCACCTACAGCATTACTGTGTACGCAGGTTACGGAGTGGAAATTCAGGTAATGTGCATTAAAATTCATAAACATCTTAACCAGCTATTTTTAAGCAGTTTATTGTAAAAAAAAAAAAAAAAGCCCAACATGCTGCTGTTGATAAATTTGTCAGAAAGTGTTTGTTATGTTTAATTTAGACTCCATGACTCAGCTTTTCTTTTTGTAAGTGCAGCATTTGCAAACATTGTACAGACAATCGTGAGTTAGTTTAGGTTGTATAGTATGTCAGCAGATTCACTTCATGAGCTGCTAAGCTACCAGGAAAGTTTATATAACGACAGCAGACAAAAGAGGTGTCCTCTTTTTTCCCCCAGGTGAGAAAGGCTAACCTTTCCAAGGATGAGTCTCTAACAATCATGGGATACGGCAGATCAGGACCAGAGCTGTTAGCCAATGAGACCCTGATGAAACAGGGTCAGGTGATTCGTAGTACAACCAATCAGGTTTACATCCACTATCGCAGTCTGCGTCAGACCAACCATGGCATGTTCAGCCTCCACTATCAAGGTAACTCAACCTCTTTCATAAGATAAGCAGAACATTTTTATTTCTTTCTATCTACCTTTATTTAGTAACATTAATGTGGTAAAGTGTTATGTGGCTGGAATAAAAAGCTTCATAAATACACAGTGAAACCACCGAAGCATGGTAGATGTTTCTCTCACTTTAATTTGCAGGTTTTAATTTAGTCACTGTCCTTTGAGTTTTAAAATGAGAATGTCTCACCTGCACATTTTCATGTGCATCGCTTATTCTCTAAAGCCTGCCTTGTTTAGCCAGGAAACTCTGAGCTTTACGCTTTTGATTAAAATGAATGAAAAGATTCAAGGTGAATACCAAGTGTCAGTGGCATCTTGTTAAAAGCAACACCAGTGATGATAGCTGATAATTGTGCAGGTGACGAGACAGCCACCTGCTCAGTCGCGCCACCTTGGACATCTCTGTCTGTTTCTGTTTCTATTCTGCTACGTGATGATGATAGCATAACAGATATCTGAGGACTTAAAGATCACCACCTGATGGACGACTTATTAGAATGTGTTTGGAGTAAATGGCAGAAGAAAATTATGAATAAGAGACGTGCAGAGCGTACACAGTAGAAGTAAAAGAATAAAGACAGTATAGAGGAAAAAGATCTGCATTACATGTTTAGCTAACTGGTTTGGACATACGCAGTGGACATATTGGTAGGGTAGGGATAGCTCAGTAGATAGAGTGATCGCCCCATAATCGGAAGGTCGGGTGTTCTAATCCACCGAACGGCTACCCTGAGGTATGCCTGAGCAAGGTACCGTCCCTACACACTGCTCCCCTGCTTAGTGGCTGCCCACTACTTCACCGAGTGAATGGGTCAAATGCAGAGAAAAACAAGTAATTTCCCCACGGGTATCGATAAAGTATACATTATTATTATTATTGGACAAAGATGATGGAGATTAAGATGGAGCTGCGAGGGAGGAGGAAAAGAGGAAGATTTAATGTAGTGGAGGAGGACATGCAGACAGTTGGTGTGACAGAGTAGGATGCTAGGGATAGGGTGAGATGGAGGAAGAGGAACTGCTGTGGCGACCCCTAAAGAGTTTAACTGTTAACCTTCATCAACAGCCTTCCTGCTGTCCTGCCCATTCCCAATGTCTCCTGAGGGCGGTGGAGTGACAGTGACAGACATCCATCCTGGAGGTCAGGCACACTTCCACTGTGATCCAGGTTTTCAAGTCCGCGGGCATGAGGTGGCGACCTGTGTTAACATGACGCAGCCACGCTGGAGCACTCCTGAGCCTCAGTGTGTTGGTTAGTGAACTGACTCAGACTTCTTTTAAATTTCCCACTGCCTCATCTTCTTTGCTAACTCTGTTGGTTTAAACCTGGTCAGCTTTGAGTTCATTTAAATGGATTTCATTTTCTCTCAGCCGTGTCTTGCGGAGGGTGGATTCGTAATGCGACTGTGGGACGGATACTGTCCCCACCGCCTCCATCAGTAAGCAACCACAGCAATGGAAATAATCTGAGCTGTCACTGGTTAATAGAAGCCAAAGAGGGACACAGACTCCACCTACACTTTGAGAGAATTGCACTGGATGAAGATGATGATAAGTAAGCCTGCGTTTTAACCACTTCACATATCGCAGAGTATGACATGAAGAATGCCCTCTGATTTAAAAAGATCACTGAGTACAACACTGATAACAAGTTTTTCTTTTTTCTTTTTACATTTTTGTGTTTAGCATTTGTTTTTCTCCAATATCAATTGTAGGAGTAAACTACCAACTGTGCTTTGTATCTAGCTTCATATTTTTTTCGAGGATTCAATTATACTGGCTTTCTCATAGTTACAAACACTCCTTATTGTTTATTTTACGCTGGCCATTTGTGTAGCCTTTAAGTTCGTCCTCTGTTTGAAACAAGCTCCTGTCTCTGTAAAAGCCCACTTTCTCTTGATTTGTTTGTCTCTCTTCATGCTTCTGCAAACAAAATCCTTTGCTTGCGATTACCATATAGAGTATCAAAGAAACACTGGAAACCAATGTTTTATGCAGTCTAAAGCCTGAGCTTTGGAATCACGAGGATTCATTTTGCATTCACTGGTATCATTATTTGAAACTTTGGCCCTGTTTAATATGAGCATCCAGCACTGTAACAGTATGTGTGTGGCAGAAAATAAGATCAGCAGGTTCACTTTAATATTTAGTTGCTATTTTAAGTCATAGATAAAGCTCCCAGATTCATACAATAATAATTTAAAAAAAAAACTTTTTAGAAATTTGCTATTTTCCCTTTTATTTTGCCTACGCTTGTTCTCTGAAGGTCATTCATCCATCCATCTCTCCATCCATCAATCCATCCGTTTTTCTATCTGATTCAGGGTCACAGGGGGTTAGCTGTCATAGAGCGAGTGGCAGGGCGCCATGGAGAGGTCGACAGTCGATCACAGGGCTAACACAGAGATAGACAGCAGTTCAGTCACCAGGCGGACTAATGTGCATGTGCTTGCATTGTGCGAGAAGATTTATATGTTTAGAGATAATTTTTAAAATCTCTCAAAATACTAGGCAAAGTCTCTCGCAGCACACTTTCACTTTGCAATAAAAAAGTAGCCAAAGCAAAAGACTTGTTCAGCCGCCTTCAGCCTGTGCATTCCTGCTAACCTTTGTGGCGTCTTTGTGGCTCGTTGCTTTCAGGTTAATTGTGCGCAGTGGAAACAGTTCCCTGGCTCCGACGCTTTTTGACTCAGATATGGATGACGTCCCAGAACGTGGGTTGCTGAGCGAGAGCTCCACACTGTACCTGGAGCTCACAGCTGATTCTTCTTCCATCCCTTTGCTGCTGGCGCTGCGATATGAGGGTGAGCAGAGAGAGCCTGCATCCTTTTTGCTTACATTAGGTATTTCCCGGGTTCAGCAAAACAAAAAGATGGTAGCAGAGTAGAGCATCCTTCTGACCCAATTTCTGTGAAATATATGGTACACAGGTCAGCATTGTGCCTGAGAAAAAAGCCAGAAATCATGCAAATGGATTCTTGGAGATTTTGTTAAATCTCAGTAAAGCCTTTCCCTTGTTAATTATTGATAATTCAGGAAAGACATGCATAATGAGCCACATGAATGCTTAGTCTGCCCACGTTTCAGTGGGATTTACTTTAAGGCTTTGAAGCGGCTCAGTGCTGAAACTCTTAGCCTTTTACACCTGGGCTTTTTTCTAGCCAAGATTTGAAACTGAAAAGTTCCCCAATAAATCAAACGAGGATGGCTGCTTAATTTTATCTAGAAGGAGAACAGCTCCCTGAATATCAAATGCCATGACGAGGAAACACTCTGTGATCTTTATAAATGTGCACACGTGGTTTACTTTTTCCTTCGTCCTTTTTAAGCTTTCGATGATGAGCACTGCTGGGAGCCCTACATGCCTCATGGAAACTTCAGCAGCAGTGACATCACGTATCAGCTGGGAACCACCGTCACCTTCACCTGTTCTCCAGGCTTTGTCATGGAACAAGGTTCAGGGACCATTGAGTGCGTCGATCCCAGTAACCCTCACTGGAATGACAGCGAACCTGTGTGCAGAGGTACGTTTAAGGATTCATCGGTTTCATGTTGCAAGAGAAGATGGTAATGTTGACACTGTTTACTGATTTTCAGTATAATAATATTAAACCTTTCATACTGTAAAGCATCTTTCGAAACAAAAATATAAACTTTACTTATTGTTGTTTATTTCTTATTTAGCGTGACGTAAGAAAATGTTTTTTGATTCATTGATAGTTAGGGCGAGTTGTGCAGAGATAAGCGTCTGAAGCTTTGAGATGTCATGTGTAGCCACATTGACTGTGTCATCTGCTGATCTGCCAGCATGCTGTGAAAACTGAGATTTAAAACTGGCAGAGATTTTGCACCGGGTCAGGGACTGGCTGAAAACACAGGTGCCAGAGTTTTATCTAAGCGTTAACGTGACATATTCTGAAAGCCAAATGCTGTGTTTTATTTCTGCTTACAGAAACCAAGAAGTAGGTTGTATAAATATTGATCCAGAAAGGTGAAATAGGAAATGTCAGGAGATTGGCATCCATGTGCCTGTTATAAAGTTATGGTTGTTTAGTCCAGGTCTTCATATCCTTGTTTTTCGCTCACTGAATTAGATTTGCAAATGTAGACTTACCATCCTGTATGTGTGTGTGAAGGATGGGAAGTCTCATTCTGCATCTTCTTTTTTTTATCACATTTATTGAACGAAAGCTTGGACTCCCTCCATAACTATAGTTGGACGTGTGTCTGTGCAGCAACACAGTTTAATGCCTCGGATTTGGTGAAGCTAGTGCTGGCATTTTACGTGAAGCCAGCACTAGCACAAACTGAGCGTTTTCTTACAGGGGAAATGGTAGAACTGCACTCCATCATGGAGTCGTTCACACACTCGCCTAAAACGCTGCATGTTTTCAATTTGGGAGGAGACAGATCCCTTTGTGGTTGTGTCAGAAACAATATTATATAATATAATATATCCGGTGCCTTGCAAATCAAATATGTGGAGATACCCAGAGTGAGGGAGCAGCTGAAAGCAGCTTTACACTGAAATAGAAGTGCTGCTGAGTAGCCACTTCCCTACTGACATACTTTCTGAACTGTTTGTATTACATTTGTAGTTGCTGTGAAGTAATGAGGTAATAGTGTCAAAGCCATCATTCCTTAAAAGACTGAAAGTAAGCTAATGACAGTTTGCATTAAGCCTTCTTATAATAGTATGTGTAGTGAACAAAATGATTACAAAAGCATGTGCTTAGCCTGCTTCTGCAAATGTTTTTTAAAGTTTAATTTTATTTCTTTTCCTTTCTCCAAATTAATATTTCGTGTCTTCTCAATTTCCTTTTTATTTCTTTAATGTCTACTTTTCCTTGCTACAATTTAATCATTCTCTGTCTCCCAGTCTGCATCCTCACCTCAGTTTCTCTCCTTTGTTCTGCCCCATAAGCTTTGTGCGGAGGGGAGTTGACCGAGCCCTCTGGAACCATCCTGTCTCCTGATTGGCCCCAGAGCTACTCCAAGGGCTTAGACTGTGTGTGGCAAATCCATGGTAACGAGGAGAAACGCATTGAACTGGATGTCCAGATGTGAGTGATTAATTTGTGTCTCTTTTTAGTATTTGGAATGCATTTTAAAAATAAATTAGACCGCATGATGCTTTATGTACTATAGAGTTTAATTATTCAATATTTTAAAAATGTCCACCCAATCTCAGGCAGGTTAGTATCTTCAATCTTAGATGTTTTAAACTTCTAGATTAGCTTCTAATTATTTACAGTATATAAAAATCTCCACATGCTGTTGAACTATGTCTCCGAGACATGTTTTTTTCAGTAAAAGAAAATATAGACATCCATTCATCTGCTTCTTATAAACACTATATCTCAGGAACATCAGGGGGGGATTTCTTTGACATTTTTAAATAATAGATACTAAAACACAGTCACTCTTAAACAATGTGTACAGCAGCAGGATATGTTGTTTGACAGGCGTTTCATTAAAAATGCCCCAAAAGGCACCAGCTATTGGCTACAGCTGCTCGTGTCAGCACACCTGTCAGTCAAAGCAGCTGCGCCCCTAACTTTAAGCTTTAGTAGTCTATCCACAGAGGCCAAAATGCTGTTTAGCTGAACATTTGAACATGGGAATCACTGGGAAATGACTCATATTTTGGAGTCACCCTCAGGTGAGAAGTCGAAAATAAAACCAGCTTCTGCAGTGACTTTATTTTTTTAGCCTTAGAGGCTGCTGCTTGGGTGCACCCTGGACATGTCCCTAATCCATCACAGGGCTGGCACAGAGAGGCAGCCACACACACTCATATCCACATATAAGGCCCATTAAGAATTAGCTGTTAACTGCAGTTAACTAACTGCTTGAGGAAACCAGAGTACCTGAAGGAAACCTACATGAGCACAGGGACAGAAAGACTCCATTTTATAATTAAATCAAATCAAATCAAATTTATTTATATAACCTTATATCACAAATCAAAGAATTGCTTCAGGAGGCTTCACAGTCCATACAGCAAACAGCGTCCTCTTTCCCTAGGCTCTTAACTCAGATGAGGAACAACTCCAATTATTCTTCATACTGGAATCATTAATATGAACTGTACCTTGGTGTGTTGGCTCAGGCACACAAGCACAAAGCGGTAATTGTAGTTTAATAAATGTGCTTAATTTAATTTCTCCCTTAAAGTAATAGAGTTACAGCACACAGCACACTGAACTGACAATAAATTAAATGAGTATTAGAGAAAAATCATTTAATCAGCATCAAATTCACGTCACGAATGTCCCACAGGTCTTGGTTTTCTACTGTTGTCTTTAATCATGATCATGTTTATATTTTAATTCAAGTTACACTTTGTATCCATGGTACATGTGAAAATTGTTTTAAAACATTAAAAATAAAGCAGCAAACAAACAAGAAAAAACATATGTATTAGAAAAAAAGAATACAACACATAAAAAAGCTTATTTCTCCTGTGATTCTTCTCTTCACTCCGTAGTTTAAATATCCGTCACACTGATGTGCTGACCATTTTTGATGGGCGTGATCTCACGTCCCACGTGATCGGCCAGTACCTGGGGTCCAAAGAGCGTTTCCAGGTTGTTTCAGGGGGGTCTGAGGTTGCCATCCAGTTTCAGAGCGATCTGGACGACTCCAGCTTCATCCTGAGTCAGGGATTCCTCATTCATTATCGTGGTAAGTGCACTAATTGATGACTGTAAAAGTACACAATACAATATGGAGAGGGTCAATATGAAGAGCTGGTTCTGCCAGAGGTGTCTTCCTGTTAAAGGGGAGTTTTTTATTCCCACTGTTGCCAAGTGCTTGCTCACAAGCAGTCATCTAGTGGATTATTGTGGGGTCTTTACCTTACAATTAAAAGCGCCTTGAGGTGAGTGTTGTTGTGATTTGGTTCTGTATAAATAAAACTGAATTGAGTTGAACTGAGTTGAATTGAATGAGGGCTGCTGCCAGCAGGAAACAGATTTCAAACAGCTGCTTTTGTTTCTGTCACTGAATTGCTCCTCTGTCTGTGTTATGAAGAGGTCGAACCTAATGACACCTGCCCTACCCTTCCTAATATTGAGTTTGGCTGGATCAGCTCATCCCACTCCTCCCCCGTGAGAGGCAGCGTGCTGACCTATCAGTGCCAGCCGGGGTATGACATCAGCGGCTCTGACGTAATCACCTGCCAGTGGGACCTGTCCTGGAGCAGCAGTCCACCTACCTGCGTTAAGGGTAAGACGAACAGTGTGAAAAAGAGCCAAGCCCTCTGAGGGAGAACCCAGATTATGCAAACTGTTTGTAGTTCATCACTCGCAGAGCATTTCCAGGATTTTCTCTGAAGGTTCTTAAAAGTCCTCTTCCCTTTTCTTCCCTTCTCCTAACAGTTTTCCACTATTGGAGCTCTTTTAATAGTGTAGATGGTTTTAGAAGAACGTTTATCTTTACCAGGGTGTAGTCCTAATTTTATGGAAAAATTCAACATTTTGTAATTCTTAGGAGTTTCTTAGAGGTTAAATAAAAAATAAATAAATAAATTTCCTTTTTTCTTTTTTTGTTCCTTTTTTTTGTTGTTGTGTTATTTTTAAGAAATGGTTTGACACTTTGTTACATGTGGTTGTAAGCTTTCACCTGAAGAGTCATATGAAGAGCATGGTAGCTTGAAAGGTTTTGAATGAATTCTGATTTTTTAAAAAGATGTAGAATCATGTTAAAAATCTATTTAAATTTGGCTTATATCCAGAAAGGTCTTCAAGGTCAACTCAGTCATTTATTAGTCAAGATTTGGCAAAACTTAGGAACTATTATTTTTACAATATGGTGTGTATTGTCAACGTATAGAAAGTATACGTTGAATACTTTCTGTACGTTGACAATATTTAAATTAAATATTTAAAATAAGTCACATTTGACCTCTGAGCTCACCTTTAAATTTTACATCTGCTTTGGACTCGAGTTGAGTCCAAAACATGTCATATACTCAAAGAAAGTACTGTCACAAGAAAGAGAATCAGCTGCCTAGTTAGTTAGAAATATACTGTAGCATATAATAATAACCTCATATTGTTTGTGTCCAGTAGTTTATAAATCTAATTTTGCCCCCTACAGTACAGCAGTGCCCTGACCCAGGAGAGGTGGTAAACGGAGCACGCTCCGTGCGCCCCGAAACAGGCTTTGCCGTTGGTACAGTGGTTCGTTTCTCCTGTAACCAGGGTTATCAGCTGGAAGGTCCCAGCCAAATCTCCTGCTACGGACGAGACACTGGTACCCCCAAATGGAGCGACCGCAGCCCAAAGTGTGTCTGTAAGTGCCCTTCCTGCACTCAGCTGACCTCGTCTGTTTATGAAGCTTATTTCTGCATGTTTTGAATCAGCTGCACGTACGTGACTGTCCTCTGTGTGTTTTGTGTGCCGCGAACAGTAAAATATGACCCATGTCCAAACCCTGGAGTCCCCGACAATGGTTACCAAACTCTTTACAAGCACACCTACCAAGCTGGAGAAACTCTGCGATTCTTCTGTTATGAGGGCTACGAACTTATCGGTGAGGTCATCATCAGCTGTGTTCCCGGTCATCCATCTCAGTGGAACAGCCCGCCGCCCTTTTGCAAAGGTGAAGCTCACCACTATGGATCTTTATTTTAAACGTTGTATTAAGATTAAACTGACTAGATTCAGACTTTATAAATTATTAGTTACCTGCAATTATTTTGTGAACTATATAAAAATATAGCATTGAGCTCCTGAACGTTTAAAAATATGATATTTTATCTCTTTCTTATTTTGAAGTGGCATATGAGGAGCTATTGGATGATCACAAGTTAGAAGGTAATTTGTTTTGTTTTTCTCTCTCTTAAATACATCGTTTAAACATGCTCTTTAAAACAAATACATATGGGATTTTAATTTTAAATGCAATTGCACCTGGTATTTTTTTGATTTGATAAATATAACATATAAATGTGGTGATTTAGCACCTTATTTTTGTTGTGTTTGACAGTTTAGGCTCATAACCAAACCAAAAACTAATGTAACACTTTTGATTGGTGTGCAGTTTCCCAGTCATTCCAGCCATCCCATCAGATCCTGAGTGAGAACATTGCTTTGGCAATAATTCTGCCAATCATCCTGGTCATCCTCCTCATTGGAGGAATTTACATGTACTACACAAAGTAAGTATTTCCACATCTGCAGTGTAGACACTACAACACTGCTTTCCAAATGTTCTCCACCTCAGTTCCTAATGACCTGTGCGCTGAATAGTTCATGGAGGTGGTTGCATTTTGTCTTTCACAGCATCTGCAGACTAGAATGGAAGCCACACTTCTGGAAGTCTCTTTCTCACACGCACTCCTACAGTCCCATCACAGTCGAGTCAGACTTCAACAACCCCCTTTATGAAGCAGGGGTAAGTACACGGAAGGTGCTGCTTAACATTATTTATTCCACTTGATTTTAATAGAGATCTGACTGAATGACTATTTTATTTGTGCATTCAAGGTGCATGCTCACCGGCCACTTTATTAGGTACAGATGTTCAGCTGCTAGATAACACAAGTATTGAATCAGGTAATCATATTGCAGCACAACTACATTTAGGCAAGCAGACATGGTCAAGAGTACCTGCTGAAGTTAAAGCCGAGCATCACCAAAATAGCTCTGGTCTAATAGAGAGGTGACAGTAACTGAAATAACCACTTATTAAAAGCAAAGTATGCTAAATGTAAGTTGTACCTAATAAAGTGTCCAGTGAGGATATGTCAACACCATATCCAACATTAAAGTTGGTCCTCTGTTTTTTACTTTGACGACAGGATACGCGGGAGTACGAAGTGTCCATTTAGTGGAGAAAGGGTCTTGAAACCACCGAATGATTCAATTCTTTGGGAAGACAAATTCCTCTGTATTATAAGGTCTCACTCCCCCTTTTAAAGTCTGGATTATGTTTCTGTTTTACCATCACTGTAATATCTGGTTTATTCACCTTGGATATGATTTCTTCTGATTTTCTGCACTGATGTGGTGGTCTGCCAAATGTGAGTCCTATTTCATCCTGTATCATTAGGACCGGTGCCTTATAAAGGGTAAGAAATTGTCAACAAAGAAAAACAAAAAAGCGAGAGTAGAGCTGGAGAGCGGGGAAGGGTAAAGGGAAATGGATTTGTCTAGTTAGTAAAAGCAGAATGAGGCCAAACATTAAAGAACTTGGCAATACTTTATTTGTAACAATCAAAAGTTGAGATCATAATACATCCTGTGTTTCTCTTGTATTTTTAAAGCGGTTCGTACATCATTACAGTACAGGGAAAGAATTGTTTGATTTTATCCCGGAAAAAAAGTGATTTTCTCTTCTTTACTTTTTCTTCGTGTGTGCAAAACACTCTCTCTCATACACACGTGCGTGCACACACACACACACAAAATGAATGTAAATATCTGACTTAATAGTGACTGAGGTTTATAAATATATAAGCCTCGTATACAGATATATATACACACACTTATACATGGTGGCGGGAGGTTATATATTTTCATTATATACATATAATGAAAATTCAGTGCCAAAATATAATGTTAAATTATTTAATGTCTCTAAGTGTTTCATCTGTTGTTGAAATAGTGTTTACAAAGGCAGTGTTTATTTTATTCTTCGCTGTTTCTCGAGTGCATCATCACCCGACGCCACACGACATGACGTGTAAGAAAAAGGTGAGGACATGAATGTCATTATGCTTAGAGCATGCACTGATTGTAAATTATATTGCTTATGCTCAATCTTTCCATTACCATTATAGTTACTGACAGCTATCATTGTTATCAAATTTGATGTTGTATGCACTATGTTGATAAAAACAATTACAAATCTGGCTGCTTGCTGTGATGCATTATGTGTTGATTTACAAATGATTGTTTGAAAAGTGAATGTAGTCTCATTCACTGTGCCAAATGAAAGGATCTTGGAGACTGTTTCTGATCTTTGTAGATTTAATTATTCTCTTATCATCAGTAGCATTTCTTTGCTTCATATATGAATACACTCTTTGGAAGGCAGTAAATTATTTGCTGAACTGGAAATAAAGTCTCTGTTGAATGGTGTCAGCTTGTAGAAATGTGCAGTTATTTGCTTGTGATCACAACACATTTACACATACACAAATGTTGAAGTCTATTAATCATATTAGTAAGAAATACAACTTAAGTTTTTAACTGAGAAACACAATATAAAGCTTTCCAATACTTTAGCTTTCACCAGTTTCATTAAATTTCATTATTTTAATATAGAAATTGTCTTGAAATAGTGATATTAATTTTATGGGTTATTCATTTAAAATTGGTCATGCTCTTGACTTATAAGATAAGCCATATTGAAAAGTATGTCAATACACAAAAACAATTATGTGATTATTTTAACACTGGATTTATCCACATTAATTATACATATACAGCATGTAAGCTTTGTAAGTCTGTCATTGTAATTTTTCGTCCCTCAGGTTGTGGTATGTTTGTACATAGTGTGCAACTTGAAGTGGCCTGTCACTGTCTCTGAGTTGCATTGCAACTCCTGGAGAGAGGAGAATGTGGTGTTATAGTCTGTGAAAAATAAAACTATAGATCTGAATTTGTTAATGTGAATGTTTTACATTGTAGGAAGACCTGAAACTCTGAGTCAGACCCAGTTGTCAGTGTCCAGTGAACACGCATTGTACTTCCCTTTTGGTATATATCAGTGTTCCAAGTACCATAATCATGTTTATGAGCATACCTATATTTTAGACCCGTTATTTGCAGTGTAACAAATGCTGGTCACTGGCCCAGGTTAAAGAGATTAATACAGACATCTTTAAAACAATCATTCCATCCACTAACCAAACACTTACAGGCAGTTTAGAATCACTTTTATTAACCTAAACCCACTACCATGTCTTTGTTCAAAACTCATCGAAGAGCAAACAACAGAACGGATATTGTATTGTTGCAGTTCCTCACTGTGACCAGTAGATGGCAGTGTATACACGGCCTAAGGCTCAGCTATAACAGAGACGCTCACCGGTCCCGAAAGAAATAGTAATTTCAATATATTTTTAGAGAAATTCTGTTGTTCTGTTAAAAAGAGAATAATATGAATGTGTGGTAGTCTATTACAACAAGTTAGTGTAAGCACTAACCACTTGCTCGATAGGTGGCAGTCATTCGATTCAAAGATCGGTTAAAAGTAGAAGAAGAAAATAGCGGAAGAAGATGTCTAGTTTCGCTTCCGACTGACCTATTTAGCTTATCATACTAGCTGCAGTTTTGTGCCCAACAGTGAAATTGGAGTGGATGTGGAATTCGCGTTCTTGGTCACTAAGCGGTACAGAGCAAATGAGCATTAGTAGCTTAAAGCGTGACGGAGTAGACTAGCTGCTGTTAGCCTCGTTCCTTTAGCTGTGCGATTAAAATGAGGCGTCAGATGTTAGCTGCGCCGTAAATTCACCTGGCCTCTTTACAGAAGCTAGCTAGTTGATTAACGATTGCTGGCTAATTAAAGCTATATTTTTAGTTTTGTTAGCTTAGATAGGTTCACTCTCTTAACACCTTTGGATGTTCAGTGTGGTAAGTACAGTTTATTATGAGCTAGCTCAGTGTAATTTCAGTTTAATAGTCCGATATGTCAGCAGCTGTCATATTACAGTAGACGTCAGTCAGGGGTGTCATTTGAGGTGCCTCATGTGACTGAAAGTGTTTATGTTGTCTAATCAATGGCTGTCAGTAACGCCTCAGGGCTTTATGTAAAAAGGGCTAGTCTGAATCAGTTTGCTGTTTGGGGAAAAAAATGGTCATTTAATCCTAATGTTTTGTCCTGATAGATGTTCAAAATCAATCATTACAATAAACAAAGTGGATGTGGCTGAGAAAATGATGTGATTTTAGTACAGGTTTAGAGGTTTGGTGACAGTTGTAATTTGGCCCTTTTTAAAAAAAAAAAAGAAAAAAAGAAATCTAAACACCCACACGGTGTATTAATGTCATAGTAACACAAAGATCAGCTGAAACTCTTTTTAAATTCCCCACCGTGATTAATGATTAAGGTTATTATAGTTCACTAAAACTAGATATGAGGAAAGGAATATTTTAGTTAAGTAGATTTAAAAAAAAAAAAAAAAAAAAAAAAAAAAGATTAAAAAACAAGCGAACAAAAAACACTACTTTCACCCACACTGCTTTGAAAAAAACAATGTGTTTTTATTCTAATATTTTTATTTTCTTAAATGTTGCATCTGGCATTTACTCTAAATACAATATTACTTAAAAAGATGTCAAACAGAGACTAATACAATTTTTTCGAAGATTAAAACTAAATGAAAAGTAATTTGAAAATATAAAACTATAATAACCCTGTTAAGTTAATAGGTCTATCTATTTTACTTATGCTCACACCCTCATGAGCACTTACTCCATTTCCCAGTGCACTTTGTTCTGACTTGAATTTTTTTTATATTCGTCATTATATGTGGCTTCTATAGACACAGATAATCATAACATCAGCTACAGAGCAGAAAGAAGAAAGAAAGCAGAAAGTAGCTCAGATACAAAGCTATTCTCCTAAAGTCTAAGAGCTATTATGTTACTCTCAGTTAAGAAGCAGCTGAAATAGGATAATTATCAGCAGTGGCATAAATAATATAAGACTCTTGTGTATTTCAGTCAGAAAGTGACCCTTCAACCCCATGTCTGCTGAGGCTTCAGTCGGCAGTCATGCTGCCGACTCTGCCCAGTCCGCTGTTTCCCAGCCTGCCTGCCTTCACACAGATGAGCACAGGAACCAGGGTCTGCTGGGGAGCAAGTACATCAAGTTAAATGTTGGTGGCTCATTGCATTATACAACCATCCAGACATTAAGCAAGGAAGACAGCCTGCTGCGGAGCATGTGCAATGGAGAAACTGATGTTACCATAGACTCAGAAGGTGGGTGGATGTATCTCTTTGGTGAGCACTAAGATTTTGAAGACTGTGTTGTTGATATCAGGAGTTTTAACATGATGTTGAGAGTTTGAGGCAAGGTTTTATGCAGTTATACTTAGGGATGTGAATAGATAAGATTTTCACGATTACGATTCAGTTTTCGATTCTGTTTAACAGTTTGATTCTTTATCGATTCTCTTATTGATTCTTATTTTTTAAAAAAAAGGAGAACACTAAGGTCGATTAGCTTAGAACTTTGTTTCATAACTTCTTTTTGAAGAAGATAGAAATTTAGGAGTAACATGGCCTTACAAACCCAACAGTGAGATCTTAAGAGATCCACAGCCTACAGCTCTTCAATGGGGTGTCACAGGTTCCCCAGAAAAAAAATGTAAATGTAAAATAATAAAATAAATATTCTTCTGTAGCAATAACAAAGTATACCATAAATTATTCTGTAGCAATTACACAAGAATATCCAGTAATGTCCAGATTGCGCTAACATAATATGCACTGTTAGTTGATCATTTACCTGCTGCATTAACGGGAGAGGACGTGCAAACGTTACCGCTGCTGCTGGGTTGAGATTCACGAGTCCGGAGCGGAATTAAAAACACGACATTCATTTAAGGTTATCGTGTGTTTTGTGAGAAAATGCTTTTGCATATTCATAGTGTTTCCTCCCTTAAATGAAATCTCTACTTTGCAAGTATTGCGTGTTGCCCTGTTGTCATCCGTTCCAGTAAAGTATAACCAAACTTTTGAGCCGCTTAGGCGCCACGTTTCCTGCCAGGTAAATGAAGCTCCGCAACGTGGTGACGTCATTCGGGGCGACTGGAATCAATAAGGGAATCGTTTGCAAAAATGCCAACAAGAACCGGGTTTCGATACCCATCCCTTATACTTATTTCCAGAATTTAATGATAACTCTCAGTTACTGTGTATTCTCTAAGCAGAATCTAAAACGGAAGTTGTGTCAAACGGCTGTTGCAGTATCCTGTCACCAAGACTTGCACTGTATAGAAGGTGTAGGGTTTATTTTACGTGAGGAGACCTAAAAAAAATGGGCTTGAACAGAAAGTCTTACACTTTGGAAGTCATTCAGTTTTGCACCAATTCAGCCAAAATCCTTACAATACTGATGGGTTAACCTCATATCCATCACTTATTGGTAAATACAGCTGTCAGGTTTTATTTTCTTTAAGTTGTTTACACTTCTGCAGCGTTCACATGTTGTCGTTCTTTTCATCTTGTAAGCATTTATAACAACCAAAACAAAATAATGAATAAATGAACGATCACTCACATCATGTGCAAATTTGCAAAATTCCAAAAAAGGCCATTTATTACTGAGATAGTCTTTTGTATATGTCTATACTCTCTTTCTATATCTATCCATCTATCTTTCCATCTACGAGGTTGTCCACAATTCACAAGAATGGCTGCTTCTACAGTTTTGATCACCTAGTGCAGAGGTTGGCAACTTTCAACATCAGAACAGGAATTTTTGCCCCTCCCACAGAATACTGGGAGAAAAAGCGCGCGCATGGGTGCAACAAATATGTACAAATCATTGCTTGTACATCATATTGTACATCATATTGTACGCATTTGCAACGCATTTGTCTTAATTAACTCCAGTAGTCATTTAATATAAACCCAACACTGAATTCTGAATATTTGTTTTGTTTTGTTTTATTTTTAAAACATTTTTGTATGTGTCAGAGTCCCAAGAGTATGCCTTATTAACCATACTACTGTTTTAAAAGTCCCACCAAAATAACGTTGACTCTGAAAGCAAAGCTGGTAAATATTGAATTATGTTGTATCCTCTTTGTTAGCTGTTATGCTAACACATTAAAGGGACCTCTTGACTACCTCAGTAAATATAATATAAGCATAATAACCTGAATTAAAATTCCTGAAATTACTCTCCGTTTTGCTCCAGGGTGGGTAGTTTTGGATAGATCTGGTCGACATTTTGAGCTGGTTCTGAACTTCCTTCGAGATGGCTCAGTACCACTTCCGGAGGACAACAGAGAACTAGATGAAGTTCTAAAAGAGGCCCAGTACTACCGGGTCCAGGGACTCGTCCAACACTGCCTCGGTGTCATGCAGGTAAACACGTGGATATCTTTTTTGTGGACTTTAATAAAATGAAACATGTACAAATTTTGACATGTTTTCTTTACTTCCAGAAACAAAAGGATGTCTTTGAAAGTGTATGCCGCATACCCATGATCACCTCAGCCAAAGAAGAACAGAGGATGATTGCTACATGTAGAAAGGTAAATTTAATTCAAGCTTCATCAATTGGCCCCTAAGCTGGATGCATATGTAATGACTGTCTAGCTGTTTGTGAATGCAATTTGGAGATGCTGAGTGCTGGCAGATAGTTATGTAGTATTTAATGTTTTGGAATCAGTCATTTTCTTAAACATTTCTTAAATGCCTAATATTAGTGACTGATGCTGTTACTGTTACCCAGGACAGGGCTCTAGACTAACTGTTTGCCATGGGCGCACGGTTAGGTTAGGCGCACTCAAATTTTTCAACTGCATCACTTAACACCGCAGTTTTACATGTGCACTTTTTTGGGGGGGAAATTGCAGTCCATACAGACAATATTCATTTGTAAATGATTAACTCACAATCTTGTGCTTAAAGTGTTTTGGCAATATTGTAGAAAATGTTAAACTTAATCATCACATCGGCCTCCTCTGACGACCTGTTTGCTGCTGCCTGCTGCTGAAAGGCAGTGAGGAGAGGGAACATTTGGGCAGTGCATTTATTGCAGCACATAATGTGTTTTCTGGATACACTGTGCTTTTTCAACGTTCAAAGATTGATGGCTCTGTGTCAGAGCACTGGCTGTGAATTTCAGACTGATCAAGCCTTAACTTAACAAAAAAGTTATCAATAGTTCTTTTCAACTTTTCTTATTACCCACAGCTACATCCACTTCTGTCGGGTTTAGGCTACTCACTAGGGCTGGGTATCATCACTGATTTCTGTAATCCATTCGATTCCGGTTCTCAAAGTCCTGATTTGATTCAATTTTGCCTCAGACGTCAGAAATATTATAATTCTGATCATTTATCAGTACTGATAGATGTGAGACTTCATCAGAATTGTGAACATCACAGCTGAAGCCTTTGTGTCAAAGTAACTGAGAATAAAACACAGAAAAACATGAAGGAGATTTTTCTGGCCTGGCTTTTTATAGCAGATAACCTTCAAAATATTCTGCAATTTTGCATAATTTTAAAAAGTTTCTTCAGTATTGAACAGCAGCTTTCTTGTCCGAGGTCATTTAAGTAAAAAAAAAAAAAGAAAAGAAAAAGACAGTGGCCGCTGTTTTTTTTTAAAAAAAAAAAAAAAAAATGGTAGACTGGTGGGTAATAAGCCAATGAATAATGCAGAAAACAGAGATTTGAGACGGGAAACTGTTCTTGAAGTACACAGAGAGAGAGAGCTGTGCATGAAGTGTGATTTTTATCGTGGTGGAAGCAAAACGGCAAAAGTCAGAGGGAATTCATGACGACATTTATCAAATGTGAAGCGTAGTTTGCTGCTTCTTTTGCTGCTGGCTCGGTGAATTTTGGTTGGAGGGAGACAAAACCTGCAGCTCAGAATCAGCGCAAAAAGACGTAAACACAGAGCGGACCCGACGCATCAGAATCGCTGAGCTCTGACAGCGTGTCCGTCTACGTGCGGGTGAGAAAGAGAAAACTGATTCTGATGCGTCGGGTCCGCTCTGTGTTTACGTCTTTGTGTGGAATCCGTGTACCTGCTTTCATCTACTGTTTGGTGGTTGTTGAAATAGTTTTGTGAGCTTTAATCTGAGAATCTGGCATTTCTGGCAAAACACAGTTATATTTAAAAGTCGATTCAGGATTTAATGAATCAATATCGCTTTATTCAAGCTACTCACCTCCCTCTTCCAACTGCACTTTCAACTGGACCACGGCCAATCAGAGAGGTTCCGCCCCTTACTATCTCTGATTCTGGATTGGTTTAGTCCAATAGGGGCATAATGTGTGTCTGTTGATGACCACACGGAGAGTCGTACTGGTGCGACCAAAGATTTTTTTTTTTTTTAGTTGCACCATTGAAAAATGTGGTTGCATTTGTGACCAAATTAGTCACACTCTAGAGCCCTGCCAGGAGATGGAAAAAGATGCACAAGAGAAAAATATTGATCAAAAAAACAAAACACAACAGTAATTATATTCAAGCTTAAAATGCTTGTAAGTATAAGTTGTAAGCACTGTGCTACATTAAACCTACAGGAGCTGCACGCCCCTGGAAACCCATGCTATGAAGCTCCAGACACAGGTTGGCACAGTTTTTGTGCTGATGTTAATCCCAGAGGAGGTTTTGAGCTCTCCGGTTTTTACTCACTATACACCTTAGCATTCGGCAACCTCCGCTCTGAAACTTTACGTGGTCTAACACTTCATGGCTGAGCTGCTGTGGTTTCTAAATGCTTCCACTTTTCAACAATACAACAGACTGTTGATTGTGGATTATCTAGGAGAGAAAATATTTCAGAAGAAAATCAAGAGGTGGGGCCCAGTATAGTATTGTATTACTTTGGTGAATAAGAAAAAAAGCTGAGATTGTTACAGGCTCCAGCAGACACTGCTGGTACTTGAAAAAAGAGCTTTTATTTTTCTCAACTAAAGAAGGTAGCAGGGCTTTATCTGAAGCACTCTTATATTACAGACGGACCTGTTTTTCTTAAAACATCTGTGTAAAGAGTGTGGTTCCCATTTCACAAATTACAGCATTACCTTGTCAATAGAAACTCAGCATTTCCTTTGTGAGTTTCAAAATAAAAGCCCTTAAGCTTTTCTGTGTCCAGAAACTTTCACAATACGTTTGTAGGAAATTGATCGTGTAGCACTAGATCAGGGGTCGGCAACCTGCGGCTCCGGAGCCGCATGCGGCTCTTTAGTCCTTATAGTGCGGCTCCGGGTGGTTTGGGGAAATAAATTTGAAGTGTATTCTATTTATGTTAGTTTTTTTTTTTTTTTACTTGTAGTTCTAAATTGGAAGATTATTGTGACATTGAAATATAAAAATAAAATAAAATTTTATTATTTTTTTCATTGCTCAAAATAAGCGTCACACTCGCGGAAGCCGGTATACCCGCAGAAACGCCGTGCATTTATCGAGACTTTCAACCCCAGGTAGGCCAGTTATCGATCTTCAGATCCACATTGTCAGCAGCTATTCTCCACCGTGAACTATGTTAAAAACAAACACCGCTCACGCCTCACAGATGGCAGCTTACAGTCCTGCGTAAAGCTGAAAGTACAGCCCCGATTTGCATACGCTGTGTGCAGAGGTTCAGGAGCAGAAGTCCCATTGTAAACATATCACGGCAGACCCGACGATGTTTGCATGAACACGCTTTTCAGCATCTCTTTATTGACCACTTTTTGCAAAACGGTTGCTGTACGCACACAGCCGGCTGTAGCTTTTCAGCTCACAGCCCGACATATACCAACAACAGCATAGATAACACAGACGTTAAGGCGGCGAGGCGTGATTGCGGGTGCCACTCAGGTGCATCCGCCGCCCCTGCAGCAGTGCTGCAGACCGCACCCGGCCACACACATTAACCTGGCAAAATACATATTTAGGCAGTATTTTTCATTTTTCAGCAGCATAGTGCTTTTTTTCCAATTATTTTTTTTAAAAGTCAGGTCAAGGCTCCAAAAGCCCAAAGGTGATATAAGGGGGGCGGCTCACAACAGTTTTTGTTTGCTACATGGATCATTTTAGTTCAGCTGGGTGTCTTTCCTTTTGTTATATTTCTTTAAGAGTTCAAAATGTGTTAATTACATAAATAAAATGTAATTTTCTCTGTAGCACTTCATGGATTTCATAAGCAACACACCTTAGTTGTTCACACAAAGCATAAAGGTAAAAACAATATATACAGTGTTATCTTCATTTTAGATGTTGCTGACCCCTGCACTAGATGCTTGCACTTATATTTTTGTTGTTATTGTGTTGTTCACCAGCAGTGTGTTTTCTACTGAAATGACCCCTTTGGTTTAAGGCTCCTCACTTACTGTTAACTAGAAAGAGACAGTTTAAGTGTTTGTCTCGTTTTAGGTTGTATTAAACGTACCCTCTTATTAATATAATATTGCTCTTTCTTGCTCTTTTAGCCAGTAGTAAAGTTGCAGAACAACAGAGGAAACAACAAATACTCATACACCAGGTAAGATCTTTGGATTTTTAAAATGATAATGAAGCCACAAAGTTCATAGATGCTTACTTTTTCTTGCTCTGTTGTGTCCAGCAACTCTGACGATAACCTGCTGAAGAACATTGAACTGTTCGACAAACTCGTGCTGCGATTTAATGGCCGCGTCCTGTTTGTCAAAGACGTGCTGGGGGATGAGATCTGCTGCTGGTCTTTTTATGGCGAAGGCCGCAAGATTGCTGAAGTGTGCTGCACTTCCATTGTCTATGCTACAGAGAAGAAGCAGACCAAAGTAAGCATTGTTTAATAAATATTAAAGCATTTGATCAACATTTTTGAGAAATACACTTACTTGCTGTCTGGTAATGATGGCAGCCTTTTAATTAACCTACAGTAAATCCAAAGAAGAGAAAACCCTCCCACTGGAGTCAGTTATTGAGCTTTCTACGTTAAGAGGCAGGAAGCATGTGGTTGGATGACAGTGATATGCAATTATGTTTTTTAAACTTATTCCTGTACCAACACCTTATATTGGGCTTATGCCCTGAACATATGCTTATTACAAATAAGCACATTTTCAGGTTGCTGTACAGAGCAAATAAATATTCAGTGACCTTTCCCAAACACCTGTGCTTCTAGGTTGAGTTTCCCGAAGCCCGAATATTTGAAGAAACCCTCAATATCCTCATCTATGAGAACAACAGAGGATCTGGACCAGGAGGCTTGCACCTTTTAGATTCAAGAGGCTCCGGTTCATCGCTGGGAGCTGGTCAGTCAGAGGAAGAGGGTGCCGTGGGAGGGGATAGACGAGTACGACGGATCCACGTACGGAGACACATAATGCATGATGAAAGAGGCCACGGTCAGCAAACTGTGTATAAGGACTAAAAATGTCAAAACAAAGCAGGAGAAAGGGACTTAAACTTTGTTGGGATTTTTTTTGTTTGTTTGTTTTTTGAATGTTAAGGGAATGAAAAACACGTCTTCGATGACAGCAATAGTTTGGTACGTAATTTCATTAAATGTCCTCAGACTTTTCAGAAATGTTGGCTGATGACTGATTTGTAAATTTAGGTCTGAGTGTGCGTGGAAAGGAAAATGCATTTGTTTACATGAAAACAACGTGTGTACAGTCTTTCGATGGGAAATACTGGTACTGATACTGGCGTAGACATTACTTTTCAGAGGTTAATGAACCTCCTGCAAGCTACTGAATAGTCCTCAAAACCCAATGTCCTCCCATCTTTATCTTAGAGCAGACAACCTAATGTCCATGTGGGTTTTAATGACATGCACAGGCAGCCTTTTCTGTGTGTGACTTGTAGGAAACACTGTGTCAGTTTATGCAGGCTGTGAAACTTTATTCCCCTTTCTCCTCTGGAGTGAGATGCTGCCGAACATTGATGGACAGAGGACGGTGAAGTTGAGCCTAGATATTGCAACACTGGAATAAGACACAGTAGCCTTTTTTTTTTTTTTTTTTTTGGTGTGGGGGGGAGGCTTGTAGATGATGAGAAGCTCAGTTTTCTTTATTTATGTTATTACAGCTGTTGCTTCAAGATGTTTTTTTATTAATTTATGAACCTAATTTATTATTTGGTATTTAACTTTTGTATTGAGTCTTTGTGTTCACTCGTGCTCAAACGAGTTTTAATTTCAGAAAAGGTACGTTGCACTCTCTCTGCACTCAAAATTTGAATTTACTCCTGTAAATGAATAAATTGTAAGCTTACATTTCAGTTTAAGTTTTCAAGAGGAACCGAAACCATTTCTTGGATTTTGCATTTTGTTCTGAGCCATAAGACTTTCACTTCTTCTGTCTTAAACTAAACTACAGAATTTTGGGTTTTTTTTGTTTCTTTTATGTTGTTTTTCTTTGGCCATATAGTGATGACAAAAGTGGTGTGTGTACTGGGTTGTATTTTTTGTTCTCTCAGGGAGAGGATTGTCTTTCTAATCTTCACTAGTGTGTAACCCTAATCACTCTGAATACTGGAAAATCTGAATGAGAGCAATATGTAACTCAGATCTTTTATAAAATAATCTTGAAATATGCACTAATGTAATTTCCGTCCAATAGTTGTCATGGAAATATTTCAATAAATGACTGAAATCTAGTTTGGACTGTTTTTTGGGTTTTTTGCCCCTTTTATTTCTAAGATACTTTACAAAACAGACTTTCTTATAACATGTTCTTTCTGTAATATTACATAAAAACTACCATGCTGACTTTAATTAAACATATGTGCAAAAGCCAAACATATTAGTTTCAGAGTGAATCTCTTTCTCTCATTTGGGCAATGGCCTCATTGGGTGGGTGATCATCATCTTCTTTGGGCTGCTCACTTCCAGTGTTACAATGTCCCCTCTTTAGGTCCTCCTTTACTACATCTGTGGAACATCTCTAAGGTTTTCTATTTCTAGTTTTAAAAACACCAGTACAGTCTGACTGGTCATTACTGTATTGAAAACAATGCAGAAACAGCTCCGGTTAACTCTCATATAAAGAGAAAAAAATGAAAAAAGGGGGGGGAAATCTTTTAGATAATTCATTATTATTTGCTTTTATAAATTAAAATTATCTTATTATCTAGTGCCTTCTATTACTAAGTATTTGGGATATATTTGGTATTAGAATAAAGTGAAATTATAATGGAAAGTACAAATTTTATTAGCTATTAGCAGCCCCCAGTATTTAGTATTGTCCTTCCCAACAATATGCAAACAGCTCCACACATAGACAAGAAAAGAGAGACGATAATTAACAAAAAGAAAAACCTGAAAACTAACTGAATAAAAACTGAAAGACATGATTCAACAAAATTGGTTACATATACATTTCATATTGCCATGGTCAACAAACTAAGGATTGTATGCCTTATTACAGCTGTTTTGTTTTTTATCTTACATTAAGATAGAACTACAGCACATTCATCACATATAGGAAACAAGGATAAATGTTTTTTTAAAAACTAACAAACTGTTTTATGATGCTGGAAAATTAAATAGAATAAAATTAATTTAAAAATGGAGTTAATTAGTTGTAGTATTTGTTAATCTGGTAAAATCTGAGGATTTGATGAACATGCTGAGACTCTGGATAGCTGCAAGACTGGGGGTCAGCTGATTTAAGAAATTTCTGTTTCTGTGGTAATATCTGTAGTGATTTTACTAAAACTTTGCTCTAGCCTATGCCCTAAAACAGCTAATACTAGAGACAAAAACTAACATAGAAACTAATAAAAACTATATAAAACTAAACATTTTCGAAACAATAACTAAACTGAAACGAGCAAAAACACTCCAGGAACTAACTGCAAATAAACTGAATTTTTTTTAAAAAGTCCAAATGAAATATAAAAATAAAACTTAGAAATAAAACTAACAAAACACAACACTGGTACGAAACTTTTTTGTGGTTCTCTCAATTGTTTACTACACTGAAGGGGCGTGGTGTATCTGACGTCACTTCCCATTACGCGCGGAGGTCCCGGAGTCGCCGCCAAAAAGAATCTTCCAGCGTGTGTTAGGATGGTGTCGGAGAAGGAGGCAGCAGGTATCCGCAGGTTCGTGTGTGGTCAACTCCGTGGCGAGGCAGACCTAAGGTACAGTGGAAGCATTAAAGACGTGTTTGTGCTAACAATAAACGACATGGGCCTAACGTTTTTAGTTAGCATTCGGTTACTTAAACTGAAATCAATGCGATTCGGTTAATGTAGCTGAGTTGTTTGAATACTCCAGCCAGCAGCATGTTGTCCGTTCTAAAAGTAAAAATCAACCCCAAATGTGCCATTTACGACTGAGAAGATGGGACATATTTTAAAAGTATTATATTAACGAGTTCTCTGTTTATTATTGATTTCATTCCTTCGAGACGTTTTCTGATGCTAGCGTATCGATCTTTCAGTGACATTTTGGGTTTTTAAAACCTAAATATTATAGTTTTGCAAAAAGTGCAAGTAGCTTCTCTCGCAGGCATCGATTAGTGCCAGGCTGTTATGAAGGATGTTCCCGTTTTTAGATGTATTTTTCAGTGTGTTCAAAAGCCTAAACCTCAAATGTGACAGTTACTGTAAATGAGAGCCTTCCTGCCACTCACAGATGTAATCTTTCTGCTGTTTTATTCCAGCACGCTGACCTTGGGAATTTTAAAAAAGAGATATCAGGCACACAACAAATGTGACTCATTAAGTCCAGAAGTAAAAACTTTCATGAAACAGGTGGTGCAAGAGGAACTGATGAAAATGCAGGTACCTGTTTTTGCTTTTCCGTATAGATAATGATATACACTGATCAGCCACATCATTAAAGCGTTCACAGACAGTGCAAACTTCTGCTGAGAAACCTTAGGTCCTCATGTGGCTTTTATTTTGACATTTATCATTCATGTAAACATTACTCCATCTCCCAATGGCAACAGCTCTCTCCAACTGCAGAGCCCTTCTCTAGTAGTACAATCCCTCAAACTTGGCTACCTTCAAACTCCTCATATCCTGATTCCATCAAGCAGAGATGATCAAGCATTTGCTTAATTTTTGAGCTGTGCCACATTCAAAAAACACGGATTCAGTGAAATTCAAAATGAAATCATGTGTGTGCAAATATAAAAGATCCTGCCCACACTTTGGCAGAAGAATCAGACTCGCGTTTCATGTTCACATCGATGTAGCGGACGTCCAGAATAGAATCAACCCTTTGGGAAGCACCCATATGCACTGAAACAAGCCCATACAGAGAGCATCACTTCTGCAATCTACAGGATCAAAAGCAATCCCAGCATCCACGTGCAAGACGCAACAGAATAGCCCTGTGTAACAGAGGTCCTGTCTCATAGTTGGTAGTCTGAGAGGGATTTATCTGTTGTTTTGCAGGTTGTTTTAATTTTGTGGCAGATCAGAATTTATGTATATATATAATACATAAAATAATCGTCTATCAGTCTTTTACATTTACATTTTAGTTCCATAGTTATCATCTTTATAATTGTTGATTTTCCTCATAGGATAATGATGAAAGTGAAAGTGACTCAGAGACTAAGAAGCCCCAGAACAAAAGGAAGAGAGAAAATGGAAATGATGAGGTCATGAGTGAGAGTGAAGATGAATCCAGGGCAAAGAAATCACGAAATAATCATTCAAGCTCATCATCAGGTAGGTCAGTAGTGTCTAATTCATTTTAACTAAGGACAACACTGGGAAATGAAAGCCTATAGACATATACAGTTTGTGCACATCGTTTAGCAAATGAAGCTTTTTAACATGCAGTTTGGTCCAACTAAAGCACCCAAACCTTGCGAGTGCGTTCTGATTACAGACCTGCAGAAAGGATACCCTGCAGCCAGCTTGTAATACCCTGTTTTACAATTTATTTCAAAATGATGGCACAAATGATGTAACATGGAAACAGAAATGATCCTTTGATAAATGGGTACACAGACCTCTGCTTGTGTTCAGTAAAGATCTAGGCTACTGACTCTTCTATCTCATTCGAAATTGTCTGCCTTCAGCATCAACTTCCTTTTTGGTCATATTGTAAGTTAGCTAACTTGTAACCCAGCAGGAGGCCAAAACTGGGCAAGCCAACATGAATTAAGAGCCTTAAGCGATTTGTATGGTTATGCAGTATTTTTACTTACTATTAGAAGTAAAGGCAAGTGTATTTGACCATTTCAAGATTGCAATTCAAATATATTTTCTTTGTAAATTATACAATTATGTCCTTTTGTGGGTTAATAATGACAGAATCTGAGGCTCAAGAGGACAACAAAACAGAAAGTGAAGAAAGCAGCAATGATGAAGAAAATGCCAAATCTCAAGCTGATGGTGAAGAGCCAGAGGTGAAAAAATCACAACAAAAGAGAAATGAAAATCGTCAAATTGACAGTGACGAGTCTTCTGATGAGGAACTCAGTGAGGAAAGCAACTGCAGTGACAGTCCAAAGAAAATGGTGAGAAAGAACGTCGAGACAAGAACCAGCAGTGAAGATGAAGGAAGGAAAACGCCACTGAGTGATGCAGAAAACGAATCAGTTGGAGACTGCAAGTCAGAAACGAGTGACAAAATTAAGAGTGACGAGTCTTCTGACAGTGAAAAAGGTGATCATGCAAAAAAAAAAAAAAATTATTTATTACGTTTGTTGGCACAATATTTAATTGCTTGATATGTGGAGTTTCTGAGTTGGGATCGTCTGTTAATTGGAAAAATGGTGGTTCATTCCCCAGCTTGTACAGAATTGTGGGGTTCAGTGCAAGATGCTGAACCGTGAGTGGTCCCAAGTGTATCTATTGGAGTGTGAGTGTGTAAACGTTAGATTAAAAGCACTTAGGGGCAGGAAAAAAGCGACTGTTTATGATTGGGTGAGTGAGCTTTGTGGTAAGAAAGCACTTTGACTGCTCAATTAGTATAGAAAAGCATTATACAAGTACTAGTCCACTTAAGTTATGATTTACTGATGTGTTGCAGAAGATACAAAAGTGGAAAAGAAAACCAGTGACCCAGACTCAGATTCATCACTACCTTCTTTGGAAGATGAAAAAGAAAATAAGACTGATAAAAAGAAGATGAAGAAGAGTGTGAAGAAAGATGAGAGCACCAGAAGACCAAAGGTGAGAGTCAGACAAAACTAAACTTTAACACACATTTAATCTGTATTGTACTTGGTGGTGCACACAACAGAAGCATTCTTTCATATCCTTCAAAGGAGAACCTGAATTATTTTGTTTCTGGATGTATCTGATCCTTTAATTAAACACAATACTGAGTAAAGTTTTATAGTTGTGTTTATTTAGCTGCTTTCAATCAAATCTGCAAAACTAGACTAAAAGAGAGATAACCCTGAAAACTATATAATGTGAGGCTGTAATGAAGATCTATTAAAAATATCTTTTTCTTTTCACACCTTGTTTTTCCTCGGCTTCATCCTGCAGTCTGATGACAAATCAGTGGCGAGGCTCAAACGTTACATTGCCCTCTGCGGCGTGAGGAGAAATTACAAGAAACTGCTGGAGGACTGCCGCTCCATCCGCTCCCAGGTGGCTGTTCTGAAGAAGGAGCTTGAAGAGCTTGGTGTACATGGTGAGTAGGAACCCTTTTTTGTCAAATAAAAATGAAGAAATGCATTCTGGCTTATTTGCAGATTTAGATTCTTTAGCAATTACCCAACCCTAAAGAGTGAAACCATGAGTTACCGTTGTTTTCCTATCAACTTGAAACAATCGGGCCATTCTCCTCTGACCTCTGATATCAATAAGTCCTCTTCGCCCAAAGAATTTCCTGTCTAGATATTTTCTCTTTCACGGATAATTCTCTGGAAACCTTATGGATGGTTGTGAAGGAAAATCCCAGTAGATCAGCAGCTTCTGAAATACTTAGACCAGCCCACCTGACACCAACAACAAGTCATTTAAATCATGTTTCTTCCCTATTCTGATGCTCAGTTTGAACTTCAGCAGATCTTCCTGACCATGTCTACATGCCTAAATGCATTGAGTGTATTAGCTAATTAGATGATTTGTCAGTGAGCCGTTTTATCTAATATAGTTGCCAGCGATCAATCGTTAATCACAGCACACATAGATACTTAAAGTTAGCCACTGACCAAACACTGCCAGGGGTTTCTTCGAGCTTGATAGAGGAGCCCCAAAACAAAAAACTAAAAGTTAACACCCTATCTCTAGAAACATATAAAAAGTTCCCAGGTTTGGTCCATAAACTGAAAAAAACTAAACCTCATTTTTGAATTGAACCACATGGGCAAATCGTCTTAACAGAACTTCTTTTTTTTTATATACTCTAACTCTAAAACATTTTTAGAGTCCATGTGATTCTGCAGATAGAAACTATCTGGTTTTATTTTGTAGTCTATGTGGTTACATTTGCGTAGGCTTTGAGGCTTTAAGGAAATGTCACAACATTGGCTTTTTCCCTCAACAGCAGGGTCATCACATGGTAGCCAAGTTGTTTCCGTATTGAACAAACATGAAAATTAATTGTTGACAGTTTGAATTTTTAATTTTTTTCATTACGCAGTTTGATGACTTAAAGCTTATTGTCTTCCACACAGGTCAGCCAACTATTCAGAAATGTAAAAAGGTCAGAATGAAGAGAGAGCGAGCTCAAGAACTGGCTGCTCTTGATGTCAACAACATCATTACCACACAAGGTAACCAGCTCTCTTGTCATACTATGACTCCTTCAGAGTTGTTTCAAATACAGCGCTGTAGACACCATGATTCAAAGGATGCAACTAACGCAAAACAAATTGACATTGTTGTTTATGCTTATTGTTAATCTGATTTAATGATGATTTTAATAACAATTTAAATCTATATTTTTTGAGCAGATACGCAAACAACTGCAAAAATATCTTGAATAGTTTTACGTTTCCTTGTTTTTAGATGGGAATCCTAGACCTTGTAGCTTTGGTTTATTACCTGCTTATGTGGAGAAATGCACAATGCTCATCTTGTGGTGAATACTGAAGTGGTGTAGACAGTAGCGTCAGTTATGTTGCGATTCAGAACCTTTAATATGGTTTCTTCCAAGGTCGACCTACACGCAGGGGAGCCTCAGCAAGTCAGAAACAACAGGACTGTCCGTCCTCTGAATATCAGCGCACTCTAAACTCAGAATCAGACAGTGATCAGGAAAACAATACCCACAGAGGTCGCAGGAAAATGTCAGAATGGGCCAACCTGCAGGGGATCATCAGTGATGACGCAGACAGTGACTGATGAGTCTGGTTTCCCCCCCAGGAAGTGTTCGATTTGTTTGTTTGTTTTTTAATGTTTTGATACTAAGCATAACAAAATTAATCTAACTGTTTTTTTTTTTTTTATATGGCGATAACAGTGATCAAAAAGGATATTAATGGTGTTTGAGTGTTAAAATATTGTGAATGCCATTTTGTTAACTGCCATTGTATATCTTTGTTAAATCGTATTTCAAATAAAAATACTATGATTAAAATGGATTCATGTGGAGTAGTAATTTACTTTTATGACTGAAATACTGTTTGTGAGACAGACAAAAGAAAGGGATGTCATTCCAGAGAAAAGATGGCAAAGTTATTGAGATTTTCAAATGAGGCAATATTTGACAATTTATTTTAGAAATAAATTTGTAAACTTTTCACCTTCTGTAACCGTGCTAGATCCTTCTGTAGTCATGAGCAGTTATACGAGTTTTGAATGACTCCAGTAATTTAATTAACAACAGGTTTTAATTAACATGTTACTGTGGAAGCTATCAGCGTAACTGCACCGGAACTGTCGTAAACTCTTCGCTATACGGACTATTTCGCAGACGGACTGGTCCCACGGTGTAATTTGACCGTTGTCATTTCTACAGGTCAAGAAGGTATTTCACGTTAATTATTGCAATATTGTTGAGATTTTTCTGTTTTGAATATATAGGAGCACGGCAAAATGATTTCCTCCGATACTACATAAATATTTATTCCCAGCAGACAGCGTAACCTGATAAACTGTAAAGACGGCGTGGATTTGACCGAAGACTGCTGCAGACAGCATAAAATCACAGCTGTTTGCGAAAACTCAGCATAACCTAAAATGTATTTATTTTTTGGTATTTTCACTGTGACTGTTTATTTAAACCATCTATGTAAAATAAGTCAGTAAATGTACGACTGTTAAGTCCTAGCAAAACTTTGCACTTAAGGTTTATAAATATGTAGCTACATGTAATAATCTCTTTAAAAACTTTCCTGTGACACTGTGAGGTTTCGGTACATGTGTTTACGGAACATTGGGATGACTGCCTTCACAAAGTGGTGTGTTTGTATTGTAATATCCATTCTGAACGTTTAAACATTGCGTCTGACAGATTTCCGCCATATTATAACAATTTAAAAGAGAGAAATGCTTTCAAACAATAAATACTAAATAAAAACAAACGAATCCTTCTGAAAACCTTCGGTGCAGGACACCCAAGACATTTAAGACTTGTAGTACACTGAATCATAATTGTTTGTTTGGTGATTATCTTCTGTTTGTTTAAATTAGCATGATGTCCACTGATGTGCTGCTGGGATTTTCTTCTTTATCCATACACCATCTACTCTGTCTGAGTCATTGCATCCTCATCTAAGCAATACATTGTGCATTTCTATTTGAGCTCTGTCCTTTTATTATATTTTCTCCTATTTCCCCCCTGCCTTTTTTTTTCTGTCTGTCAACTTACACTAGTCTATATTACATATAATATAATAACTGAAATAACACAAGTAAAAATGATGAAATAAGCATAAAACAAACACATTAACAGAGGAGCCTTTAGAGATTTTATAGTTCACACCTTGAAAAAGCAAAATGCGTTTGGCACAACAGCACATTCAGATTATAATTCTGATTGCAAAATACTAATAATTTTAAAAAGTATTTGTTTGGTAGAACAAAAAGAAATATTTCACAATGTTGTGCTTTCGAGTTTTAGTGTGTTCTTTTAATTGAGTTTATGTAAATCCTGCATGGAGGAATGGATGATGACACACCAGATGAGGTTATTGCTGAGTTGAAGTCCAGGCCCATTGGAGGATGGGGTGTTGCTCAGATAGCCGCTGGCACTGGGCTTGCTGTATATGCCATGTGGGCAGGAATCCTCCAGCCTGGCTTCCGAAAAGTCCCCTTGAAGCTACAGGTTTGTCTACGTTGTCTGAAATAACTTTTTATATAGCAGTGCTCTTGCATCACTCATTTTTACTTCAGCTCTTTGAAATTTCTCCCAGGTTCCCTACATTCCTGCCAGCAGAGCCCAAGTACAAAATGTGATGACCCTTCTCAGAGGTCGACAGGGAGGTCTTGTGGATTTAGGATCTGGTGATGGTCGTATAGTAAGTATAAACAACATATTTGGGCTGCTTTTTTACTTGCACTGATAAATAACAGGGCTTCGATGTGTTCCTAAGGTCTTGGAAGCCCATCAGCATGGCTTCATTCCTGCTGTCGGTTATGAGCTCAACCCCTGGCTTGTTCGCCTGGCCCGATTTTATGCATGGAGAGCAGGGCATCATGGAAAAGTATCGTATCGACGAGAAGACCTCTGGAAGGTTTGTCACTTGCGTGTGGTATCAGTGATGCTCGCATGCAAATTTGCAGAATTGCTTCACAAAAAATAAATAAATAAGTCTCTTGTAAGTAACCAAGCATGTTTATGAACGTTTCCAAGGTTTTTTTTTATCCTCATATTAATGTGACATTTAATACTTATGTAACTAAATGCTTCAGGAAAGCCAAATGCTTTGTTTTTTTTAATGATTTATTTTGCTTGAAACAAAATTACTGTTAAAGCTGTTCGCTTATTTATATCCTTCGTTTTATCTCATCACAGGTGGACTTGACAAAATGCAAGAATGTCACTGTGTTTTTGGCTCCTAGTGTGGTGAGTAATATTGTGAACATATACATGAGCTATGAACTGTTTATAATGGGGAAATAAAGAATGAAAAATATTTTGGGTTCATCCAACATAGGATAAAAATAGATGTGGTACAGTGGATTATTGGCAGGCATTAGATAATTTTTATGAACATTATTATTAAGTATTGCCGTAATTTTAGCTTTTCTCTTGTGTTTGCAGCTTTCGTTGTTGCAGGAGAAGTTAGAGGCCGAGCTGCCTGATGATGCCTTAGTGGTGGCAGGCCGTTTTCCCTTTCCTGACTGGAAACCTTGCATAATTGAGGGACATGGCGTGGACAGAGCTTGGGCATACAGCGTGCAAGAACAAAGACAGCACACTGTCAACAAAAATAACCTCACAGCCACAGAGTCTTTTATATTTTTTTATTTTATTTATTTTTTTGCTCTCCTACAATTGTAACATGGACTTTTATTAATTTGCTGCTTTTATGACATAAATCACATTCACTGAAATGTGACAGATTTTTCCAACATCTGCAGCAGGATATTTCACACATGCTGCTGTTGCTTTACTCCTCTGTGGCCCGGGGACTGTGTTCACAAACAGAGAGAGAATCCTGTCAGAGAGCTTGAATAATGGTGTACTTATAAAAACTAAGTAATATAATTAATTCATAGTGTGAGTGTGAATGGTTGCCTGTGTCTCTGTGTTAGCACTGCGACAGACTGGCTAATTATTAGTCAGTTAGTCATCTAAGAAGGGAAGACTTTTAAATATTTATCTGCTCTGGAGTTTGCATTGCCACCCATATAATAAAGAGCTGTAAGTAACGTTCTGTTTTTGATACCATTATTTTAACTCTTTGTTGTATGTGTAATATTTGACTTAAGAGAAGTGTTTCAATCCCAGAATGCAGCAGGCTTTTCTGAAGTAGCAAAAGTGTAAATGCTCTGTGAATGTAGATTAAAGGTGCTTGGTGCTGGCAAAAATGTTCTGTGTGTGCAATGTGGCTTCAAGTAACTGAGCACATGGTATCCAAAGTGTCCATGCAGTAACAACAGCACAGTTGTTGTACTATATGCATTGCTGTATTCTTGTATGACACAGTAAGCTTTATAAATGTTATCTATGTATACATGCATGCATCTATCCTGTGTTATAAATAATCATACATTGCTCCATTCTCTAGTGTTTTGTTCTTCTTTCGGCTGCTCACTTTAGGGGTCGCCAAAACAAACGATGCTACTGCTCTATCCCCAGCATCCACCTCTGTCACATCAACCGTCTGCATGTCCTTCTTCACTACATCTATCAATCTTCACTGTGGTCTTCCTCCATGTCAACCTTGCCTCTAACACTCTTACTAAACATCTCAACTTCAGCTCTATCCTGGTCGCTTCCAGTGAAAAGCATAAAATCTTCAGCTCTTTCTTCAGTTTTTTTTGTCAGTGCCTTTTCCTCCAAACCATACACCAAAGCTATTATCTTTGATACTTTGAATTTCACTATTGCTTCTATCCTTCTGTCACAAATCACCCCTTACCCTTGTCTCCACCCACTTCTGCCTGCAGTCTCTTCTTTGCCTCTGTTGGGCTCTGTCCATCGCTTTGGATGGTTGAATGGAGGTATGTCAACTTGTCATTCAGACACGTGTTCTGTCTTGCTTCTACTGGCTTTTATTTCACTTTAATTTTCTTTATTCCGGAACATACCTCCATCTCTCCAGCCTGTCCTCAGTGTCCTGCACCACCCACACATACTTCCCTGGCACTCCTGACTTCCTCATGCAGTACCACAGTTCTTCTCTTGGCACCCTATATCATGTGCTTTCACTTTTAACCCACATCCATAGAGACAAAATGCCATTCCTTCTGACCTTCTCTGTACTTCTCCATCAACACTCAAAGCAAAAGTCGCATTTGTAGTGCTCTTTCTTGACATGGAGCTATACTGTTGCTCTAAATAACCTAGCTCCATCAACTCTTTTCCATAGCTTAATGGCATGGCTAATCAGCTTTATCCCTATTTAGTTATTACAGTTCTGTACTCACCATTGGTCTTGAATATCTGTACCAGTACACATCCATTCCTCAGACATCCTCTCACTTTCCAATATAGTGTTAAATAGTCTGGTTGTGGCATGTATAGCTATTCTTATGTAAATTATAAATCTTTCACCTTTACCTGTATAGTGAATACAATTCTCCTGTATATGACAATCTTGGGTTTTAAGTGCTAATAACTATCTGTTATATATAAGATATAGTGCAAACTTTATCAATGGTCCTTCTCCTGTTTATATAACCTTACTTCTTTGAAAGCCAGGCAAATTCCTGTATTTGTATGTTTGTGTGGGCGAGCCAGGTTTCAGCAGAAGCACAGTATTATAATAGCATTTTGCATAAGGCTTTTTAGGGGAAATGACAACATGAAACATATGAAGGTCTTTTTTTTAGAGTAAATTCATTCGTTTCATTTTACCTTTGTTCATAACTTTGAATTATTTAACAGTAAAGTGTTTTAATTTGAAAGCTATAACCGGAGACTGTGTTTTTTCTTAATGTGAGTGACTTGACAGAGCTGATTGGGTTGTTTGCAGCAAAAGAGGAAGTTGCAATGGAGACCCTGAAACCTGCAAGCTAGCTTTATTCTTGAGCCGCCCTAAGCACCGAGAAGGGGAATGACAGGAACGGTCGCTGATAGCATTTTATAATTATTGTTGTTGCGGATTTGTAAACGTTTTTGTTTGTGCGTTTTTAAAGCCCGCTTTGACTTTAGAAATCGAGACTGTCGTGTCCGGACACAGGAGCATGTCTGCGGTTGACAGTTAGCGAACGAAAATTATTCCTTCATCCTTCTAGAAAAGCTAACTGGCTAGCCATCCGCTGCAGCGTTAGCAACTGGGTAATTTAGCATCAAAATGCCTGACACAAAACGCTAATTAAAGCTGCACACTTACGTGGTGTCGGCTAGATGCTGACAAAACTATATTTCTGTATTCAACCTAACGGTGGAATTAGCGTTGAGCTGCAATGCGGCTAGCCTCTGGGCTCGGCATAGCTAATTTAATGTCAAGTCTTTATGCCTGGTAGTCGAAAACCGCTTTATTCGAGCAAGGTTAAAAAAAAAAATATATATATATATATACATTCAAAGCACAGTCAGCGAGGCCAGCCTTTGCTAGCTAGTTTTATGTAGATATCAGTTTAAGCAGTCGAGCTGAGCATGATGATAACCCTTTGCGGTTACGTTAGCCAGCAGTACCATAGCTAATGTTAGCCGCACGATTGGCTAACTGGGTAACTAATGTTGGCTTATTACTGTAATTAACCAGCGACTAAGTCAACTGAAGACAGCATCCGAGCCAGCTAAACATGGTAAGTATAATTTAAACTCTGGTATTTATCCAGTTGTTCATCTTTCTTCCTCCCTTCCTGCTGAGGGCTAACGCAATGGATAAGCTTAACTCTTTATTCTACTTCTGAATATAAAGATCTGTCATTAGTGAAGATAAATACATTAGCATACAACTGGCAGCGTATGGGGATACGTTGTATGCACTTATACCTGTATACCTTTTTTGTTATCTAACGGTTCTGAGGCCAGGTATTTCACAGGATGTGACAGCTCTTAAAGCCATTTTACGGCACAGGACGCCCATCTTGCAAAACCGAATATTTTGTTTGACTAGTGTTGAGTCTCGGCAAGTTCTGGCTTATTTGTGGAATTCAGACTTGCCTGGCATAGGGGCTAAAATCTCGATATGCTATCTTGCGTTCGGTAGGCAAGGCCCAACTTCATCCACATGAGAAAACAAGGGTAGTGCCAAACTATATTACGATTAAGCCTGTGCTGTTGCCTTTTATAACTAAGTGCTTTAACCAAACAGCAAGCTGGTGTAATAATTGGCTATAAGAACAAGATACTTGTATGCCAGTGTATTGTTCTCTTTACTATGTGTGAACATGTGTATGAGGACTCTCTTTCTGTATTTAAGCACGATTGAGTGGTTATACCACGATTGTACACAAAAAACAAAGGAATTCCTCTAAAGACTTAGTGATTCTATGCTCTATATGGTGATGGATCGCTCATGTTGTTTGTACTTTACTTTCTATTACCTATTAGGCTTCAGAGGAGGCATCGCTGCGCGCACTAGAGGGCCTGATGACGGAGTTCTTTCATAGCTGCACAACTAATGAGCGAAAAAGAGAAATCGGTAAGTAAGGTCTTGCAAAACAGTACACTTAAGAAGTATGACCATGATGCAGTATTTTAAGGTTCCCATCAGGCTGGTCTGAAATGGAAATGACACAGAGCAGTGTAAGAATGTGTAATTGAGGGTTAATGTGTCTACCCCATAATCATCCACAGTAATGTACAAACGTTTCATGCACGTTGACCACTCCTCCTCATTTCCTGTGTGATTACCTGTTTTTGCTCTTGAATAAATTCAAAATATCTACAGTAATTAAAGAAGAGCTAAAAATGTTTAATTAAATATGGAAAAAGGAACCTAATCAATGCATTTCTTGGTGAATGTTGGTCTGTCATTCATATCTGTGGATAGGTTGACCACAATGTGCTCATGTTGTGCGAGGCTAGTTGACTCTTAACTTTAAACATTTCTAATCGGTACCAGCCCTTGCTAATTGTTACCAGAAGTACTATACCATTTCTATACCATTTAAAATGTCTCATAGCACATGCATTAACTTTAAAATTGTTATGTGCTTTATTAAAGGGAAACCTTTGTAGAGCTCAGTTCTTGGTTTAAAAAAAAAAAAGAAAGCTAAAGGAGCCTTTGTCTTTTGATGTAGATGAACGGTAGAGTTTCCTCTATGTGAAACTCTCTTGCCCTTATCCTTAAAATTCTTAAACGATAGTATATTTCTGCTTTGAATAGTCTGGATCTATAAATACAGAGATACTGTTGAGTGTCAGGATCATGTTTAAGGTGGTCTAAAATTGTTTTGTTTCTATAAAAAACATTAATCTTTTGCATTCTTGGTTTTTTAAATCCACTTCCTGTGTTGTGACGCATTACTTTCAGTCTGATTGCTAGCGAGGTGCTAGTATTGAACTACTTCTGTGAGAGCTCATGCTTACTTCCTTTTTTCTGCAGAAGAGCTGCTGAATAACTTTGCACAGCAGACTGGAGCGTGGCGCCATTGCATGTTCTTCCTCTCCAATACTCGGAATGAGTATGTAATGATGTACAGTCTCACAGTATTTGAAGTAAGTCCTGTAGGTGGAAGATGCATGTTCTCAGTTCAAAGTACTAGCAAGAGCTTTCTCTCTTCTTTTTTTTTTTCAACATTTTGTTTTCAGATAATTTTAGATACTTAATAAATGCATACTGCAAGAAGAGGCGTATGTTAACAAGAATGTATTTCATGGCCTTTTCCTGTTTCCTCATTTTTTATAATTCTGCAAGTGAAGTTAGTTAAAAGTGTAGCAAATTTACCACAGAATGAAAGAATGAGCATAAAGTGCCCTTTAAAAACTGCCTTTAACTTAAAATGTATATCTGAAATGCTTAATTTTTTTTAACCTCATTATATTATGTTTCAGACTAATCTTAAATGGATTACATCTTTTATTTAATATAAAACCTTTACTGAAGTATTCCCTTTCTTGCATATGACATCCTACTTTTATCCGTGGGTTGTGGGGTTGTTGTACAGCTGATTGGGACTTGTGCCTTAATTCAACATAATTTAGAACTGAAAACATCAGCCTTGACTTTCTCACTATCTGTGGTGTATGTTAGAGTTAAAACCAAGCTATGAGATTTAGAGAATTTCCTGCAAGCTGTGATTCAAGTCTAGTGAGAGCTGGAGGGGGTTGCAATTAAAAGAAGAGATAAAAATACCTTAGTTTCATTCAGGAGTCAAGAGCACTGAAACCTCTGATTCTTAAGTGAAAGCTGTTAGGAACTACAACATTTTACCAGTCTATCACTAGAGTGGCCACTATTCCTCACTAAACGGCTGAGAATTTTCCCAATACACCTGAACAACTCAGAACACGGAAGCAAAATCCTGTGGTCTGATCCATTTGTTCCTAATTGCCTGTCCAGTTTATGGCTGCAATGAGATGAAGCCTGTCCAAGCTTTCATAAGACAAGACGCAGGGTACACCCTGGACAGGTCGCTGGTTCGTGGAACACAAAAAGTGTGTTTTGCCACACTGTGTGGAGGGAACCAAAGACAGGCAGCTGTTAGTAGCAGCAGCATGATGGGATGGTGTTTTTCTTAGATGGTGGATGGTCAGGAAGGTCAGATCGATGCTGGAAAATGATGAGCAGCCCTGTTCAGTGAAAGCCTTTTTTCCAGAGTGTAGTTGGCTTTCAGGCTGGTGATTTATAAATGTAATTGAGCAAGAGGGGAAAGAGCAGTAGCTTTGGGAAACATAGCAGACCTGAAAATCCTGCGCACTGATGCTCCCCATCATTGGTTCAACAATAAAAATTCCTCCAATAACGAAAGAAATGTTTTAAAATGTAAAAGGCTTGCAGGATCTTCCCCAAGACGATTTGAGATACTATACCTGGCAAAGGTGCTTTACCCAAGTGAAGGGTCCTTCCAATAAATTGACAAATATTTTTCCTTGGTCATTGTGGAGTTCTGTGCACAGATTGGGTGGGGAAAAAATAATCCCTTATAAAATGGGCCTAAGACATTGTGGAAGTGCACTGCATATGTTTGTATAAATGTTTTTGTCATCTGTACACATGTTTTACAGTTGATTGCTAATTGTAATTTTCAGAACCTGGTAAACAAGATGTGGATTGGAGTTGCTTCCCAGGACAAGATGGAGATTCGCAGCTGTCTTCCCAAACTCCTCCTTGCTCAGCACAAATCTGTGCCCTATTTTATCCGTAATAAGCTTTGTAAAGTCATTGTAGACATTGGTCGCCAGGATTGGCCGATGTTCTACCACGATTTCTTTACAAACACCCTTCAGGTAAGGAGTAACCCTTGAAGCTGTTTTTCTGACCTGAGTGGTGTCTGTCATATTTTAGGCCTGTTTAGTGAACAAAATGACTTGGTTTGCAACAAAAGTTAGTGAGGGTGGTCTCTCAATATCAAACCACATCTTTGATACTGATGAAGTGTCAAAACTTGTCATTATCGGTACAGGGGAGGTCATCTTTATTGGTGGAAGGGTTAAGTAATGAAATGAAGCTGATGAAGACACAAAAGTTGCATTATAAAACCAGAGCTTCTGTTGCATGGAACATATATATGTTCTTGTGTAATTTGAAGTAGTCCTAAAAAATATCCCGTCTCTGTTCTTCCCTTCTGGTCACATTTATTCCAATTTCCTTTGAGGTTGTCTTTTGTTTTTCTTTTTTTTTTTGTTGTTGTTGTTGTTGTGTTTTTAATCAATTTGCTGTACTTATGTCAGCATTTTAAGTTTGCACAAAGATGTTTTGAGGAAGTGGCACAGTCTTAAATAGAGAAGTTCAGTTATAATCCAAGAAAAATACATTTTTGTTTTAATCTCATGAAATATCTGAAATAAACCCAAATGATTTCTGCATTAAGTTGTTCATTCAGAGTGGTAAGCCACATGAACTAGAGCTTGATATCATCTTGTCTCGTGGTGTGTTTTGCTAATCAATGCCTCCTTAAACAGCCAAACTTAGTATGTGTAATGCATTTGTTCTGTAAAGGGAAATTACATTCAATAAAGGTCCTTTTGTTTTATTCTAAAACAGCTGTGTTAGGCTTTAAGTGTACACAACGAAATAACCTGATCTGTTAACCAACTTCTATAAAGTCTGTCAGCAGGCTTTTAACCAAACAGCTTGGAAAGTATTTTGGAGAATTAGGTAGGTCACTAGGTAGTTGATAAAATTAACTTTTTGAACTGTGTGTGTGTGTCCATCAATCTCCTGTCTATAGTTGATCCAGTCCCCGGCTCTGGCTCCACTGGGGTTGGTTATGTTAAAAACCACATCAGAAGAGCTTGCATGTCCTAGGGAAGACCTGAGTGTTGCCAGGAAAGAGGAGCTCCGCAAACTGCTGCTGGAGCAGGTGCCAACAGTGCTTGGACTGTTGACCGGTGAGGACAACCTTTAATGCTTTGTGAACTCTTAGTACTACTTAACAGGGGTCTCTCCCTGTCCCCCTGCAACAAATTAATATTTGTTTTGTTTTTTTGGAAGATTCGGAGGTGTCCCTATGTTCTAGCAAACAGACAGTTTCGCAACATTTTTGAGGGATCTTAATATGCCACGTTTCAAAGGATGGAAAGGACAGTAGTAAATGCAGGTGTACTGTTAAGAGTAAAGTACTACTATATAAAAAATATAATAAGGTTTGCTAACTTTATTTAGGATCAAATATGACAAATCAGACATCTTTCAGTATGTGTTAGTAACTGGGTACTTGTTTTCAGGAATTCTGGAGACATACTGGGACAAGCACAGTGTCATAGCTTCTACACCGCCTCCCTCACCCACCTCAGGGGAAAGCAGTGAGTGAATTGTCCCTTTCAATGGTTAAAATGGGAAAGACTTAAAATTGTGAAACAGGAGTTTGTTTCTTCTTTATTAACCATAACATTTTGTGTTTTTGAATCAGTGGAATTGCTGGGCAGCTTGTTTCAAGGTAGCCAGTACTCAAAACTGCTTTGTCAGCCCATGGCAGCATTGGACAATGAGAGTCATCAGCTCTGTTGCCTTGTTTTGGAGTGCTTGGCCCACCTGTTCAGCTGGATCCCTTTGTCTACAAGTATTACGCCCACCTTGTTGGCATCCATTTTCCATTTTGCACGATTTGGCTGTGATCTTCGGCCAAAGGCCAAGACAGACTCCTTCATTTCTTCCAACTCCTCCTCCTCAAATGGACAGCTTAATCCTGGGACAATGCCACCAACATCAAATGGAGGAGAGCTAAACGGACAGCAAAACGAGGCTAACAAGGTGGACCGGGCCCGGCTTGGTTTACTTGCCATGACCTGTGTCAATGAACTGGTGTCAAAGAACTGCGTGCCAATGGATTTTGAGGAGTACTTGCTGCGAATGTTCCAGCAGACCTTCTTTCTTCTTCAAAGGCTGACACGAGAAAATAATGCTCATACAATCAAGAGCCGCTTACAGGAACTTGATGAGAGGTATGGCTCAATTCTTAATTTGACCAGAGCATTGGTGCATGAGCAAACTCACTCTGTACAGCCATTTACTTATCCTATGACACAGGTATCAGCGGCATTCTCCCTCCATGTTATGTCATTGCCACTTACCAATTGGTATTTTGGTCGCACCCCACAATATGACACTATCACATAACTTTACTTGCAATAGTATTGCATTGGCCAATATTGTTATTTATTACCTTTTTTCAACTTCATTATGTCCTCAGAGTTAACTTTGTCAATACCCAATCAGGAAGAAGTTATCTTACTTTTTTATGAGATTGTCAGTCATACCAACACTGTCACTAAAACCTGCCATAAAAGATGGGAGTCAGTCTGCAATTGAGTGGGGTCAAGTTGGCAATTATGTGCAATCTGTTTCTGATAATACAGCAATTAACTGATAAATCATGTATCTGTTGTTGTTTTCATAGACAGAAAATTCCTAATTAACCTTTAAATTTGCATTTAGCAACCTTTGTGTTTCATGGTTTTTAACTAGAATGCAACCAGCTGGCAGCCAGAGTTGTTCTTATTGACATGGACTCAGACTGATGATAATATGTTGGCAGTCTGCACCACAAGTTTCAGATGGGTTGCAGAATATGAAGAGATTGAGTACAAAGACCAGTCAGCTATTTTAAGTTGTTTGTTTTTTTTGTTTTTTTTCCCTTTTTTGTCTGTCCTATTTTTATGTATTGATTTTTTGGGGGGGGTTTCTGCCATCCCTATTGGTCTTTGTTAAGAATGTTTCCTTTTGCAAATATCTATTAGTTTCTTATAGGGCTGTTCGATATAACGATGTATATCGGATGACGATATAAAAACATCTATCGTTTCATTTTACGCTATCGTTTGTTTCGTGGTGTCGCAAAATAAACTGTTTACGGTAATATTTTTTTCACCGTTTTGATGGTCACTGTAGTGGCTATATTAATTTCTTAAAGTTCTCTCTTTCTCTTATATTTAATATAACCACACTATGGACCGACAAGCGCCTGTTTTTATGCGTTGTGGTTAGCAACAACGACAGTAACAGCATCGCGTGTCCGCTTGTTTATGTTCCACAAATCTTTCACAATAAAGCTCAAGATCCTGTTGAGACTTTTCAAAATAAACTGAATCACGTGAAAGAGCTTTAAAAAAAAGAGCCGTCAGGTGCTAAAAAATAAACCTTAGACTCAAACGTTAGAACAGGCTTTTCCCCGCAGCACGCCATGTAATAAATACTCACAAAGAAAACGGCAGCCTTTACAACTTATGTCTAAAAATGTATCGTTTCATACATCGGTTAAAACACTCGACTCCAGCTACATGACGCGCAGCTGGAAACACTTCCCGCAAGTCGAGCTGCCCGAGATTCACAGAATTTACAGAAAATGTTACATTTTTGTGATTTATATCATTATCGGGACGATAGAATTCTTATATCGGGATATGAGATTTTGGTCATATCGCACAGCCCTAGTTTCTTATGTAATATATATATTTATTTAAATAGGCTGCTTGCAGGATGATAAGTTGTATATATTTTATTTTGAAGATTATACTAGATGTAGTCATTTTTACCTGTGTCTCTTTCATTAAGCTTTTTTAAGACACATCTGTGACATTGTAAATTTTCATGAGTGGTCAGACACATGCGCCACATTGTTATGCCCTTAAACATTGCATCTGCAGGATTATGAAACATTATGATCAAGTTACATGCTGCACTTAATCTGATAAGTAATAATATTGTTGACCATTTAGACCAAATATATTTTGTATTTAATATTTCATGTTTTAAATGTAAGATGTATGTCCCGACTTTTTGCTTCAGTTATTCCTTTCTTATCTTGCAGTTACCTGGAAAAGTTTACAGACTTCCTGCGTCTGTTTGTCAGTGTTCACTTGAGGCGAATTGAGTCAAGTCCTCAGTTTCCTATTGTAGAGTTTCTTGCCCTGCTTTTCAAGTACACTTTCAACCAGGTAATGATTACCTTTTCCACGTTCATGCAATGCAGCTAAAGATTCTATGTAAACTTCCTTCTCATGCACATTTTTTTTTTTTTAAGCCCACCCATGAAGGCTATTTTGCCTGTTTGGACATTTGGAGTGTGTTTTTGGATTTTTTAACAACGAAAATCAAAAGCAGGCTACCAGACAGAGAAAGTGTCCTGAATAGGTAAGACGCTCAAGAGATATTTACAGAAACACTCAAAGAACTAAAGTTGATTTAATGATTTCCTATTTTGTCATTCATTCTTGAGTGTGAAGTTGCTGTTGTGTAATGTATTCATGTGCCAACTGGGCAGGTACAAAGATGCCTTAGGTCTTCTGTTAAGGGAAGTTCTGAATCGCATACAGTTCAGATGCAATCAAGCCCAGTTAGAAGAGCTGGACGACGAGACTCTGGATGATGATGTAAGAACATTTAATAATGTAAAATTATTACAAATATCATCTGCACTGTTTCATATTATCTGTCTATCTTGTAGCCACATGAAGCATTAAATTTGCTTTAAGCATAAGTACAGACTAAAGAAATGGTTTTATCTTCAGTGTCTGACTACTCTGCTTCATTTTGTAACCATAGCAACAGACTGAGTGGCAAAGGTACCTGCGTCAGAGTCTGGAGGTGGTTGCCAAGGTGATGGAGCTGCTCCCATCCTATGCATTCTCTACTTTGGTAAGAAATCACTGTTGGTGTCACCTTTTGTATTTTGTAAGGCAGTTTAGAGACGTTTTAAATAGACCAGATCAGAGCTTTATTATTTTTAGATTTGGAAAATCTAGTAGCAGAAATGCTCATAACCTCATGATGACCCATTTATCAGCACAGTGTAGTTTCCTTAAACAGTGAAATCACTTGACAATGATGGCATGAAGTATTTTCTGTTCTGCATTGTAAATTTTGTTGTAAAGGAGTACATTAATAGGTTAAACTGTCATCAAATACACACCAAGGTGTCTTAAGCCTCATTAGTACCTGCTCGGATTGACTCGCCATGGTTTTCAGGGTTTTCCATTAGGTCATAATGTAGTAGTGTAATAGTGTCATAATAGTACCTAAAATGTGACGTTGTCAGACTGCATGCCACCGATTGGCTGGTAGTAGCATCACTCGATGAGTCATGAGAATATCTCATTCACGAAAACCAATACCACCATCATTTCAAAGAAGATAATTGTGGCTTTATTATACTTATTTATAACTCTTTTTATAAAACTGAATTAAATTTTATTTTGAACTTGCTGCCTTAAAATTGAGTAGGTCTTTTAGTAATGATTTAAGTTGCCTGTGAGTTCTGAGGTTATAATAATGTGGGGGTGTTAGTACATGTAACAATTTCCTCCTTATTCTTCTTTTTGCTCTAAAGTTTCCAGTTCTTCAAGAAAATTTGGACGTATACCTCGGTTTACAGCAGTTTATTGTGACTACTGGCACAAGTAAGTACAATTTATTGATGGGGGAAAAAAACATTGCTTTTATGTCGACTCAAAAATGACATCACTTCTGTAGATTAAAATATTAGATCGATCCTGTAACATTTGTTTTCTTGTCTCTTTGTTGTTTTTATCTAGGTCGACGGCTAAATATCACTGCTGAGAACGACTGTCGCCGACTTCACTGTTCTCTCAGGGACCTCAGCTCCCTACTTCAGGCTGTTGGACGCTTGGCTGAGTATTTCATTGGAGATATTTTTGCTGCACGTTTCAGTGACGCCCTGGCTGTGGTAGAGAGGTAAGCGTGTATTACAAATCAAGGTCAACATAGCCAGACTTTGTTTGCTTTTAGTTGGTTCAACAAAACCTCAAACTCCAGTTTGAGTTAATGATTATCAACTTTCTGTTAAGCTTGGCTTTCTGCTTCAGATTCTGTGCACGCTCAGATTAAAAAGGGTGATTTAACACATCATATTACAGTTCTTCAGCAAAAAAAAAAAGAAGTTCCCTTTTAGTTCTGCTTACTCCAATCAGAGATGTTATCAATCAAGATGATTACAAATGTATAAAGAACATAAATAATATAACAGTACAATGAATCAGTGTTGCGAATAAGACGATAGATCCACCTTAAACTGGATACATTTAAATATTAAAGGGTTTAAAGAAAGCTTTAATGCGTTATAGCTTAACTAGCAAAAGTTCATATGTAGCCTCCTAACTTTAATCTTTCTTCATAGCAAACCCCTCCGAATCCTATGTTTGTATTTAAAAATGTACGCTGTTAGTGTTGCAGACTTTTGTCGCCAGCATTACAAAATCTTATCTTGACATTGCCTTCTCTTTTTTGTGTGTGTGATTTATTTAAGTTGCTCTTTGGTTGTATGAATTCTGAGTTCTTCATATTTTAACTGATGGTTTTAAGGAATGAGTAAAATATCAAAAAGGAACATTTGCCTCTTTTTTAAGATTGGTTGAAGTGACTTGTTATGGCTCCCAGACCAGCCTCTATGACCTGGAGACTGCTGTGCCTTCTGTGCTCAAACCAGACCTCATTGATGTGTGAGTATCATGTTTAAAGGAACATTGAACAGTAAAATTTTATATGTGATCAAACCATTAGAAATGAAAGACTCATGGAGTCAAAGACAGTGTCATGCAAAAGAGAACAGGGAGCTGAGCGTGTGAATAGCTATCGGGTTTGTGTGAAATGTTGTGGACACTGGACAGCCGCCCTTGCTGCACAGTTGCCTTGCATTCAGAGCAACCTCATGTTTTACATAATAAAATGACAGAATATTTTTACTCTGGCTTCAGTGTTTTATGTTCAGAAGATATGAGTTTTTGTGTGCCAAATACAATTAATGCTACCACGAACATGGCTTTAGACATGTCAAAGTTACACAAATTAGCAAATTAGGTAAGCAGTATAAGTAAGAAATGTGTTTTAACTCTGTGTGCGTATGTGGTTTCATTTGTTACAGACATGCACAGGCTCTTGCTGCTTTGCAAGCTTATTCTCACTGGCTTGCACAGTTTTACAGTGAAGTCCACAGTCAAAACCAGAGCCAGTTCATCAACCTCATTAAGTCTGCCATCGACGCCAGTAGCCCGCTCATCACAACCAAGGTAGCTTCAATGTCAAGCATATTACAAATCCAGCCTTAACTAATCAGCTATTTATATTTAGAAAATTTTTTTAGAAAGAATTTGTGCAGAATCTTTGACTTAAGTAAACCTGTGTTTATAAGAAACTGCATGTCACAGACACAGTAAGTTTCATGTTGCAACAGTGGTTTAAAAATTAAGGAAGAAGTATAATTTAGAAACTGTTAACCAAAGCTTGAAACATGCAGTCCATGTTCACAGTTTTTATATATCAGAATCATCAGAATCAGAATCAGAATACTTTATTGATCCCTGGGGGAAATTATTTTTTGTTACAGTGCTCCATTTTAAACCAACATTAAGACAAGACAGACAATACACGAACTAAGAATAGTACAATATATACATATACATACATACATACATACATACATAAGTCACTCATAAATAAATAGCTGGAAAAGAAACATGTGTAGTTGTAGCAGCAAACAGTGTGTTAAGTGGATGCGTTGTACAGGGAGATGGCCACAGGCAGGAATGATTTCCTGTGTCGTTCAGTGGTGCTTTTCGGTAATCTCAGTCTCTCACTGAACGAGCTCCTGTGGCTGACCAACATGTCATGGAGTGGGTGGGAGGTGTTATCCAACATTGTCTTTATCTTGGACAGCATCCGCCTCTCCGACACCACCTTGAGGGAGTCCAGCTCCATCCCCACAACATTGCTGGCCTTACGGATTAGTTTATTAAGTCTGTTGGCATCTGCGACCCTCAGCCTGCTCCCCCAGCATGCAACAGCATAGAGGATCGCACTGGCCACAACAGACTCATAGAAAATCCTCAGCATTTTCTGGCAGATGTTGAAGGACCTCAGTCGCCTCAAAAAATAGAGACGCTGGGACGTGGCGTCTTTGGTACAGGGACGAGGCATGATGTCTTTAAGTTGATCTGAAACATCTGATCCATACAGTTTATCTTGCCCTAGCTTGTATTTATAACAAAATGTTGCAAATTTAAAAAGCTATAAAATATATTTTTCCACTTCTAGTCTGTTTAAAAATTTTTACACTTAAATGTTCAGGTACCTGAAAAGTTGATGCTGTCAGCGTGCCATCTGATGGTCTCCATAACCTCTACAGTGAGGCCTGTGTTCTTGGTCACTTTGCCAGCTGTTCAAAACATCTTCAACCTGATTACTACACAAAATCAGACACGCAGACTTCCCCAGGAGGTAAATAGTGTACTTTTATTTTCCATCAATCATTATATAGTATCACGTTTCAATCACAGCATAACAATGTGAATATGTACATTTGTTTAAAATTTTGTCGCCAATTTAAATTTTCTGTGTGACCTTGAACATGAAGTAAATGAAGTAATCTTCTCGTACAGGCTCACATGTTGGTGTGTAGGGCTTTATCCAATATGCTGCTGCTTCCTTGGCCAAATTTACCAGAGAGTGAACAACAGTGGCAGACACGCTCAAGCAACCACGCCAGCCTGCTGGCTGCGCTCACTCGAGAATATCGCATCTTAAGAGGCACAGTGAACATTACTTCACGGCAGCCTGGCCTGAATGACAGTCAGTATTTACTTAGGTTTCGTAACTCCTTATCTCTTTTAATTTTATTATGCTGAGTCACTTTTTGTCCACCTAATTATGTTTTCTCTCGTGTAGTCAAAGCAGTCATACAGCAGACTCTGCCTGTGCTCAGAGACATAGTGGACAGTGTCTCCAGTGAATCCACCAAGTCACGTCAGATCTGTTATCAGAGTCTTCAGGAGTCTGTCCAAGTGTCCCTCACCCATTTTCCAGTGTTTATTCAGCAGCCAGGTCAGTTTAATATCTGTGGTTTGGGTCATTCTCAGTCTTAATGCCACAGCACATTCACAAGTTTTTGAACTTTTTCCTTCCAAACACCTTTTAATCAGCATATGGTGCTAAGATGCAGTATTTCCTTCTTTTTTGTTTTTACAGATTAATTTGTATTCTACTGCTGACACTAATTTTCTATAAAATATGTTCATTTCACCACATGATAGCCAACAGCCAGTACTGAGATTAAAAACACAGTCCAAATCAAAAATGGACTTTAATTAAGCTTGTGGCTTTTTTTTTCATGGTTTTGATCGCCTTTTTAAATTTAAATACTTAATCTAAAATATTTATGATGATTTCAAACATAATTACAAAATTAAGAAATCTTTTATACATTCACTCAGGCTATTATCTCAACCCAGCCCATCTTTAATGGTCCACTTTTGCCTCTTTTCTGCTGGCACTCGACGTTTTTTTTTGTTTTTTTTTTTGCCGTTTTCCATTACAATTGAGTATCACATCAGTGTGGGTGGGATCATAGCAACATGGCCCAGAAGTCCCATAATTGTGACTCAAACGCAACACAACAATGGATGACATCAAGGCGATGGTATGCCTGCTGCTAAAGCTGGGCAGACACTGTGCGATATTTTTTATTTTATTTTATTTTATTTTATTTATTTATTTATTTATTTTTTTTTTTTTTTTTTTTTTTCAGTCGCGTTATTCAGCTTCTGCTCAAACTGCACAATTGACTCGCAGGGGTTAGAAGTTCGTAGGTCACGATGCAGGGTCTCGCACTATACGGCCCGATGCTCTGATGCGACCCGAGTGCTCACACTGTGCGTCCATAAAATGAAGGTTATAACAGAAATTCTGTCGCTCGCTCTCCCTCTCTGTCTTTCACTCACACAGACACGCACACCACCACCATCAACTTTGCTAAATTGCTAATGAAAAACATTGATCCGGCAGCTGTGATTGAACAGCAGTGTAGATCCAACTGTTACACCCTGGCCTGGGCAACCGGCGTGCAACACAGGAAAAATAAAAATAAGGGAAAAAGGCCCCCAAGCTTACTGCTCTTAAGGAGGGCGAACCCATAAAAAAAGACTAATACGGGCTTACACAAAAAAAAAAAATCCCAAACGAAAGTATCGACAGCTATTTTCTTTAAAGCAAAATACGATATTTATTTACATCAAAACACCAAACTATTTACAACGAGGGGAAGGTCGCGACTATGACACACTGAAACACAGGGTTTAAATACCTAGAGGGAGTAATCAGGAAATGGACAACAAGAGGGAAACACAGCTGGGGCAACTCAGAACTGACGAGACAGGGAAACGTAAACTGAACACACTAAGATAACACAGACTTTCAAAGTAAAACAGGAAACACATAACAGTCACGCCAAAACAAAACGCCTAAAACAATACACTGCCAAACCCCAAATCGTAACACAACTATTTTCACGGTTGTTGTGGTCGTGATAATTTTGTGAGGCCACATCGAAAAGGCTCGGATGAGCTTGCCATAGTTCTACAAGTTGTGCCTCCATCGCTTGTGTCCAGATCACACACTGCACTGCTGTGCTACTCCGTCTTTTTCGCTGACATTTGTGTTTGCACGTGCGCAGTGTGAGAAGCTGCGGTGACACCCTCACGACCAAGCGATTGATGATCGGGAGCTGGTCGTGAGGTGTTAATCGCTTCTCGTTACCCCACGTGTACTACACAATGCACAACACACGATGAAGGTCAAAATCAGGCCGATCGCCAAAAAGGTCGCACGACTCAAAAATCTGCTCAAAATGGGCCAAAAATCGCACAGTGTAAACCCAGCATAAGGAGTCACTCTCGTGACTCGGCAACATCACTCCCTGGCCAGTCAGTGGCATGCAGGCTGTTGACGTCACATTTTCTAATCAAGTCAACTCCCTTAGCACCTCGGCTGAGTAAGTACTGAAAAAGTACCAGGCACCTACCATCTAATGGAAAACCCTAATAACTAAGTCGAGCCGAGTAGGCACTAGTGGAAAAAAAGGCTTTGGTGGCCACAGCATAGACTTTTGTTGTCACTGATCTAGAATTTCAGCTTGATTCACTCACATATATTTAAAGTCCACAGTAAAGCTGATTACTATGAATACTGCAGAAGATGTTTTATCTAACTTTAACCACTGCATGCAAGATAATTTCATGTAACACCATACCAGATCCACATGTTAGGTAATCGCTTCAGTTTTGTTAATTGTCACTTCTCTTTCGTAGATGTGACAGATGAGATGTTGGCCTTCTTCTTGACGTTGTTCCAGGCGTTACGAGTCCAGATGGGTGTTGCTTTCACAGGACAGATCATCCACACATTTCTTAGCATGTTCACCAGGTTAAAAAAAGCTTCTAGCTCAAGACGTCATGTCAAACAATAGCCACCTGTTGCAGTCACATTTATCTTACGTCATCTTAACACTGAGTAACTTCTGTTGTTTTCATTTGCTCTAGGGAGCAGCTGGCAGCCAGTATTTTGCATGAGGGCAGTGCAGGGTGTAGGGTGGTGCAGAAGTTCCTGAAAATCCTACAGGTGGTGGTGCAAGAGCCCGGTCAAGCTTTTAAGCCCTTCCTACCCAGCATCCTTTCTTTGTGCATGGAGCAGGTCTACCCAGTTGTGGCAGAGGTCAGTTGCATCACTGTTTTGTTTGACTTGTGGGTATGCTCTAAAATGTCATCTGTGATATCACTTCTTTTTTAAGAAATTACACATACTGTACCTTACTAAAATATGAATGGATGAATCTCTGGTTTGTTTGACAGCGATCCTCTCCAGACATCAAGGCCGAGATGTTTGAGTTGCTATACCAAATACTTCACCAAAACTGGAGGTACTTCTTTAAAACTTCAGTCTTAACAAGTGTCCAAAGAGGAGATTCAGAAGACACAATGGAAAATGAAGCCCAGTTCACAGCTGCCATGCAGGTGCGTTCATGCATATAGAACAGCCCTAATCCTTGTAATGTGACGTTTAAAGAACTTATAATTGTAATGTCAGCTGTAGGAGAGGTGATTATTGATATTGTTGAATCTCGTCCCACTAAATTTCCTGACGTGTGCTGATATTTTCCAGGCTTTTGGACAGTCTTTCCTGCAGCCTGATATCCACATTTTCAAGCAGAATCTGTGCTATCTGGAGTCTCTCAACAGCAAGCACAAGTTATACCACAGAGTGAGTTCAACTTTGTCAGGATCGTTGATTTTTAGGAGCAAGGGCATAAACAAACCCGTTCTCTTTAAGTAGTCTGCCACAGTCTCAGGTTTTTAATGGTGCACCGATTTCACTTTTTGTGTATCTGCAAGTGCAGCATATTCATAATAATGTTAAACTAACTGTTAGAGCCATCAGTGTAAGTTCAGCTTTAGAATTGAAACTAGTGGTCTAAATACAATTTATTGGACTTGATACTGGACAGTAATTATTGCTGCTAGTCAAATGATCTATACAGTGGATACAAAAACATTGCAGATTCTACCTTCGGCCAAATAAGAGATTATACGTAACTAATGAAATGTGGCTCCTTATTTAACATGTAACATCCTGTTAATTCCAAAAGGTGGAACTAGTGCGCTCTATTTTTGTTTCTGTTTTAGATGTTAATAGTATGACAGTAATTTTTTTGGATCACAGTTTCTAATTTACAGAAATCTTAAGCCAAACCAACTGGCATTCCTTCTAACTAGTTAGTGTGACTCTAATAATAAGTAGGTTTAAATTAATTTAATGTATTTATTTTGATTATCTGTAATTAAAGCAGCAGTGAATGGGTCCCAACATCACAATTCTTGCACAGTGAAACTAAGGCAGCACACATTTCCCTCGTCCACATGTGTGAATTCTATAACACATACTAACGTTACTCTCATTTTCATTTTCGTTTTTTTTTTGTGTGTGTGTGTGTTTGTGGGTCTTTCAGAAGCTTTTCCGGACCTCAATGCTCTTCCACTTCATCAATGTGCTGCTGCAAGTCCTTCTCCACAAAAGTCACGACCTTCTTCAGGAGGAAATCACCCTCGCCATTTACAACATGGCCTCTGTTGACTTCGATGCCTTTTATTCGGCCTTCATGCCGGAATTCCTCAATGGCTGCCACGGTGTGGACAGCAGCCAACGAGCTGTTCTCGCACGTAATTTCAAGCTGGAACAGGTAAGTTCAGTGGCACTTTCTAAAAAAAAAAAATGCTGCACGTGTTGTTCTGTGGGCTTGCAAGTTATTGTCCCCCAATAGGTTAATATGGGTAAATATATCTCAGGGGCTGTTGGCACACACAGGAATTTCCACTTGTTGCACAAATAATTTGGCAACAATACTTAGATTGCTCCAACAGCTGTACATAGAAATCAAATTAGTCTTTTTTTTTTTCTTTAGAACTGTAATAGCTTATCTGCTATTTGCTGCTACCCCATCTCCTTGCATTCTGTTAAACTTTGGCTGCACAGTAAATAATTAGTTAACATTATAAAAACACGCAGGTGTTTTAATTTGTCTGATAAGACCACTCCTCTGGACTGTTTTTGTTTTTTGTTTTGTTTTTTGGGTTGTTTTTCATGTGTGGATGTGCATAAATGACATTTTTCAGAGTTTCTGGTTGTGCAGGCAAAACTACTCCCTTATTTTTCTTCGAACTTACATGAGTTTGTAGCCCTCACATCAGTCACAGTGAACATCCGCCAACCTCTAAGTCTAACAAAGTAAATAAACACCCTTCGTGCTGCTGTATATTAATGTTGACATACTAGGTATAATGAGAGCCACCATAGTGGAGCCAGCCAACTTCCTGTTCATCCATTTCTACAAAAATTAGCTGAAGGTAGGGAAGCCAGTTCAGTCTGTGCGTGCATTTACCTAATGTCTGCTGATTGGTCTATTTAAACAAGACGTAGCCACTTGATGGCACCAGTTTCCACACATTAATTAAAAGCTAATAATCTTTAACTGTGTGTATAAGAAATAGCTTGTTGTGGTGGTCTCTGTGATGATGCACACTCTCAGCCTGCTGCTGCTATTTCATGCTTGAAATGGAATATTAATTCTGGACTACAGTATTCCCGCGCCACATTATGGTTCACCTTTCGTGGACTCACTACATCAGTCTGTAAATTTATGTCACTCAAATTTAGCAGAATTTCACTTACTGTGTAAATCAAGGGAATACTGTATTTCAGCACCTCGTGTGAAACGAGGTGGTTTAGGGGGTGGGAGTTGTTGAGGTTTTGGGGAAAACCTATATATTATAGCTTCACTATTCTATCAGTCATGGCTGTATCTATTTACTGGACATGTGTTTTTGTGCATTTCTTTCATAAATTAATATTAGTGTCTGTTCCTTCTCCTCTTTCCTAAGGACCTGCCTTCGTTCACTCAAAGCGTTCAGCGGCTGGTGAACGATCTTCGCTACTACAGACTGTGCAACAGCAGCCTGCCCACTGGCACCATCAAGCTATAGCACGATGACTGTTTGAACCACTCCACATACCGTCAGGACTGCCTGTGCTGACCACTTTCCCCGACACTCCTCCAATTCAGCTGTGCTCCACCTTTTCAAAGTAATAGGATGGAGCAACACACATTGTTCGGTTAGGTAATTGGAGGTTGAGGATGCTGCTGATGTTTTTATTTGATTTCTACTGTAGAAGGTTGGCACATTATTATTTTTAAGGCAGTGCCCTCCTTGTGAATTGCCAATGAGTTTGGTGAGAAATGTAAACCTGGTCTGCATTTGGCTTTTGCCCAGACCTGGAGCAGTCTGAGCCAGGCCTTCTTTCCCACGCCTCTGCAACAAAGCTGGGCTGGGACAGAGCACTTTCAACTCATTTTGAGTTTTGTTTTAGTTTTCTTTAATGTCTGCTTTTATTCATTTTGCCTTTTTAATCTCCAAAGGAGAGAGACTCTCAACTTAAGATCTTTCATATCATTCCATTCTGAAAAGAGAAAACCTGCTTGAATAATAAAGTGCTTTTTTAATAAAACCTTTGGCTGGTCTCTGTGCCCTCTGCTGGTCATCTTATAGTATTCATAATGAGAATTTTTTTTATTAGAGATTGTTTTCCTTTATTTCACTACAGTCATCTACTGTAGAATATGTTTTAGACTTTTTATTTATTTTTTTGTTTTGTTTATTTGTAATTGTCAGGGACCAAGCAGTAAAGCATAAAGGACACAGGTGGTTTTAATTCAACAAAGGGGTTTTATTGACCCAAAAATATGAAAACATATTTAACAAAGCCAAAACTTAAACAGGCAGACCAATAAAAGAGGTCAACTCAATAGACTAAACTCAAGATAATAATTAACAAAACCTCAAACAAACATATGATAAACTGACCTGCTGAAATGACACACAGGGGAACTTAAATACCGGTTTAGCTAAACCAAATGACACACACGGGGGAAAACAAGATGGCTGCCATATAACCAACTAATACAAAACAATGAAACAAACATGAAACACCCCCCAGGCAATGAAGCATGTGGTGCAATCCAATTAGGCTGTCAGTGGTACTTCAGGTCTGGCAGCCCTTTGCCACACCTTTTGCCAGACAGGAGAAGCCAACCCCCAGGTAACTCAAACAAAGAAAGATGTATTAATATAACATAAAACAGAACTTTGACCTTGCAAGGTTAATATGTGTGCACGCCATATAAACATTGGAAGGTGTGATGGAAAAATAAATACATTTAATAAAGAAACAATATTGAACAATAAATAGAATATTTTAAAGTAGTGACTGTAAATTAAACTAAAGTGAATCAACAGGTGGTGAGGTGTGGAGCTTACCATGTGTGGCATGCCATGACAGTAATATGCAAAAAATGTTCCTTTTCTGATCCACTGGATCAGGCAGAACATGTCTTAACTCTAAGAAAAAAACCAACAGAAGCCTTGAAACATGACATCACATAAAATCAATCACATGACAAATATGTGCAGACTCACATGTACAAGGTGGAAAAGAACAATGGTGCATTTTCATAAATTATGAAAAGATGTCACAAACTCAAGCAGCAAAGACATGGCTCTAATGTTGTCTGGCTTTGTGTATCCTAAGCTTACATTAAATGTGACTGCTTAGTGGACTCTGTCAAGTGCACTCAGTTTGATAAGAGAGGATTTTGGTTACAAAATTTCACCTTGATGCTGATTAGTACCGTGCAGTCTAGTCAGCGTCAAGCCTAGACTGCAAAAAAGATGATTCTTAGGAAAATTTAAAGGGAGCAGCAGTTTATTGAAAAATCTGCAAATATAAATCCACATATAAGGGAATTTTAACAAAACTGAAGTCAATATGACCAACTTTATACGTCTGCACTGTCTGTATTGGCGTGGCTGTATGTCAGGTGGCAGAGCAGGTCAGCTACTGGAAGGTTGGTGGTTCTGCTCCAGTCAGGATACTAACCCCATGTTGCTCTCCGATGCATCTATCGGAGTGTGAAAGTGTCTGGATGTTAGATACGGAGCACTTAACACTTTAGAAAAAAAGTGATTGGGTGAATGAATTTGTTGTATAAAGTGCTTTAAGTCCTCAGAGTAGAAAAGCGCTATATAAGAACCAGTTCATTTACCATGAACTCTCTTAGTCACGCTGTCTTGTAATGTACCTAATTAGTCTTCAGGAATAGTTCTCTTCAGGCTTCTTGAAGCACGTTCAAAGCTCTTCTCTGGATGTTGGCTGCATTTTTCCTGTCCTTTTTCAACATGATGCCACGCTGCTTCAGTAATGTTGCAGTCTGGGCTCTGGAGAGGCCGATCCATGTCTCATCTAAGTGCTCCATTTTGTGTTTTTCTATCCAGGTATGATTTTGCTACACTCCTTTGTGATCATTGTCATGCTGACTAATGAAGCTGTTGCCTGGTGGTATTTCATGTTGGATGATAATCTGACTACTTTTCTGCATTCATAATTTCCTCAACCCTTTCACCATGTTACAAATGACTAGACATTCACTGTTGTACATTTATCCTGACCACCTCTATATTACTGAAAATGACTTGAACCAAAGTTTTCAAAAGTGAGTTCATCACTCCATAAGACCTGTTGCCACTGAGATATGCTGTGACAGGAAAAAAAGTATGTTTCCCCTTCCCGATTTCGGTTTTTAAATCATGAGTTAACTTATTAATGGAAAAAAGTTATCCAAACCTACCTTCATGAATCATGAGTTAATTGTGATTAACCACATTTTTCCTTTTTTTTTTTCTTTTTTTTTTTTTTTTGAAAGCTGAGTTCAGTTTCACTCACCACACCCAGGACAGATTACTGCCAGACCTGTTGGATCAAGAAATCACTTAACCAGAACCTGTCTGACAAAGTAAGATACGCAAAAAAACAAAGAAAAAGCAGCACATGACACCATTATCCACAAATGGAGAAAATTTGAAACAGTGGTGAATGGTGAGTGCACTGACGACTCGTCCAGGTGTTCACATATAACCCAGAACAACATCTAGTTCATGATTCAACAATAAGAAAGAGTCCAGGCAAAAAAGCCTCCACAGGAGTTCAAAGAAGAATACCAAAAAGAACTCTAAGGCTCATTTCACATTTACCAAAAACCATGTTAATGATCCCCAAGACTTCTGGGAAAATATTCTGTGGACTCAAGAAAGAAACCTGAACTTTTTAGAAGGTTTCAGTCCTGTTACATCTGCAAAAAACTAGAACAGCATTTCATAAAAAGAACATCATACCAACAGTCAAACATGGTGGTGGTAGTGTGACCGTCTGAGTCTGCTTTGCTGCTTCAGACCTTGACGACTTGCTGTAATTGATTGAACTATCTTTGTCGAATATTAAAATTTGTTTGATAAACTAAAATATGAAAGAGTGACAAATACTCAGAAAACTAAGAAACCAGGAAGGCGACAAATACTTTTTCATACAGCCCTGTATATCCAATTTGTTAAGCTTGTATTTGATGCTGATCAAATCCTTAATTTCAGTGAAGTTCTAGTTACATCCACAGGTCATTTAAATATTTTTGTTGAAATACCACCTAACAGTTGCAATTGTAAATTGCGGTAAGTGCCAGATCTAAAGAAAATCACAGATTTGCAAATGTGAGTTGTGGAGGCTGAATGACTAACAGACATCTGGCAAGTACAGATGTTACTTTAAAACAACAAAAAGATGCATTTCGGAGGCTGAATGGTCATAAAATGGCCATTTTAACATATCTTTGCTTCTGCTTTGCGTCTCCTAAGTGTTTTGTTATTATTTAGAAATACACATTTTCAACAAAAAAAGGGCAAAGTGAAGAGCAAGATCAGTGTTCAGCTCTTAAACTGAGCTGGATTTCACCTGCAGAAAGGCGAAAATATCAACTAAATAAGATTTATGTGTTTCTTTTGAAATCCATCGGGTTGAAAGCGAAGGGAGATTTTGAGTGACGCACGCGTGTACGGAGAACTAACACAGGTCTGGCATCACTGGAGTTAAATTTCAGATTGAGTGACAATGAGGAGAGACGCACAGAGGGATCACTCGTGAGTTTTTATTGATGAGGGTTGACTTCACTCAGTAGAGGCTGATAAAACGCACGTCACATTACGGCCATGCTGCAGCTGCGCGTTTTTAACAGACTTCTCCAACACTTTTATTGGAGGACTCAAGAATCCACAAAAGGTCTGTTACCTGGTTTTCCTTCTCAGCTGTGGGGTGGATACAGATCTACCTGGCGAAGAAACAAATCAAGTAAGTGACTCATTTTGTACCAGCTGCTAAGTAAAGCCATATGTTTTGCATAGTAGATAAGTATTAGTCCTTCAGATAGAACTTACGCGATTCGTTTGTTAAGAAGTGGCGATTTAAAGCAGTTGGATGCAAATTTTATGTTTTTAAGTGAATGTTCATGAATTGCGAATTAAAAATGTGCACAGTATCTTGAATACGCGATTTTTACATAGTGAAAATGACACTCAAACTGTCACTGTCGAAACCGATTTTAAAAGATTTCTGTTAGCACCGAGTCTAACAAACTTTAGTCTGTTAGACTCGGTCCAAGGCGCAGAGTCCAAGGCAAAGTTTATTTGACCCAAACTTAACGGGCACATTTGGGAAAACAAACTTGCTTGCCAAAAGCTCGGGTCATGAACTGGAACTAGGTTAGGGGTACAAAAGTTAAACGGTGCGCAATACCGACACACAAAACGCAAGTCCCATACAACACACCCAAACCTCTGTGCCAGAACCAGACTTCCATCCAGCCCGCTATGGTGTCGCTGTATTTCGCTGTCACAGCCGGTCTTAAAGATGCAAGGAGACTGCAGTTCTCGTGGATAGTCACGTGTGAATAATTGATAGCGTGCAGTCATTCATAAGGGGCTGTGTGCAGCTTCTATTCTGTGTGTTCTGTAGCTAAACAAAAGCCATACCTCTCATATGCAGTTTTGTTCAGTGAGGGTTGTTGGTCTGTTTTAGGGGTGCAAACTCGCATGCGCGCGTTAGTTTATTGTGTTGTGGGGACGTTGTGTCCCACACACACACAAATGCACGTCTGTGCGTGCGTGTGTGTTGATATGATAAATGTTGATATGATAAATACCACACATTTATAAACTGAGACACCTGCAGACTTTAGTTTGGTATTTTTTATAGTCTTCCCTGCAGTATGGTTAACAACCATTGCTCCTCTTTTGTGTCTGCTCACATCAGGTCTTCCAGATGTGAGGGAGAGGACTCTCATAGCCGTGAAACCAGATGGAGTTCAACGCCGTCTTGTCGGGCAAATAATTCACCGGTTTGAGCAGCGGGGATTCAAGCTGGTTGGCCTGAAGATGGTGCAGGTATAAGAGTTTGAAGTGTGTGTGTGTGTGTGTGTGTGTGTGTGTGTGTGTGTGTGTGTGTGTGTGTGTGATCTGCAAGTTTCTTGTTGAATCTGTCTCTGTTTGAAAGGTGTCTGAGGATCTCCTGTCTCAGCACTACCGTGAGCTGAGAGCTAAGCCCTTCTATCCTAGTCTGCAGCATTACATGACCTCAGGGCCTGTGGTGGTCATGGTGAGTGCTCCTCTGTCTGCCTCTTTCGAGGATACTCCTGGTTTTCTCCTTGTTACTTTTCTGCTTATTCTTGTTATAGTTCTTCAGTAGGTTTATCAGTCTTGCCAACACATGCTGCTTTACTTTTATTTAGGTATGGGAGGGGCCCAATGTAGTCCAGACATCACGTAAAATGGTAGGACACACTAACCCAACTGAAGCCCAGGCGGGCACAGTCAGAGGAGATTTCAGCGTCCATGTCAGCAGGTAACCTGACTTTATTTCATTTCATTATGTGTGCTGATATTTGTGACATAAAACTGATTTTTAACATTAAAGCCTATGAAGGTATGTGCTTTTATGACGTGGCAGTACAGTAACCATGTGTGTTGGTCACTTAAAGGAACGTTGTCCATGCCAGTGATTCACTGGAGGGTGCTCGACGGGAGATCCAGCTGTGGTTTCAGGGAAAGGATCTCCTGAACTGGGAATGCTGCAACCAGGGCAACATGATGGAGGACTGAAGATGCTTGACAGTTCAAGGCAGTGAGAATCAGTAATAACTACCTCTTCTCCTGCTGCCTAATGACAGTGCCACCACAGTTTCTCTCTCTAAGTAATTTACCTCATTAAGTGCACTAAGAATCAAAAGATTTTTGCTAAAGCAAATGTGAGATTTTAGAATACCAACTACGCATATGTACATATAATACAGTAGGCATCTTAGTCTTAGCATTGGATTATTATTGCTATACACCAACCAGCTACAGCCATGGAAAAATACTGACTGGGACTACTGGGCATGCACTTAAGGTACCCCAAAGGCTAAGCGGCTCCTGATCTAGACCCTCTGCTTGTCAGTTTCTGCTTCATTCATGAAGGTAACTATCTTTTCAAAGAAAGAAAAATGAACAACAACCAAAAAGTTAGAAAATCTCTGCAAATAGAGAGCAATGTTTAGGTGCAGAATGGCTGTAAAGTTTGCAAACAGCCATAATGAGATACAAAGTCCACACAAACAGATGCGAGTTTTGGATCACAAAGAAACACAAAACGATCACGGGCAAAAAATGTTTCTCTACCTTTTTTTTTTTTTTTTTTTGATCTGCAAGTCTTTCAGTGTGCCTGCCTACTCCAGCAGAGTAATACATCTACCCACTTTGCAGAAATAATTCAGTAATGGTATGAAGAACATGACAGAAAGCTCGAAGTGTTGACTTGGCTTCCAAATTCCTCAGATTATGATCTGATTGAGTATCTGTGGGCCGTGCCAGAAAAACGAGTCTAACGCACAGAAATACAACCTTTTAGGCTAAGACTTGAAGGATCTGCTGCTAATGTCTTGGTGCTTGATACTACAGGGTCCAGTTAGAAGACTGATCAGAGCTGTTTTTGTATCATAATGGGTCTACAATATTAGACAGCTGGTCTTGATTTTTGTGACTGATGAGTGCATTGTTTCTGGTTAATAGTTATATGCATTTGGTCTAACAAAGAGTGTGTGTGTGTGTGTGTGTGTGTGTGTGTGTGCAATTTTATATGTGATTTGAAATTTTGTGATACATTTTTTTTTTTTAAACTGAAAACATGAAATAATCTTTCTACCTCTCAAGAAATTAAACAAGAGTTTCCCCCATAATGTTAACTAACTGCTATCAGGTATCAGAGTTTTTATGTGAGTTTACATTTGTAGTATCGCTTTCTCGTGGTTATTTTTAATCATGTTTTAACTCTTTGCACTGCTTCAAAATTTCTTAAGTATTAAAGTGAGGAGTCTATATGCAATTGCCATCTTTTTATGTATAATTTATATATAACAACAAGCAACATAATGAAATACAGTTCATATTCATATATATATATAGCTAGCCATCTTTATACACACACACACACACACACACACACACACACACACACACATATCTCAGTGTTGTAAATTATGGTATTTCAGGGTTATAAGCATTGAAAGACAGCATATATTTTAGGTTGGGGGGTTACTGTCATACAAATATGTTAGCTGTAAAAAAAAAATAAAAAATCATGCACTGCATGGAAGGAATACAATTAAACCTGCATGAAGATTACAAACATGTCAAACTAAAAACCAGACGACAACAACAACAACAAATTGGTTCCCAGAGTATTTAAATAGAATTTCTTCTAAAATCTGTTGTTTTTGTTGATAAATTAGCAGACTCTGTGATTAAAATATGAGCATTACCTCTATATCAAATAAGCATTCATGTCACATCTGTATTAAAGGATATTTTAACTCTGTTACAATACATCACTCTTTCTTTGTGAGTTAATCTTTAACTCTTGGATCCATCGAAGCATCCAGTTCTAAAGTTTTTGTGCATTCTGGGGAGGACAGAAGATATAATTTGTTTTCACTTCTTAATGAAATTAAAGTTCTTGATCATATTTTTAAAAGAAAATCAGATTTAGACACATCAGGTATGTGAATAGGTATGTTCATTTGTAAATATTTAAATGTTGCAAATACTTCAAATAGATTGTGTTTGGCATTTACTTCCACTTAAATGAAACTATGACCACATTTTAAAAACTAATTTATACAGGAGTGCATTCAATTTGAAATTGCTCACGTTTTTGCCATTGTAAATCTTTAATCAGTTTGGGGCAGTGGCAATAATGTAAGTCTGTGCATAAGTCAAGGCTGAGCAAACAAATGACTCAACACTCACCCAAGCATATCTTTGCAAATACACACATACACACAAACTAGTACATCCAGATAAAAAAAAAAAATAGGGAACAAACCTTAAGCAGAGTCTTCTCTGCCATTATCTGGCTGTAAACATTTTCACCCTCTTCTGGTGCCACTGCAACAAACTCCTCCTTATTTAGGGAGAACAGCTGCGCTCCGTTTAAAATTCCCAGGCTCTCAACAGTGCTGAGCAGGAATGAATTACAAGATCAGCATTTTTGTGCTTTCACTGTGAAAAAGATCCTATTTTTAATATTCACCTTTTAATTTCTAAAGAAGAACTTGACTTTTAAGTCCAATTCATTACCCAGTAAAGCTATGATAAACAGTAAAGCTACAATACTTAAGCTATTTTAATCCTTATACAACTTCAGGGTTTTTGAAACCTACATCTGCAGTATTGCACACATTTATCTCCTGGCTAGCAGGAGTGCTAGTGCTAATGCGCAAAACCAATATAATATAAAAATTAAACAGCATGTTTAAACATGCTATTCCTTAGTGGAGCTTGAGTACTAACTCTAGCTAATATGAACAAATATGTTTGTGGAGTACTCACACTGCGCTGAAGCCTTTGGCAGTAAGCCAGGCTGCCACCTCAGAAGATGGAGAGTCATAGTTCAGAGGTGTAGAGTTATCAGCTGTCTGTTTAAATGAGCCTCTTCTCCGGGCTATCCTTTGTAGAAGCTCATCATTCATTATCAGAACTGTACAAAGAAGAAAAACAACTGCATTTATATACACCTGTACAGTTGTAGCTGGAGTTGCACTTATTGCTTAACATCAACAACTATGAGCCTTGCCTGTTTGATTTATGTGAAAGCAGGAATTCATGTCATATAATGCAATAAACATCATGATTTTGATTATGAAAAACACTTTAGTCAGCTGAAATAAAAATCTATACTAGACCTTTGCTGAATTACATTTTACACATATCAAACTAAAGTAAAAGTTATATTTATATGAACATATCGTTCCCCTTTACAAAGTGTTCTTTTTGTAATACCAAGCAACTTAAATTCCAAAGCAGAAATACATCTTATATTATAATAAAAAAAACACTTTAAATTTATATTAAAACCATTAAATACATTTTAAGATTGAAAACTTTAAATAAGAACATATTCCAGTGATTTGCAAACTTCACAAATCTATATTTTAACTTGATTTTCAGCCTGTCCCTTAAGATTTCTCCAGCTTCTCTGAATCTTTTGATGATACTATACCCTCTCATAGATGATTTATTTCATGTTTGTGACTGGTTGCCAGTTATCCTTGCCTACAAAATGTTCCTCCAGCTATTTCTTTTTAGTACCGGTTACTTTTCCAGGCATTTCTTGTACCAACTTTTTTCTAGATGTGCTCCTGCCATCAAATTCAAATGTCATGAAATAGTAAAACGTGTCAATTTTCTTAGTTTTCATACAGTGGGGCAAAAAAGTATTTAGTCAGCCACCGATTGTGCAAGTTCCCCCACCTAAAATGATGACAGAGGTCAGTAATTTGCACCAGAGGTACACTTCAACTGTGAGAGACAGAATGTGAAAAAAAAAATCCATGAATTCACATGGTAGGATTTGTAAAGAATTTATTCGTAAATCAGGGTGGAAAATAAGTATTTGGTCAATAACAAAAATACAACTCAATACTTTGTAACATAACCTTTGTTGGCAATAACAGAGGTCATACGTTTACTATAGGTCTTTACCAGGTTTGCACACACAGTAGCTGGTATTTTGGCCCATTCCTCCATGCAGATCTTCTCGAGAGCAGTGATGTTTTGGGGCTGTCGCCGAGCAACACGGACTTTCAACTCCCGCCACAGATTTTCTATGGGGTTGAGGTCTGGAGACTGGCTAGGCCACTCCAGGACTTTCAAATGCTTCTTACGGAGCCACTCCTTTGTTGCCCGGGCGGTGTGTTTTGGATCATTGTCATGTTGGAAGACCCAGCCTCGTTTCATCTTCAAAGTTCTCACTGATGGAAGGAGGTTTTGGCTCAAAATCTCACGATACATGGCCCCATTCATTCTGTCCTTAACACGGATCAGTCGTCCTGTCCCCTTGGCAGAAAAACAGCCCCATAGCATGATGTTTCCACCCCCATGCTTCACAGTAGGTATGGTGTTCTTGGGATGCAACTCAGTATTCTTCCTCCTCCAAACACGACGAGTTGAGTTTATACCAAAAAGTTCTACTTTGGTTTCATCTGACCACATGACATTCTCCCAATCCTCTGCTGTATCATCCATGTGCTCTCTGGCAAACTTCAGACGGGCCTGGACATGCACTGGCTTCAGCAGCGGAACACGTCTGGCACTGCGGGATTTGATTCCCTGCCGTTGTAGTGTGTTACTGATGGTGACCTTTGTTACTTTGGTCCCAGCTCTCTGCAGGTCATTCACCAGGTCCCCCCGTGTGGTTCTGGGATCTTTGCTCACCGTTCTCATGATCATTTTGACCCCACGGGATGAGATCTTGCGTGGAGCCCCAGATCGAGGGAGATTATCAGTGGTCTTGTATGTCTTCCATTTTCTGATGATTGCTCCCACAGTTGATTTTTTCACACCAAGCTGCTTGCCTATTGTAGATTCACTCTTCCCAGTCTGGTGCAGGTCTACAATACTTTTCCTGGTGTCCTTCGAAAGCTCTTTGGTCTTGGCCATGGCGGAGTTTGGAGTCTGACTGTTTGAGGCTGTGGACAGGTGTCTTTTATACAGATGATGAGTTCAAACAGGTGCCATTCATACAGGTAACGAGTGGGGGACAGAAAAGCTTCTTACAGAAGACGTTACAGGTCTGTGAGAGCCAGAGATTTTCCTTGTTTGAGGTGACCAAATACTTATTTTCTACCCTAATTTACGAATAAATTCTTTACAAATCCTACCATGTGAATTCATGGATTTTTTTTTTCACATTCTGTCTCTCACAGTTGAAGTGTACCTCTGGTGCAAATTACTGACCTCTGTCATCATTTTAAGTGGGGGATCTTGCACAATCGGTGGCTGACTAAATACTTTTTTGCCCCACTGTATGTGTTTATGACGTTTCTGTCTGCCCATATTCATTTACCTCTGTCAGGTTCATCTCCCTGCATCCTTGTAGATGGTAAAACCATGCTTTGAGGTCGCACTGCTGGGGTTGCTGTAGTGGGACCCCCGCTTGATGGGGTGTATGAGAAGCGCTTTGAGTGAGGGACAGGACCTGCCTTTTGTTGTGGAAAAAAAAAGCAGGAATGAACAAAAACTACATGACAACATTAGCCAAGAAATCACAGTATGTACAGTTTCTGAGGCAGTGGCACAAATAAAATTCTGTGTATTTGTGTAGCTGTGTGTCGTCTTATACCTGTGACTCCCTGTGCACCACTGAGCCATCTTTCTCCATCTTATTCAGAGCAGACACAGGCTCCAAAATGTTAAAAGGAACAAATCCTATCTCGCCATAGCTGTTCCGACACTTCCACCAGCGTTTTGATGAGTCAATCACCTACGGAAAGATGACTCTCATTAGCCAAGTTGTGTGACGTACTCCTGGATCTAAACTCTACTTTTGTATTCAGATCGCCACCCATATTTCAGGGTGTGTACCTCAAGTGTTTCTCCTTTTAGCACAGAGAGTTCACTGCTGTTTCTGGCGACAAAGTCGTAACTGCAGCGGTAATGGCTCTCACCATGCGCATGTCCATTTCCGTCTCTGAAAAACAGATAGTATTTAAAAGATATGCAAAACATAAAAAAAATAAACATGAAATTGGAGCCAGATATCAGTAATCTTAATCATGGTTTGCCACTAAAAGCATTTGACTGATTTGATTCTAGCCAGTAAGAATACAGCCTCCACAAAAACAATCACAACTGCTATGAAACCATAATAATGTCTTGCTCTATTTGTATGTATTTACACTTCTTCAGTGGCCTACCTGGGGCTCTGTGCTGCCTGTTGAGCTTCTTCCTGCTGACTTTGTTTCTGCTTGGTTTCATTGAAAGCATCTACTTTGTGCTGAAGCTCGATGGGATCTTCAAAAGGCTGGCCAGTAGAGTCATGAGTCTGAGGCTTCCACCCATCCAGAAAGACAGGTGTATACGGAGGAACAGTCACACCGAGGTGGGAGCTGGAGAAAGTGGAACGAGCCTGTCATTAAAACCGTGTTGTGCACAGTCTCTAGTAAAGCTGACACACACACACACACACACACACACACACACACACACACCTGGGTGAGGTCCAGCTGGTCCCCAGTGAAGTCCACAGCTCATTTTCCTCTAAAGTCAGATGTTCCTGGAGCAGTTTAACGGCACCATTGGTCAAAGCAGGACTGATGATGGATGCAGCTAATGCTGGCCCCCCAGTGGTATTCACCATCTGTAAGAGAGAGGTCTCTACAGTAAAGATCAAAGAAAGAGGAAAATAAGAAAAAGCACTAAATGAGGTCTCACCAGTCTGAGAGGCACAAAGATGTGGTGGAGCAGCTCTGGGGCATTGGGCTGTGAGATATATGACTTCAGGCGGTCCTGAAAAAAATCAATTTTGTTTTTTGTATTTATCAAAGAAATCTCTTTATGCTTAAATAGAACGTAGTCTAATCATACCAGCAGACTGAAGGAGTACTTGATTTTCTGAAAGATGTTCACAAAGTCTTCTTCTGGGGGAGGACTGGCTTTCATGGTCAACAAACCATCTGCACACAGAACAGCAAAATATATACACCATAGACATAAAACATAAGGTTGTTATAACCACAGCGTACAAGTATTGCTTTTACCGATACATTTACTAAATCTAGAATCAAGTTTAACATCATTCTACTCACATACAAGGTCTTGAGTAATCAGACCCCATCTTATCTTAAAGACCAAATAGTAACATATCACCCCAATAGAGCACTTTGCTCCTCAGTTACTTGAGGTTCTTATGGTGTTTAAAAGTACAATGGGAAGCAGAGCCTTCACCCTGTCCTTGAGCCTGGTTCTGCTGGAGGTCTCTTCCTGTTAAAAGGGAGCTTTTCCTTCCCACTTTCACCAAAGTGCTTGCTCATTGGGAGGGGTGGGGGGGTCACTTGATTATTGTTTTTTTCTGTTTTCTCTGTATTATTGTGGGCTTCTTGGTCACTATGCAAATAAAATTGAACTGAACGGAGTATATCTGGAGCATGATACAGACTATCATGTGGATGCTAACACTTTAGTTTGGGGAAAATTCTGAAAAACAAAAGTAGAAATGAACAGAAATACTAGAAGCACAACATACCATGACCTTTGTTCTAGCTTGTCACAGCAAGTGCTCGTATAAGACAAAGTAATGACTAATAAGAGCCTTCCTTTAGTCCATCCCAGTGTTAATTTAGGAAACACCCAGATGAGTTTGCCAAGTTAGACAAAAAGAGAAATACTTAGTGACTCAGACTCAGACATTAATTGTGCCCAATATAAAACATAATAATATCATGCTATATGAAGAAACAGCAGTGCATAAACGTGTTCAGGTACTTGCATGCCTTGTGTCTTAGACATTCTCACGATGTGCAGGAATTTTCTGCGTTACCCGAATGTTTGGTTTTTTTTCATCCTGCCTGTTGAGTTTCAGTGTGTAAAATATTGAGTCAATGTCAATCGCTCCTTCCTCCACATGTCTGAAGCTCACTTTCATCTGCTAACCTACATTTTAAATTTCAACCTTATCCAAAACATATCTGGCTCTTCGGTATCACTCGAAGAGACAGGTTTCCTTGTTTCCAATATAAGTCATTTATTTTGGTCAGAAATTGTCGAGGTCCTCACCTTCTTGGGTCTTTTTATCCTTCTTGGTCTTCCTCTCGTTTTTCTTTTTCCTTTGGTTGAGGACAGTCTGGGCTTCTGCCGCCTGTTGTAAGCGCGACATGAATCGCTCCACATCGTCAAAGCAGTGGTTCATAATCTCCTGAGGAATGATTCACACACGAGGCTCTCATCATATCGCTTGTTTTTGATTTTAAAGAACACTACACCACATCGGTTTACTGTTTCTAAAGTTTAGATAATAAATCTGGGGTTATTGTTCATATGTGTGTGATTTTCTGATTGTGTTGATAATTTCTAAGTCTTGTTTGTACCCACTCATATATACAAAAAAGAGGCGTATGAGTACGTACCACTTCTCTGTCTGCATTCAGTGGAGGGATCTGATTCGACTCCCCACTGGTACCATTCTCTGAGCAGAAATAGAACAAGGCCATTAATTCAAAGTTTACAAAAAGCATATGCAAAAGATGGAAACACATGTTTTTGCCAACACCACATTCTTGGAGAGGAGTGTACCTTTGCCAGACTTGTTAGGAACCCCATCAGAAAGCTCCTGCTGTCCTTTAAGGACCATAACTCGGACACCTGAAGGCTTTCTAGGGAGCACCGATGGAAGTGATGTTGACATCTGTTTCACGTGGACATAAACAGAATTCAATGTAATATACACAGAATGGGGAATGATGTTTTGGTAGCACAGCAATGACATTTACCCTTTTTTTATGTCTCCTTTCTTGTCCCACTTGAATTGTTATATTTGATCTCTCGTCCTTAGCGTTTTTAAACGTTCACATGTAGATAACTAGTCTTCAATGATATAAAAGATTCTCATTAACTTTGCCTGCCTGACATCTTGGCGTCATATTAATTATACCCATTACATCAAAAAGAAAAGATGATTAAGAGCACAACAATGGCACATACCACAGGCTGATTGTAAGAATGCCGAGTATTCAGCATTGTGCATACTGGCATGTTCACATGCAGGTAAGTGACAGGTACACTACAGGAAAAGATACCAGATGGTATGCAGATGATGCAACAATCAAAGCGCGACAGAGAAACTCCACCACAGCTCAGTTTTTCTTAAAAGGCTGTCCTTTACAGGTCATACAGTAGCTTTCTATCCTGACATCTCATCTTTCTGCCTTTCTCCTTCAGCAGTTCATGCAATTAACAGCAAGCAAATACACGCACTGACATTTTGAGCACCTGTTTGTACACCGCCCCAAATGTACTCCTCTGAGAAACATTACTGACACAAGATAGCCGTCCTAGATCTAACAGGTGTATCTGTCTCTCTCAGTTCCTACCTCTGTTTTTCCCCCTCTCTTTCTCTTTCTCACCCTCTCTCTCTCACACACACACATACACTTTACACAAGCTAATTCTTTAAACCGACATACATCAACGTACCTTTTGGTGTGTCTCGCGTGTTTGAATCCGGGGTAAAGACACCACTCCTCCTGCTCAAGTGACTGTAGTGAGTTTGGCTGTTTTGCGAGAGGATGTCTTTCCTCCTTGGGATGTGCCAAAACAAGAAAAACAAGTCTGGCGTCCTTTCGTAGTCACACTGCATTGTTTTATTCCCTCCTATAACACACAGATACAGAGGTTGGCTCTCTCCCTCCCTCCCTGAGATTCTTTCTCTGCATCTTGGTGAACTTCTCCTTCCTTATCACAGGTATTTCAACCAACAACTGCCTGTGGCTTATGCCCAGAGCCTAACGCGATCCGCACTGCATTCTTTCTCACCAATGTAGCACAGTCTTACTCAAGCACACCACCTCCACTCATTCAGAGAAATTAAGTTTCATTTGAGCCGAGGCCAAAGCCACCATAAAAGCTGTTGGTAAAGATCTAATTTATTTGTCCTTTTACTTTGTATTCATGAACTTGTCTTTAGTTTCTACCTGCTAATCGCACAGTCACAAAAATAATAAGAATAAATTAAATATCCAGGATGCTATTTATTTATTCTAGTTGTCTCTTTCTTGGGTTCTTGTTACCCAATGGAAACCAAAGCGAATAGTTAAAGAGTGAATCACTTATTAACCATTCGCTATACACAGTTTTTACTTGGTGTGTAATGACTGAAAGAATTAATGCCTGAAAAAGATAATCTGTAATTTACAGAATAATGTTGCAATTAATCACATTTTAGGAAACAACTTTTGAGGCTTAACTCAACCAGGCCTTGTTTAGCTCTCACACCTTGGCTGAGGTTCTTTATCAACCTTAAGGTGAATATTGATGGTTTACAACAAAATGTAAGATGACAAATACAACCCTAAGGTTAATGTTTTATTTCTGAGCACAAAGGGATTCCACATTGACTTTACGCAGGTAGGCATGCAGCAGAAAATGAACAGAGGCCTTTTAAGCTGTAATGTAGTGACACCAGCTGGTCATTTCAGCTAATTTCATCATGTCTGACCTGGCTGTTGCACAGCATGTTGATACTGCACGAGGTTGCATAGAATCAACTCTGTGTTTGATGCTTTCTGTGATCTGACGTTGGTGATTAAAGACACTGTGTCCCATGTGGTTTCCACAACAAACTATCCTATGGTCTTTTCCTGACTGACAGCTAATGTGATGATTAGATCAACCTATAAGAACAAAGTTTTTGTTTTTGTTTGTTTGCTTGTTTTGTTTTTTTTCACTGAAATGTGAATTCATGCCAGAAAACAACAATCACTTTCAGTTTCAAGCATGTGTACCAACAGGACATTTTCCACATTTAGGCTGTTCTAAAAAAAAAAAGATTTACTTTCCATCTATTATTGCATGTGATAGTGAGTAACACAAGACATTTTCAGCTGTACAATTAGTTTAGGATTTACTATCCTGCTGTGAGCTTTGCCTTGCAGAAGAGCACTTATAATGTGCATTCTAGCTGCATGGTTACTCCTTCAGTACAAAGATGTCCAGTGTGTAAATCTCTGTCCCTACACAGAGGTGTAAATCTCTGTGTAATGAAACTATCTAAGGGATAGTTTCATTACAAATGTAATGAAACTATCCCTTAAAAAATGTTAATAGGCTGTTTTTCTTTTCAACATGTGAACAGGTAAATATGAGCTTTATCTCCTTTTAAGAGCCTAAATGTTTCCCTTTATGGATTCATGAATATGCTCAGTTGAATTACCGCTCTGATTCATTGCTCCTCTAATCGCACTACTGGAACCACAACGTTCAAGTCAGTGGATTACCATTTGGGTGACTTGGTATAAATTGTCGTTGTGACACATTTTCTCCACCAGGGGGAGTGCAGCTACTCTACTACTAAAAATAATTCATAATACTATACCGTAAGTGGCTTTGTGGACACAGACAGGTTTTTATTTTAATCCTAATCCATGTCATATATATTTAATATCAGTACCCATTTTTATGCAAAGAGCCCACAATTTTGTTTATTTGTAGTGACAATCTACAATCTGTTTTTGTTTTTTACTCTGTGAAAATGAACAAAATTCGTATTGAAGTAGCAAATAATCTAATTGTTTTTCAAGTAGCACTGTTGAAGCATGTTAATATTTCTCAGAAAACCTATACCCCCGCTGGTTTTTTAAACTACAAATGCTAATGACTTCACGCAAAACAGCTTCGTTACAAAACCCCGTGTATTGCAGTTTAGTATCTGAGCTATTCCCAATGCACACTGACTATGAGCCACTTGTTGATTTCTGTGCATTTCTGTGCGTAAAGTAAGGCACAGACGGCGCACTCTTCTGCGCTCTCTGGCTGAGCTTTAATTAATCTACTAATGACTTTTATTTCTGCGCATGACTGCAGCCTATAATTAAGTCAAGTGTGAGAGTTCAGTGTGCTCACTGTCAAGCCGTGCAGGTTCCACACAGTAATCCAGCAGCAGTGTGTATTCTTGTGTTGTCAAGCCCCGCTTCCCATTTTGGGGAAGGGCAGCTCAGCCCCTTCGGTCTTCCCATTGGCTCAGCTCCTCTCCTTCGTTTCTTCTTGACTTGTTGACCACGGTTTGTTCCAGCTCTCGTAAACGTGTCCGCAAGTTGTCAAACCTGGTCAAGGCTTTTGTCCCCGTATAAATTTTATCTGCTACCCCGATTGTTATCAGAAACAACGAAAAGGAAACTATTTTAAAAGAAGCCCTGTGGGAAGACGAGCAGAGAAACTAACACCAGGACTGCTGGAAACTACTCCTCAGTGGGACCGTGCTGTCAGCATGGTATGTCCACAGCACATCGTTATTCGACTGTTATTCTTTAATAGTGTGGCTTTGTGAGCTCTAATCTCAGTCATACTTTTTTTTCCAGCGAAAAAACGGGTCTTGTTATTACTATTGTTTGCACTGCATACTGCTGGCTGGTTCCTTTGTCAGTTATGTAATGAGTCATATGTGCGTTAGGGCTGTATGCTACCTCACTATGATTAAGCCCCCCTATACATTCTTACACAAGAATGCACTCATTGTTTATATGTTGAGCAGCACCTACACAACCAAACTTAACCCTCCTCTCGTGTTAGGGTCGGCACCGACCCATTTTAAATTTCAAATGCATAAAAAAATCACATACATTTTTTATTGTTTCAAGGCTTTTTGACTTTGTCAGGAACCTCTATTTCTACAAAATAAAACCAAAAAAAATATTTTCACAAAATTATAAAATGCCCTAGTTGAAATTATGACCTTTGTGTTGTTAGGGTCGGCTTCGACCCAGGTATAATATTATGAGTATAAAGCAATAATTAAAGCCAAAACTGAAATCATAAGTGCACTGTCAGCTAAAACACTTACAGCAAGCGCCTCTCCTAATCATATGAGCTTTAGGGGATTCTTATTTTGCATGTTTTTTGCATTATACCTGCACAAAAACAGAACAAAATAAACACGGGCATGTGAGGTGAATTCACTATTTGAGTGGCCATTTGACTTCCAGAGTGCACATTTACAATTTGCAGCATACAAAAAATGAGAAGAAGATTCACAGTGAGCTAAGTTCAGGATCATATTTTTGGTGAAAATGAAGGAGAGGACACAGAGCAGCATAGCGATTCAGATGGGCAGGTTTCTAAGGAGGAAGACAATGTGGACTATCATCCAGAAGACACAGACACATCTGATCAGAGGTGGAGGTCGCTGGTGCTGAAGCTACTCCTGCTGAAAGATTCAAGTCCAAAAATGGTAAGATCTTTTGGAGCTCAGTACCTCATGATGTACATGGCAGGGCAGCTGCTGCAAATGTCATCAAAATGACCCCTGGAATCACAAGGTTTGCTCTGACCAAAGTCAGTGACATCAAGAGATGTTTTGAGATATTTATGCCATTGTCACTAGAAAGAATCATCATTACTATGATAAACCTTGAAGGAAAAAAAAGTCCATGGCGACATGATGAGGAATACCTGGATGCTTTCATTGTTCTTGCTGGAGTGTACAGATGCTGCAATGAGGCCACTGATCGTCTATGGGATGCATCGACAGGCAGAAACATTTTCTGGGCAACGATGTCACTTCACACATTTGATATCATTTTGATTCAAGAGTCCTCAGATTTGACAACAGAGAGACCAGACCGAGGTCTGACAAGCTTGCTCCCATCAGGGATGTCTGGGAGAGATGGGTGCAGCTTCTTCCACTGATGTTCATCCCAGGGCCAGAGGTGACAGTGGATGAACGTCTTGTCCACTTTTTGAGGAAAATGCCCCTACCGGCAATATATACCCAGTAAGCAAGGGAAAAACGGCAGAAAAATCTGGGAAGCCTGTGATGCAAAAACCAACTATGCCTGGAATGTACAGATTTTCACAGTCAAAGCTGTGAGTGGCACCCCTGAGAAGAAACAATGAAAATGTGTGGTCCTCCATATGACCACTGGACTGCAGGATCACAATATCAGCTGTGATATTTTATTTTATTTTTTACCAGATATGACCTTGGACAAGAACTTCACAAAGGAAACTGAGGTGAAGCTGTATCATTGGGAAGTGATAAAAAGCCCACAATTACCCACGGCTATAACCAAAACAAAGGAGGAGTGGACTTTTTTCTTTTTTTCAGTTTATATTAAAGGTCTACTGCTGAAAAAAACACTTTTTTTGTCTTTTCTTGATGTAAATGTCTATGGGTCGGAATTGACCCGTAACACCATAGATGTCATTTTAGTTATTAATCTTAAAATGAAAAAAATCAATAAAACAGATTTATTTAAGAGATGTGTCCTATACCCCTCAGTAATACTCAGGTAACACAGAAACCTTTTATTTATTAATATGATTCTCTTGAGGTTAATTTTACAATTTTTTTTAATTGAAATCGAGGGGTATAGTGACAAAAAAAGACCCAGAGGCCCACGCCAAAAGTATTAAAACCAACATTTTCATGGATAAGGAAGCCTAACAAGGTAACCAAGAGATGAGAAACAAATTGGATGATAACTTATTGTTTTTAGTATATTTTATAGCTGATTTAATTCACGGGTCAAAACCGACCCGCTAACATAAGAGATGATAACAGAAAGCTAACACGAGAGGAAGGTTAAACCCAGTGACATACAGTATGGTTTGCTGCATATAGCAAGCTGCAGCCAAATATACAGTCATTAACTTTTTTTAAAGTCTCTCTTTATCTTCTTTTTGTTTTGTTTTGGGGGTTGTGTCTGTTTTAGTCCCTTAAACTTTGAGCACAGATGATAAAATCTGCCACAGCTCTTAAACCTTTATCTGATCTGTGGATGCAAACGCCCTCCGAGATGAAAGGCTGCTCTCTAGCATCCTAATCACCAGTTTCATCAGTTTTTAAACTGGACATTTACAATGGAGCCACGAGCATCTATAGCTCTATGTTACTCAAACTGAATTATAAATAGCAATGAACAACCCTTTATGTGATAAGCTGTATGGTAAAGCCAGCTGCATTCAGGGAAAATTGTCATGCTCATATTACAGTTTTGGTTATAGCAACATGTAAGATAAGATAAGATAAGATAAGATAAGACTACGCTTGGGGAGTGTGATTGTGTGTACAGCGTCTCTTTATGTCTGTCTCCACGTTGGTTGAGTGTGGAGTGAGTGCATATGAGAGCATGAGGGTGGGAATGGATGTTTGTGTCTGTGTGTGCCTGTATGTCTGTGTCTATATGTCAGGTTGGGTATCAGACGCCACCTCTCTGGGGACACCTCAGGCCCTCCAAGGTTTGGAGGCCTATCTCCACCCACCACCACTTCCCCTGCCGGTGGCGGACTCCCTCAGGTGTCGGTGTGTTGGTGGTTCTTTGTGTCTGGGGGTGGGCGTCCGGGTACACACCGGCTCACTCCTTGGCGGCCGCTTGTCGGGGCCTGGGGCCTGGGGCTCGCTCGGGCCCCTTTGGAGGTGGGGTGCCCCCGGCCTCTCGGCCTAGGGCTCGGTCACTCAGGCGCAGCTGGGGGCCGGCGGAGCTCACGGGCGCGTCACTGCAACCCCCCCTGGCTTCTGCTCCGCGGCTGCTGAGTGAGCCCTCATCTGGGACTCTCCTCAGCTCTTACTGGAACAGTGGCGCGGCTGCCCCTCTGTTGGTCTTCCATGGTCTCTTGTGTTCTGGGGGCCTCTGGATGTCTGGAGTTTTGATCTCCTCCATACCCGCTTCACACCCTGGAGGATGGGGCTGTGGCCCCCCCACACTCCCTAGCAGATCATTACATGGAGAAACCTTTGGAATGCAAGCATGCTGATCCACACAGGTATGCACACATGGGTATTCACAGACGCGGACTAAAGCTTTCTTGGCTGCTGCCTCAAAGCACACTGTGCGCTGTCTATCTTGCGTGCTGCACAATATCGTTTATTACTTAGTAAATACTGATATCTATGACTAGCTAGTTTATTGTGATGGTGCTTTGTTTTCTCTATTATTATGTTGCTCTTTGTTGTTTGCTGTCTCCTCTGTTTGTTTGTTTGTTTGTTTGTTTGTTTTTTCTCCATACAGGTGACCCAGGAGTTTTTTTTTTTTTTTTGTCTCTCTTCCCCCCCCTTCTCACCGTCTCTTCTCCCCTTGGGTTTTCTTTCTTTCTCTCCCCCTCTCTCTCTCATTCATTCCCCCTGTCCTATTTATTAAAAAAAAAAAAAAAAAAAAAAAAAATGACAAAGGATGAACTGAAGCTCTGCCATCACGTAATGTCGCATACTGCTGTTTCTGATGTCATTTAATAAAAAAAAAAAAAAAAAAAAAAGATAAGATAAGACTTTATTGATCCCACAACGGGGAAATTTTTGCATCACCTCAGCTCAGGTACAGATATCAGAAGGAAATACAAAAAAACAAATAAGTACAATCAATGAAAAAAGATAATATACAATGGTAGCATACACAGTATGTGATTATGGATATGGTTGGAAATATGGAAGACATAAACTATATAGCTTGATATAGCTATTGTACCACTACTATTCCTATTTATAGACATGTACACATACACATGTATACACTAAATATACATATGTATACATATACATACATATATACCTGCACATGTCCATACACATGGAAGGTCCATTATGCATGAAGTGGTGACCGTGGATATTCACAGTGTCCAGTGACTTATGACATCGTGATTGAGGAGTTATAGAGTCTAACTGCTGTTGGGATGAATGATCTGCGAAAGCGCTCCTTCCTGCAGCGAGGGTGTTTCAGTCTCTGACTAAAGGAGCTGCTCAGCCCACTCACATACTCATGCAGTGGGTGATGTGGGTTGTTCATGATGGATGTCAGCTTTACTAACATCCTCCTCTCGCCAACCACCTCCACAGACTCCAGGGGACATCCCAGCACGGAGCTAGACCTCCGCACCAGTTTGTCAATCCTGCTCCTGTCCCTGTCCCTGCATCCACTCCCCCGGCAGATGCTACCACAGTGTCATAGAATGTCCTTAACAGAGTCCTGCAGACTCCGAAGGACCTCAGTCTCCTCAGCAAGTGGCGTCGACTCTGGCCCTTCTTATACAGGATGTCTGTATTTGTAGTCCAGTCCAGTTTATTGTTGAGGTGAACACCCAGGTACTTATAAGAGTCCACTATCTCAATGTATTTCCCTTGGATGTTCACCGGTGTTGTAGGGGGTGACTTCCTGCTGAAATCTATGATCATCTCCTTTGTCTTGCCGGCGTTGATTTGGAGTACGTTGGTCTCACATGTGGCTGTCATGATCGAGCTTCTTCACTGAGTAATTCTACACCTTAGGGACGGCTGAACCACTGCTGCATGATTTTATCCAGAGTAGAAACATAGAAGAGTGGTTCCTTGTTTCCCAAACAGTTCCTGGAACAGATGCTCACTGACCAGGAGACACAAATTTACAACCAGTGCACGTGTGCTTGTGTGTGTGCTGGTGTGTGCTTGTGTGTGTGTGTGTGTGTGTGTGTGTGTGTGTGTGTGTGTGTGTGTGTGTGTGTGTGTGTGTGTGTGTGTGTGTGTGTGTTGGGGTTTGTTGGTGAAAGGAGGACAATTAGGGTTAACCAAGTATAGCAAAAAGGAAAGGGGGGAGAAACCCAGTAGTTATTTTGAGAGACACTGCATTATGTATTTTAAAGTGGGAAAATGTGTTCAAAGTTAGAAACATATCAGCCAGAAGTGGAAATAACCATTGAATACAAATACAAAACCCTCTCATTTGTCAAATGTGTATATATTGATAATCTTTTTCAGTAAATTAAAAAACCTAATACAGACTTGTTATGTTCTTGTGGTTTCATAATAGCAAAGACAGTGAAACACTGAAGAGTTGAACAGTATCAACTTGTACTTGCAGGCTCATGCCAATGACTTGTTTTGATGTTAGAGAGATGTAGTAATGTGTAAAAGTCTTGAGCCAACCTCATTTCTTTGTTTCACTAGTAGAAAGTATTTGCAGTGATTTATTGAAACATGTAAACATACATGGAAGTACAGTTTATAAGGCAAAAACAGAGTTTGTACAATTCTAATGAGCTTAACAGTCAATGACCATCTTTATTCATCAACGCAGTCTGAGTTCTCATATTTTACCTTATCTGTAATTTCTTTAAGTAGTCTTCAGGAATATTTCTCCACTCTTCTTGAAGGACATTCAAAGCTCCTCTTTGGAAGCCGGCTACCTTTTGTTCTGCTCTCAGACAAGATGATCCTATGCTACTTCAAAAATGTTAAGGTCACCTTTTAATAATCAAGTAAATCATAACAGTATATTCCATGTACTGCTAAATTTTCCAAGGAGTTGACCAATCAAATAATCTACTAGTCACTTCAGCTCTATAGAAAAGTGTGTTTGCTCTAAGGTAAGTGATCAAATGAACTCACAGGAGTGTGTGAAGCAGACTTTTTCATAGTTTATAGCTCAAACACATGGATCCTTGAAGCTTAATCAAGCTGTTGACTTTTTAATTATTTGTTCAGCATACCCTGATAGCCCTAACCCTAACTTTTTTCCTATATTATTACCAACTGTACCCACTTTGTGGTTTACCCATGCACCTCAGCACCACCCACAGTATGAACCAATGCAAGCCTAACACCTCCCAGCGGATTTCTCCCTCCCACTCCCAACCACACATCACTGTATGGCTTCTGTCCGCCCCACTTTCCCCTCCTTTCTATTTGTGCATGCATATATTTGTCACAGTCTCACACTCTATGCATGTGGGCATGGATATTTCTGAAATCACCTGCCCTATCCGGCCGTGTGTTTTGAACAGCCATGAACTCTTTCTGGGTCTTGTAATTTTCCATTCTAACCAGCTGATACCAGGAGAGGTCATGTTCTGAAGCCAGCTTGGCTTGTGTTAAGCCATTTTGGATCCGTCACTTTCATCTGAGCTGACATTTAGTGTTCAGTGTGGAGGTGATTCAGCTGAATGCTTTTTTTCCCCCTGAAATGCACACCATGACCCTGGTGTTTACATTAAATGAAAGAGAATTGAGGTGATGCAACAAAGTTTTTTATCTGGATAATTTCATAATAAGAAAGAGCACAGTAAGTAACACACATCCATTATTTATGCATTCTATATGCATTTAAACCTGCCATTATGTCAGTCTTGCTAATGAATTGCTAACACCTGGGTGTACTGATGAAGCATTTTGAAAGGTCAGTCACAGTTGGCCTTCACCTCAGTGCTAAATATGCCAGTTGAATGACTTTAACGTAAAAGAGCATCAGTAGGAAATTCAGTGTCTGCATTAGCATTTCTTTATACATCTGACGTAGTGATGGGAGAATGACGAGTTAGAGTAAAGATAATGCCTTAATGTTGGATTACGTAATGCATTGTCTCACTGCTGTGTTTTCCAGAGGTGTGGACTCGAGTCACATGACTTGGACTCGAGTCAGACTCGAGTCATTAATTTTATGACTTTAGACTTGACTTGAAAAAATGTTCTAAGACTTGTGACTTGACTTGGACTTTTACACCAATGACTTGGGACTTGAATTGGACTTGAACCGGTTTACTTGAAAAGACTTGATATTTTACCCCAAATATAAAATTTAACATGCATATTATATAGAGATTGAAAATGTGACGTCATTCACGGGTAGAACCGCAAAGGATTCTGGGAACTCGTGGCAAGCGGTACTAGCGCACGCAGGCTTTCAATTGAAATCAGTCACACAGCGATAAAAAGAAACACAAAAATGTCAAGAAGCTGTTGTATTATTAACTGCAATAGCCGGTCGCATGACAGCCACGAGAAGCTGACGGGTAAAGAGATCGGTTGTTATCGGATTACGTCGTTGAAGAGAAATTGTTCAAGCCATGTTTCCGAAGTAACAAAGACGCGACGGGTGGCCTAGATCGCAGCCATTCAAAGAGCAAATATAACGTCCCAGAACACTCCAGCTCACAGGTTAGTCTGCTCCAAGCATTTACACGAAGGTCAGTGTTTTTTAGTAGTTAATACGTCATTTTCATAACATAATTAGTGATATAGGTTACAAGCAAGTCTGGCGCTGAACAGAAATTGTCGCGCTATGCTCCTTTATTTATTGTGCATAAATAGTAAATTATCCTGACACAATATTGCGTTTCGCTTCTGTTATTATGGTACATTGACAAAAACGTATACTTTCATTCACAGGGTAAAACAGTTGTTTTGTATCACTAATTGTCCAGTACGATTACAGCATACAGTATTATTGTCACTGCTACATTTCTGTGATGCTACCAGAAATTATTTCCACTGCTAATTAATTACCGTTGAGCTCAAAGGTCCTATTAATAAATGGTTAACGAATGTGTATTTATGACGACAATTTGTGAGACTGGTAAACTTATGATACGTACGATGGTCTTTCGTTCTACACGGTGCATTTCAAGGTCCTGCACCCATCCGTCGGTAAACTGTACCTGGGCTTGTTGCAGTGACCTGAAGTTACTAAACTTCATGAGTGTATGCACTCACTCCAAGAACCGTATAATTATAAATATGCATATAAATATGCTAAGATGAGATAGCTGACTTCATCTAACTAGCAAATGTTGTCCAGGCTACGTTGGTGATACAGTTTTTTTTTAATGTGTATGATATTTTTGTCATGCGATTTTAAAGCCGGTCCTACAACCGCATCCAAGAATAACATGCAGCTTATCTCAGAACTGTCGGTGAAAATTATTCTTGGAGCTAAGTTTAATTGAGCTGCATTTTAAAGAGGTGCAATTTCACAATTTGTGTATATTTTCTAAGTTCACTATTTTGTCATGTGTTGAGAAAAACACAGATTTTAAAATTACATGGTCTAATATTTACATTTAGCATAACTGCAACATTATTTTTTCATTTTGTTTTTTTTAAAGACTCGAAAGGACTTGAAATTCAAAGTTTCAGACTTGTGACTTGACTCGGACTTTTACACCAGTGACTTGAGACTCGACTCTGACTTGCCTGACATTACTTGAGACTTGACTTGAGACTTGAGGATAAAGACTTGAGACTTACTTGAGACTTGCAAAACAATGACTTGGTCCCACCTCTGGTGTTTTCACACTGATAAGGAGTAGTGATATAACCTTTGACAACATGACAACATAACAACATAACAGCAAGTGCTTTTCCTCTTTGTTGTCCCTGATAAATTTGTGATAAAGGTTCTTCCATCATAATTTAATTCTTTCCTTACATAATTTTGTGCACAGAGTAGTCTGTTGCCACACATATTTGCTCAGCATAACTACAATGACTTTGTGCAGACTTACACGTCAGGATGAAGCTTCAACTGATAATCGGTTTAGTTCATCATATTACTTCTTCTCTTTATAACAAGACAGAAAAGCCTCCGCTGGACGGCAGCGAGGGCAGAACCTGGATGGAAGAAGGCCGGTCCCAAACTCAGCTCACAGCTGTGGATGGTCCCGATGAAGCTGCGACAGACGACGGAGACCGTCCAGCATGGGATTCTAAGATTCAGTATGTGCTAGCCCAGGTGGGCTTCAGTGTGGGCTTAGGGAATGTGTGGAGATTTCCATACCTCTGCCATCAAAATGGAGGTGGTGAGTGTTAAGACAAGATTAACTTACAGGTTTAAGTTATTAACTTAGTAGCTGTTTTGGTGCCAAAGCAATGCAACATGGAGAACACAAAATTGGTCCAAAATCTCTCATGTTCAGCTGTTTTTTGTAAAAAGATAACAATGTTAGCCTTTTCTGCAGCTATGGGGCATATATGGTATCACTCTTGGCTGGAAGCAGTGCTTAAACAATGGAAAAAACACAAACTTTGTCCAAAAACCTCTCATGTTTAACTGTTTTCCACTTTTTCTTTGGTCATTTTAGCCTTTTTGGCCAGGGTGAAGGGAGTGTCTGCCATCAGACAAGAAGACAGCCGCATGTAGCTATGATGGTGTTTGCTAGTTCACCTTACATGCATTAATGTAATAACGTGGTTAGCCTGCTCAACGTAAATTACACACGAGCACACGAGATCCTGCGAATGTCACTGTGTGAAACTGACTTTTCTTTCTAGAGAAGAGTAGAACTCTAAACCATATTTTATTTCTAGCTTTACAACACATGCATGCAGCATGTTTGGTTAGAACATGAGACTCCAAGCATCTTTTAGAGAGGTTGCTGACATATAAATTTGCTTATTTTTTCCAGCTTCAATGGCAAATTATGAGTTTGTGTTTAAAAAAAAAAGCCAAAAACTGTTGTTTTTTTTAATGTGCTTAGTTAGACTGTGTTTGCCTGTAACATGTGCAAATGCAAAGTTTTTTTTCCCTCTGGAACTACAGGTGACTTTGGGTTTGCCTTTAAAATATATCTCCTCCTTTGTTCCTTCCAGGCGCCTTCATGCTGCTGTATGTTTTTCTTTTGGTGGTTGTGGGAGTTCCACTGTTTTTTATGGAGCTGGCTGCTGGTCAAAGCATTCGACAGGGCAGCATTGGTGTATGGAAGCACATCTCTCCAAAGCTGGGAGGGATCGGCTACTCCAGCTGCATGGTGAGCATTTTCTTTTTTTTTCTGTCTGAGACCTTTTTCTGTTTACGTTCATGTACCTGTGTGTTCTGATAAGGCTGCTGTTGTTTGACAGCTGACTTGCTTTTTCCAAGTCTGGGTTTCAAAAGTAGCACCGGGGTCAGTATTTTTAATCTCTTCACCTTCACTTATCTGGCCCCAATCCTGCATCACGTGTCACCGCCTTTATCACCTTTCTGTAAACACCTTAGCCAAGCTGCATGTGTGTGTATATACTCACGCACACCCATGCTGTAACATGAGAAAGGTAGTGTGCTGTGCGTCTGTGCTGGCAGTTGATTGCGTAACAAGTTGGGGAAAACACAGAGTACCCAAGAACGTTTTTGTCCGCACACACAACAGAAATCTATGACTAGATAGCCTGTGGTTTTTATAAAGCGTGTTTATTTTTCTTTAAATAGACCTAACCTCTGTTTGTCATTGTTAAGGTCAATGTCGAACCTTATGGCTACATTCCCTGGGTTAGCCTTTACTTGTAGGCTACAAGTATAAAAGAAATCACAGCATTACACTGAAGCTGCAAACAATTTGCAGCATATTTTAATAATATGATTAATAATACTGATTATTTATTGATATAAATGCTTTCTTCTTCCCCAGGTCTGTTTTTATGTGGCTTTGTACTATAACGTTATCATTGCATGGAGCCTGTTCTACATGGGTAACTCCTTTCAGTATCCTCTGCCATGGGAGAAGTGTCCAACGAATGTAACCTCCAATAACACAGGTAATCACATGACCGAGTGAAATGAAGTGATGTCTGATGAAGCCTACAGTGTTTTCTTTTCTCAATCAACAGTGAAAGAATGCGCAGGCAGCTCCCCAACGTCGTATTTCTGGTTTCGGAAAGCTCTCAACATCACAAATTCCATTGAAGAATCTGGAGAGTTTAACCCCATCATGACAGGCTGTTTATTGGCTGCTTGGGCAATTGTTGCCTTGGCAATGATAAAGGGCATCAAGTCTTCTGCAAAGGTACATGAACACCAGTCCCACCGGTAGCACACAAATATAAAGTGTTTGTGTTAATGTTAGTGTTATCTCTCAGTTAAACATAAGCTGCAGCTCGCCCCTTTTCTGCCTCAGGTTGGAGATCCGTAGCGTTACAGAAAACAAACACTGAAATATACACTACAATGGGAAAGTACAAGAGAAAAAAAGAGACCTCTACTCATGCTGGGCTCCTGTGGGAGGACAGCATGAGAACAGGAAATAAAAAAACTCCTCTGCACAAAAAAGCACATAAATGTCCACAGCACAACATTATGGAACACGTGACAAGCCACAGGGTCGGGTGGGGGGTGAGGAGTAATCCGAAGCAAACACAGCAGCCATCCTGCCCAGCGCTACCATTCCAGCGCGGGCTCAGACACGCCATGTTCCCACTTACATTAGTATTTTTCCATATATTCACTGTGCTTACTTGACAGCTTGTCTTAAATGTATTCGATGGAAATTAGTAACTGCATTTTCAATTATTCTAAACTTTTTGTGTATCTGACAGTACTATAATCTTCTACAGTGATTATAACATTTTAGTACACATTAACACTAAGAAACAGACACGCAAAATCAATGGCTGGGAAAAAGCTGCTGATGTTAGCTAGCCATCTTAAACATGGACACCTGCACTGACAACGCATCTTCCAAAATGGGCAGAAATATTTTTAGTGGGACCTTCTCACAGTGGCTCAGCAGGATGGAGCAGGATGTCTACAAATCGAAATGTTGGTAGCTCTTCCAGGCTTCATGTCAAGGTAATCTTGGCAGGATTATGAACCCAGAGTTGCTCCTGATGTATCTCTGTGAATGTTAGAAAAAGTGTTAAAGCAAAGGTAAAAGCATTGTGTGAATGAGAGTTGCAGTAGGAGGCGCTTTGTGTGATCAACTTGGGTAGAATGGCTAAGATGACAACCACAGTTTTACATTTGGCTGTATAACCTTGAGCCAAATGTTGCACTTACCCAGTAAATATGTTGACATTTGATAACTGTTGGCTGACAGCCTTTTCTCAATGTCTAGTTATGGTGGAAAATCCTATGGGCTCAAAATGTGGTCATAAATATTTTGTACTTGTAAATCAGTTTTGTACTTGTAAATCAGGATTTGTATGTGTAAAAAAGATTTGTGTGTGTGTAAAAAAGATTTGTGTGTGCGTAAAAAAGATTTGTGTGTGGACTTAGCCAAAAAAACCCCTGCAAGTTACAAGTACGAATTTTGACCCTATTTTCTTCCTTTCATCTGATTGGTGAATGTCATGTCAATCACAAATGTAACAATCCAATCAGAGAACAGATGGGTTTGGCTGTCGGAGGGGTGCTTTTTTTGAACTGCAGGCCTTTGAAGGGAATAAATGCCCTTTTACATGCCAACCCAGCGTTTTCCTTCATCACCACGAAGGAAAACAGTCTGTGGTCGTCCGAGTTTGGTGATTTTTGTGTCACAGGACTACGTGTTTAATACAGGGACTTCCACAGCCTTTTCAACAGCGCTGCGGACCGCAGGGGGGGCAGTGTTTTGGAAATGACAGTCTTCATTACAAAGCTTTCTTCATTATGAATTAGCATACATGTTTTTATTGAACATTTGAAGAACTAGCAAAAAAACCCAGAAACTCTTGTAGAGGACATAAAGTCAGAGATAAAAACGACAAGGAGCAGGTGCATCTAGTACAGGTAGAGCTGCTGCAAAAACCCACAGAGCCCAGCAGCCAGCGCAACAAATTCTGGATCCTTTGCTTTTAGTTAGCAGTTAGCATTAGCAGCACATCCTGCATCCGATGTGAAAGGACTTTTATGCTGCGCACTGTGACTCACAGCAATGGTCCGGGTCAGCCCTGACATTGTGTTAAATTAATCCTAAAGTAATAATGATATTTCTAACCACTGACATACCACAACTTTATCCTTTCAACAGCAGCTGAAAGTAAGGGGACCTAACTGCTATCAGATATTTATATAGAGATTACCCTTCAAGGACCTGCAGTTCAAAAAAGTTCCCCTCCGACAGCCAAACCCATCTGTTTTCTGATTGGATTGTTTAATTTGTGATTGACATGACATTGACCAATCAGCTTAAAGGAAGAAAAATAGGGTCAAAATTCGTACTTGTAACTTGCAGGGTTTTTTTGGCAAAGTCCACACACAAATCTTTTTTACGCACGCACAATTTATTTATTTATTTTTACACATACAAATCTTTTTCACGCACGCACAATTTTTTTTTTTTTTTTTGCACATGCAAATCTTTTTTACGCACACACAACTTTTTTTTACACATACAAATCTTTTTTACAAGTACAAAACTGATTTACAAGTACAAAATATTTATGACCACATTTTGAGCCCATACAAATCACTCCAAAATGAAAGTTGAACCTGCATTGTGGACGTTTACCACAATGATGATTCAAGTTACCATGGTCTTTGTTCATAGGAAGGTACAAACCACATACATGCCGTGTGATTGTTGGGGTTATTTTTATTATTGTCATGTCCGTGCCTTGCAAAAAAAAAAAAAAAACAACACCTTGAAGCGACTGTTACTGTGAATAAATAAAAAGACAATTTTTTGCAATACTCTAATCTGTGTTTTTCACCTTGTAAGAGAGGCTGATGCAATATTTACATGAAAACACCATAAACATTCTAACATTTACGGTTCAGTTTTTTTGGTGCTGTACCATGACCACCGTGTTTGCTGGGTATGCACTCAAATTACTAAGTTTAAAAATAAAAGTATGCAATTTGAGGAACCTGAGGGTTGGTGCTTGGCAGGTAAACTGGTAAACTTTAATTTTTAATAGTGAAGTGAGATTGAGAAAAGCAAATGATCATATTTTACAAAATGCTGCACTGTTGAAATCATTATCCATTTCTTTTTCCAATCTTAGGTGATGTACTTTTCCTCCATTTTTCCCTATGTGGTGCTTTTTATTTTCCTGATCAGAGGATTACTGTTGGACGGTGCCTTGGAAGGAATCACCTACATGTTTTATCCTAAGGTAAGCAATATTCTCTCTCTTCCTTTTTCTTGACATCTTTTCTTTATTTTCATTTAACTAACAAAAGACAAACACCTCAGTGATTACAAAAAAAAAAAACCATAATAAAACATTTTAAGCTTTGACGAAAGAATGTAAACCTAAAGATGCTTTTATTTTGTCATATTTGCAGCTGGAGATCTGGGGTAACGTGCAGGTGTGGCGACAGGCTGCTACACAAGTGTTTTTCGCCCTAGGCCTGGGCTATGGTTCTGTTATCGCGTACTCCTCCTACAATCCAGTCCACAACAACTGCCACAGGGATGCTCTGATGGTCTCCTGCATCAACTTCATGACATCCGTGCTGGCCTCTCTAGTGGTTTTCATCGTGCTCGGTTTCCGTGCCAAGAACATTGCACTACGTTGTGTGGCTGAGTACGTATGTCTGTGCATGATTGAAGTGGTAATTCAAATCCAACTAGCGAGCACTTTTAGATTGGCAAACTGCCGTAACAATCTTAAGGTGGACTGCTTGTTTGATTGGTTATCTTAGATTTAATTATTATTTTTGTGTTTAACCTTTTCAGAAATCTCAGTGTACTAAACTTATTGGCGTCCAGTGGATCTAACCAGCATTGGTGGCCATGGTTCAACATGACAGATGTAAGCACTGTGACTTTAGCTGAATACAGAGAGTGGTACCATCTCTACAGCTCCATGGTGGGTCCTAAAATCACTGACTGCAGTCTGGAGCAGGAGATGAATAAGGTAATCTTGAGATATTAATAACAACAGCTTTGCTTCACAACATGATTAAAAACAAGCGACTTGAGGCACAAAGTTTAAAACGTCAACATGTCAAAGGTAAAAAAAAAACAACAACAAAAAAACAGTAGTGTTTTTGCAGTAGTTTAAGGGATCTAAGAAACTGGAACAAGTGGCGTGTAAACGGTAACAAGATGGGAATACACATCTATAAGCATGCGTGAAAATTAGGACAACAGCTGAGATTTCTTATGTATATATGGTCTGTATTATAATACATTATAGGAAGAGGTATGTCCAATAATAAAGAGCAGTCACTGGTATTAAACTGAGTTTCTAATGTGCTGCTTCACTCATCCAGGATTACAAAGTGTTTTAAAGACAACTTTGCATAAATGAAAGAACTGCAGGTGTCCTACGAGGCACAAGATGCTGGATCGGTTACAAAAATCAAAGTTGAACATTTCAGTAACAATTATAGCGCCGAGCGCCGATGTTCCCAGGACCTACGAAGAATCTAGGAGGTGCTATAAAATATCCAGCAGGCAAGACAATGAAAATGTATTGGAAATTGTATCTTGCTGGTTTTCTAGGAAAAATGAAAGCAAGCTGTGATACTAAAGAAGGAGATACTAAAGAAACAGGACAAGATGTACAAAGAGTCATGTTATCTCACGGTGTTTGTTTTATTTAAAAAGAAAAGACCTATTCTCTGTGTTAAAGAGCATGTTATGCAAAAGGTGCACAGGTAATTTACTGGTATAGATTAGCTCTGGAAACAGCATCACAGTTAACACACATTTGTTGTCTGTTAGACTGAGTGGATCTGCTTTTCCCCACGTATTTCCACTATCTTACTATCTTGTGTGCGTTCAGGGTGTCGAAGGGACAGGCCTGGCATTCATAGCATTCACTGAGGTGATGGCCTTCTTCCCAGCTAGTCCCTTCTGGTCCGCCCTGTTTTTCCTCATGCTGCTCAACCTGGGCCTCAGCACCATGTTTGGAACAATGCAGGGAATCCTCACACCTCTCATGGACAATTTCAGCCTCTTGGGGCATCACCGAACCCTACTCACGGGTACTGAACATCAGTTGACATGTGTTCAAACTCTGCTGCTGTATTTTATTGTTATTTTTTTCTTAAATAAAACTACATAAAAACCAAAAAAGTGCAAGATTCTCGTACTGCAGTGGTGTACTATGGGAGATAAATGTAGTCTTGTTGTCTTTGAAGTGGTCTTTAAATGTTTTCTGTCTTTTAGTGTCCAGCTGTGCTTTGGGGTTCATTATTGGATTACTGTTCACTCAGCGCTCTGGCAACTATTTTGTGACCATGTTTGATGACTACTCTGCAACCCTGCCTTTGGTCATTGTGGTCATTTTTGAAACCATTAGTGTGGCGTGGGTTTATGGAACAGATCGGTAAGCAACGTTATCTCTGACTTTCACAGGTTTTTTTGTCTTTATATGTTTGTTTGAAAAGATGCATTTTAAGAAAAGCATTTTGATTATTGCAGCTTTCTGGATGATATTGAAATAATGCTCAAATGGCGCCCTCCGGTGGTGTACAAGTACCTTTGGAAATATGTGTGTTTGCTGGCGATGGTCAGTCTTTTGGCAGCCAGTTTGCTCCGCATGGTCTTCAAAGGGCCCACGTACACCGCCTGGAATCAAAGCACGGTGAGATGTTCGACTTCAACTTTCCATCAAATCACATGATTTTAAACTTCAAATAGCCAGTTACCGTTTTAAAATATCAGGTGGTGTTTGCATAGCTCTTTTCTACTCTGAGCACTCACTGTGATTTTTAACACAAGCCTTATTCACCCAAACACTCACACTCATTCTGATGAATACATCGGGAGAAAGTCAGAATTCATTGTATTTGTCCTGAAGACTGGACAATCTGGGATCAAACATCCCACTCCACTTCAGTAGACAACCTCCTGACCCACAGTACACACTATATGCATGTGTGTAACACATATATGCATGCTGGAAGATGTTGTGGTTTTAGCACAGTGTCCAAAACAGTAGAAAAGAAACTTTTTTTGTATCAACTCTGATGATCTCACAGACCTTCAGTGCAACCACCATCTCAATGTTCTGGATTCTCATTTCCTTTATTGTGATGCTCAACAAATGGAAAGTGCTTAATTTATACTGATATTAGGAGATTCACTTGGTCAGACAATAACATTGACCTTAGGAATCCTGAACTAGAGTGTTTATATTTATTCTACATATGGCATTTTTGTGCAGTTTATTCCGGTTACGCAGGGAAGAACAAATACGCTGATGATGTGGACGTCTGAAAAACTCATCTGACATTATAGCGTTAAACCTCATCATCACCTGTCCCTCTGCATCATATTGACTCCCTGTATGTTTAGGATTGTTGACCTGCTGACTGGTGACATATTTTCCAGTGAGCGTTCATTCTGAAGCTTGTAACAAAATCATCAGTAAACGAGAGCGTGTGGTTTCATTGGCACAGCTGTGCAGTGGTTATACTCACACCAAGATGCGATCCAAATACTTATGTCTGGATTCATCTGCTGTGACATAGCACAACAATATCTCTGTATTTATTCTTCATAAGAATAGTGAAGTTAGCCATTTTTGTAGCGTCAACCTGCTTATCTGTTAACTGCACTTTTATGCTTTTGGTAACGAGTTGCTTAACCATCTCTTATCTTTTTAATTTTATAGCTCCTTTTAATCCCACAAGTAAACATTTATCTAACAGCCAAAGGTAATTCTGCCGGTGTTTGTCACTCTTAAGCTCTGTGTCTCTGCCTCTTCAGGCTTCTGAGATGACTCTTGAGTACCCTGGCTGGGCCCTGGCTATGATCATCATGCTTATAGTGTTTGCCAGCTTGCCTGTACCTGTCAGCTACATCTATTCCTTAGTGAAGAACCGCTGGGTCCGTAGCACTCCCTCCCAGGTTGAAGTCGGCCAGGAAATGCGTCGCGAGTTGTACACCAAGTGCAGCTCTACCGAGCAGCCAGATTCCCATTTCCAACCTGTCCACTTCAGGGAAGACGAGGTTCATCCCAGGCCTGCCTTCCTGTCGGTGGGCAACGAACATTACCGGCTCCTTTCCCAGGAGGAGGACGAGGAGGAGGAGGAACAAGACACGGGGGTGTGAGCATGGTGGTCAGAAGGAAGTTGTTTGAGAAAGGACAAAATTCAAATAGAAAGAAAAGTACAAAGACAAAAAACTAAAGCAAGCAGAGCCATGAACAGCGTTATCCTTGGATTTTATGTCTTTATATTCAGTAAACCTTTGAGAAGTTGTTTTAACTATGTATTTATATTGTATCATCCTCCTAGTGCCTCCCTATACTTGTTTTCTGAACCAGCTTTGCTGTTCAGAAGATAGAAACAGTTGTACATAAACAATAAAACAAACAGTTGTGTTTTTGAAAGGATTTAAAGTAGGAAACGTATGCAACATGCTGGTGACAGTCACTACTTTCATGTCTGGTGAATGCAGCAGCTCATAAAAATGCTTATGGGATCTTTTTTTAGCTGAAGGACTAATATGTATTTGCATGAAAACATTCTGCCTTTACAAATGCAAATCACTATCATATTTTCTGGGACTGTCACGTTATTAAAACTTATTGGAAGGGAATACATGCAGCAACACAAGAGACATTTGGAAGATATTTACCTTTGGAAAGTAAAACTCAATTTTTTGGACTTATGGCAGAAGGATGGACAAAGAACGATAAATACTTGTTTAATATTTTACTGGCAGCAGGCAAAAAAGCCATCACAAAAAAAATGGCTTTCTTCAGAGAGCCCAACTATGAACATGTGGATGAACATCACAATGGACATTTACAGAATGGAGAAAATGACAGCAGATGTGAACTACAAGAGGGACCTGTTTGTATCACGATGGAAGAAATGGATGAACTACATTAAAAAACGCAGGCCAGTTTTTGCTTTAGATTTTGACTTTGTTAACTACTAGAAGACTAGAGGAAATATTAGTTACATTAATGGAAACAAAAACACACTCCCTACATTTATTTATTTATTTTTCTTTCCTTTTTCTTTTTCCTTATGTATTTTTTATTTATTTATTGTTTCCTGTTTTGCTTCTATTTCTTTTCTTTTTTTTTCTTCTTCTTTCATTCTTATTGTATGGATATTTTAGTTGTTTAAATATAGAAAGAAAAAAAAAAAATATATATATATATATATATATATATATATATATATATATACTGACAAATTGCTGAAGTTGATGGTATTGTATAGTGATTCCAAAATGTCAATTTAAAAAAAAAAAAAGAAAAAAAAAAAAGGAAACGTACAACCTTCACTGCAAACTAGCTTTATCAATGAAAGGTTTCATTCTGAGACAGCTTTCTGCCTTGAACTGAAAACTATAAAAACTTTTGTTTTAGTTATCTGTGTTCCAAACTGGAAATTAAAACTAGTTGTGAAAAAAAAATGTTTTAGTCAGCGAAAAATAAAAACTTCAGATAATAAAGAAAAAAAAAATTCAAAAGATTTTGTGAACTTTTTTTTTTAATCCTATCTCCCACCCCTCACCCACAACCGGTCATGGCAGATGGCTGGATGTGGGTGTTTGTATCTCCTGAATGACATAGTTGGTGTATGCTCATGTGTATGTGTTTTTATGTGTCTGTATGTCTAAGTGTGCTAGTCAGTGAGTCAGTTTGTGCGTCCATAAGTTATTAAAGAAGAATGTGCTGGCTGCAATGAAGAGAAGCGAGCTTATCGCCATTCTATAGCTTACCCTGTGCACTGCAAAATTTTGTGCTACTGAACAGACCAGATCAGCAGCTCAGAATTTTAGTGGTCCATGTACATATTTTTTGGCCTGCAAAAACAAAGCTTTTATTTTCATATTTGTAAATATTTATAGAATATCATGAATAGAAATATTGTATATATTTCACTTTAAATCTGTCAAAATAATGCCAACGTTCTCTTTTCTTCACATTGGAATCTGTTGATCAGGTGGTTTGATGAAGGACTCCCACCAGCTTTTTCCCAATTAAAGGTTTTACTGGTGATCACAGTAACGGGTGGTGCTGTTTTGAAGGCTAGGAAAACATTTTCCTTCACTCCACCTGAGCTCACCGTCTGGTTAACAGCTCAGTCTCTTTGCTGTGTTTGTAGACCCTGGCTCAACATTAAACTATGAGATCATCATAGTGTAAAAAAAAAAAAAAAAAAAAAGCATTCTGCCTTGAGTAACTGTGTGTGTGTGTGTGTGTGTGTGTGTGTGTGTGTGTGTGTGTGTGTGTGTGTGTTTGAATATTTCTGTAATGATTTAGGCTGGTTTTGAAATGTGACAGGGTTTTTTTTTTTACTTTTTTTTGGTTTTGGTTATTTTTGTATTTCTATCATTTTACCTCATAAGAGCACAGCAATGTTTTTACGTGTTCACAAAAAATGTGCAGTGTAGCAGTATTTTTACTGTATTTTAATAAACCTCTAGGTGGCAGCAGCCTGATTCTCTGCTCTATTATGATCCACAAACATTCATTTGTTTTTTGGTCAAGAAAATAATACCTAAACATGGGTGGGTTGTAAATGGACTGGTTCTTATATAGCACTTTTTTACTCTGAGTAATCAAAGCACTTTACACAACTTGCCTCATTCATACAAGCACTTTTGTTTAGGTTTTTAATAGGGCCAATACACAAATATTTTGCACGCCTTCTTAGTAACATTTTTTTGCCCTTTAACCTTGAAATGTTAAATATTATATTAAAATTTACAAATCTATCTATACTTCATATATGAACATACATGCAACACAAAAGCACTTAATTGTGGATCGATCAGTGTTATAAACTGACTTCATGGTGAACACAACAATATCGGAGCATAAAGATAAATTAAAAACAGAGAAAGATTAGAAGACGTATTTCATATGTTAACATGCTAGGTGGCATTTCTCCTGGACATGGATTCAGCCTTGTCTTAATCAAGGGGTCTTGAGCTTGAGGCTCCATCTCCACTGTCTCCCTGTGGTGGTGACAAACACCCCAGATGAACATGAATTCAGATTTTCATAGATTTTGGGACAAGGAACTTAATCCACGTGTGAGAAACCTGCTGAAAGAGTACTACAATATCAGCCCTGCTACTTTTTTTTACACCACACGCACAAAACAGAGAAGACATCATATTCCACCATCTTATTTATTCGTGTTTTCCTGCACTATCGCTAAGGGCAACAGTGAGTATATCTCCTGTTTGGAATAAGCATAAACGAAATCTTACCCAACTCGAGAGTCCATATCGACCAGAGGCTTTCGATCCTTTTACAAGGAAGCCCGGAGCCTGAAAGGCCTACACCTGTCGGAGCGGAGGGGGCAGTGCAGTGAAGGAGGGATTTGTGCTCGATAGAGAGAGAGAGAGAGAGAGAGAGAGAGAGAGAGAGAGACGCGAGCTCGGGCAGGACAGGAGGGCGCACGGGACATCAGCACACCGGCCGGGTCAAGGAGCTGCAAAGATGGAGATCCGACCAGACAGGTTTAAGGCGGTCGCGGGCAAAACTTTGGGGAAAATTCACAGGTACACTGATATTTCAAATGCTCTCAACTCACCCCGGATTTGTGCGCGTTTTTACGCCTTTTTTCTTGCAACACATATCAGTGCTGTTGGTGGCGGTGCTGTTGGTGCATCCGTCATCTCGCTCTCCTCCAAGCAGTAATTTTTAACACTTAAAAAGTTGGTTCTTTTTTTATTTTAATTGTAGAGGAATGTGTTGGGTTTAACCCTTCACAAAAAATAGCGACAGAAGTCCGCGTTTGCGCAGTAGGGAGTTTTGATTGTCACAAGTGAGAGGAGAAGTGTTTTATAATGGATGAAATCCATAATATTTTGAATAATTTGGTTTATTAGGAGGAAAAAACATGACACACTGTCGTCGCTGTAACAGAAGCCCATAACGGGTACTCCATAGTGTTACAGAAGTTATCAGTGAGAGAAAAAGAGTGTTTGTTCTTTCTTTCTTTGTGGTTTGATGCTTTATTGCATTTATGCTTTTTTTATTGTTTGCGCTTTTGTTCGATGTTGTGAGGCTCAAAGTGGTGTTGGAGAGAAGAAGAAAGTCTGGTTACATAATGTTTCCGTGCGTTATTGGCACGACCAGGCTGAATGAAAGCGCTGGCCAGATAAAACCGGAAAGTTTAAATCTTTAGTTTCCCGGTATAAATTACATTTCTTGCGCTCCAAATTGTTTTTGCCGTATGTTTTTTTTTTCTCTTTTAAATAATGTGACTTAAAAAATGATTTGCAGTTTTTTGTTTGTTTGATCGTCTTAAAGCGAAAGAAGGATTTCATTTTAATTGTTATGAAAACGTGTTTTGGATTATACTAAATGAATGAAATGAATAGAAACGACTGAAATACGGTGTGAATTTCTAAAGTTTTTTAATATTTCAGGCTGAGTTTTGAGTGACAGGCATATAAACTGTTATTTTAATAATCACCTGCGTGATAAAACACACAAAACCTTGTGGACACGTTTCCTTGAAACTGTGTTTTTCCACATCTATTTTTTTCCTACCTGACAATACAAACCAAATGATTATTGGTTGTTGCCATCAATTAAGAAAATTATATGTAGGTTAATTGAGACTGAAAATAATTGTTAGTTGCACCAATAAATAAGAAAGGTCGATATAAAAAAGACAACTATGTCACTGCTGCAGCCTGTATGGTACATAGTTTATGTCTTTGGAGGTGCATGCAGGTACTTATTTTAAAAAAAGAAAAGAAAGCTTCATAATCCTCTCTGATTATGAACATTTCAAAGTGCTGCATATGTGTAAATAAAGTACACATGAGTGTGAAAGTTGCTACACAGATTGATGTACTGATAATATTTCAGTTTAAAAATAAATAAATAAAAAAAAGGCAGATTAAAGACAATCATAGAACCTCATGCAATAACCATTGCTTTAAGCTTTGGCTCTCCCAGGATTTGAGGTAGCAACCAAACGTATAAATCCTGTCCTGAAATAGCCTGTTTTTGCAGTCCAGCTGTCGAGCCATGCAAATCCCTAAACTCTCCCCTCCCACTCATTCCATCCCATGCAAGCCATGTCACTTCCTCCAGCCACTGCCTCCTCCTCCTTCTTCCTCATCCTCCATCCATTGAGACACCAGCAGCTTTCAGCCTACTGGGGTCTCTTAAATCAACACACACATGCCTGTCTCGTTTCTCTCTTACTGTTCCACACATGCGCATCATCACCACAGCTGATTCCATGAGAGATGTGATGTGTTGGATTGGATTCAGGTTGACTTTAGTGGGCGTTTCCTCAGCTTAGCGTGACCTCGTGGTTTTATGCGGTTGCATGTGTCAAGTGCAGCCAAAGAATAAGAGAGCAGTGTGTTATGGTTTTGTGTATGCATGTGTGTATATAAAGCTGTATATGTGTGAATGCGTGGTGAAACTTGGGCATCCCTGCACTGTGTAAGCAGACGAGTGTGTCTGCGTGCAATCTCACCACCTCACAGACAAAACCGTGATCCCTCCTGATGAAAGCAGCCAGGAGTTCATCTATTATTTAAACATTTTCTCCATCAGAATGCATCTCCTGTTTCTATATTAAACTCCACTAGGTAAGCACAAACTTCAGCGCTGTAAGGTCACTCCACATCTCTGCTTACATTATTTGCTCTTTTATAACGTTTCCAGATGGATCCCCCAAATCTGGCTATTCTCACAGCTCTGCATGAAATATAATCACACAACTGCTTCTTGGTTTTAATTTGGGTTGTGTGCAAAAGTTACTAATAGTACCCCAAAGACGCTATCATAAAAATGCCTCGCTTCGATTTATTAAAAGACTTTTAAATGCATCTGCAGGATTGCTTGGCTACACAATGAGAGGCTGTGCTGTACTACATGTGAGGCAATACAGAATATGACAGGTAATCCATTTTTAATCCATCTTACTTGCAGTGGAGTGCATTTTTCAGCTACTACAGTTCAGTGTCATTGCAGAAGTGCTCTGAATAAAATTTTCAAATAACGGTGAAGCGAAAAAATAATTATTTGATATGTTTGCTTGTGGTGAAGCACAGGGAGGAAAGCATGCCATCATTTAATCCCAGCATTTAGCATTAGTTTTTGTATCATATGTAGGATGTCTTTGTCATGGATTTCCTGTTAGTCTTGATAAAGCTATGTCTAAGGAAAAAAGCAGGTTCAAGCTTGAACACAAAAGGCAAAATCTTACAAGACACCAAGTCCACATTTGAGACACTTCTGTGTTTCCTATTCTTATCTTTTATCCGTTCATCTGTCTCTGTTGTTTTGTGTGGAACATGGGCACAGGTTTGTGAAACAGTCTTCACAGATGACCAGAGATTCATCTACAATAGCTGTGCCACTTTGGAGAGTCAGCTGCAACGACTCAGCATGCCTGGTTTTTGGCAGCGATGCTGTCCATGCTGTCGATTTCAGCATTTAGTGTCTGCTTCACTTGTTCAGTTTGTGAGGAAATATTTTAATGTAAGCTAACACGTGGTTCGATTATCATATTACGACCCCGTGCAGCTCATTGTTGAAGTGTTGTCCTCTGGTGAATGTAGCAAGAAGTGTTGTGTGTGTGGAGACAGCACTCATACTGCGACTGAGTTATACTGTGTGAGTATTTAGATAATACATCTATGAAGGTCACACGTGTAACTGTTAAACGTGTGTGTCTGTGTGTGTGTGTGTGTGTGTCAGCAGGAGAGAGAGAGAAAAAGTGGTGTGACAGGATGGGGAGGAGGGTGTCTCCCTGGGTGACACAGTCCCACCGAGACCCAATCTGTTCACTTCAGGGAGAGCGAGAGGCTCTCAAAGGATGGGAGAGGAGGGGGACAACAACAAAATCACTATTAAAACTACAAAGTGCTCGGAGAAAAAGTAAAAATCTAATCTTTAAGCTACTTTGCATGCTCCAAAATGCTGAAATGAGACAAAAAAAAGAAGAAAAAGAAAAGGAATAAAATCAAAAATCAATTTAAGCTCACAAATATGGAGAAATAATCACCAGGGTGTCTGGTGTTATATAATATTTTTACTCCCTCGCTGTCTCACTCTCAGTCTCGATCATCCTCATATGAGAGGATTACACCGAATACTCTGTGAATTGGTGATTTTAATACAGAGTCTAATAAAGGCCCCGAGTCACCTGAGAGTCACTGTGATTTTATCAAAGCTGACAGAATATTACAGAATCAAAGTGTGCTTACAAACACTCACAGTTTAGCAACAACTGTTTTATTTTTTTATTGTTTTAAGGAGTTTCATATAACATACTTTTAATATATAATCAAATTTGTGTAACACCTTACACCAGTTAAACTCAAGAGGTATTGAAGTCTTCACGCTGGGGTTAAACAGGTTTTAGGACTTTGCTTCTTTTGTCTAGGTGAAAATCATGAGCTCTGTTTGAAGCGTGTGCCTCCACTGAGCCTGCTACTATTGTAATTATGATATTTCAGAGAGCCCCAGGTCGCAGGACTCCTGCCTGCTCATGCTCGCTTGCTCATTAATTGTTGACAGCTGAGACCAATCAGCTCCATCAGATGAGTGGAAGCAAGCAGTATTGTGAACCTGTGTCTCTTCTTCAACACAGAGCTGGTAAATTTTACCAGTCAGCATGTTAAGAAGTAAGAAGTTTGTGTATAAGAATCTTTTAAGTCTTTGCTTCTAAGCTGGAAATTCCCTTGCTTCAGCTTTGTACACGAACACAGGGGGTGAGGCTGCCTTTTAGTGGAAAGCATCTGTAATTAACGACCATTTTTTGCTGTGGGGTAGCCTCGTTAGCTCTTAGCATATGGGCAGGTGTCAAGCTGCAATCTGTCTTGAGGTTTAATGAGGATTCTCCTGCAGCCTTCACCAACTATGAGGGAGGAGCTCCACGCGGGGGGACAAGTCAGCACATTTGTTTAGCGGCAGGAGCGTGAACAACTGATTCAACAAATTTATGTGCACGACTTTGCTTCTGTCGTGCGTCGCCCTTTTCAATGCTTCCAGGATTTGGTTGCAGTTTTTTAATTTCTTGTATTTGATCCACTGGGAAACACATTGCAAATCACGTCCTTAGGTCAGGACACTTTGTGTGAAAGGTCAGCAATGAACACATGATGGTCCCATTTCCAAGTCAGTCAGATGGGCCATTCTATAAAAATGTAGACCATTAACTAACAGGTGAGGCACAACCTGAAATTTTGCAGCTTGACGCAAAAGCTGAAAAAGGCTTTCTGAGTTACAGAAGGACTAAAAAACATGACCAGCATGAACTCAACAGCGTGCCGTGATAGAGGGAGAAACGTGCTGAATCGTGCCCAGCAGAGTCAGTCTGTCCATCCATATTCATTTCCGGAAGTAAATCATTTTTGTAATCCTAATCTTAGTGTAGTGACAGATTAAGAGGGAGGGAGGGAGATGGGATGCAGCCTCTCTAATCTCTCACAAATTCCAAAAATGTTGCTTTCCATTGTGTTTTCTGTTATCTACTGAAGAGTAGAATATTTCTTTATGTAGGCAGTTTTAATTATACTCGTAATTGCACTGACCTGTCTTCTTGTCTTGCGTTTTAGTTTGTTTTTGACAGATTGCATGGATGCATATCGAGATTATACAGAGTGTGCTGTGTGCAAAAGGGGGAGGGAGTGGAATTCACACGCATAACTAAAATAAATATAATGACAGCGGTGGATGACAGACGGACAAATGGTGGCAGATTGTGGTGTAAAAGCTGGAGTAAATAATTTATCTAAAAAAAAAAAAAGGTCAATAATTAATCAGCATCAGAGGCTGACTTGTCTCGACTTTGCACACTTGCTTTCTAACCTTGTTTAAGCCCCGACCTCCAATGAAACGCTATCTTTAAAACACAACCATCGTCACCTCGCCAGCCTGACCCCCGTGTTGATTGTGCTTTTTTCTGTGCACGATTCTCCAGCTCACTGGCTAACTGGATCACCTCAATGGAAAGTGGATGGCGGACACATGATTCGCTCTGCTGCGAACTCAAATTTAACAGACAGTGAACACTGATATATACATTCACTGAAAAAATGGTGACACTTTGTCTAATGTATATCTGTAGGTGTTGTTTACTTAAATCTGATGGAAGTGTGTGTGTTTTTGTTGTGAGTATGAAGGTTGTAATACACAGATGGCTGCTCTCTGACTTCTCTGTATGACTTCTGTTGAGGGGATGCTCGACATGTTGTTTTACAAAAATGGTCACACAAACTGAACAATAGCCTGGAAAACAAGTAGATCACCTCACATGGGCTAAAACCATGGGATTTTAAGCGGTTAAAAAACAAGCAAACACATTTTAGACACTTGCACCCCTGTCTTTGCAGCTCGGTAAAGTGTAACTCCTTAAAAGCTGATTTCCTACAAAAGTTCCTTTTGTAGTTTTAAACATAATGCTAATTTGTTAAGCAGATTCGGCTGAATGATGTCATAAAAAATGAAGGCATTTAGTGGTGAGGACACTATCAGAGTGAGAGGACCAGTAGGTTCCTTGGATCCTGAAGCAGAGACGACGCGGCTGTCGTAGCTCCTCGGCTTGTGACAGCTGCTTCCACACACTGGGACGTGCTGAGTCAGGCGTGACCCCGGTGTGGAGCATGATGTCAGCCTGGAGGAGTGCGTTTGTAGGAGGAAAAAGAGAGAGAGAGTGCAAAATCTTTGCAGTTTAAAACATGCATGAAGAAAAGATGCAAACTCTTTGTCACAGGCTCAAAATAATCTGGTAACTCCCGGTGATGTCAGCATGGAAGCTGGAGACTGAACCTTTCATAGCTCCTTTCTAAAGGAAGCTCACACTTTTGTGTTCCTGCTTTTTTTTTTTTTTGCAGTTTTACTTTGATTTGTTAGATCAGATCATCTGTGAGGCTAGGCATAAAGATCACCGAGGCATCGATTTCATTGCAGCACATTATAATACACAGAATTTTGTCTTTTGCACCATTTTGTTCACTTTTACCCCAAAAGCCTAACACATATTCTGCTGTCTCCCATCAGGCTGATTGAGAAACGGCAGCCAAATGGAGAAACTATTGAGCTGTCGGCGGAGGGTCGTCCTGAGCTGGTGGAGGAGAAGGAGCTGCCTGTGGTGGACTGCACCTGCTTCGGCCTGCCCCGGCGGTACATCATCGCCATCCTGTCTGGCCTGGGCTTCTGCATCTCCTTTGGCATCAGGTGCAACCTAGGTGTGGCCATTGTAAGCATGGTCAATGATCATACTGTCTACAAAGGCAACAAGGAAGTACTTGTGGTGAGTAGCAGAAGAGAAATTAAAACTTCTGTGCCTTTATTGACCTACTTTATGAATTTGATATTAAGCCACATCTGCAATAATTGTGTTGGAACACAGGTAACATGCAGTATTTTCACAGTACCAATGAAAGTTACTGTCTTAAGTCTTTTTCTGTGGGATCACTTTAAATCTTCATTGGACTATATCTAATGGTTTATATTAATCACAGTATGCAGTGTGTTGTATTGAGGCTATCCCTTTTACAATGTAGTTGGTTGGAGAAGAATAAAATTTTGTAATTATGTAACTTTTTAAATGACTTGATAAGTCATAATAAGTAGTGTCATGTATTAGAGTATTAGACTAAAGCTGAAAAGTTCTATTAAGGCGTTTTGATGTTGGCATCATCTTAACTGCTGATAAACAAACTTTACTTTGTGTAGTGATATCAAATTTTCTAAAGTCCTGCAGTCTAGGCCAGCTCTGTGCCAGCTTGCCTTGGCTGTGGTTCAGGAGTTAAAACAGTTCATCCACCAATCGAAATGTTGTTAGTCGATTCCCCAGCTACTCAGGTCTGCACGTCGAAGTATCCTTGAGCAAGATACTGAACCATTGGTTCTATTTAATGTATTTATCAGGGACATCCAACTCGTGGGCTTTGTGGTTGGGGATGATGAACCAGAGTTGCCCTTGACCTTAAGTTTTCAAGGTAATCTCCTCTGTTGTGAAGTGAGCTAAAGTCATATAATTTTTTTCTTCTCTCCAGGCTGCACAGTTCACCTGGGATCCAGAGACAGTGGGGATGATTCACGGCTCCTTCTTCTGGGGCTACATCGTCACACAAATCCCGGGTGGCTTTATATGTCAAAAATTTGCAGCAAACAGGTTAATATCTCCACATTTATGGTGTCAGATCTGGTTGAATTTGCATACATGCTAGGTGTGGAAAAAAGAATAATTTGAATCAGAACAGTAAGAGGCAAAGCAGCTGAACCAGCATTCATAGAAAATGCCAGTATTGGGATGTATTGGGATTTTTTTATGTTCTGATGCCAGTGTTACTGTCCTTTGTGTTTTTAAGAGTTTTCGGCTTTGCCATCGTGGCCACATCGACGCTCAACATGCTGATTCCATCTGCCGCTCGCTGCCATTACAGCTGCGTCATACTTGTCAGGATATGCCAGGGCCTTGTAGAGGTAAATATGAGTTTTTGTCCACATCTGGACTCTGTGTAGGACTATTCCCACATGCACAGGTGTTTCCCTGACCGTATTCTATCCTTTAGGGCGTATCATACCCAGCCTGTCATGGGATCTGGGCCAAGTGGGCACCTCCTCTTGAGCGAAGTCGATTAGCCACGACAGCTTTTTGTGGTAATGTCAGCTTCCTGTCACCTCACAGATCAGTATCTACAATGTCTGCACAGGTTCTGTGGGTTTGAAGACACGTTTGTGATGAAACTGCTAGAAGTTCATCTAACGTTTAAGAGTTTAAAAAGACTATGATGGATCTAAAACATGTTGAGTGCAAGAAAGAAAGATATAAACAGGGTTTGTGCCTTCTTTGTGTGTGTGTTGTCTTAACAGGATCCTATGCTGGGGCAGTGGTGGCCATGCCTTTAGCTGGGATACTGGTGCAATACACTGGGTGGCCTTCTGTATTTTATGTCTATGGTTAGTACAAATATGTGTTATGTTACTTTTATTACTATCTTTCTCACCAAGACTGCTCATGCAAATTTCCCTAAATGTCCACTATTTGATTCTCTTTAAATTTCCACAACTCCTTTAAATTCTCGTTCTCTCTTAAATGTTCTCTTTGTCTCCTATGTCTGTGTCTTTCTTTCTCTCTCTCCCTCTCCCAGGCAGCTTTGGGATATTCTGGTATTTGTTTTGGATTCTGGTGTCATACGAGAGTCCTGCAGCCCATCCCACCATCTCACCAGAGGAGAGGAAATACATTGAAGATGCGATCGGAGAGTCTGCATCATTTCTCAATCCCCTTCAAGTATGTGTATTTAGACCCATGCACTTGGCTGAGTCTGCAGTTCTTAATTGGTGGAGTTGGTGCATATCATTAATATCTTATTACTTTTTGTGGTAGAAATTTAAAACCCCGTGGAAACACTTCTTCACCTCCATGCCAGTCTATGCCATTATTGTGGCCAACTTCTGCAGGAGCTGGACCTTCTACCTGCTGCTCATCAGCCAGCCGGCCTACTTTGAAGAAGTCTTTGGCTTTGAGATCAGCAAGGTGAGTTAGCATGGCATCCAAGCTGTAGGGTCAAAGCAAGTAAAACTGTAATTTTCCCACTTGGTCAGGACAAATTTGAACATCTCATCATCCTCCCTTCATTTTCCCCCCAAAAACACTATTTTTGCCTTTTTCACGCACATGTACACACTGTCTGCCTCTCCTATACATGACTTTCAGGTGGGCATAGTGTCAGCTTTGCCCCATCTGGTGATGACAATCATCGTGCCTATTGGGGGCCAGTTGGCTGACTACTTGAGAACCCACAACCTGATGTCCACCACCAACGTCAGGAAGCTCATGAACTGTGGAGGTGAGGCTATCAAACATAAGAGCATGGCTTATGGTTTATGAGCAGAAACTAAATAACTCTATACAGCTCTGGTGAACCGTCTTAGTTGGCCAACAGAGCCTATTAAATGGGTATGAGGGTACCATAATTCTCTGACTCTGCAATTGTCATCTGACACTCCTCCCAGAGCACCAAGGTCTACGAACCAACTGCTCTTAAATATCTTTAGACCGTGGCTCAGAAAACTGACAAATTATTATTTCACTAAAACTTCATCCTATTATCAGCTGGAAATTATAATAGCATTTCATTTTTGCTGCAGAAATGGCTGCAAAAAGTTAAACAATTCTTTCAGTACTTTCTGACACATCACAGTGATTAAAGCTAAATTAGAAGCATTGCAAAAATAAATAAATAAATGTGTAAAGATGAACTTATTAATGATGCTGTAGTTCTCCTAAAATTAAACATATGAAACTATGCTGTCAGTTGTGGGGCATTTAGCAGCTTGCAGTTAGAATATTTAAAGTGCAGTAGCTGCCAGCATTAGAAGCAAATTAATATTTCAGCACAACTTAAAGGTCAAATCAGCGTGTGCATAAACACGTGTACAGCTTCAAACACTGAAAATTACGGCATATTGGCACTGCCTTGACTGTAACAACAGGGTTTGTTATTAGTGTTCGTAATTCCTTTGTGTTGATGTGGATTTCTTTGGAATTTCCACAGGTTTTGGGATGGAAGCCACCCTCCTGCTGGTGGTGGGCTACTCTCACACAAAGGGTATTGCCATCTCCTTCTTGGTCCTGGCGGTGGGATTCAGTGGATTTGCTATCTCAGGTAATCTATGTTCTAAACATGTAAGGTGAAAACCTGACTTGTCGTGTTACTGTTGCTACATGAAGGTGATAGTAAGGTTTAATGAGAGACAATGGAATTTTAAGTATTGCTTTAAATGTGAGCAGGACACCGGTAAATCAAGTGTTTTGGATAGTTATAAGTGAGGAAGAGACTGGAAAGAGAACAGGGCAGACACACTGCAAAGGACCAAGGGTCAGAATCGAGCCCAGGCCTCGTGGGGTGTGTTAACCTGCTCAACTACTGAGCTAAACTGGTTCCCGTTAAAGTTTTAACTTAAAAGTATGAAAATGACACATTTTCTAGATTCTGTTGACATGTGTTGCCCTACTTACATTTTCCCAAATGTTTCCAACAATATTTAAAAACAAAGAAATCTGCACAATGGTTTATTTAATTTTGTTGTGTGTCATCTCCCCTTTACTCATCCCAGCCATTGTTTTATAGTCACAGCACCTGGGAACTTTGCAGTCATAGAGTCAACCACGAGCTCCTCTGTATAACAAAGTATACAGAGTGAAATTTGGGGCCATCTGTTTGATAGATGAAGCTTGGCTAAAATTGTGTCATGCAACAGGACAATGAACAGAAAATCTGCAACAGAATGGCTGAAAAATAAAGAAAGAAATGATCTTGAATGGTTCAGTCAAAGTCCACGCTTCAACCTGAAAGCATTGCTGTGGTGAGACATTAGGAGAGGTGTGTATGAATCAGTTGATGCGAATCACAATTAACTTTGTAAAGTTATAAAGAACAGTTGGGCCAAAATTCCTCCACATTGATGTGAGAGACTGATGAAGTCATAAGAAAATTGTTATTTCATGTTATTGCTTCTGAAGGTTTTCACAGTATTATCAAATCCTGTTAAAAATGTTCCAATTTACATGACTGTAAATGAATTTGCCGTATTAGTTAGCTAGGTTAAGTTTGTTTAATGGTAATTTACCAATCAAAATTAATGAGTTTTGACAGTTTGATTACAATAAAGCTACATAATGAGAATAAAACTTGACATTGATAGGACTTTAAAATATGACCTAATTTGCAAACATGAGTCTGTCAGTCAGCTGTAGTGTTTTCATTGGCAGCATAGACTGTATATCAAAGATGGACATGGCATCCCCAGTTGGTTTGTGGATGACAAGCTGTGCCCGCTACTACCTGGAAATGGCTTTATATTTCACACACAGACAGATATTAGATCATTATCTTATTAAACTGTTTGAAGTGAACGTCGTTAAGACGAAAATGTGTTTTTAAAAAATGATATCATTTTTTCTATCCCCTAAGTGTAAAAATCATTCTGTGTTTTTGCTCTTTCACTCAGGGTTTAATGTCAATCACTTGGATATTGCGCCTCGATATGCCAGCATACTGATGGGCATTTCGAACGGAGTGGGAACGTTATCTGGAATGGTGTGTCCTCTCATAGTTGGTGCCATGACCAAACACAAGGTGACTCATTCACGTGTATCAACAAAGCTGAGCATAAAGCTCAAGATGTTTAATGAGTAAAGACACACCAGGGAGACTTGTTCTTGCTCTTTCTTGTGCTAAAATACCTTTTGAATCATTTCAGACGCGTGAGGAGTGGCAGTACGTCTTCCTTATAGCCTCACTTGTTCATTATGGAGGAGTGGTTTTCTATGGTAGGACTTTGGCTCTACAGTGTTTTGTAACGCATCTCTAAAATATCGCAATTTCATTGCTGATCTGTTTTCTTCTTCACTAGGACTCTTTGCATCAGGAGAAAAGCAGCCTTGGGCAGACATAGAGGACACAAGTGAGGAGAAGTGCGGTATAATCGACGAGGATGAACTGGCCAATGAAACAGAAGAGATGTACCGTGGAGGGGGGCAGTACGGAGCCATAAGCCAATCGGGGGCTGGTTTCAACGGTGGAGGAGGAGGAGGAGGAGCAGGGTCAGGATGGGTGACAGACTGGGATAAGTCTGAGGAGTATGTGCAGCCGCCCGGATATAACTCCTACATGTACGGGGGAGAAGTAGAGAAGGAGCTCACATAGAAGACTGACGTGACACAAGTTTTAAAAAATAATAATAACAAGATAAAAAAAATGAAAGAGGAAGGGTGTTTCTGGAGAACGACTGCAAGAGAGTCACTGAACAGACCTGCTGTGTGCTTCTTAAAATTTATAGCAGCACATATCAAAAGAGTGGATCAGATTCATTCCACTGTAGGTGTGTGTGTTTGTGTGTGTGTGAGAGAGAGAGAGACAGTGTGCGTGTGCAAGCATGTGCATGCAGAGTGCTAAATTTACACAAAAAAACTGATTTCATCTTCATCAGAACTCATCTTACATCCTGATGCTGATGCTCATTGTGATTGGTCAGGAGTTCTGTATCCGCAACTAGGAGATCCTGTGTGTGTGTGTGTGTGTGTGTGTGTGTGTGTGTGTGTGTGTGTGTGTGTGTGTGTGTGTGTGTGTGTGAGAGAGAGAGAGACAGAAAGAGCGAGAGAGTTGTGGGCCTGTATAGCAACTTGCTGAAGCCACTGGGATTGTGTTGTTTTTAATTTTTTATGTGTGAGTCATGCATTTACTTTTATTTTGCTGGGAAAGCACCTTCAGAGCCTCAGTTTTAAAAACCTCACACTTCTATTCAATGCAGAATTCATCACCAAATCCAAGCTCTCAAAGCTCCCAGATAAACTAAACAGACGCCACCAGCCACGACGCCACTGAGTTTAACTTTCAAACTTCCTAATCAAAGTGAAAAGAAAAAAGGTGCTTAGGTGTTGTAAAGTCGTACGTAGATGAGTGTAAAGCTGTAAAACTTCCCTTCACCTGTGTGTTTGACTTTGCCGCCTACAGTTTCTCACTGCATCTCATGTCCAGCCACGCTTACAGGTCACAGTCGCCAGTAATCATCTGACAATTCCCACTTTCTATCCAGTGTGTATAGTCTCCCTCAGCTTGGTACATATTTATAACACTCCCAGGCCTCCCAGCACTTTCTGTTTATGCCTTTTCTTGTTTCTCTGGCAGCCTCTCCCTCCATTTTTCCTCCTTGTCTTATCTTTCTCTCAACATCAGTCGTGTTTGTGCGGGTAAATCCAAGCTTTTCAGATCGACTGTGTGTGTCTGTGTGTGTGTGACAGCAAGTGTGCTGTTGTGTTGGGTGCAGGTGCTGAAAAGTTGTGCAGTGAGCATATTTAATGGACACAGTGGTGCAGTACTGTGCCAGCCCTCATATTTTCCCTTTTACACACAAACACACACAGGGGGGCTAATTTCATGCGAGTGCACAGTGAATCGTGCAGACAGAGTTTGATAGGCGAACATTATTAGAGAATGTGTGAAGTTCAGCTTCACTTATATCTTGTAAGAGTAGAGAACCTCAGCTTCCTGCCTGTCAAGCGCACTGGCAGCTGGGAAATGGAGTACAGTCACATACGGGCGAGGTAATCTGTAGTAGTACTGGACTTGTGTACACACAGACACACACACACACACCACTCCTGCATCTGTTCGTGCTGACAGACAGTACATCTGTTGGTGGTACTCAGTGGGTCATGTTTGCGAGATAAAACTGCAGTGCTGGACTGTTTAAAAAGGACGTGTTTGATTCACTTGGGGGTTTAGTTTTTAAATGTGTTGCTGTGTCGAATAATTACAAGAAAAAAAGTGCAAAAGGTCAGTTGCCATTTTTTGAGTGAAAAGTCTTAAAGACGTGAATGATGATAACTGTGAACAAGTTCATTTTGTGCGTGTTGTATCAGTGTATCTTTGATCTGCTTTTTTCTTCTTTGTCTCAGTTTATGGCTGCTCCAATGTTTTCCTTCCCATCCTCAATGAAATGTGTGGTTATCTGGTGGGATTTGGTGTAAAAAAAAAAAATTAAAAAGACAAGAAAAGATCTGTATTTAAAAATGCAAATATATGGAAAATATTTTATGTAAAAAAGTGTACATGTGAGATAACCTTGTGTATAATAAAATTCAAGCAATTTAAGATGATGTCACTATTTCAGTGCAATTGTGTCATCGGGATTTTATCACCTAAAACATGATGACGCATTAAAATGGTGTTGGTTTTCAGATTGTCGGTGCTTTGTCTTTCACTCTCTCTCTTTCTCTCGGAACAGATGGATGCAGGATTATCGCTGTGATTTTAGGCAAAGATTAGATAGGACAGCAGATGCACTCAGTGGGAGAGTGAGGGGGAAACATGGACGTCACAGACAAGGGAAGTGAGCATGATGGATCAGGCAGGGCCTGTCCACGCCTGTTTGTATGTGCGGTGCCGCTTCCTCTAAAGCGCTTGTAAATAAAAAAAATAAATAAAATTAACGATTCGCCGCAATAACGTATTTATTTTTGCTCTATTGAAAGAATTGAGTTCTGCATTTTTTATTGTTACAATTATAAAATCATTCTGTTTCCAACGGAGCTGAAATAATCTCCCCAAGCGATTTTCATCGTCATCTTTTAATAATTTAAAATCCACTCAGTCAGCGCCTTTATTAACGGTTCAGTCGGTTCTTTATTTTGAAAAGAATTTACCGGAAGTATTGCCTACATTGACATAACTCAAGGGTTTAAAAGTTGCTTTGAACACTAGAGGGCAGTAAAGATTCGTGATTTTTAATAATCAGGTCCAAAATTCTACAACCCTGACTCCAAAACAAAGGTTGGACTCTGTGTAAAATGTAAATGAAAAGTGAATGCAATGATTTGCAAATCTTATTTTAAAAAAATCTCATGTACCATTTTAACAAACACAATAGGGCAATTTTGAATGTAGAATTTGAAAAAAGGTTGGGGCAGGGCCATGTTTACCACCTCTTTTTTTTAACAACAATCGATAAACATCTGGAAACTGAAAGATCCGCTGCTAGACTTCCAGATGAGGAATGATGTCCCATTCTTGTTTAAAATAAGATTCTAGCTATGCAACAGACTTGGATCTTCTTTGTTGTATTTCTTGTTTAATGCTCCTGATGTTTTCAGCTGATCTGAACAGCACACAGAGCAGTTCAACACCCATACTCTTCTACTAGGAACCAAAGATGGTGTAATCTGATTACTTTTTTCAAGTAACGAGTAAAGTAAGGGATTACTATTGCAAAAACGGTAATTAGGTTACTTTCCCGTAGGAACGCTGCGTTACTGCATTACTAAAACCGTGATTTTTTGCGAGAATGTCTCACGACAGTGACGTAAGCGAGTGCGTCATTAGTGACAACAGCTGTGTGCAGATCATATCGATTGTGGGAGAGAGTATGAGCGTGCGGCGTTTAAAGCGTGGAAGTACTGACCTTACTTTGAGTTTGATTCCATAAAAAGTGACAAAAACATTAGCGTCCGCTGCTCACTGCGTGGGAAGAAAACTTCTTTTTACACCGAAAAAAACCCCTAAACTTCCAAGCAAGCACGGAGTGCGCAACAACGTAATGGGAAACTCACAGAGAAACTCGCGGATTCTTCAACTGACCGCGGCACACCTGCACCAGGGTAAACCTCCGCCTACCCTACTCCTGCTTTACAGGTGAAAATAGAGCAAAAGGACCGCTGAGTCTTTGACATTATTTATTTTCTGCTGTGTTTTACTTGCATCTATTTGAAAGAGTGAGTGTAAACACAAAAAACATTTTATTTTATGTGCTGGAATGTGTAGAAAATAGGTTTCAATGTTAAACTAATTTATTCAAGTCAGAATGTTGCATATAATTAAATTTTCACTTGATGCATAAAGTTAAAAGATTAAAACTGATAAAACAAGTTAAAAAGGAGACTTTTCCATTTGATTACATTTTGTATGATGGATTATGTAGAAAAAGTAGAATTGGGCTGAAAGATCTATCACTTTATCACCTATTCAGGTTGTAAATCGTGTTTTTAAAAAGTAACTAAGTAATTAATTACTTTTGAAAATAAGTAATCAGTAAAGTAACGGGATTACTTTTTTGGGGAAGTAATCAGTAATTAGTTACTGATTACTTTTTTCAAGTAACTTGACCAACACTGCTAGGAACCCATGCTGCTGAAATAGATGCAGTGCGCGGTTTAGCATTGTTTTGCTGAAACATACATCCCTTAAAAGAATATCATCTGGATGTTGCTGTGAAGCCTGCCTTTTAGCACTGATGATGCCATTCTAGATGTGTAATTCCACAGGATTTACAATGTTACTCCATACTATTGGAGGTCCTTCTCCTCTTTAGTCTGAGATGCAAATGTTTTCCACAAAGAATTTCACTTTCAGTGGCTTCTTCTTTGCTTTAAATTGCATTTTTGGATGCCAACTGTGTTCAAAGACAATGGTTTCTGTACGTGTTTCTGGGTCCATGCAGTGATATCAATGACAGAATCATGCCTGTTTTTAATGCAGTGCAACCTGTGGTCTTGATCAACTTTGACTTTTGGTCTTGTTCTTTGCACACAGAGATTTCTCTTGTTTCTCAGAATTTGGGGGTGATGATCTGCAAATTATTGCCTTCCATTTTTCATCCATAGTTTACACAGTGTCACATTTAAAAAAAAAAGTGCAATTGGGGTTGTACTACAGATGGTAAGGGTGTAAAACAAAGAATATAAAACATGGAAATATGAAACTACTAGTGCGAAGTTCTTGGACTAGCTGTACCACGCAGCAAATCATAAATAATTGTCAGATGATCCATTAAATGCCACTACAAACATGGCTAGAAATCCAGTTCAGTGACTCCAGCTTTAGGGATAGAGTAGTGGTTAACACACGTTTGCTTACCAAGCAAACGGTTGCTAGCTCAATTCCTGCAAGAGACAGAAATTCCCCTTGGGGATGTCAGACAGGAAAGCAACCTGCTGTGAAGACCCATATTTTTCAACTTTGGAGATTACCAGCAGTTAAAAGTTATTGCCACATGGTACTGCTGGTTGTCTTTGATAATTTAATTTTGAAATTATAAAGACTAGCAATGATTATAGCTACTACCAGTGATTTGACAATCAGCAGTGACTCCCCCAGCTTTACCCGAGAAATAAATAAAATATTTTTGTGTAGGTGTGTAATATAGATAATAAGACGAGATAATAAAACGTAAAACAAATCAACACCATGACACACCACTAATAAAAAAATCGAAAAAAAAAATCTAAGTGTTCCTAAAGAAAGGTATTGCATGAAGTAAAGCGCTTTAAAGGCAAGTAAAAGAATATGTGTCTCTATCCCACTTGATGATTTGTTGAGTGGGCTGTGCAGTTCTTGTCTGTCTGTAACTCTCCCTATAAACCTAAAATTAAAAGTTTTTATCCAGGTTGAACTGCAACAGGTCTGCGAAATCCAAATGTCATTTGGGAGACATAAAAATAATATTCCCATATTACTATTATTTTATTTTATTTATGTTGCTGTTTTTAACTATGGTTTTTAAAGGATTTTATTAATATAATAATTGCTGTATTAATAATTACATAGTTATTGTGCATTAACTAATTTGCTGTTGCAGTTCCTCAATATGGCCACAAGGGGGCAATGACCACACATGTACTGTATAGTGCCGAGTTAAATATCGTAACACTTCCCATAAGCACTTTGAGCATTTACAAAGCTGCTGTTTGCTTCAAACTTGTTTTTTGGACGTATAACGTCGTATTGTTCGGTATTCAAATTAAATTTAGTTCTCTTTGTGAGCATTTCGAGGAAGATTGCCTTTTAAATACCACGCCCGTTTTAAGCCATACCTTTTTATAATTGGACCGCAGCAACTCTGGGCGAGGTCACGAACCAGTTCCCTGCTGTGATTGGACAGTTAAGATGTCCGTCTTCGTGCTGTGGTCTCATAGGCTGCTTCACCCGGGGATTAACGTAAAGAAAAAACGCTCTACTTCCAATGAACGACAATGAAGAATAAGTAGGAACTCGAACGAATCTGGGATTTTAATTATTTAATAACATAAATTCTGATTTTTACTAGTGGCTCAACAGTTTTACTTCAATATTTTTTGGACGCGCGGGTCAGATAAGAAAGTTCTGGACACATCCTTAAGTGTTTCTACAAGTGTCTAAAACAAGGAAATCAGGCTAACGTTATGTAGCGAGCTAATCTCATTTATCTAGTCCAAAACTCCGTTTTCATTTTACGCCGTTATAACTTCTTCACAAAGGTAAGCCAAGCAGTTTATGTCTCCATTTGGTAATCATTTCAGTCGACTCTACATTTTTGCAAAAAAAAAAGAAAAAAAGAAAGACTTTAAATGTCTGCCGATAAATCTGGGTCAGTCAGTGTCTTCTTCGCCATGTCAGCTCAGTGAGGAAGGGGGCAAATTATTAGATGTCTTAATGGTCACCTGTTGGCTTCATTCTCTGCAGGTATGACCGAGTACAAACTTGTGGTGGTCGGGGCAGGAGGTGTGGGCAAGAGCGCTCTCACCATCCAGCTCATCCAGAACCACTTTGTGGATGAATACGATCCAACTATCGAGGTAAGTGACCAGCAGACGCAAAGTGCTGTAATACATAGTCTAATCTGGCGCTTAACTAGCATCCGTACTGCTCATTAGTGCTACAGATGTGTTATTAATCAGGTTTTTATTTTATCTATCAGAATTAGTCCGGTTTTAATGGTTGATATGTCCCGGTGTTGTTGGAAGAATTGCCGCTTGGAGCAGTTATAAGGATCCCGTGTTTATTTAATAAATTCTTTTCATTTCTGGCAAATGTTTGTCCATAAAACTGAGTATCCAACACAAGCAAAGTCCCAGTTTATGCCCTCAGAAGGAGCGTTTCTTTTAAGTATCGCCATTGCATATTAAAAAGAATCAGATTAATGTAGATTTTAGTTTTACAATAGTGCAGTTACATCACAGGATTGCTATTCCTGCTGCACGACCGCGTAACAAATCTTTTAAAGTGTTTTTGTTTAACACTGAGCTGATTTTAACACAATTTAATTTCATGTTTTTCTGTTAAGAGATTCACAGTCTTTATATATTTTGTGTCTGCAAATGGTGTACGTCACCACGTGGACTGCTGCTGTCACAGTCAGGCCAGAAACCTTGTTAAAACCTGCCCAAAACCTTCTAACACTGTAGTCCTCTGCCAAGGCAAGAACTGGAGGTGCAGCTTTGTCAGCAAGACTGTGCATGAAACACCAAGATGAAGAGGTGATGCATTGGGGCAAGGGATGAGCAAATATCCGTTAAATTTCTGTGCAAATCCTCTTTAATTTAAAATTGTTAAACAGACCTTTTGCCTCAGCAGAGCTCATGTCCTCGGGATAACCTTCTAGTTTAAAGATGGCAATATTTGATAAAAATATAATCATCTTACCTGCAAATAACTGTCACGTTCTAATTTATCCCGTGTAAATAAACGTCAGCCTTCGTGCCAGTAAATGGTGCGATTCCATAATTGCTTATAAAATATTCACACTTGAGCACATTGATTTCAAAATCACCAAGATCTTGTTGCTACATGATGCAGCAGCGTGAGACTCAGGATGATGCATTGCAGCCTAACTCGTGCTGTCTTGCAGGACTCGTACAGAAAGCAGGTGGTGATTGATGGAGAGACATGTCTGCTGGACATCCTGGACACTGCAGGTCAGGAGGAGTACAGCGCCATGAGGGACCAGTATATGAGGACGGGAGAAGGCTTCCTCTGTGTGTTTGCCATCAACAACAGCAAGTCCTTTGAGGACGTTCACCTTTACAGGTAAAGGAAGTTTCGCGGGTTCACGCCAGCACAGACAGCTGGACAAAGAATTCAAACAGTAGTCTCCAAGTAGGACTAATTCCTTATTTCAGTCACACAGAGATTTAAGACAGCTGTGCATAGCTGTCTCAACTGTGCACATTTAGGCACTCAAAGGCTATTTCCTGTTTAGCGAGAACTGCACTTACTTGTCTACCAAATATCTGCAGATAAACTTAGCGTTTCTGCAATTTGTGTGGGGTCATTTGTAGATTTTGTAACTGTTCCAAAAATGTTTTGACTTGTAAATATAAAACGTTGCAAACAGGGAAGCCACAGATAAAAAGTGTAACACACACAGAACCCAGCGAGTGTTGCAACACCAACTAAATTATTCTGTCTGCAAATGATAAAACTAAAAAGACCACAGGTCTTCAGTCTGACCTGCTGAATAATATCGTCAGTCTGAACTGATCGACCAGCGTTTGCAACGTGCTCTGTCGCGTGTGTTCTCCTCAGAGAGCAGATCAGTAGGGTGAAGGACAGTGACAGCGTTCCCATGGTGCTCGTGGGGAACAAGAGCGACCTCAGCACCCGCACAGTGAAGACGCAGCAGGCGCAGGAGCTGGCGAGGAGCTACGGCGTGCCGTTTGTAGAGACCTCCGCCAAAACCAGACAGGTAACGGTAACCTGTCGACAGCACTCATCAATCCATTCTTGTGTTCCTGAATAAAACCTCCTGAAACGTCGAATCGGCTTCTTCTCTATTTTGCAGGGTGTGGAGGAAGCTTTTTATTCTCTAGTACGGGAGATCAGAAGATACAAGGAGACCAACCGCAGCAACAAGAAGAGCAAGAAGAACACTCAGAGACGTTGCATGATACTATAGCAAACCACACACAGAGCCAGCATCACTTACAGCACTTGTTTCTTCCTCCCCTCATCCCCACAACTGCCCCTGCACCTTGGAGACATCGCACACACCTCCACACAAGGACGTAGACATGCGGGGAAAGAAAAAACATCTATTTTTATTGGTGTTAAAGTTTCCAGTTATAGTGTGTATTCACAAGGTTTGTTATTCATACATTCATGTGCAGTGTCAATTTAGCAGCGTTTGGGAAAGTGTACTTTTTAAATGTGGTTTTATTGGAGTTTAGTGGGTCATTTTTAGCTTCTGTTGACCATTTAGATGTCAGGAGTTCACGGTAATGCATCACTGCACTTTACACTGTCACATTTCCATTTGTTATTGTAGTGCTCAGCACATTTCCACTTTTTTTTTTTATAAAATTTGCTGAATGGTCAGTGTTTGACTTCATGAGGAAACTGTTTAAGTGAGCTGGAGAGTTTGGAGGTTGTTTTATTTTTTTCCTGTGAGACCACTTTACCATGGAAACGTAGTTAGTCAAAACCTTTTCTAAAATCGTTCCCCTTGTGTGCATTTTTAAAAATACAAATAGGTTGGTGCAGTCTCTGGGGCTTGAAACACGTCAGCATTATTTACTTTTGAATTAATTTTTTTCTAAAAGAAAAAAAAAATCTTGTAGGATTTCCCCGTTAACAAACCTCAAAACTGTGTTTCAAACTCCCAGGTGCACTTTAGTCACTTCCTGTTGTGTGGTGAATGCAGATTTTAGAATTAGTGCTACTTTAAAAGCTACTCAGGAATACAGCGTCGAATCAGACGCTGATTTATAACAGAGAAAGATCAGACGATCTGATTCCTCTGCTCGTCATTTTTTTAAGGCCGTTATTGGTGTGAACATTCACACTTGACTCCAAAGTCCATTTTTAACAGTTATTTTGCCGGTGCTAGTGTTGTCAGGGGTTCATTACTGTGTCCAAACACTGTTTATGTGACACCAAACTCCACCACAGCATGTAGTTTGTGAAAACAACGCTGTGGTACTACACAAAACATGTCGAGCACAGGAACACTCGTGAGGTGTGGTCATTTTTCTGTTGAACTACAAACATCCGACAATTTAAAAACCAGCATCTGTGTATTTACTAAAAACGACGTCACTGTTCAGTGAACTAACTTCAGGGGAGTTGCATCTTGCTAACAAGTCAATCCATCCATGTAGGATTTTTACTTTTTTAATTGTCTTAACCAGAGGGCTCTGACTGCCTAATGCATATATGATTATTATATGATCAAGGAGGTTAACTGAGTAAGACGTTGTAAATCTGTAATGCGCTCTGCTGTAAGAAACGAGTAAAAGTCTTCAGCTTTTACATGGTGTCCGTTTTGTTCATATAATTGTTACTTGCAGGCTTTTGAGAGGGAATAACTGATAGGCAACAGGTGCATGTACCTGAATTAGGATGCAGCTTATGATGTAAATTTCCAACGTTTAAGAGGTTTTTTGGCAGCCCTGCCTTGAGAAAGCGTCACCTGCACTTGCACAGGTGATCTTCAGACCAAGCCTCACAGAAGTTATCAGACTGATTTTTCACCAAACATTGTCAGCTCTCAAAAAAGGAAAAGAAAAAAGGAAAAAAATTGTTTTACCTATCAGCGCTTTTGAACATGAAGTTGTACTAGCGGTTTCCCCAGACCTGCTTTGCTCTCCCGTTGCCGCTTGCAACTATATTTACGGGTTTTTGTTCTGAAGTGCAAAATCAGTGGGGAGGAAGGGCTGTGGTTTGAGGTTTGACTGAGACAAAGTGCTGAAGGTAATCAAGTTCCCCTTTTCATTTCTGTGAAATTATGCACTTTGATGTCAAAGACTCGGGTGTGTAAGTACGTACACAGCTGAACAGGGTCATTCAGAAACTGGAGATGTGACGCTGTTGACGTGTTGATTCATCACTTCTAATGAGATTCCCTTTTAAATGTTCAGTGAGTAAAAACCACAATTTCTTTTTTGATTTTATTTTACAAAACTCTACTTATTGTCATTTATTCATATTAGAAAACATTAAAAAAAAAATAGTCATATATATGCATTTCTTTTTTTTTTAACAAAAGAAAATACAGTGAAAGGTCGTCTGAAATTAGGCACATGAGCGATCGCAGCGAGCTAGCGTCTCCCTCACCATCCGAAACGAGACACCAGCTTGCTCTGGTCGTCCAGGTCTTTCTGAACCTTTTTCCTCATGTAGAAGATCGGACAATCCCGGCTGCAGAGGAGACAGCGGGTACAGCGTTATTGTAATTCTGCTGCAAACCAATCAACCGTTGTCCGTTATCATGAAAATGATCATGTCATTCATATACACACCTGGTGCACAGCACATCTTCATGGAGTGAGCCTTGACAGCGCTGACACTGAGTCCACAAGCGAGAGAAACGCTCCTCCAGCGCATTCAGGTGAAAGATCTGTGGTGATAATGTGGACTAATTAGCAATGCACTAAGACAGACCTAAATTTTATTGGTTTTGTTTTTATCTCCCGACACTGATAGAGCAGAGCTATTCTGCTCTGCCACTTTACCTCTTTTTGGTAGAGCTCAGATTCTTTCTTCTTGCAGAAATCACACACGGCCGCTGCAAAGATGCACATTACATGTTATGTGCAAAACTTCCAGCTTTGTCATTTTCCAAAACACCAGCTGAAGTAAAGAAGGTGGAAATTGCACACACACACCATCTGTCTTGAGCACAGCTTTGCAGCCAATACAGGTGCTTCTCTTCTGAGCAAACGCCATGAGGCCTCCAACCTTTGAGGTTAACACAGTTTTACAGCGTGTGTGGTCGCCCTCTGAAACACATCACCAAAGAGCAACGATAAGATTCACAGTAACACATCACACCTCTTACGATTATGTTCACAATAACGGTTTTTGGAAAGTCTAGTTCTTATTTTTATTTCAGTTAACTTTTTTAAACTTGTATTTTCCATACATGTTAAAATACTTGGTCAGGTGTGCTGACTTACTGAGCAGGATGCTTTCTGCTTTGCTCTCTCCCAGGATGGGCTCAAATATTCTCAACAGAGGTTTGGACAGCTGCTGCTCCAGGTAGTATTGTGTGTCAATGGGAATGTTGTTCTCCAGCACGTAGATGGGGTCCTGAATGGAAATGTGGTATGGGGATCATTATCAAAGCTGAATGTTTCCACTAAGAAAGAAACAGATGAAACATCAACACGCCCTACACACCTCTGACTTCATGTATGCCGCTGCTCCCTTCGCAGCCTTGATGATGACATATGGGACTCTGTCTCCCAGGTTGGGGGCGCTACCTGCATCTCTTTTCCTCATCCTGTAAATCAGATTTAAAGGCTTAAACGTTTTTTTCTCTAACATCTTATTTGAAGGAAGACATCTTGGTATCTAGTTATCAACCAATCGGACCTCTCTGCTAGCTCCACGTGCGCCTGCTTGCCAGCGTACTCCTGGGCAGTGCGCGTTAGCTCCTTGGTGATGACCAGCTGGCTGATGTCGATGCGATTGCAGAGCAGGTCTGAGATCACCTCTTTGGCGTGTTCCACGGCCCCCTGGGGATCCCTGAAGAAACATCACAACAGCTCTGGTTGTTGTTTTTAAGCCATGTCAGCATCTCTGGTTCATAATCAACCAGACTGTCAAAGACAGAGCTGAGCAAATTAAGTCCAAAGTTTAGAAATCATGACTTATTTCTGGACTCCACAAAATAAACTGAGTGCAGCCAGAGTATGCGTTTACCTGTCTATGAGGATTTTCTGCAGACAGGTGTTGATGAGGTTAGCCACCAGAGGGCAGTTGTCTCTGCGGACGGTCTCAATACCTTTGCAGTCCATTTTGTCATGCGTGCTTGCACTGGAGGAGAAATACAGGCCTGCGTAGCGCTTCTTATTGATCAGCAGATATGGGTAGTACACCTGGTGAAATATTAATAAAGACATAATTAATACAACAGCTCTTTGAAAGCATCAGGTCTAAGCTAAGAGGACCTGACTGCAAACCCCGGTCACCTTTAGACCTTCACTAGGACTCAGGATAGAGGAAGACAGTGACGCATACAGAAAGCAAAAGGCCAAACATCGGGCAGCAGAACTGAAACATGACACACAGTCCTGGACTGTGCTGAACAGCGCGAATCTGGTAAATACTGGAAATTACTTGCTGGCTTGTACTGCTTGGTTACAATTGAAAAAGAAAAAATCCATCTAATTATCTTTCTAATTATCTGATATGCACCACAGCAAAGGTAAAATAATGAAGGTCATTCCAAATTAACCAAACTCTCAAGGAAAACTAATTTTCAATCACAAAGTGAACTTTGTAGTGTTTGTTTTTATTTTTATGTGGCCAATTATATTCACAACACAGACCTGCATCATGAAATAAAGCCATAATATGAGCGCCCCCTGTTGGAGTTGGGAGGGCAGTTCCTGCTTCAGTGACAACAACAGGCTACAAAACTGTTCGGGACTTTATTATCTTGCAGAGTCAGTTTTTCAGGTAATAGGTCAGTGCTTTTTGAACATTAAGATCTTCAGATCACCTCATCTTAATCCATTTGAATCACATTTGAGGTTTGAAAACTAGAACCCTGCCTTGCAGCTGCATGTTTCTGTCATACAGTCACACTGCCGTTCATAACAGTGTTTAACCAGATTCATAACAGGCTGCTTAAATAAATTAAGGGGAACACTTAATCATCACAGCATATTGGAAAATTATTTCAGCTTAAGGGATGCAAGTCTGTTCATTTAACCTGCACCGATGTTGAGGCGCCAGCAACATTTGCAGCATGAACGGTATGAAGCGCATGTCGTGGCATGACTAGATTGTATTTGCAGCGAATAAAGTGGGCGTAAAATGCAGAGACAAATATTTACAAGATATAAAAGATAAATAAATAGATCTGCAGCTGTTATTTATTAAACTACATTCACACCAAAACTAAGAACTTCAAGACAGACAAACATGATTCCATCACATTTTTACACTGGTCGCTCCCCAGTTGGCCTTGCACCCAGCACATCCTTGCTGTTGCTCCACTGGTAGCAAATAGGTATTTACATTTTTTTCCCCCTCAATCAAAAGAAAGTTTTCCACAGTCATGCATTTGAGTGAACTGGTGGACATGCGTACCGGATGTACTGTATATGATCAGTTTTCCTACATGTATTTTTGATGATCCTGATGGAGTCTACAGGCCAAAACACACTGGTCAAAGAATGAAGTTGTTCTTCATACTACAAATGTTGCTGAAGCAACTTTAGCTTCTTCAGCCGTTTTTGGATCTGCCAGTTCTGTCATTCCCCGGCAAATACCACTCAAGCTGCACGCCACTGGGCTACATGCAAAGGTCACAGTAAAAGCTGTCAGACCCTTATACCATGGTCATGAAGCCTGTTCCTCCAGGAGCAGATGACAGTGCTGCTGTTGGGCTCAGAATCTTCTATGTGTGCTTTGTGTAACAGACTGTAAAACCAGTCAGGAGGAAAGAGGAGAGACCGTGACCACCACCTGGAAAAACCACTTCTCTTTTTGGGGGCCATCTTGTTGCTGCCTTTGGCATGCACTAGTTGTCACTTTCATTTGCACCAAAACAGCTGAAACTGTTTCACAATGGCTCATCTGTCCTAACAGGACAAAAATATCGAGACCAAGTGTTTTAAGCAGTGCACATGTAGAGAAGTCGGAGAAGACATTTCTGGACTGAACCGGTACCTTCTCAAACTCCAGTTTGATGGGTGGTGTGAAATGGGATGATACCCACTCGGCCGCCTCTCTCCCGATATCCATGGCCTCTTTTACTGTTGCAACTCCGAGCTTTACCATGACAGAGTCCGTGTCTCCATAAATTACCTGAACAGGACAACAAAACATATAACGTGTCAAGTGTTTTTGATACATCAGATCATCAAGGAATAAGAGATTGGTTCATAACTGGGCTCACCCTGGCGTCAGCCTGGTAGCCATTGGAAAGTGTGTACTTAGACTCCACCAGCTGCTTGGTTTGCTCAATCATCTGTCTTCCAAAACCAGTGACACTCTGGATGAGACAAAATGCAATATTTCAATGCATTTAAATCACTAAATTACCAATGATGCTGGAAAAACATTTAGCATTTCAGCCACACTGCAGGTCAGAAGTTTTGATGTTTAGGGAAAAGATCTTCTCACAAAACAGCCTGAAACTGAGATCACTGTAGTTCAGCTATCACCTACAGAAAGTCTTTGTTTTTGTATTTTTTCAGGGGGGTAGGGTAACATTTTTCTCCACCTGTTCTGTGGTTTCTTTTTCAACACTAATCTTTGCCCTACATCTCTGATGTTTTCTGTTTACATCTGTGCACAATACAAAGTACTGTGCAAAGTAGTTTAATGAAGGCAACCTGGTTTAGACTGACAAATGCAGTGTTGCAGATCCTGAATTGTGAACATTTGATGTCCAAAACAAGTCATCCGATCTAAAGCGCTGACCTGTGAGATCTCTAGGCAGGGCAGTTTGCCCACTTGGGCCCCCGTGAAGCCATACACAGAGTTCGCGCTGATTTTGAGGGCCAGCTGTCGGCCGTCCAGCACCTGCTTCTTGAAGGGGTCTGTTTCCTTTTTTAGCTCTGCTTTGGCCCTGCAGACAGACGGTGGGATCACACAGGTTGTGAACTCATAGATCAACTATTTCCAACTCAACTCTTCTTCTACAGCTTTTGGAAGATCGTCATTCCAGTCCAAACAGTTTCTGTGATTGATTTTAAACAATTCAAACCTCTTTCGGGCAGACAGCAGGTTTTCCAGGATCTCTGGGAGAAGTCCCTTTCTTAGAGAACTCTTCACAAAGAGATCGCCTGTTGGAGTCTTGATGAAGTCCTCGGGAGCCAGGCTGAACACATACAATCTGTTAATGACTCAGCTTTCACTCAAATATAATATAAACAGTGCATGAATAAAGTGAATTCACATCGTGCACAACTGTTCTGATCTTAACTTGGTTAATGGCCTTAAACTAGCTAAAGAAGCCTACCTATAAATTCAATTGCTTTGTTAGTTTCACATGACCCTTTGAATACTGTTCAATATAATTTTTGTAGTTTTCAATGGAAGTAGACAAAACACATTAAGCTTGTTTGTCTGCATGCTTTATTTGGCTGACTTTTAACGCTGGTTCTCTGTCCTGAGACAACCCCAAAGGGATGCAAATCTCAGAATCTCTGAATCCTGAGTTTTGCTTGTTAGGAGAATGCATAAACCATTACACCACAGGATCACCTAAAAAGAAAATTGCTTACCCCAGTTTCTCCACTGAGCCTTTCTGCAGCAGAGTGGTGTAGCACAGATTGTGAGCCATCATGATGGACGGATACAAGGAGGAGAAATCCAATGTGGTAATGGGAAGGCTGTAATATCTACACGGAAGAGAGCAGGGTAGAAAATTACATGACAAGGCTGCAGATGTAACACGTGAAGACAACAGTGGACTGACACAAACATAGATGCATTTACCCTTTCTCTGGCTCAATGACAGTAGCTCCAGTGTAGTCCTCGCCTCCTTCTGTCTTTACAACGGGCATTACCAGATCCTGTTTTGTGGCCTAAACATAAACACGCACTCAGTTTCCAAATCCCAGGTATGCAAATGCAGGAGCCATGTTCGCTTCGGCATTGTTACCTGTCGCAGCAGCTGAGAGACTACTTTGATCTGCTGGCCTCGTGAGAGCAGGTACGTGAGAGGCACACCGGTCACTCTGGCCATCTCCATGTAGTTAATCACACACATTAGCTTCAGCAGCAGGCGCAGGGGCAGATAGGCGTCTTTCAGACAGTAGACTGCCAAACGACGGCGCGTCTGTTCATTTCCATTCTGTGACAGAGGAAGAAAGGGAAAAACAAATTAATATTAGATAGTTTTTTTAAATTCCCAACAAGGCTGTCTTGATCTTACCTGCAAATCAGTGATGATTGAGTGCTGCACATCCTCCTTCTGCTCTTGCAAAAAGTGGAAACTCACAGCGTTCAATGTGTATGAGCGCAACTTATAATCCCTGAGAAGAACCTGAAAGAAAAGGCACCAACTCAAAGCTCAGTCTTCCCCTAACAACATTCCCAAATACAAAATGTACCGCATGTCTTTGTTGACCTGCACAGAAAGAGAAAGTACTGACCTGCAGCAGGTCGAACTGAACACGACCCTCCATGTTAATGGTCTTGTTTTCTCTGCGGCCCATCTGCTTGCTCTGAAAATTCAAGTCTTTCAAAACTGATTTGATGCCTCGCACTCGGCCCAAGTACGGAAAATAATTCACCTGAAAATGAGAGAACATTTATCACCTAGTGGATAAACACGGGAATGAGTGAGCAATTAGGTTTTTCCATTAAATCGTCAATATACATGTTGAAGCTTCATCTTTCAAGAATATTTCAGGCTTTGTCAGTGGACTAAAATAAATGAAGCTCCATCTAACCTTTAAAGCAGCTGCCCTGTTGAGCAAGTACGGAAAGTCAAAGTTTTGGATGTTGTAGCCAGTAATAATGTCCGGATCAACAGTCCTCAAAAACTCAGCCCAGCTCTGCTCATACAGACACAAAACAAAAAAAATATGACTTGAAAGGAAACAAAGAAACCATATCAAACTATGTATGCATTTCACTGCTTTAAGTGTACACGTGTATACCTGCAGTAACTTCGTCTCTTGTGTAAAGCACAGTATCTGAGAGCCAACGATGCTGGCGCAGGACTGCAGGGTGAAGACTGTGCGAATGAAGGGCTCCGTTTCACCCTGACGCTGCACCATAGATGCAATTTGAATCACAGGATCTTTGTCCGGTTCAGGGAAGATTCCTGGAAGTAAAGAGGCAACACCAGAGTCATTTGATTTTCATCAAGTTAGACCAGCCTTGGTCATGCGCTTAAATAACGTTTTAACAGTTATTCTAACGCGGAGTAAGAACTCCAGAGAATTCTTGTGTAAACAAAGCACCTTTTCTTCCTGCGCACTCTATGTCAAAGCTGAGGACTCTGAGTGGTGCAATCCTCTGCCACTCTCCCTCTGCGGGGTGACTTATCAGATCCTTCCATCCCACATCCACCTCATACTGACACAAGGAGGCCTGGAGGAAAAGAACAAGAGTGGCAAAGTTCACAAACACCATTTACCTATACAAAAACATTAAAACCGCACGATCGAACATGAAATTAAACTAGTGACCAAGGTAACATCGTGAGAGATTGTACACCCACCTTTCCTGGGGACTGAGAACTCGTGTTACCCGTGCTCTTCTCTTCGCGCACTCTGTACTTCCCTTTTGGGAGCTCAATCCAACAGCAACCCACCACGTTGCTGTCCACCATAAACCTGACAACACATACACATGCATGAACATATACACACACAGTCTAAAGAGACACAATGTTGTTGTTTTTTTAAATTTACTGGCAGTTTTCTACATACAACATTTATCCACATAACTTCGTTAATTACAATAAATGGCTTCCTTTGAACACTTTAACAATGCTGGGATTTCAACAGTGTTTTTGCATCAACAAAACGCTACAGTGAGTATAAGTTTAACCTTCGGTTTCTTTTGGTATTTTCAAAAAAGGATACAGCTTCCTTTTGTGTATTTAAACGATAACGGTCATTTTCATCTCTCCACCATGTTTTCCAAATTATTTTGTACCTTTTTCTTAAGCACACACACCTGATTTCAAAGTCTATGTTGGCCTCGTAGGATTGGTAATTGCTGGTAGGGAAATGGGCAAACTTAAAGCCCTGTTCCAGCAGTCTCTTTGCGGGGGCGATGAGACGAGGCATCGCCATGGTTATCCGCAAGAAATCGATAATGCATTTCCCATGGTAACCATACATGCCTGTGAGAAAGAAACAAAAAACAAAAACAAAAAGAGGGATAAGTGACGTTTTCATCTCAAATGAACACCATTTTGTTTTATAATCGTATAAGATTGTAACACACAGTAATAAAGTATAAAAGTTAATGTATTACTGAATGTTGCTATCCAACAAGGTTCAAGACCTTGATCACAATACACATCTGCATTTGTGCTTGTCTTCACAGACTCTGTTTTTTTTCCACTTAATAATAAACTTGTACTCACTCTCTTTGCGGGTGATGTCCACAGCCAACACTGTGACTGAGATATTGTCCTTATTGGAGCGCATGTCCTTCAGGACAGCAGAGTTCAGCTCCTTTTTAAATTCCACCAGGTGAGCAGACATGAACCCTTTTCAATTAAAGCAACCAGAGGGCAACATTAGATTTAGAGCATGAATTACATTTTTATTATTTTCTCCCTAAAAGCAGAAATTAGACAGCTCAGAACAAAGAGAAGAGGTTACAACTGTAACAGCTACTTTAAAGCTATTTATAGTGAGGAAACATAGTATACCACATAAATGCAAAGTCAACATGATGACAAGCACTCACCATTTGGAGCAGGGACGTAGAAGTAAGGGGCAAAGCCGTGAACATGGCAGCACACGCTGTTGCCATTGTCTGTTACACCAAACATCCGAATGATTGGCACTTTTCCTTGCGACTGACCGGGCATGCCCGCTACCGTTTCCCCTGCATGACACAAAACCATTGAAAGCCAAATTACACACCACAATATTCATAAGCAACAACGAATATGCTCTGAAAGGTTGATATAACTGTAAGTCAGCTCGGATGTTTTCATATCATGCTACAAGCTCGCCAGGTCGATATTTCTGGGACTCAAATTTAGAGCAAAAGCCGCTTTGACAAACATTATATTTGATAATTACCCAAATAGTAGTCCAGATCAATCTGCTGGAACACCAGAGTATCAGATGATGGGTCCAGTGAGGGGGCAGGAGGACGTCGCCAGCGAGGGTTTAGGTCTGCTGAGAAAAGGTCACCTGACAGGATGGAAGAAGAAATTAAATTATCATGCTTGAGGGATCTGTAACTTTACTACAGGTCACTAAATAACTCATTAAATTCCTCCTGTGTAATGAGAACATTTACATCACCTGTGAATGTGCGCTTTGCAGTTTAATACTCACCTACTGGAATAACATCGTGTCCCGCCTGCCCCTCCATTTCCTCTGCATCCATATCTGCATCTTCAAACATGGACAACTCCTCTTCAAACTGCGAAGGACTGTCCTCCCATTCACCCATTGTTTTACCCCGTTTGGCCTGGGATGGACCACCCATGAGACGGCTGCCGTTGTGTCGTTTATGATCCATGCCTGCAAGCTGATTTAAAGAAAACTTGGTAAAAATCTATGGAACAAACTTGGAGGTTAAAAGTCTGTAATATGTTTAAGCACTTAAATGTGCAAGCTCATGCGGTCAAAGTGTAGTTAGGAAAATGAGTTTTAGTTAACTTAACATATTCTTCTAACCATTTTCTAAACAGAAATGAACCAAAATTGTTTATGCAAGGAAAATCCTGTAAGTATGACTCTTTGCTCAGTCTATATTACTCCTGATCTGTATCAGTATACTCATATAATGAGTAAATATGTAATGTAGGCCAGTGACAGATAAAATTAGTGCAATGCTTTCAGTAATAACTCATTATAGCTGCACTGGAGGGTATTTACAAGTGAAAGGTAGAATGTATAGAGTTACAATAAGAAGGAGCGATATCAGAACACAGTTTAAAAGGGAACACATGCAGTCTCGACACCGACCGTCAAAAACACAGTAAAACAAACTGGTGCTTATTAGTCATGGGACTAGTAGTAATCATCCACAACCTTCCCACCGCACAGCCTGTTGCCATGTTACTGTGAGTGCTGTCGCACACCTTGTAGCTCCACACAGCACACTACAGTTAGCCTAACATCCAAACAGTGCAGGTCTCTGTCCCCTTCACCTCTACATTTGTGATAATTCATCCACGTGTCAGTGGCGTACTTTCAAATGTAACATTTGACTGGAAGGTATGAAATTATATGACACTCAATAATGGAGCAGTAAAGCCTCATGACAAGGTACACGGACGTTTCTTTTCTTTGTAAGAGCTAAGGCAGTAAGCTAGCGCGCGGGTATAAACACATACAGGTCTCGCGCCCTCGGGCTAATCTTACCCAGTTGTAGAAGCAATCCTTCCGTGAAATCTGCCACGAAAACTTATCAGTGGCTGCTGCGTTTCTAACTTCTAAACGCCTAACAATGGCACTTCCTCACAACAGAACCGGACTGAGAACTGCTCCCGCCACCCTTCTTTGATTTGCAAACTTTCACCGACGAACGCGCGGAAATTTTGCGTCTAGATACCAGGCTAAGAAATAAAGCAATGGCCAACCACGTCACAGAATGGGCGGAAACCTAACGGCATAAAAGAGGAAGTTGAGCGCGACTCGACTAAACCCAGTGCAAGAAAAAGACGGTGTTTTCCCGGCAAAATGACGTCGGATAGTACGTAGTAGTAATGGAGGGAAATTTGCTTTTTTTTAACCGTCTTTCCTGTTTTTTGTTTTTTTTTTTAGATAGACAGATAAATAGATATTTGGCATGCTTCATTCATTTAAGTAGTATAATTGAGTTAGAATTGGCAAATTAGTTAATTGTTTATTCATGCATGCTTATACACGTATTAAATAGTTAATGCATGCCTATATATGGATATAAATTACTTTATTTTTCTTATATACTCATAAGAACAGACTTAATATATAATATGTGTTGTCACTTTAAATGACTTCACTTTTAATAAAAACTGTTAAATCCTCATGGCAGGAGGAAATGGCTGATAAAGTGTCTGCACTTGTATCTGAACTCAACAGTCTCATCCAGCGAATACGTGATGGACTGGACTAAATCAAGACTATACTTTCTAAACTATGACTGCTGCAGATGTATTATTGAGCAATAGAATATAGTTTGGAGATAAGCTGTTTTGCACAATTTGGAGTTGACAGGAGGAAGTGTACTAATCTACAGATGAAAGAAAAACGTAAAGTGGCTTTCGTAAAGGGTAAGGTTACCACGTGCCAGCAGAACACTTTTAGTACTGATTCTTCCAGCGTCCTCGGAGCTCTGCTAAAAAATATGAACATTATAGTCAAAATATTTTCTCCATTTTGGTGGTTTGATGATTTTGTGCTGGGAAAAGGTTATGGATTGCACAACACTGGTCACTACATTCTTCATTTCCAGTTAATACTTGTACAGCTGCTGTTATTGTGTATATATATATTTATATTTCTTCATACATTCTTATATAGTTCTATATTGTGTATTTTGTTGTACAGTTATTTTATTTTCAACTTATTTTCAATTTATATATTTTATCTTATTCTTTCCCAGTTAAATTTACCCTTCATTCTAATTTGTGTTGTACAGTTATTTCATTTTTAACCTTAATTTATATTTTATTCCTTCCTAGTTAAATTTACCCTTTTTAATTTTTCATATTTATTTCCTATCTTATTCATAGCCTTTTCCTTTTTTGTTTTCTTTAGGTCACGAGCAGTTGTCCAAGCATTTCACTACATATCGTACTGTGTATGACTGTGTACGTGACAAATAAAATTTGAATTTGTTGTATCTTACAGTAAAGTACTGGCATTTAAATGCATCTTTTACAGTATTATTACTGTATTCGCATTTACAATACACTACTACTGTGTACTATTTTAAATGAAGTTACAAAAGAAGAATTATAGCAGTGATTTAATATTTTCCAATAATCTTTTGCAGTTAGAGTAATATACTCTATACATATAGTACGGTTTCTTACTGTACACATAGGAAAACAGCATTCCTAAAGAAAGCTGAGATCCTTCATTGTGTGCAGCAACATTTATAGAGTGGCAGCAGAGATCATTTTCGGCGTGGTGGAGAACACCGTCACACTGGTCCAGTGTCTCCCACAGGGGTTCGGTGGTGGCTGGGATCTAGTGGAGGCCATAACATATGATTCACATTCTCATCACACCATTCAGTGACTCCCTGTGGAGGAGCACTGCTGTCCAGGAAAAGACCACTCCTATCAGACTATAAATGCTTTTTAGTAAGTTCAATGTGATCACTCAGAACTACTCTGTGTCCGTTTGCCCTGACCCCTCTCTCAACAACATGCCAGCAAATATCCGCCCGCAGCATAACAGAGCCACTGGATCTCTTCACTGTAGGGATGGAGAGGTCAAGGTTTTACTTTAATCTGATACCTCTAAGTAGCTCCATAGGTAGGATAGTCCACGAATGTCTCTAGTCATACTGTATTTTTTAAAAACTATAGCCCTCTGAGAAGCTTATAAATAGCTCTGGCTCTCCCCCTTCTCACAGGAAACTAGAAAAAGCTCCCTGCTGTACGTGACTCCCCTCTTGTGTACGGCTAAAACATTCGTTCACCAATAACAGCAGCTCTTTAACCACTTCCCAGCCAATCGCACGTCCCCGCCGAGGAAAACACCCAGTTCCTGTGGTGTTTTATGTAAAAGGCGGAGACACGGAGAAGCCAGGGGGCAATAGGAGTGCAGCTCATGAATAATGTGTGGGCGGAGACTCCAAGCTCACCAACCCAGCCTCCTTCCTGCATCGCAGGCCATGAGCGTCCCGTCCCTCCGCACGACCCGAGCGCACCGGGCCAATGTGAATCGCTGACATTTAACCAACGCCGCCGCCCCTTCTTCTTCTCACTCTGCGCTGTTATTATTTTTATGGACGGACTGCGACAGCTGCCAATGCGTGCTTCATCTTCGTGAAGTTGGGACAAAACTGAAGGGTAAGTGAACATCTTTATTTCAGCCTGCCCGGTGATAATAGAATACATCCTAGGCGTGCGCGCATCGGTTCGGGACGCGGCGTCTGTGTTTTTCCGCAGCAGTGATGCAGTAGGTGCTTCATGTCACGTTCGCCCCGAAACTCACGATAGACACGCACACAGGCGTGTTGTTGCTCCCTGGGGTCTCAAGACGTGCCTGTCTTGGGACATTGTGCCCTTTTCCCAGCAATGTGGACCTGCTGAGCAGTAACCACTCTATTCACTAAAAGGGACGTCAGCAAGGTCACGATGGTAATGATGATGATGATGATGATGATGATGGTTTACAATGAAATCCTAATGAGGCAGATAGGAACCCCTTCACAGAGCCGGGGGGAATCCCATGTGGATTTCCAGAGAAAGTTTAATTCAGCAGTAAGGTGTTTACGCTCAGGATCGGTGTAAAGCATGGTGATGATGGACTGAGGACCTTTCATATCTCGCTATAAAAACACAATCAGAACAGAATCTTCGAGGGGCTACATCCAAAAAATAAGAAGGCAAATTTATGCAAAGCTTAAGTGTTTGGTTTGTCATCAACTTGAAGGCTTCTCCGTCTGTGAGTGCCCGGGGTCAGCCTTGTGTTCAGTGCTATCAGTAGCAGCTCAGCGCAAACACGCTGGAATTTGAGTATCATCTTCTTCCTTACAGTAAAAAAAAAAAATTACCTTAAAAAAAAATCAAAGCGCAGACAGGATTTTTGTAACATGTGGAAGAGGCTATTGGTTTGCATGCATGAACATCAGCTGATTGCTTTTTACAGTAGCTCATCATCAGCAACATTTGCTACAGGATCAAGTTTATACCTGATCAGTGTCCTTATCTGTTTATCCGTTCTCATGGCTCTCCCCACTTTGTGGGGCTCTCTGTCCTGGTCGTTGTGTCCTTGGGCAAGACACCTACCGCCTACTGGTGTTGGCCAGAGGGGCCGATATGGCAGCCTCACTTCTGTCAGTCTGCCCCAGGGCAGCTGTGGCTACTACAGTAGCTTGCCTCTACCAGTGTGTGAATGTGAGAGTGAATGAATAGTGGAACTGTACAGCGCTTTGGGTGCCTTGAAAAGCGCTATATAAATCCAATCCATTATTATTATTATTATTATTATTATTATTTGTGCCAGAAGTTTCATCAGATCTACAAGCAGGAACAGAACACCCGGTTTTGAACTCAAAGTAGAGGACTGACCTTTAAATGTCCAGTACTAATGATGCAGGTGCAGGAGTGCTTGGAAATAAAATGTTCTGTCAAAGTGATGTGCATTTCTGTGCATGTGTGAAGAAGAAGCCCTGTGGTTCTATTAGATGGTGACCCAAGGAAACCTGAAGATAGACTACTGTTACTCAACACTTTAGTGCGTTTGTTTGACCAGGCGCTTGGTTCCTGTGAGAGCAGCTGCAGGTTTATCTTATATCAGGGAAAGAGGTGAAATGTGTGGAAATGAGACTTGTGAAAAGAAGTGAGATATGTTGAGTTTGGATTCCAGTTGTGTAATGTCGTAAGAATGATGCAACCGGGTGTGTTGTTTAATGAAAGCGTAAAGGTTTCATATAGCTATGTGAGGAGATGTTGGTTAAGAGGAAATTGCTCATTGAAGCCGCTTGAGGTTAACCTGGTGAAGTTTAAAGATTAAGAGTGGCTTTTGTTTATGATTTAGACAACGTATTAAAAAACTTGACATGCTTTTATCAAAGATGAGGAGTTTAAAATCAGTGTGTGACAGAAATAAACAAGCTGGCAACGTGTATCCAAGTACATGTGAACTGCTTGGAAATAACTGCAGCACATGACATTTACGTTTTGTGTCTGTGTGTGTGTGGTTGTAAGGTGTCCCCGTCTCAGCGGAGTGTCTTCTATATTTACCCAGCATGCCGCTGGCTCGAAGCCTGTCTGTCACGTCCTTGTCAGGACTGGAGGAATGGGACGAGGAGTTTGATTTAGAGGATGCCGTCCTTTTTGAAATAGCCTGGGAGGTTGCTAACAAAGGCAAGTGTTTGGTGGTTTTTGAAGATAATTAAAAAAAATTATGCCAAAAGACAATGTCGTTTGTGTTGAATCACATTATATCTTTCTATGTGTGAAGTTGGAGGCATCTACACCGTCATCCAGACCAAAGCCCGTCTGACCTCAGAGGAATGGGGGGAGAACTATTTCCTGGTGGGTCCCTATGTGGAGAGCAACGTGCGCACTCAGGTGGAGCTGATCGAGCCCACAAACCCCGCACTCAGGCAGACCATTGACAAGATGAACTCCAGTGGGTGTAAGGTACTACCATATGTAAACTAAAACACAAACACCCCTACACACACACACACAGACACTGAGTTAAATTTATACGATCCACTGATGGGCAGTCATCCTAACAACTCGTGGCTGAGGTACTAATAGTTTATTTGTGTATGCATGCAGTGAATGTGCGCTCTAACGCCCAATTAGAGTTCATCTTTCACTCATCTTTTACATCTGACACACTCCCACTCTGCCCAGCCTTCTGTCCTTGACCACAACTCAAAACCCAGTGACATTTCCCCCGCAAAGGTTAGAAGTTGTATCGATGTCTCTCTATCTCTCTCTTTCTCACAAATGCGCTCCAGAAATAGATGACGGAGTGTGATACTTCTAAAGCTTTGTGCTGTGTCATTCTGAGTGTAATGTGGAGTTGTGGGAAAAGGTTAGGACTGGTAGCGGTACGCTTTTAAAGGGGTTAGTGCAGCCAGGTCAGTAAAGCCGGTATGGTTTACTTTCAGCCACAATTGATGGGACAAGAAGAGAGCAAAAGCAGGCTGCAGCAACACTGAATTTGCATGTTTCATATTATGTTACTAGTTCCTTCCCTCTCCTCTGCTCTTTGTTTCTGTGTGCACATGTGGTTCAACAGCAGAGGCATCTGAAGATAACATTACTTATGTTACATTGCTAATAAGGGTGTCCCAGCAACACTCGGTGTGTCTGAAAGTTTGGTTTGTAATGATAGTTTTGTTTAGTTTTGCCCAGTGGATTACAGGTATCATCCCAGGACCCTCCCATTTTCAAACAAAACGTCTAAGGTTTTATGTACCGGTATCAGAACATAATAAAAATCTATTGATTCTTACTAAATACTGAAATAATTTATATACAACCCGATGAACAACAGTGCATGACATATTCACTGTGCCATTGTTATTTTGCAGAAGCAGTGTGGGGGGGGAAAGAGTGCACCCCGTGACTCAGTAGTTTGTAGAAACAGCAGCAGTAACTTTTAGGGATTGTTTTGTTTTTTGTTTGACATTATCAGTCTCTGATCATGGTTGTGGTGGAATTTTGATCCACTCTTCTTTAAACGGTTGCCTCAGTTCATGCAGCTCTTTGTTAATGTCCCACCAGAGTATTTCCATCATGTTCAGGTCTGGACTCTGACTGGGCTAAGAAAATGCATTGATTCTATTCTTTTTCAGCCACAAATTTCCTGCCGTCCTTGTAATCATTGTCCTGTTGCAGGACCCATTTTCTACCAAGCTTTAGTTATCGGATATTTGGGCTCACATTTGACCCCTTAATACTTTGATATACACACGGGTTCATAGTGGACTTCATGACTGCAAGGTGCCCCAGTCCTGGGGTTGCAAATAAGCCCACATCATCAGTCCTCCACTGCCGTGCTTGACAGTCAGTATGAGGTATTTGTGCTGACGTGCTGTGTTTGGTTTTCAACAAATATGGCTCATTGAACAGTTTGACCTTGAGGGGAATTTGCTTTTCCACTCATGGGATGATTGAGGGATTGTTAACACATACCTGAATGTTCCAGACAAGCAAAACTGGCAAAACGTCTGCTCTTATAGAGCTGCTCACAGTTAATTATCATTTGATTGACTAATTTAAAGTTATCCTATCAATTCCCATGCAATGTCTTTGTTTTTCATGCACTTTCATGCAACCTTTGTTAAATAACAAATTTTTCATACCTGCTAAAGACTGTAGTAGTGGTAGTAGTTGTGGACACTGAATGAATGGGGCCCAGGGTTGCTTACAGATGCACAAGTGGTGTGGGGGCAGGGTGCCAGCAGTGGAAAGTGGGAGGAGGGGAAATAATTTGCCTGTTCATGGTTCTGTGCAGCCTAAATAAGGCTGAAGGAACGTAAGAACCTCAATGTCATTTTAAGAATTGAAGATGGTGATTTGATTACCAGATGATGTGTTTTTAAAGGTTTATTCATTGCTGGTACAAATTTTAGATCATTAGTTTTGGCATTAGTGTATTAAACTATTCCACTTTAGTTGCGTTCTAAGCAGCATGAATTGCAATTCTAACAACGAGAAATACTCAATCCAGGCTTTCTTAGACTGGAATACATTTTTGTAAAGACATAGAAGTCATTCACTTACGTTATGTTAGAGAGAGAAGGACTAACCAGTTTTTTTTTTCTCCCTTTCGCCCTTGTCTGTTTTCTTACAGGTCTACTTTGGCCGCTGGCTTATTGAAGGTAGTCCCTACGTTGTGCTCATTGATATCGCGTTCACCGCCTGGTCTTTAGACTCCTGGAAGAGCGAGCTGTGGGAGCTTTGTTCCATTGGCGTGCCATGGTTTGACCGTGAGGCCAACGATGCGGTGCTGTTTGGTTTCCTGACCGCTTGGCTTCTGGGAGAGGTCAGCAGCTCAGACTTAATACTACACAGCTGATGAGAACGGGCATAAAACATAAAGATGGATTATCTGTAGGTCCTCCAGCAGTTTAAAGGGCTCTTTAAAGCAGCATATTAAACTAATCTGAACCCTTTCTTTCCTTCCAAATCACAGTTTGCAGCCCAGTGTGAGCAGCCTGCGCACATTGTGGCCCATTTCCATGAGTGGCTGGCAGGGCTGGGGCTGGTGTTGTGTAGACAGAGACAGCTTCCAGTGGCAACCATCTTCACCACACATGCTACACTCCTGGGGCGCTACCTGTGTGCTGGAAACGTGGACTTCTATAACAACCTAGCAGAGGTATGTAGCTGCTTTTTTATTAAGTATCAGTTCAATAAATAAATAAAGATGCCATCAAGCAGTTGTTGGCTTTGAATGTGTGATTTATATGAATATAAATATGAACTATTTCAAAAAATAGCTGACTACATTATAGACTCTCTGTGGTCTGTCTGTGTTCAGTTCAATGTAGACAAGGAAGCGGGCGATCGACAAATCTACCATCGCTACTGTATAGAGCGTGCAGCGGCACACTGTGCCCACGTCTTCACCACAGTGTCTCAAATTACTGCCATTGAGGCTGAACACCTGCTCAAGAGGAAACCAGGTGTGTAGCAGTGGACTGGTGTGTGTAAGACGGCAGCATGCCTCCAGCTCCCCCTGCAATACTCTGAATATAGAAGTCTGAATATGTAAAATATAATATATATAATATAATGCTTTCAGTGTAGTATTATTTTAAATTAACCCTTAGAAAATCCTTAAAAATCATGACTCATTTTGTCTTAAGAACAAAAAAGTAACAGCTTCCCAAAAACCACTTTAAAAATGTTACATAGTAATATTTTTTTCCACTTTAAATTACTCACTCTTTTAAAACTACTTCAGCCTGAACTATACATATCGAGTATTAATTATGCTTTGGAGATTTTTAATCTACCTGACTATCAAATCATCACCTTTTCTCTACTGCATGCTTATGCTTTGCCTGCTTCCACAGATATCGTGACTCCCAACGGGCTCAACGTGAAGAAGTTCTCAGCTATGCACGAGTTTCAAAACCTCCACGCTCAGAGCAAGAGTCGGATTCAGGAGTTTGTCAGGGGACACTTCTATGGGTTAGTCCGCACGTCACAGCGTGTGTAAAGTGCTTAAAAGTTAATGAATTTAGCCAGAAAGGGGAAGTGACAAATCAAGTTGTGTATTTTTTTTTTTTTTTTAAATTGTATGTTGGTGACCATCTGACCATCAGACACCTCGACTTCAACCTGGACAAGTGTTTGTTCCTCTTCATCGCTGGGAGGTACGAATTCTCCAACAAAGGAGCCGACATCTTCTTGGAGGCTTTAGCCAGACTCAATTATCTACTGAGAGTACGTATGTGTGGCTGTGTTCACAGATGTGCACATGTGTTCACAGATGTGGAAGGAGAAAGGTCAATCCTAGGTGTTTTTTTTTTGTTTTTTTTAAAAAGATAAAACAAAATCTAACTCCAGTGTCTGTATGGTCCATCAAAGGTCAACCACAGTGACGTGACAGTGATCGCATTCTTCATCATGCCAGCTCGGACAAACAACTTCAATGTGGAGACCTTGAAGGGCCAAGCAGTCAGGAAGCAGCTCTGGTGAGGTTCTTTAAAGATGTAGTTATTCATTTTGAACTTAAAGGAGTAATGGATTTGAATTTTTATTTTATTTTTTTAATTTTTTTGTCCCTGGCAGGGATACTGCTCAGACTGTGAAGGAGCGCTTTGGAAAGAAACTTTATGAGTCACTTCTGGTGTAAGTCGACCCCTTTTTAATCCTGCCTCTTAAAAACTGTAAGATGTAAAAAGTATTAGACACCCAGCTTATTACAACAAATATCTCCTAATAAATAGTCCCCAATAAAGGTATGCATTAAACTTGGATATACCTGAATTTGTAAAAATGTTGAAATCTTATTGGTTTTATTAAATTCAAACCTGCTAATTATTAGATTTTTTTGGTTTTTTTTGTGCTGTGAGTTTCGTTTTAACATTAACTCGAGCTTTTTCTTCAGTGGGCAGCTGCCAGATGTGTCGAAGATGCTGGACAAAGAGGATTTCACAATCATGAAGCGCGCCATCTTTGCCACTCAGAGACAGTGCCAGCCTCCGATCTGCACTCACAACATGCTGGAGGACAGCAGCGACCCCATCCTCAACTGTGTTCGCCGCATTGGCCTTTTCAACAGCTCTGCTGACCGGGTCAAGGTAGGTCACGTGACAGGAGGTGACCGCTGGAAGATTCCCTGTCGCCTTTCTGGGATTTAAGTTGTTAATTTATTTTGATTTATTTTTTTTAGTTTGTGAGGTATCATAGTCGCACCTGAAAGAAAAAAGTGTTGTGAGCATGATTCTGTAATTTTATTTTTTCCTCAATCTGAATTACCCCTCATGCTGCTGGTTCTGGCAGTGTGCCCTATCTGTCTGTAACACTGAATTTCTTCTTCATCTGTTAGATTATCTTCCATCCCGAGTTCCTTTCATCCACCTCTCCTCTTCTTCCAATGGACTACGAGGAGTTTGTAAGAGGTTGCCACCTTGGCGTCTTTCCCTCTTACTATGAGCCCTGGGGCTACACACCTGGTATGATTCATTCATGCTGACAAGATGCATCTATGTGTGTATTAATATAAAAGTACTAATTATTGTTTCCCTGTTTATCAGCTGAGTGCACTGTCATGGGAATTCCATCAATCTCCACTAACCTGTCAGGTTTTGGCTGTTTCATGGAGGAACACATAGCAGACCCAACGGCATATGGTGCATCTTCATGCCTTCTCTTCTAAATTCTACTGTTTTTCAAAAGAAGTCCTCTTTTTAAGATAATCAGGAAAAACTGCTGCTTTTTCGCTTTGCAGGTATCTACATCCTGGACCGCAGGTGTCGGGGAGTGGACGAGTCATGCAACCAGCTCACTTCCTTCCTGTTCCAGTTTTGCAAGCAGAGCCGCCGCCAACGGATCATCCAGAGGAACCGCACTGAGCGTCTGAGCGATCTCTTGGACTGGAAATACCTCGGCAGGGTAACATTACAAATCCTGTTGCACATCTCTGGACCCCTCGGCCTTCATTGTCTTTGTTGTTTTCCTTCTTGATCAGGGGTGTCAAACATAAGGCCCACGGTCCAGAATCGGCCCGCCAAAGGCTCCAGTTCAGCCTTTTTGGCAGGTTTGGAAAATGTGAAGGGGGGCATACATTTTTGAGCTTTTCCTGCTGTTAAAGTCCTCCCCGTGGCCATTCATACTACAAAAGTAATTGAGTAATATATAAACAATTAAATGACAAAAGGAGAAAAAACAAGGAACTATCTACTATAGAAATGTATGCTTCTACGTTTGGTTCACATTTAAAAAACAAAACAAAACTGAACAGTCTACACAATGAATGAACAGAACTTTTTCTGTGATTTTGCACATTTATATCTTATGGTTTAATCCAAAGAGACGCACTGACAGGCTTTTCTTTATCACGAGATGTATTGTTGAAATTGCACTTCTCTTTCTTATGTCTCAGGAGTTAAATGTGTAATTAAAATTCTTTAGACTGACAGACAGGAGAGTTTCACTCGTCGGCCTTCTTGAGCTCAGTGGGCTGTGTGTTGCCCACCATCTAACATCAGATCAGATCCTTGCTCTAGATTTTACTTAAAGTTCTTTAGTTATTGAAAGAAACTCCTTCTTTGGAGTTTCTTGTGTATTTCTCTACTATTTGCAACAACGAGTCTCACAGATAAAATCTTTACAACAGTTATTTATTTATTTTTAATTTCTCCTTCTTTTCTTCATTAGTATTATATAGCTGCCCGCCACATGGCCCTGGCTAAAGCCTTCCCTGACACCTTCATATATGAACCTCAGGATACAGCCCAAGTAAGTTAACTTGTATTTTTTTTTTAATAGACACAGTATTTAAAACAAATGTGAGGTTTTTTTTTTTTTTTTCTTGAAGCGTCCTCTTCCTGTTTATGTTTTTAATACTTTCACTCCTGTCCTCAGACCGCCGGTTTCCGTTACCCCCGACCAGCCTCAGTGCCACCATCTCCAGCCCTGTCCCGCCACTCCTCCCCGCACCACAGCGAGGCTGAAGACAACGAAGATGACGAGTGCTACGACGAGGACCTGGAGGCCGAAAAGGACAAGGTGAACATCCGCCAGCCCTACACGCTGCCTATGAAAAACAAGTCCATCGCCATCATCGGGGCCAACGGGAATGGCGACGAGGTGACGAGCGAGAAAAACTGAGACCGACGCACTACTGCTAAACCTCACTAGTGAAACTCTTATCTGTGGTTCAAGTTGTCCGTGTAGACGACTGTGGCTGCGTGAACGCGTGTGACGAATTTAATATTGGCATGTTGTGACAAAATGCATTACTGTCAGTGTCTTCCCAACCTGTGCGTACCTCAGAATTTTTAAAAACAGTATCTGTCAGTTTGATATATTTTGGTATTGTTTCAGTTACACCAGCAGTGTGACCGGTAGTTTGCTTTGTGAAGTAAATGCAGCAACTTAAAAGGAAAAAGGTTAACTGACAGATCAACACATAGGAAAACAAATCAGGATTGCTGGATTTTTGTAGAATACTAACAGTGAGTAACGTGGATCTAACAGAGGATCATTAATATTAACAGCAAACTGTGGAGTCGGATTTTATACTTCATTCAAACGTAGGTCAGGGCTGGGAGAACAGCTTATCTCTCCTTTTTTTTTACCAGCTTACCATCTCTACAAGTTCAAAACGGGAAGCTTCCTGTGAAAAAGCCCACATAGCAATATTATGCATTAAGAGCCAGAAAGAGCATCTGTTCTTTTTGTCGTTTTCACTCGTGCCCCACATGATGTGACAACCATACAGTGCTTCACACTTGACTTTCTACCTTTTTGTAGCATTTTTTTCTCTTTTCTTTCTTTCACGCGCCTTGTTTTTTGCATAACCTCTCAAAATAGAAACAAAATGAAGAGCACACACTGATAATGCTGAAAACGCTCTCGTTCGGAGAATGGTATCGCCTTGTGTGTGAGTGTGTTCTCATTTTGTTTGTGTGCCTTACAGTATCACAGTGTGTCCACTGTACTCCTACTGTGTTTGTGCGCGCTTGTGTGTAGAGATTATTCCTTGGTTCGCCTGTTTCAGCAAGTATTTATTTGTGAAATGAAAAGAGGTAAGACAGAGGGGAAAGGGTACTGTGTCCTAAGATGGAAACTGTGTTTACAGGTAGAAGACCTGACAGAGAGAAAGGGCTGGAAAAACAAGCTACTGTATGTCTTGAGTATTTGTTTTGGAAAAAAGGAAATGGTTTTGCCAGCCGTATACTGTCACTATCACTCCATTTCTCACAATCTTGCACCAGATGAACATATAATAAAATTTAAATATCTATATACACCTGTTTGGTGTTTTATAAACAGTAACGGGCTCTTCTTTCATTGTGTTTGTGCAGTTTATTGGAACAAATATATCCAAAGATTTGCTTCTTTGTAACATACTGATCTTATCTACACAGCATCTCCTTCATAAATCATTCAGATCAGCTGAAATGTTGCAGTGAATCCTCTTCTTCCGTTGTAGGTAATCCTCCAAAGTGCTTGGCTGTTTCAGCACAGGTAAACTCTGCCCCCGTGACCTTTGCAAACTGAGAAAAACAAGAATGTAAAAATCTGAGTCTTCACATGAAAAACATACTGAAACACACCGTACTCCACACTCAAAGAGGACCTATGATGCTATCACACTTAATATAATCCCCATATATCTTATGTTTGGCCTCGGTGCAGCTCCCAAGTTCATAAACTAAGAGAAACTTCCTTTAGGGCCTTTAAGGGCATCTGTGAGCCAGTTTTCTTTCTTTCTTTTCCTCTTGGAAAGGAAAGCTTTGAGCAGCAGGTGTCATCATGGGTTTGAAATCCTTTATTCTCATGGTGCATGTGCTGGAGATGACTATAATAAATATATGTGCATTTACTAGCGTCATAAAAAGCCATCGAAAAAACTGTAAAACTGAATACTTTTACAGTTTTATACTTTAATATGAGCACTCACCATTGTAATAGTGTTGTGTGTGTGTGTGTGTGTGTGTGTGTGTGTGTGTGTGTGTGTGTGTATGTATTATGGAATAAATTAATGAAACACTTAAACCACACATAAGATATTAATATGAGTAATTGAGTGAGAGCGAAATGATTCAACAACGGTCACCGGAAACCAGCCATTAATCATTTGGAGCCTGAATTTAAAATTACAACAAAAAATGAAATCACCACCGCTTTCATCATCCAGGAACTGCCTGCACGCTCTGCACACATGAGGTCAGGCATTGTCTTGCACCACGAGGAACACAAGGCCCACTGCACCAGGTCTAAAAATAGCTCTGAGCATTTCATCCCTGTTTATAACTACTTTAAGGAGTTTGCTGTGCTTAAGTACAATTTGGAGGTGTTTGTGTTGACATGATAGATACCTTAAAAGGGTGACACAGAGTGCTTTACATCAGATTCACTGAGAAAGTGTTTGGCAGTCATTTAGGACTTACTGAGTAAACTATTCCAGAAAGAGCTGTAAGTTGCGCTGCCAGTAACAGCCCCGAGTTTGGCTGGATTCCTCCTCACTGTGTGTACTGAGAAACCATCAGGCCCAGTCACCTCCACTTCCACCACATGGTAGTCTCTTAACCTGCGGCATGAAGGTACATGAAGCTGGAAGATGCAGGCAGGATGGTTTCAAACAAACAATCCGACTTTTAGAAGCACTCACGCTGTATCTGACACAATCTCTCCCTGGACACCAGTGAAGCCCAGTGTCCCTGCTGCCACTGCTGCTGCTGCCATGGTGTTCACATTGTTAGGAGCGAGTGGGCACAACTCTGCAACGGAGCCTCTGAACAAAACACGCCTGCCTTCTCCCTCCGTCCAGTCAGTGAGGACGTCTCCTGTCAGCCGAAAGCAGGAGGGATGCTTGGACATTCTGATGAACAAAGCCTAAAAATAAACCATGAAAGGAAAAAGCAACATTAAATCGCTTATGTTCATTTCCATGGTTTTAAACACTGGACTATCCTTGTTTTACCTTTATTTTCCCACTGTCATTCAGCCTCTGGATGTCCTGGCCTCCCCATAATGCACCACTGGGGACGTAGAGAGTCCTGCCATACTTCTGAGCAGCCTGACTCAACTTCTGGTTCAGATCAGGATCAGCGAGGGCAGATGGAGAGCCCACCTAGAGGAGGAAAAAAACGAAAAACAAAGGTGCAAAACAAATGATGAAGTGTCGTTGACTTCTCAAGTGTTTGTGGGTTAGGATGACCGTCTGTCGACTCTGAATTTTGAACCTGTTATTGAATTTAAATCTACAAAGCAAACGCTATCAAACCAAACGCCCGTGTACATGCGAAACTCTTCAAACATTAATGTGGAGATATATTTAAAATGTGATTTGCAGAATGCTTCATAGTCACAGCTGCAGTGGAGATACCATGTGCTTGGTCTTTTATGCATTTAAATCCAGTCTGTGACTGAGAAGTGTTAATTGGAAAGTATCAAAAACAGATGAGGGTGAATTAAGACTTTGCTGGGGTTAATCCTGAAGCATATGAAAGACTATTGTCTGCAAAAAAGTGAACATTGAAGTATAGAAATGAGCATTTTCCTTATTTGCAAAGCAAATAGCCAATTTAAATAGCCAGATGCTCTCTCTGCCATCCTATTTCTGATGGTTGAGTAAAAGTTATGATTAACATTAACAGTTTGTTTCTCTATGTGAGGAATGAGTAGTTTGTGAGAAAGAATTGTGCTTAACAGTCAAATACTTTTGAGGGGTCCGTGAAGAGGACAGTGGAGGACTTTTCTCCAAGGAGGAGAACATTTAATAACCTTCAGCTGGACCGAGATGGCGATTGTTTACAGTCGAATGACATGATATTCTGTCCATTTTATGTACGCTCACAGTACCTTAAGGAAACAGTACCTCAACTGACCACTCGTTAAAACCAAGATATGCAGAAGAGCATCTCTCAATGCACAGCTTTGAAGCAGACAGGCTACAGCTGCGGAAGACCACATCCTGTCAACTAAGAACAGGAAACTGAGGCCACAGTTTGAACATATTCACCAAAATTAGTCAAAAGAAGATGCTGCCTGGTCAGATGAGGTTTGATTTCTGCTGTGACATTCAGATGGTAGGGTCCAATTTTGTTGTAAACAACATGAAAGGATGGACCCATTCTGCCTCGTATCAGTGGTTCAGCCTGATAATGATTTAATGGTATGAAATCATAAAAATGACAGATTTAAATCAAACTGTATCAGTCAATTAAAATAAAATCTGTCAAGTACTATAAATAAAATATAACATTGGAAGAATCTATCAAAAAAACAAACAAAGAAATGTACTAGCTGTTTCACTGAAATAGCAAAATCAGAAGTAGCTCACCATGAAATGAGACTGAGACAGAAACTGGAGCCCAAATTCTTTAACTATTTGAGGATGGCACACCTCAACAATCACATCGCATCGCCTGCAAAACACACAATGATTATTCTTCAAAGTTCAGAAGGGAAATTCCCGAAGATAAATACAGTACGTTTATAGCGTTCCTGATTTAATACATAAAAACACGTGTGCACAGAACAATCATGCTGTGTGCACGTGGGTTTTTAATGCTTATGCACATGTTTGCACCTTTCTGCAAAGGACGATAGATCCCCGAGTATGAGTTCAGAGGGGACTAAACCACTGAGCTTGCCAGAATTCCTGTTCCAGACAAAACCCAGAGTCAAACCGAGGGCAGGTCCATCTTTATTGATCCTCTCCACTAGGTACTGACCTAAATTGCACACACATACACACACATGCACATGCTTTCAGGAAATAATATACAGCAATTTAAAGAGTGTTTGCCTGGGATTTAAAAGGGGAATTCCGACCTAGATGTCCAAATCCTACGACTCCAATCCTTAAAGAGGAAGAATCGGTCGCCATAGCTGTACAAAGGAAGCAAACAAAGCAGATAAAAGCCCAGAGTGCAGTCGCAAAGCAAACCAATACACATGCACACATATACATGTCTATATTGACCTTAAGCCCTACCTGATATCAACCCCTTCTTGCACAGTTACTGCATTTATTACTCTATACACCCAGTAAACTTACACCCCCTCCAGCGTTGTCCCACACCTTGAATTTCAATAACCAGCCCAGAGCTGCAAGAACTGTGTTCAGGCAAAGCACAAAGTTTGACTCAGAGTAGCCTGTAGTTAATCATTGTTGCAGTTCTGTGAAATTATTACACGCAGGGCTCCTCCTCCATCTGCTTGAACTTAAATCTCAGCTTCAGAAAAATGTAATTGTTTGAAATTTTCAAAACAAAATCCAGTCAAGACGAGCACTGAACATCATTCAACATACAAAGCATTTTATTCTTCTTCTATGTCAGAATGTGTGTCATACTTTCTTTGATCACAAACAAAAGAAATGTGTCATATTCATCAGTATCTATGAGCAAACGAGCCCTTTCCTTTACTTTAAATGTGAAGCACTGGAAACTGGATGGGGCTTTGGCATAGCGTGTTTTTCATAACCATCCACATTTTTTTGAACAGTTGCCACAAAAAAAACCCCAGTATTGTTATAACAAATTTACAGCTGTTTATCAAAGAATCCAATCCTTTCCTGTAAAATGAACTTTTTTTTTTACACATTTGTTTTATGAAACATTGAGACATAAAAAAGTCTCAACAACAACAATCATCAGGTTTTGTCAGTTTCCTGATATTAAAGTTTACATTTCACAGTGATAACACCTGCACAGTTCAACTTTGCTCCTTCTGTGCTGATGTCACCAACGTAATCCTGCTGGTGAGGTCAAGGGTGAGCAATTTGACCAGCAGAACTCAAAACAGGGAGCGAATTGATTATCAGAGCGCAATCAGACAGTGAGGATCGGTCTAAAGTTCATCGACATGAAATGCAGGCAGATTGAAAGACACGACAGAGGTTCAAGGCGAGGGGTACAGGAGCTGAGGATTGTTGGAGCTGAGGATCGCTGGCAAACAAGACAGTAAAGACACTTTTATCCTTCTGAGACGTCTGCCCACAGCAGTGCTGTTTGAGAGAAGATGGACATCCTTGAGACTCACGCCTATCACAGGCGGCAGAGGAGAAATAAGGTACAGTTCACCTCTATTTACAGCCAGTATTTCTTTATTTCTAGCAGCACTTTGCTTAGTGAAACCAAATGGAAAGGAGATGTTTGAAATCATAACTTGAATCTACTTCTGTACAAAAACTTGATGCATCTCTCCCTTTTCTTTCTTTTCGTCCATTTCTATCAGTCCTGTGCTCTCTTTCTGTCTCTCTTGCCTTTCTTTTTGTCTGCAGCTCTGTACTTCTACCTTTGGACTCCTGCTTCGCCCCCGTCCATCATGTCTGCAGGTGTCAAATCTGCACCAGTACTCCTATTGGCTGCAGTGGTGCTGAGCTGGAATGGAGGTCAGAGTGTCCTAGGTGTGGTGGGAGGACTGGTCTTCTCTGCTGTTGGTGACTGCTGCCTGGTGTGGCCTGAGCTTTTCCTGCATGGTAAGCGCTGGTGGTGGATGAGTTCAAAAAATTGAGCATTTTTTTCTTTTATGAAATGTCTATTGCTCGCACATGCCTCATTATTGTAAGAAGTATTTGTAATAGTTACTTTCAGAGAGTAAATTTAACACTCCAGGATTCATAAATTGCAAATCACATGCCCATTATGTCCTCAATATCTGTTTCAGGAATGGGTGCATTTGCTGTGGCTCATCTGTTGTACTCAGTTTCCTTCCTGTCCAGTCGTTACACAAAAAACTCCTCTTCCTGCTGGAGCCGTTTTCTCTATCTGATCCTGTTTATGGTTGGAGGAGGTTATTACACATTTTTATTTCCATTTCTGCAAAAGGACCCAAACTCTGAAGTGCTAACTCCAGCTGTTGGAGTCTACTTTGTCTTAATTACTCTAATGGGTCTATTAGCAGCTAGAACTAGCAACGTAGCAACACTTTTGGGAAGTCTGAGCTTCATGGTATCCGACGCAACGCTGTCTCTGCAAGTTTTTAAGGTGGTGGCACCAATGCAGCACGGTAATACTGTTGTAATGGTGACCTATTATCTGGCACAGCTTCTAATCGCTGTGGGTGACATGCAAGCAGTAGAGGACACGGATGAGTTTTCAAAATGGAAGAGGTCCTAACCAGTATCCCTGTTGTACTCCAAAAGCTTGTACTACATTAGCTCTCCATTTCCATAAATATTTGTTGTAAGTGGTTAAAAAAAAAAAAGAAAGAAACAAAGAAAAGGAAATACATTCAATTTGCAATGTTCTAAAAATGAAAGAATTTATTTCCAAATGAAATGGAAAAACATTCAGTAAACTTCAGTTTATAATATTTATATTCTGTGATTTAATGATCAAAATATTTTCTTTGACATGCATGTTTACATGTAGATTGTGCATATGGTGGCATGATGTGAACTGCTCATTATACTGTATGTTTATACACGCAATCCCATGTTTTATTAACAGTAATAAATATTATGTCAACAACTGGGAGTTTTGTTTCAAGAAAAACTGAAAAGAGACAGGAAATGTAAAAGTAAAGCATACTATAATAAAATAAAATAGATTTAACTAAATTCAGCATTTGTGTTCTGCCAATTAAAATAGAGTACTATACATACTACCTTTAATGGAGATGCTTGGGATGACAGTTAAGATATTAAGAATGGCAAACATTGGACTGAAATAGTTGTTTTATACATTACAATATACAGTACAATTATTTACACAGTGAAATCCAGGTACTGGATCATGTGCAACTGTCTTAACAGACCAAACAACAACAACAACAACAACAACAAAAAACATGTCCCAGCTCATGAATGTTCTGTTATCTTTTCATACTGATGCCAAAACATGTCAGGGTAAAAAAAAACAACAACAAGCAAACAAAGAAAGAATTAAAAAATCAACGATCCATCCCAGTGTCATCTGACTGCTGCCTGGAGAAACACATAACCCTGAGTCGCTCACAGAAATCAAGTTCTTCCTGTTGGAAACAAACATGTGACTTTAAGAGGAAGAAAAATAAGATTCAGCTTATTTTTTTAATTTTCAATCTTTTAAACTTAAAAAAAAAAGCAGTCATATATCTCTTTATTGTTTACAACTAGTTAGCCTTTAACCACAATCACCTCTAGTTTTACATGGAAAAAACACATTTCATGACTGAAATGAAATTTTGTAGCATAATCACAACATTTCTATCGAGTTTTACGATCTGATTCTCAGGCACATGAATTACCTGACTTTCTTCTTTGCCTTGGAGCTCTTTGGATCTCTGTCTGAGTAATTCCTCCAGGCCCAGAGCAGGATTCCTGCAGTCATTGAGCCCTTGTGGAAAGTCTTCGACCAGACTACACCACCATCAGTAACAAGGACGGGTACAGTTACTAAAACCATCCATGAAATAATGTCAGATTTTCAGTATCATAATGAATGTTTCTTACCAGCAAAGGGCACCAAGCACATGTTCATGGACGGGTGAATGCGGTGTACGGAGAACTGATACCAGCTGCTGTACCATACCCATGGCAACAAGCGTGTCTGCGGGGGGAAATAATCAGGAATATGCCTGAGTTTATATTGAGTCAAGCCATTTTTTAAGGAAAGCTTGCAAAAACTTTAGATAGATGTTTAAAGAGTAAACCAATTAAATATCCAAAGTAAAAAATCTGCTGTAGTTCTTCTTGTTATGGTCTACTATGTATGTGTAGTTAAGATTAAAATAGTTTTTCCATGTTTTCCCCAGACAAAGGTAGCAAGATCAGTGAGAAACACACATACTGCAAGGATAAAACTAAAAGGGAGAAAGTATAAAAGTTTTAACACGAGATTTAATTGCTAAAAAAAATCGTTTAAAAACTTTTTATGTTATTTTACCCTTTAACTGCAGAACTTGCCATATTGGCGACTAATCATGGATGAAGAGCAAAGCTGCAAATAAAATATCTTCATTTTCCACAGAAAAGGTGTCTCTATAAGCTTTTAGAGACATTATTAAACCATGTTGTGTCTTAATAAAAGGCTACAAAGTGTTGTATTGGTACTGGTGCAGGTTTACAGCGCTATCCTGCCTGAATGTCCTTCCCATCCATACCTTTCTGTTCGGGATGCGACATCAGCAGATTGAGCAACAGGAAAGCCGACTTGGTTCTGAGCTTCTCGTTCTCTGACTGCATGCCTCGCATCAGCACTGAGAATCCATCGTGGGACAGGAAGGCCTGGAGACCTGCCTCCTGCTCTCGAACCAGACCTATGATTACGACAGGACACAGTTTTGTTGAGGGTTGTGAAGCACAGAGCTGGGACAAAAAGACGGTGCCATGTGTCATTTGGCACTAAAGAAGAAAGCAACAGATAATTTAGGCTTAAAGTTGAATTGACAGGAAACATGAGATATAACAATATCATAAACACAGGCGATACAGTTGGGAGGCTGGCCACTAAAAATAGCTGTTGAATAGCCTGTCCATCTAAAACATCAACTATGGGAACCAACTGTTGACCGCACTAAAATTCGCAGACTGTCACATGGACAATCCGAGGTTCTGGATCATGTATGTGAAATGACTGATGTGCAGCAATTGGTTGCAGGCTTGTTGTCATGAAGCTCAGTTTTGAAGCATGCGTGCATTATGGCTCTACTCACATGAGACAGCGTAAAGAGCTTTCACCCTGACGGTGGGGTTTGGGTCAGAATCTGTCAGCTGCAGAAGCTTCGGCAGCGCCCCGATGCTAAGCAAGTGGAACTGCAGCTGTGGCATGTTCTGGGCACAGGAGGCAATGAGCTGGGCAGCACGCCACCTCAACCCACTTTGAGCATGATTAAGATACTGGGAGACGCACAACTCCAGCCCACCAAGGGTCATCAGGTCTGCAGAGGACAGGATGCAGTGAGCGTACAGTGAACACACGCTGTCTTTAGCGTGCCCTCTGCTCTAATACCATTTATTACCTCTGGCATTGTCCAGATTCTCACACAGCTCGGACAGCATCTCAAAGGCCGTTTCCCGCTCACAGTCCTCATCATCATCTTCCCTATCTTCCTCTCCACCCCTCTCCCTTTCACTTCCTTCTTTGCACAGAACAGCCAAGCACTGCTTCATCTGCTCCACTTCATCCATCTGCCCTTTGCACAGTTCTGTAAGAGCTTCTCTCAGCCATGTTTTCCTCTGGAAGAAAGGCACAAAAAAGAGCCTGAAGTAGTTTGTCATGCTGAATTCAAATTCTCTGATGTGATACCTCCAAGCACGCATTAAGAAAAAAAAATAAAAATAACGTATGTGGACATCAGTGTCTTACTCAGACACATGAGATTTCAAGTGATGTGCAATTATATATTACTGTACGAAAGTCTTGAGTCACTCCTCATTTCTTTATATTTGACTTCCAAGAAAGACTTTCTTTGAATTTTTAAGCAATAGTTGAGCAATAACTCTCCAGGATTTCCAAAGGTCTTTCAAAGTTTTTCTTTCAACATTGGCTTCTTTTTTTAAAAACTGACCTTCAGTCCAGTCCTTCTACCTGACCATTTTTAGAAGAATGCTTCTTTGTTTGTCTGTTGAACCACTTGACATTCAAGCACAAAAAAGGCATCAAACTTAAGAGACAAGGCCATTGCTGTGTCTACACAAGACAGAAAACTTAGCAAAAAACAGTTTAACATTTTATCTTTAAACATTGTTACAATTTCTTTAATTGAAATTTAAAAAAATGTCAAAGTTTTTAATAGTTTGAAACAGTGTTTTAGAGCCAACACGGTCATTCCCAGAGAGCTGCATGGTGTGCAAGGTTTCCTGAATTTGCGGAAACTGCACAAAGGGAGGACACAAGAGGAAGTAGCACGCCTGAAAAACTATCTACAGCAAATTAACAGTATACATAGCACTGTAGGTTTAAGATATCAAGCCCCTAAGTAGTATCAGTTATTGGCTGACAATTGAATAAAAACATTTGTGATAAATCAAGCTAAGAGAGAACATCATTGATGGCAATGGCATTTATTTACTTATCAAATTTAAAAGTGTTGTCAAAGATATCCCCTTCCTACCAAAATACTGAGGACTAAGTGGGGTGGGGGGCTGCCAGCAGTTCTGATTGATATAATTTCTATACCTTGTTCACTACTTAAATTAAAAGTTTTCTGTGATCCAGTTTTGTCCTGTTCATTTCTGGCCACAATGTCCGGCTTTCTGTTTGAATGCAGTATTATACTTTTGTCTCTCAAAGCACTCTGAAAACTATGAAAATGTGATATATCAATAGTTTATGGTGGGATGTTTTGCAAAGCGGAGCAACACATGTTGCTACTGTAAAAACAAAAATATTTATTATTGTTGTTGTTATCATTTTTGGATCTACTCTACTATATTATTATTATATCCTCATGCAAATAAGGCTTTTAGTTGACTAGTTGCTCATTCTACTTATTTAAGCCGTAGTTCTGTCAAAGCCACATTGTGAAGCTATGCTACAAGCATGTGTGTCCTGGTGTGAGCTACAAAGTCGACACCCAACAGTTTGTGTGGTCATCTGGCCTGATCCTGCTTAGGGTACAAGTACGTACCTCTTCTGACATGGGTTCAGGAGGGGCAGGACCCTCTGCAGCGGATCCAGCCTCCACTGCGAGCTGAAGGACCCCTTGGAGGTTCTGGGGATGTCTCCTGGTCTGCCTGTCTTCTGACATGGTGTTAACAGCTAAAGGGTAAAGTGGAGAAAAGAAAAAAAAATCAACAAGACAACTAAAGGAATATTTCAAAATAACCTCAGATTAATTTAAGTGTACTAGCAGTGGTACCAGGTAAAGCCCCACAGTTTATATACCAGGATCATACTTTACTACAAACATACAGCTCTGCTAATAATGCAAAACCTGCTGCTAGCCTCTTATAACAAAGGGTATTATTGCCCACTTACCTTTAAACTGACTCAAAATCAACGTAAAGGTAACAGACAAAGTTTCTCTCTGAGCTCAAATACAGCTCTCTCCCTCTATAAACACAGAAACGTGAAGCGCTGGAACGTTCTAGCTAGCTCTTCATCTCACGAGCAAGAGCTCACGAGTGGCAAGGGGGGCGCCATGTTTTACCGTAAAAAGTAAACCAAACGGGCAAGCAAAGTAATTTTTGGATACTCTTTGCTCTCAAATCAACGTCATTTTAGACTTTCCATTTTTTGCTTTAAAGTCAGCTTTTCAAAATTATAATGCTGAACATCTGACTGACAGTATTACCTCAATATTTAAAAATTCATAGACGCAATTTTTTCCTATACTAGTATAGTTACGGTAATCCAGTAACGCTGGTACGCACAATTTACAAAGAGAATTAATTACGTCAAAATAAATATATGCAAATCCCAGAAGAAACGTGTCAGAAGAAACTAAGGCATATCGATTGCGATATGTTTGGTATTATTTATATATCTGTTATAAAATACACACACCTTAATAATGAATGTAAAAAATAATATTTGCCTTTTAGATATCAGCAAACATATTATTAACAAACATTAAGTTCAGGTTACTTGGGATTGCTCTCTTAATTTTTTTTTTAATATTAGCTACATAACTCATACTTTCTTTAAATGGGTTTCAGTCTTTTGCTTAGTCTAATATAATAACATACAATAGTAGTATTAGTAGTAGTTACATTAATAGTTACTGTTTTGCAATGTGAACATTTTACGCACCAACTTAAACATGCGCATGTGCATGTACGTAAAGGAACGACATCGTTGGGGCTGGGAGATTATTTTCTTGAATTCCGATCGTCTTAGGTTTGTCAAGCCAGGAAAGATGGCGGCGCTTGTGGGGCTGCGTGCGTGTTTGTCCGGTAAATATTGTTTAATTCATTTAAACTATGTGACTCTGCTTGCATTTCTGACAGTTAATTGATTTACACCACCTTTATTGATTTATACATAATATCAAACACTGTTCGGACATTTAGAAGTACAAGAATATGAAAATAAAATGTGATGCTGTGTCTTCCGACAGCAGAGCAAGGTCACGTTACCAGTGACGGTTAGCTAACAATAAGACTAACCGAGGATGAAGAATGATTACTAAAATCAGCACCTGGTAACCAGAAACGAAGGAAAACATACTGTTGATATAGGTAGTCTTTAAAGAGAGGTGACGCCGTCCTTTTTGGATCTAAAGTCATCAAAATTGATTAATGTTAGCTGCAGCTGTTAGCATGATATAACCTGCCTGGTTTATGCAAAACTCTTTTTATTAGCGCTCTATATGGCACAGAAGCATCACGGCCGGTGCGAGTGCAATACATCCGGAGCTGTGCAGACATGCTGGCTGAGATTTTGAGGAAAAATGTGTGTGGCAGTCAGTGCTAATCTCATCTATGTGAGGGCACGACTGCACTGATTGAAAGGGAAATAAGGGCATGGACACCTAAATGTTCACTGACACAGAATTAATACATATTTCCGCATTTTAGAAAGATACATAGTTTAAATATGTTTGGCAATGTTTTAATTATTGTGTTGTGGCACCAAATAGTCACTCTTTATGTAAGTTTTTTTTGATTCCCTCTTCTCAGCCCTTCAGCTTTCTTCACCAAGCCTCCTGCACAGCTCCTTCAAATTGGTAAGTAGTTGCATGAAACGGCATGCTGCACGCTGCGAAGCAGAGATTTTTTGCAGTGGTTAAATTATTGGGTTCTTCTTTGTCACGCAGTGTGCTGTGCCTCTGAGCCGGCGAACCTTCGCTGCGGAGGCGAAGAAGACATACAGCAGAGACAAGCCCCACGTAAACATCGGGACGATCGGCCACGTCGATCATGGCAAAACCACCCTGACGGCAGCCATCACAAAAGGTAGACCCACTCAAGCTGCTGCTGTCACACCGGTCTGGACACAGTCTGGTGTTAATGTGTGTAATAACTTTGTTTAGTGAATTTTGTAAGGTGAATTTCTATCACTCAATTCGATCCTCCCCAGTGCTCGCTGATGCTGGTGGTGCCCGCTACAAGAAGTATGAGGACATTGACAATGCCCCTGAGGAGAAAGCCAGAGGAATTACCATCAACGCCTCGCATGTAGAATACACCACAGCCAACAGACATTATGCTCACACAGACTGCCCTGGACACGCTGACTATGTCAAGGTATTCTTTTTTTTTTTTTTTTTTACCTTTTTTTTTTTTACCTGGATGCAGCCTGATGTTACCAGGTTGTAATCCTGCCTGTTTGTTTGATCATATTAGAAATGTGTCTGCTTTTCTTTTTCAGAACATGATCACAGGCACAGCTCAGATGGACGGCTGCATTCTGGTGGTGGCAGCCACTGACGGCCAGATGCCTCAGACACGTGAGCACCTGCTGTTGGCCCGGCAGATCGGTGTAGAGCACGTGGTTGTTTTCATAAACAAGGCAGACGCCGTGGAGGACAAGGAGATGCTGGAGCTGGTGGAGATCGAGATCCGCGAGCTGCTCACGGAGTTTGGCTACGACGGCGAGAACACACCCGTTTTGATTGGCTCTGCACTCTGTGCTCTGGAGGTGAGGAGAAACACTTTGTCAGTCTGTCAGTCAAAGAAATTTCAGAGCAATTTAATTTTGACATCCAGAAGTCAAAATTTTAGGTGATCTCAAATATTCAGCTTCTGAGAAAATAAATTGAATTTTAAAGCTGTCAAGTCAAAATTTTGAGGTGACCTCAGGCAAGTTTGTATTTTCATTTATTTTATTTTCCTCAGTGGTGGAGAACAAGTTTCAAACTAGAATGTGATGTTTTTTAATCAGATTTTTCCCGCTCTATTTCAGAACAAAGCTCCTGAGCTGGGGGTGAATGCAGTGATGAAACTGCTGGAGATTGTGGACTCTTACGTTCCTCTGCCCAAAAGAGAGCTGGAAAAACCTTTCCTTCTGCCCATTGAAGGGGTTTATTCAATCCCAGGTAGGAGAAAACACTATCTGATATTGTCAGTCTGAAGCTAGTTGGGTAGAAATAATGGTGATTTCTCTTGATTTCCATTGGTTGCATCATGTAAAGTTGTAGGCAAATGGAAAAACAAAAGAAAACGATAAACTGTTTTTAAACCAGGATGCAGACCCCAAAAATCTAAACATCCAAATCAAGATTCACTCTTTTAAGAAATAAGGCTGAATTTTTAACCATCCTTGGCTCCGTTACTTTGTCAGACGGTCTTCATGCACAACAATTCTAAATATTTTAGGCAAAGTACAAATAAAGATTTAAAGAAATTAATATGCAAACAGTAAAATCAGTCAAAAGGACCTGAGCTTGAAAATCTGGGTGTCAACTTTGCCATAGAGAGCGATGCTCCAGTGATGTATTGTGCAGTTTTGTCACATGTTGCAGAGCTTTGCTGTACTGAACAGTGCAGCTTCCAGCAAAGCTCCAAAGAAACATTTGTACGGTGTTTTTGTTTTTCATATCCCACCAAGGACGTCTTCAAAGTTAATTTTGTCATGATGCAGTCACAGCTTTGGAGCGTCAGTAGCACAACTCATTAGTGATTTTACCAATTAGCAGTAAGAAGATTGCAGATCTCTGACTCTGTTTCTGATCTGAGAGCGAAAGCGTCGTGTACTTTGAGTCTGAAGGTTCCTGCTTGTGTTGCAGGCAGGGGTACGGTTGTGACGGGCACTCTGGAGAGGGGCGTCATCAAGAAAGGAGACGACTGTGAGTTTGTGGGTCACAACCGCAGCTTCAAGTCTGTAGTGACAGGTGAGGAACCTCCTATGATGTTAAGATATGAAATCATGGATAAAACATGACAGCTTGCAAATGAAATGTATCTTGAAGTGTGCATCCCCTTTATTTGGATTTGTTTGTTTTTATTTTTCTTGGGTGCAGGTATTGAGATGTTCCACAAGTCTCTGGACCGGGCAGAGGCAGGAGATAACCTGGGCGCTCTGGTCCGAGGCCTGAAGAGGGAGGACATAAGGAGAGGGATGGTGATGTGCAAGCCAGGGTGCATCATGCCTCACCAGAAAGTCAGAGCTCAGGTGTGAGAGCCACAGAGTTTGACTACAGAGGGTTTTAATGATTTAAATTGGGGCAGTGTGACACTCAGTGGACAGATCAGGAATAGCACCACCTTTTATTGAGATTTAAAAAAAAAAATTTCATGAGTTTTCTACAGTTATCACAGTTTTATAAGCAGTAGTACGTGTTTATATATAACTGGAACTCTGCTGTGTGTGTCTGTGTGCGCTCTGTGTTACAGGTCTATGTACTGAGTAAGGAGGAGGGAGGCAGACACAAGCCGTTTGTCACCAACTTCATGCCCGTCATGTTTTCTCTCACCTGGGACATGGCCTGCAGGGTCACTTTACCTGCTGACAAGGTGTGTGTCTGTGTGTGTAGTTGTTTACTGCTCGTTTACTGCTCATTTACTGCTTTCTGCATTTATAAACACGGATTTCAGAGGAAACTGATGGTTTTCTTGCTCTTTTTTACTTTCCTTTAGGAAATGGTGATGCCAGGTGAGGACACCTCATTGACGCTCACTCTCCGCCAGCCGATGGTTCTGGAGAAAGGCCAGAGGTTCACTCTTAGAGACGGAAACAGGACCATCGGCACCGGGCTGGTCACAGAGATTATGACAACTACAGATGAAGACCAGTGTAACTGGGGCTGAGGAGGGCCTCTGCAGAGGGCTGGGCTCACGGATGGAGTGGGTTGAGGGGGTGTGTCAGGCAGGAGGGTGAATGTGTGGCTGTCTGTGTCTGGTCAGATCAAATAATTCTAGAAATACAAATGAACAATACATAAACACACACAGATGAACAGGATTCAGGAGAGGACCCGCAAAAACGCATGGCTCTGTTGTGCAGGTGCGCCTGACTAAAACACCTGTGATGTTCCACTGTCGTGTCAACATTGTCATTTATGTAATAAAATGTATTCAATAATAAAACCGCCTCCTTTGTTTTGTGCTACTTGCTCGTGTATTCATGTGCTTGTTAAAACAACACAGATGCTGCAGAGAAGATTTATTTTATTTTTTAACCAACATGATCGCTGACAAAAGTAAATAACTGCTTTGGATTCACTGCAAAAAAAATTAAAAATCAATAAAGTTAAAAAGAAGAAAATTTCCTGGTAATTTTCTCCTACTACATTATGGACATTTCCCTAAATGGGAACATTTATAGTTTGGTAAAAAATAAATAAAACTACTAATGCAGAAAATTCATTCATTTAAAGCTATGTTTTATTGTATTTTTAGGAAAGTCTCCTCGAGTCGGTCACTTACAATTATATTTTACACAACATGACTGCACAGCACAAACAGTATCCCTGTGTGTAGAAAGATTAAGAAGCCACAGGAGGGCAGCAAAGAAGTTCCTCATCAAAGGGTCAAAGTCTGTTGTATCGTTTATGAGATATAACACACTGAAAATGCAGGATTGATGATTGATGATTAATTTTTGGTAAATTTGTTTTAATACACAAAATCACACTGCACTGTATTCTAGATGATTGGTTTATATGGGTTGAGGGATAATTAAGGAGCATTCATGATTGTTTTTCTTTGTTTTCTTCAGTTACATGTGTGCTGCACCCATCCTCCCTGATTTGAGCAAAGGTGGAGGCTGAGGGTGAAGTTTCTTTAAAAGCAGAGGCCAACCAAATGAACTACTAACTAACATGAGGATAAGTAACGTTTACATTAAATGGTGGGTGCATACAGTGTATAAAACTCACCCAAATACTCATTCAAAAAAGAGTCGATACTGCAGGTCAAATTTTTCAGGTTAAGAAAAACTGTTGTTTTTTTTTAACATAACCAAACAACCATGTGCATCAAATGAGATTAATGGGATGATTGTTTCATAGCTGTTGGATGGTGACAGTGTTCGACTTTAGCAGCAGGTCTCAGCCAGCCTGACCTCAGTGTGCACTGAGCAGTCGGTGTCCCTCTGCTCGTTCATTCCCAGAAGGAAGCGCTCCAGTTGCTCCATGTTTGCTGTCGGTATTTGAGTCAGTGCCTCCTGTAATCCAATCAGCTCCGTGCTGTAATCAAATACTGTATGTCTGCAGGAATCGAGGCTGGAGCAGCAAGTACTACTGAGTGATGTGCTCAGCTGGAGGGTAAACATCTCCATGAGCAAAGTTACCTCTGCGAGACAGACACAGATGACCAGACTGAAAACCGTAGTATGTTTCACTGATACAAACCTTGGCTGTGTGTTAACACTTAATGCTGAATGTGGTTCAGTTGTGTTTAAACCTGCTGGGGATGTTTGCTGAATCATGCAACAACAGTTTTCGTCTTCATTTTAGCAACAAGAGATGTTTTAGGGTCGAGACTTGGTTACAGGGTTAGGTTGGACCTCTGTCAGTTCTCAGCATAACTTGTTTGGTTGCCTGAATTTAAAAAAAGACAGTATAAAATTTTATTGATTATAATCATGTTTTGATAAAGACTGGTTTAAACATTTCCATTCGCTTCTGCTTATCCTTTTCAGGGTCACAGGGGGTGCTGGAGCCTATCCCAGTCTGTCGCAGGGCCAACACACAGAGACAGATCATCATTCGCGCTCACTTTCACACCTATGGGCAATTTGGATTCATCAATTAATCTATCCCCACAAACTGCATGTCTTTGGACGGTGGGAGGAAGCCGGAGAACCCACGCAAACACTGGGAGAACATGCAAACCCCACACAGAAAGACCTGATGGTGGCATTGAACTCAGCACCTTCTTGCTGTGCGACAACAGTGTTAACCACCGTGCTGCCCGTTTAAATGCTTTTGTTTCCCCAACTATTAAAAACAACAATTAGCAATAAAATCAGTGGAAGGAAGGAAAGTATACATATACTCACTGGCCATTTTATTAGTTACACCTTGTTAAACTTAGTTGGATCTCGTTTGGTCAGCAGAACTGCCTCCATTCTTCATGCCATAGATTCAATAAGGTGCTGGAAACTTGCCTCAAAAATTTGGTCTATGTCACGTTGACATGACAGCATCACACAGCTGCTGCAGATTTGTTGTCTGCACGTCCATGATGTGACTCTCTTGTTCCATCACATGCTAAAGATGCTCTGCTGGATTGAGATCTGGTGACTGTGAACTCACCAAAACCAGTTTGAGTTGATTTGTGGTAAATCTTACTGGAAGCAGCCATTAGAAGATGGATTCAACTACAAGGCAGAATGGGTCCCTGCTTTCACGCTACTTAAATTCTTACAAAACTCATCAGACCAGGTGACATTTTTTCCAAACTTTTGTATCCCAATTTTGGTGAGCCTGTGCAAACTGTAGCTTGAGTTTCCTGACAGGTCAGTGTGGTTGCACCTGTTGTGTACAGTCACATTTCTCACATTTTAGATTTTTCCCCCTTTTCTTTATTACATAATGATATCCAAGCAGGCTTCTTTAGCACAGCCTCTATTAGAATTTGATCATAGTTTACACTGCAGTCAAAAACGCCCTGATTTCCTCCCACAGTCTTTCCCAGACAGGGTGGTGTTTTTCTTACCAGCTATGTTACGTTCACGAGTGCACTACTCTAACCTTTAAGCTGCTCACACCCCTCAAAAGAATAGCATGACGCCGCCTTAGCTGCTCGGTGTTGCTGTTAATGGAAGGAAAAGCTGCAATATAATATAATAATAGCAAGAAGACGCTGGTTTCCGTGACATGTTCAGTCTTGGTTAGAAGTGACACTGGAAGGCCAGCGAGAGCTTTAATGGTTTCGTTATCAACGTGAAGACTCATTACCCAGAGCCTGATTATTAGGACATGAACGTTGGCTAACTAGGATTTATATCAAGCTGAACTGGGATCTAAATGCAGAGACCTCAAATCAACTTTTAAGGTTTTTCTGAAGTGATGATTAACGACATGGGAGCTACGTTAAGCTCCAGGCTGTTTTTGTTATTGAACCTGTCCTAAACATTTTCAACTCCACTAAACTGAAATGAGGAGGCAACAACAGTGCTATTTTTGTCTTCTCTAAAAGGGCCACATAGAAGAATTTTTTTTTAAGAATTTGTCCGTTTTGAGATTAAACTCAAAATACTATTTAGCACATAGACATGGTGTGGTGACGAGTATACAGACGTTGAACAGAGTGTGCAGAAAGCTGGACGAGTCGGCTGGATTTGTGCAAGATGTAATAGTTGGCAATGGACAGATGCAAGGATATCGATGGTTACACCCTTGAGCAGTATAGAGGGGGTATGTTGTATCACAAGACACAATAAGACTAGTTGTTTCACTAACTCATCTACACTGGGCATTTTGTAAGGGGGTATAGCAGCCGTGGCAGTGGTTTGACTTTTTGGCACTTTTTGGCTTATTAGCAAAATTAGCAATCCTTCTGGGTTTTTTGCCTTTTTTAAACGTGTTTCAAATACTGTCTCGTAACATTTAACCTTTTTTAAAAACAATGTGTTGCATTTTAACAACAGATAGAACACACAGGAACAGGAAGCAAAGTGTTAAGAAGCACCCATGCCATATATGTTCTTGCACAGAAAGAGTGTGTCATATTTTGGGGTTAAGTTTTATTTTGTTTGTTTGTTTCTTGACCAAAAGCTCCAGAAACAATGAGTTTGCAGCGTTTAGTAAGTTCCACAAATTGAACTCTATGCGTGATTTTATAGAATATAATCTAGGTCTAAAATGTCCGGAGTTATTGCTTGAGGAACGGAAATGCAGCTGTTAGTGCTGCATCATGTTATTTTCTTTTTTCCACACTTCACCTCCTTCTAGGAGCTGAAGTAAAGAATAGAGCTGGTCCAATTAAGGCTGAATTTGCCTTTCAGCAACCCACTCTGCATGTTTGAAGGCTGACCCTCAACGGCTTCTCATCCTCCACAACAGTGCAGAGTGGGTGGGAAGGATCCCAGGTTTATTCTCAGTGCTCCTTCCATCACACACAGCACATCTCAGAGGATACAGGCGGATAAAAGTAAGAGATTGTGCTTTCATTTGGCACTAATAGCATGAAAGTCAAATGTAATTAAACACAGAACAGTTTGCCACGAGTTTAATATTTCTCACAGCCTCACTGATATGCCAGGTCACATTAGCTGGTAATTGAGTAAAAGTAGATCTGGGTAGAATTACGATTAGACAGAGGTACCACCAGCACATAGGGGCAATAAAATATTTGCACATTTTAACCAAATGTGGAGTGTTTTCTATCAGTGGAGACTTTCTGTGACTGTGAAAGAGAGCTAAAGAGAGTGAAAATAACCTGTTAAACAACAGCAGGAACAGTGACGAAGGCTCTACATTAGATTTCTGTGGTGTGAGTATATGTGCATGTGATCCTTCTACAAGTGCTCAAGGTTACAGGGCAGCGAAATCCAAAAGAACTGCCAAGTCTTGCGTGTGTGTATGCAAAGACGTGACTGATTGGTTGCATAAGAGCGAAAGAAGAAACCTCTGACCCCAACCAGATACCCTCAAACCAAATCACAGCCATAAATCAAAGTCCATTCCTTTCTGCTTATCAAACGGCTCACTTACTTTCCTCAGTCATGCTACACCATACGCACTCATCAGATGCTTATTGTAGGATTATTCATGTCGTTAGTGTCTGACTACCACAAAGGGCAAAAAAGAAGGAAAGCTTGGCTTTATCAGACAATTTTATTGTGGTAATGAGAGGAGGAGTCTTTCTTTTTTCTTCTTTTTTTTAGTGCATCTCCCACTTTTAAGGTGTTGTCTCACGCAACAAACGAAACTCTGCAAGGAAACAAAAAAAGTGTGGCTTCAAATGCATTTAGTGGAAAAGAGCAAAATGAGGTCAGAGATGTTTAGTTCATTAGATGTCATTTCAATCCTTTAGGCAAAAAGAGTATTTCCAGTTTATTTATTTCTCAAGACACTAAAAATTCCAATCCCTTACTTTTATAAAACCGTGTGCCAACTTACACTCACCCCCCATTTTATTAGGTAAACAGTGTGTTCACCTGCCACCAGAAGATCACCCGAAACATTAGACCATCAACACCTGATTGAATGGTTCAAACAAGGCAGGATGGATCCATGCTTTCATGCTGTTCATGCCAGATTCTGACATTACAAGACCAGATAACCTTTTTCCAATCTTCCACTGTCTAATTGTGGTGAGTCTGTGCAATCTGTAGCCTCGGTTTCCTGTTCTTAGCTGACAGGAGCGGCACCTAGTCTGGCGTTGTGCTGCTTTAGCCCATCTGCTATAAGATTTCACGTGTTTTGCATTTGGAGATGCTCTTCTGCATACTTTGGGTGTAACAAATGATTATATGATGCTTTCCTTGAAGCGGTCTGGCCATTCTCTTCTGACCTCTACCATCAATAGAGCGTTTTTTCAGGGAGCTCATTGAATATTTTCTTCTGTTGTGTGGGAAGATCTCAGTAGATGAGCAGTTTCTGAAAGACTCATACCAACATCAACAACCGTGCTATGTTCTTTTCTTCCCCAGTGGCTGCAATGTGATTGGCTGATGAGACATTTGATTAAGAGAGCTGGACAGCTGGCTAGTGAGTGTATATATCTCTCTGTCTATAATTATGAGCATTCAGCCTGACAGATCAGAAGCAAAAAATGTATTTACAATACACTGACAGATATATTAAACTTTTTGCTGTTTTACATGGAAAAACTCTTTGATCAAACTCTTGGTGCATTTGAACCAACATTCGTTTTCTAGAGCAAACCTATTCTGATAGTTTCAGCGCGAGTCAGCAATATATAGAGATATACAAATGTGTTGGAATGTGCTGAAATGGCAGTTAGACGCCTAAGTTAACCCACATGGAGTTTAATAAAGTGCATCTGTTCAGTGGCTGTTATCATGTCTTTTTTTTAGCCCTGCATGTAGTCTTCCACCAGATGAGCAGGTCAGAGTAAAACTGGGACGCTCAGGGTCACTTTGCTTTGCTTAGCTTTTTTTCACATTCATTAATCTCAATGAATAAACAGTTCAAGGTATCTTGCACAAGATTTGATTAGCTTGCACTGATTGTGAATATTAAAATGTTCTGATTTTACTCTAAATACCTGTTTTGCAGAAAAAAATATGACATATCTTCTGAAAATCCCCTCTGATCTGAGACTCTATGAATCAACAGACTTTATATAAACATAGTTGTTGTGTCAGGCATCCCCTTTTGGATTTGTCCTCATAAAGGGCTCAGATGTGCCACAGTATTAGCCCACTCTGTGTCCCATGGGTCACATATGGCACAGTGCTTCATTTCAGATGACTTTAATTAGACGCTTCTGTTGCCAATGGGGTCCCTCCAAAATTAACTTTCAAGTTTTGTTTTGTTTTGTTTTTTTTAACCAGTGAGTCGTTAGATCTTATTAGTCTTTGCTTATTTCTAAATATATTTTTTCACATCCACACAGCTCAAGTTGACATTTTGATTTGCAGGATAACATTTATAAGGAGAAGAGTGGGCGGTTTTATTTTTATTTTCATAGTCTGTTGCCTCTGAGAAGAACGGACAGATTTATTTCCAATGAGAGTTTTCTAAGTTCTGACTCAAACTGCGAAATGTACAATCGTAGCTCAGGGGCTGTAAGTGAGCAAAGCATGTCTGAAACATTGCTGACCTTGGTAGTAACACCAGGTGAAGTTATCTAGGTAAACCTAGCAAACATGCTTACTTTACATTATTACAGGGTTCAAACATCCAAAGAAATGATCTTTTTTGTGCAGTCCCTGGTTTAGCAGAAGATAATAAAGGACGTGCTCAGATCAAATCCATTGAAAGCTAATGTTAGCATGTTAGCATATCTGTGGTTCATTTTCCATGGTCTAGTTTCATCACCAGCCAAGCTATAGTTGCAACATTTACTGTAATACTGATTGTAAAAGCCTTTTCTCTGCATTTTTAATCTGTGGAGGATACAAAAGGCCCACTAATAAAAATATAATCTCTGTCTTGATCGTAGTTTATAAGCTATGCCACGTTTCCTCAACAAAAGAACTTCTACTTTTTCTTATCATAGTTATATGGAGGAGTGAAATCTGTGATAGGGGACATGGGCTGTTCTGCACTATAATCTACCTCCACAGTTGTTGTGGGGCATCGGCGCTGATTTTGGAGTGGATTTGTGGGTCTGTGTGTTTTTACAATTGCTACGAGGCAACGACTGTGCTTTTGTTGGGTTAATTGAAAGCAGGTATATTTGATTGTGCTTCCACTCTAGTCTACTTATACTCCACAGAGCAAACAATGCTGCATATTTTTTTCTTTTTCTCTGGCTTGCTGAGGATGGGGTGGTCGTTGATCTAGCAGGATAACTGTGATTAATACTTTCCACAGGACCACTCCCAAGGGCACAGCCATACTAGGGGTTAGATACCTGAGATTCTCCACCACTTGTTTTAAAACTGAAGAAGCCTCTTGGGTGATAGGCAAAATGTTCTCAGGAGCTTAGAGGAGTCCAGTTGCCTTATTTTCAAGCATTCAGGACTGTGTTTTGTATCCATTTTGCAAGTTGGACTCTGTCCCTCCCACCCCCCAACTTTTAAGCACAAAATACTGTAGCTGGGATTGTTTCATTCTGATTTAAGTGTTTGTCTAATAATTCCCTGAAGTGATCTTTTTTCTCATAGATGGCTTTTGCTCAGACATAGAATTTGAGTGTTACAAATACCTATTTATGTACAAGATCAATGCACTTTCTTTATTAGAAGGTTTTATGCACTGGTTCTGCAACTTGTGAGAGTGCACGTTTTGGGCTTGAGGCTTTTAGCCTTAGTCTTTGTATCATGATAGTCACAAGAATTTCTATATTTAAGAACCCTTTTCTTGTTTTAAAGACTTCACAAAGTCAGCTGGACACAGCCTTTTCAGTCAGATCGCGAAACTAACAATACCTTGATTAAGCAGCTAGGCAGAGCAGTTAAAATCATTAGCCAGACAAAACCGATAGTCCCAACCTGGAAAAGCTGATCCTGTTTATCGGGAACTGTCTCTAATTAAGGAGCCTTTGTTTGGAGCTTCTATTATGAGAGTAAACTGCATAATGTGTGCAGTAGCAGTGGAAAGTTTGACAATGATAGTAATAGTTACCAACAGAAGTGAGCAAACTAGTTCTTCAATGGTATATTAGCAATGAAAACAAGTGATATCAGGTTACAGCATACTTGGAATACTTAATACATAGTAAAACAGTTCTGCGCAGAAAGGAAAACAACCAAAAAGGGAAAAGGAATCATGTGTTTATTCACTGTAATGTGGTGTTAGTTTGTTTCTATGTGTCAATATTGTAATATATAGTACATAACAAGAATAATTGATTTTATAAACATTTCTAAATTCAATTAATTATCCCACTCGTTCCCCTGCTGTCTAGCACCACTTTCTCTGTGTAAGCTTCTTGCAATAAATTTAATTTAATACACACTATGAAGTGTCATGACTTGGTGTCCCGGGTAAATCAAACTAGCAGGGGAAACAGTTTGGAGCTCCAAGATTATCATAATTTCCAGCAATGTAACAAGCTGTACAGGAGAGCTATACAAGATATTGCCTTATCCATATTTTGTCTCACTCCTACTCGTAATGCCACTGAGTTTCTAGTAAATGCAAGTAATTCAAATGTAAATTTAAGATCCAACATTTGTCACTGGCTGAAATAAACAGAGATGAATAGTTTTCCCTGCTATATACAAAACTTACAAATGATGTGACATCATTTGTTTCCCCTTTGTGATAGAAATATGTATAACTCTACCTTTTCTTGTGCTCATAACTGCATTTGTGCCAACCAGCCAAGTCAGTCGCTAACGGTGTTTAATGAAGAGCATTTAATGTTGTTGTCATTCAAAGAAGTGTTACGTTTGCTTAGAATGAAAATCTGTCTCTCATCCACTTTTGATTTGCACTTTAGTTTTTATCAGTTGAGCTCGGAGAAGTAGTCTCCAGGTTTAGTTTCCTAAACAATAACTTCAAGTTCAGTCAAGTTCACTGCACACCTCGCTGCAAATTTGAGGAACCTACAGATAGTCCCGCCATGACTGGGAAACATTTCTCAAAATATTTATACAAAACTATGCTATTGTCATGCATTTTATTACTAGGAACTGCAATTGTAACATGACAGCTGTTTTTCCATAAAACTCAGTGATCATCTCTGGAGAGCCTGAAACGTCCACGGACGAGCTTCACTACTCTGTACTGCTGGTCCTCCACCTGCCTCAGCGGTGTCCTCATATCAGCAGGATGACAGTCATAGGTCACTTCATGTGGCGATGTTCAAAACAAGCATCAAAGGTTAAATCTCAGATTCTCTACGAGAGGGCGTTTCGTGTTCGGTAAATGACGATTCATTCACTAACTCAGATGGACACTCTCTGTCCTGCTCTTTCTCCATGTCTCCCTCGTCCTCCTCATCCCTGCTGATGAAGGCCAGCTCATTCTCATAGCAGAAAGAGTTGGCGGCAGATGTTGGGAATTTTCTCTCCTCCATGTCTTTGGCGCTGCACCTAGGGGTGGATGGTACTTCAAATGTTTTGTGAAAGTAGGCGTAATCTATCCTGTACTGGTTCTTCTCCTCGAAAATGACGGGCTCAAAGCGGTGACCCCACAAGATCTCCGAGGGCAGGTATGAGCTGCGTGCTTGCGTCGTCATGGCTGTGGCCTCCACCATCCCTTCAAGTATAATTACTATCTCAAAGTCGGCTGCTTCGAGATCTTGTTTGCTGATGCCAAAGAGTGGACTTTCTTCATCAATTTCATGTATGACGGTGAGCGGGGCAACCAGAAACAGGCGGTCCGTGCCTTTGTCGTATCCGACGTTCATGTCGATCTGATCCAGGGGGATGTACTCGCCTTCCTCTGTGTAGCGGGGCTTCACCAGCTGGGCTCTCACGTGAGCTTCCACGATGTGGCTCTTCCTTAGGTTTGCAACTCTGAACATGAGGCACAGCTTCCCATCGCGCATAGCGATTACTGCATTGTGGCTGAAAAGTAGCGTCTCTGCACGCTTTTTGGGCCTTGCCATCTTTGCCATGATGGCGCCAATCATAAAGGCATCAATGATGCACCCCATAATAGACTGAAAGACCACCATGAAGACAGCTGCTGGGCATTCCTCTGTGACAAAGCGAGCTCCGTACCCAATGGTTGTTTGGGTCTCAACGGAGAACAGGAAGGCTGCCACAAAGGTGTGAACGTTCATGACACAAGGAACAAAACTCTCGTCCCTTCCTTGATTGTCCATGTCACCATGGAGCAGACCAATGACCCAGAATGCAAAGCCAAACATTAACCAGGACACCACAAACACCAAGCTGAACAGCAGGAACATGTATCGCCAGCGGATGTCCACGCAAGTAGTGAAAATGTCAGATATGTACCGCTGTGACTTCTCATCCATGTTTGTGAAATGGATGTTGCATTGGCCGGTCTTGCCGACAAACCGGCTGTGCTGTTTGCGTCGTGTGTGGATCTTTCCATTGCCAAAACTGCCCACAGCAGGCATAGTGCTCAGTCTAAAGCCTTCTTCTTCACAGGACAAGAAGCTGTGGTGGTGGTGGTGGGCTCTTCCCACACTCATGCCTCAGTGGTGCACAGCCACAGGGCTTCACGCTATCAGCCTGGCTCATACAAAACTGACCAGGCTCAGGGGAAGTGCCCAGCACTGTGAAGGTCGCTGTAAAGGAAACACAGGCAGAATATTAATACACAACATCAAATAATAGGGAAACAAAGAGAATTGTATTTTCCTTCATTTAAGCAAAGAACTGAGATAATCATACAGCTTCAGAAGGTCACATGGTTATCAGCATTGTGTATCAGATTCATTAGTCAAGCCCAGTGAAAATGATGCTCTTTTCTACTTCAATTTCCCCTTCCTGAAGTACCTTTGGCATGATTGCATTAATTTTTCTCTATTCATTTTGATGTCTTCTGCCATCCACATTACAGATATTACATTTCTTTCTCCACCAAAGCACGTCTACACTTATAAATGTGTCACTGCTGATTTCGGTTCAGCTCTCCACGTAGCTAAAATTATCATCTTCAGGGTTTTTTTTAAGTTGCTTATATGTTGCTGAAGTAAAATAAAACAGACATTTAATAGATAAAAGATTTTTAATGGTATCCAATTAAAAAAACAACAACTCTGCTTTGCTTTCATTCCACCTCTTCTGTCAGAAATTCTGCGGCATATACAATGAATGTTTCACTGTTCAACAAGGTACAGAAATAGCCAGCTAATCCAATGCCCTGCCATTTTATGTGACGTGTCTTCTGTTTCTTCCAGCTGGCAAAACTATTAGAGTCACTGGAGTACAGTGATGAGGCTGTGTGATTCCCTTGTGAGGCTGAACTGAAAAGTAATATGGGCTGAAAAAGATGGGGCAGAACAGCGGGTGCCATGGAGATAGAAATGGTTTGATGGCAGAAATCAATGGCATCACTTCAGGCACTTAATGGGATTTTTCTTTCTGAAAAAGGTGCACTTTATGTGGAGTAAACCCTTTTTTCACATGTGTGTTGGACTAAGTAATAATGTTTTACAGCATGCAGAAAGTAGATTTTCAAAGCAAAGTTTTACAAAGCTTTTGTATGACATTGCACCTCCTTCCCAACCAACGAAAAACCCTTCAACTTACTGTGATTCAGTGTTAAAAATAATCTTTGCTCTCTTATTTTCTTAACTGTATTACACCTTCAGTTGCGCAATATGCATGCAAAGGTGCATATAAAAGTTTCTTTTCAACAAAATGAGTAAATGTGTTGGAATGATCTACCCACACCTCATTTTTTGAAATGTTTTACCCAAAATGTAATAACCGTAGAGAGTTTTCATTTCATATTTGGTGCTGACTTAAACAAAATTCTGCTGTGGACAAAAATTTTGGTGACTGTTAATTTATGTTCGGGCGGTGTACGTTTAGCTGGAGACTTGAACCAAACGGAAATGGAGAACACAACACAGCATTCACAGGGGGATGATAAAATGAACATAATATATACAAAGTAAGGATTTATAGTGGAATAGATTATAATAGAAAAAAATATATAGATATGAATCATCGCTGTATGTTTGACAACATTTGTGCAAAGTTTTGTTTGATTAGTTAAAAAAAATCTGAAGAGAGCATGAAAATTTGCAGACTGGTAGATTTTTAAAAAAAGATTCTCTGTTGTTTTGAAACAGGGCGCGCACGCTCTGGCCAAATCTGCAGCTGACATCTTGTTTTTAATAATGGCCAACATGGTGTAGGTTCCTTAATTATTTAGAAGTCGGAAATTCTGAGTTTCCAGATGTAATTTTTTTATGGAACACCTCCTCAACTCGGATTTCCCACTCGGAGAGTCGGAACAGACCAACATACCCCGAATTAGCAAGCCAAGATGGCGGCACTGAACGTAACCAGTAGCATCTCTTCTGCTACTGTTGTGTATTTTTCACTCACTAAATAAGCCATACACAGAGCACTGATCAGGCTTTATTCATGAATGTGTGCACAAAATAAGTATTATACTGTATTGCTAGTGATAACTGAATGGCTTAGCTAAAAACCAAAACAAATCCTGTTTGCCCTCACTTTTTCTGGAAGGTGCTAACTCATGAGTGACGTCACTCCTGAGTTTTAACTTCAAGTTCTGAGGTATCTGAAATAGGTTACTGGTTTGAACAGGTAACTCATATACAGTAAAGCTAATGTTGAGGCCTGGGTTTGAATTTGCTCCGACGCTGTTAACCACATTTTCTTTGTTTTAGTTTTCTTATCTTATGCCTACTGTCCTATAAAGGCTAAAAAACACAAAAATATATATGTGTATTAAAAAACACCTATTAAAATGCATGTTTTGAGAGCACACTGAAAAGGTAAAAGCCTCTGCGCTTCTTTTACATGTGGCTAAAGCGTAGCTGCACCTGTGATTAGGTCTGTGTCACATCGAATTGTTTGCCATAAGACTGGTGTAAGGTTTTATGTGATATTAAAATGTTACATTGCGACATTATTGTTATAGCTGTGTCATCAGTTTACACTCCCCAGTGTGAACAACAATGCAACAAGCCCGGACGTGTCTGTGCTTTGTAAAGTAAGCAGAAAAAGAACATTGTTTTTAGTCAAGATGGAAATAACAAACTCGTTTCACCACTCAATGCTAAAAAATGTGCTGTAGAGTGCAACCAGGTTGTGAAGGACGAGATTCTAGTGCGACCCAAATGTAAACAAACAACTCAACCTAGCAATGCTAGCTGCTTTCCATGTGACAGGAAGAGCAAACGGTGACACAATGGAACAGCAGGAGTTTAGGCAGCTGGTCAAAAACCTCGACCCAAGATTAAACATCCCAGGTAGAAAATGTTTTTCATTCTTGTGCGACAAAGTGTTAAACAGTTATTTTACACCTTTACTTTAAATTTCATGGGGAAACACCACCTAGGCTACTTTTATGCTTGCATTTGATTTATGATGTTTTACTACTAGTACACTATATAATGCTACTGCTGCTGCCTAAATCTATTGAAAGTAGCTCATTGGAAAAGAAGGCTGCAACCACCATGTTTTTCTATTGTCAGAAATATTGTTATTGTAAATATTCTTGCCATATCATGATGTAATTTTAAGACTATACCACCGGCACAATTTTATTAAACTCAAGACTCGGCTATGCAAGGCAGGGCTTGGAGCTAAATGCTAACATCATCTTGCTGACTTGGTGATTGTTTCGTTTTTCACGTTAATATACAAAAATGTGTTACTGTGTTGTGTGAGCCATGATCAGAGAAACCCTGAATGCAAACTTATGTGACGTAAAAGATGATGTTAGGAATATAAATTCCACGGAGGTAAAATATGTTTTTAAATCTCTTTTTGCTGTCAGAGTCAGCTAACTTGTGAAGCAGTTTTCATCAAATTTAAATGATGATTATGAATTTTTGATTGTGCTTTTCCAATGTCCTGGTGACTACTGAAGGTAAAGTTATTTTAAGGTATTGCTTTAAAATAACTGCCCACGTAAATGCCCAAATTGTTGAGTAGAGAGACTTCTAGAAACATCTAGGAAATATTATTATTATTATTATTATTATTATTATTATTACTAATTTTATTTATTTTTTGGTTTCCACTGAATTGAATGATGTGGCTGCATTCTGGTCTGTTGTACCTTAAATAATCTGAATTCAAAGAGCCCTTAAATAGGAGGCAGTCACATCACTGCCCTGGAAACAGAAGAGATTCAGTGGAAAACACCTCAACTACAGGTTTGCACAAGCTGTGTCCTGCTTACTTTCAGATATTTTTATCATGCTTTATGTTGTTTGGACTCTCTTTGGTATGTCTGAGAACATTACAGGAGGCTTGTCAGGTGATAAATAGGATAAGGGTATAAAAGATGCATTAAAAAACAAAAGTTAAAAATAGAAGCTGACCACACCATGGGTAGTTAGACATTAATACCCAGTACATATAACAGACCACACAGAAGTCAAGAAGGGATGTATTTGTTAGAGCTTAAAGTTCAGGATCAAGGATGACACTTATAATAACAAATCTGACCATATTTCCCCTGTGAGTGAGTGTTTCTCGAAGGTCTAGTTGCTAGGAAGCAGGATGTTGAGTGTCCAAGGGATATTAATATCTAATTATTTGTGCGACTGCTCCTTGGCTCTCTCAGGAGCCACACTCTGCCTGCTGGGCTGTGATCTTAACTCAGGAGCAGCGATGAGTCTTTTTATCTGCTGGCATTTATCACAGCAGAAACTGTTTTCACCGAAAACAGCAGCAAGAGGCAAGCGGCTTACCTTATTCGCAAGAAAACGCTGATTTCCAACTTTCCTTTTCTTCCAAATCTCCAAGCTTTTTAGCCAAGCTGCTTCATGATTGGCTTCCTTCAGTTCTTCTCTTCTTCTATCCTCCTGAGGTAGAAAAGTAAATAGCCACAGAGTGTCTTCATCTCTTTCTCCACTGAATGAGGAGAGCAATCACTCGTGCTCTAAAATACTCCAGGGTCACCCCCGGATTGATATCCAGTTGATTGGGAACAGACCAGAAATAACAAAATGGTTTTCGTGAAGCAGGGAAGTTGTAATTGTGATCTTCAAAAACCGAACGGCACCTTGATGGCAGTCATCCCAAATCAAATGAATGTAGTGGTCACGTGGCCTGTTGAGTCCAGTCCAATCAAAAAAGTCAATTCTTCACAGCTTATTTTAGAGTCTTGGGAGAGTCGACAGTCTCTCTTCTTCCACGTGTCTCACACTTTCTGAGTATATCTGCTATCTGATCTCGTTCTGCTGCAGATCCCACTCTGTATCCCACATCTAGTGAACTATTGCTCACTGCTCAGCTCCAATCCTCCCCCTCCCTTCCACAGTGTCACTGTAGATACTTGGCATTTGGAGACTACATGCGCTTCCCCTACAAAGTGTTGACAGTCAGGTGATCATCAGTGGCGTTGAAAGAACCGACTGGCTTATTCAGGGCTGTTGTGTACCACAGAGCGATGGGGGACACACTGGTTTCTTTGGGTTGTGTTTTTTTATGACAATGTATTTGATTATACTTTGGCAGAATCGCCTAAAGAACACACCACACTGCTTCTGCATGAGTAAACTTCTTATTTCCAAATATAGATTATACTTCATATGTATACCCTATTTTCTAACTAGAATCTAGCAGATCACCGAGTGGGTAGTCTCCATTTTTACTCAGTGAGAAAGCAGAGCAGCTCTTGTTGAATATGCTGGACTTTGAAGAGACCATGTAGGCAGTTTCTGAATTTTGTGTGCGTGCCTGAGTGAATGAGGACGTCTGTCAGCGTCTTGTACATTGCAAGGCCACTGAGAAGTTGTTAAAGGTTGCACTTGAAGCTTAAAGCAGTTATACCTATGGATGGTATCAGCATGCCTACGAAGTTGAAATGAGACTATGTTGCGAATTTCTTACAATAGTTACCATTTGAATTCAGTGTGTTTGGGTGATTCATTCATTACTTAGCAACTGAACTCAAACCGCTAATCCCAACAGGAATATCAATGTTTTTAAAGGTGTGTAACCATGATTAGACAAAGCAGCATTTTGAAATGATGGTCATATGATGAGTCACGTGAGTTTGCAAGGTTGTTATCTTACAGTATAAAATGCCTTCACACGACTGGTGTTGTGATTGTGGGAGAAAACTGGAGTAACTGGAGTGAACCCACGCAGACACCGGGAGATCACGTAGATGCCACACAGACTGGGTTTGAACCAGCAAAGCCAGGACTGCTAACCAGCAGCACTGCTAACCACAGCACAACCATGCTTGCATAAACATATCTAGAAAAAATTCAATTGACTGTCTAAGTTCTAAATAAAAATAGACTGGGCTTCAAATCATTTAAGGTATATTTATAGTTCAAAAAAAGAATATCTGATGTTCAGACTGACAAATGGTTTAGATGATTTGGATGGCTTTAAAAAACAAAAACAACTTCTGGAAATTGGGGGTTTCATTTTCTGAGCCATTAAAAGAATCAGAGAAACCTGAAAAGCAGCACTGACCTTCATGACTGGATGACCTCTTATGGTCTGACTAATGAAAATCTGAAATTCTGGTAATTCTGGTCGCTGCGTCCTCTGTAGGAGGAGAGTCTGTGGAGGTTACAGGTTAAAAGCCAGCATGTTATGAGCGGTGCATTAGTGCCCAAGGCAGTGATAGCCTGCACCTATGTGAACGTCTAATTACTGAATATATGCAAATCTTAGAGCAACATATGCTGTCTTCCAGAGGGTATCTTTTCAGGTAAGGCCTCACTTATTTGCTAAACTGGAATTTTCACATATTACAAAGTGTGGCTCAGCAGTCTGCCTCTAGTCCACAGATGTGAGCAAGTGAAAACATTTAGAGATTATGAAAGAAAACAGAGCAAAGGAAGCCCATCTCTGCTGGGCAGCTGAAATCTTATAACATGCAAGAACTGCAAAACATTTGGCTTCCAAAACTGCAGCAGCTGCTCCTCCAAGTTCTATAAAATTTGCAGAGTGCCACTGAAAGGGAAGATGATGCAACACAGGGGTAAACGTGTGCTTGTACATGTATAATTTTTTTTTACAAATATTGTGATTGTAATGTATTTAAACACAATTTACGTGTGTTTGTGTTAAAAATTGCATGGTTGGACTGAACATGGGTTATCTACAAGCTGTGTGTAGCTGTCCAGCACTTTGCAATTCTCAAACAAGACAAAAACAGGATTATCTTTCCAGTGCTAGCCTAACCCAGGTTCACTGGAGAACGTCACAGAGCAGAGGGATCGGTGGAAGGTTTACGTGCAACGAGCCACTATGATGGCCTGCAAGGAAGCTAAGGCGAGATGGCTTCGGTATCAGTTTTCTAAATATAATAGGAAATAATATTTGACCTTTGTGAGTGTTAGTCCCACTGGATCTGTTTTGGGTGCAAGCATCTTGCATGTGATTCACTGGCTCGCATACAAGATAATGCACACAAAAAAACAACATTCATGAAGAATTGGCCAGACTACAGACAAACACAAGCACTACAGATCTTAGCTCTCTAAGTGCTCATAATTATTACTGTACATGTACACTATGAAGTCTTACTATGATGTCAGACCTGTAAATAGGTTATGGGTTCAGTTAGGGGATGTGGAGTGTGCTATCAGGACAAAGTGTGTCCAGTGCCCGGCCTATACTTCATACCCAGCGAGTTATTTAAAGAGCCCTTCTCTGCAGCAGGATAAAGTGGGCCAGGCTCGACTGCACTGTGTCATGAACCGAAGTTCCGAGCGCAGGCAGGACCCAGGAGCAGAACACACACACTAGGGAATGAGCGAATAAAGAAAGTAATCTTTTTATTGAAACTAAAGGTGTCCCGTGAGGGTAGCCAGAAAAACAACGGGTGAAACCAGATGAAACCGAGGGACCGCACAGGGAACGCCGAGAGCGGGGCTGTGAGAGGCTGTAAAACAAAAAGAGAGACAGATTACTGGGGTGCGGAAAAAAGGCAGCATACGAGGGAAGGTGGAGTGTGCGTCTCACGGTGATAGCCGGGCCGAGAGAACCAGAGGGGGGTGGAGCTCCAAAAGGGGTCGAGACGGCGAAGCTGAATGTGAACCGAATCTCAGGCGGACAGGTGGACAGGCAGGGGGCTCAAAAAAACACGCCGAGTTGTGATCTGGGTACACAGGGAAAGAAAAACAGTGTTAGGTCCGATGGAGAGTTTGTCATACGAGTTCTTTTCCGCAGGCGTACGTTACCGCTGAGAGGCGACTACGGACTGGCGTGGAGCAGCAGGTAGGGCAGGATTAAATAGTCCACCTGGTGATCGCCTGGGATGGGATGCAGGTGTGGGGTTAGCAGCCACGCTCGTGGGCGTGGACATCCCAGCAGCACCCCGGACGCCGGGCCGCGGACCATGATACACTGATAAACATACAAGTGTTTGATCACCTTCAAGATTCTCAGCTCAATGCTGATCAGCACACTACACTTTCATTTCAGGTGTTTCACCATGTTGTGGTTATCCCTGTGTGGATAAGGGCACACGGTTTTTACTCAAGCTCCGTTAAACAAAACTATTACTGCTATTATGCAGTAATAACCCAGCAATACTCTATACTGCTGTACTGGTGGTAGCTTGTAATGTGCTCCTTGTTAAAAACAGCAGGGAGAAACGAAGTCAGAGTAGTTAGGGTGTAAACTTTGCAAAGCTCCAAGACAAGCTTGTTTCATGCAGCAGTGATCAAGGAAGAGAGAGAGCAAACATGAAGGATGAGATGCAGTACAAAATATCTGTTGGCAGCCAACACAAACTGTTCGTGAGTGGGGAAGAGAGGCGTTGTTCACCCAACTGACAGAAACAAAAAGCTGAACATACACAAGATACATGAAAGTAGCTGTTCTCCAACCTCCCTGTTCCAGTTAGTGAATATGCTTCAGACCTGCATAATGAACATAATAATAAAGCACTCTCAGTTCCAGTAACACATAGAGGCAATGATAGCTCCACACTGGAGGTTGAATCCAGGTCACTCTTTACTGTACTCAGTCAAAAGCCTAATTAAATCTTTGTTTCCCTTATTCTGCCCTATACAAGTGAATAATGAAAGAGTGTGGATTTTTTTAAATCACATTATTTCCATCAGTCATTAGATATAAAATAAATAAATAAATAAATAAATAAACCACGGTCTGGTCTGTCAAATCACAAACAGATCTCATGAACCAAACTTGTTTAGTTTGTTCTTGGTATATTTTCCTTACAGCACAAACACCCATCAGCCGCATCACCACCCCTGGTCCCAAGGCTGGTATGCTCAGGTGAACAACGAAGGATTTATCCATTGTCATGGAAACACTGACGAGTTTGAGTTAAGTTGCATGTAGGTCACACGCCTCTAGACCTGATTTTATAACAGTGTGGTTCAAATCAAAGTGGATATGAAGTTTGCGCAGCTCTATGCCGATTTGAGAACACAAACTTGGGCTCCCGTCGCACAAATAATCAAAGCCGTGGTCCCGTCAGCAGCACTGAAGTGTATCACTGGAGAAGCGGACTGTGCAGGTCTCCGAGCCAGTTGCGGTAATTGATCTTTGCATGGCTAAATGGGCCACTTATTTTTACAGCTCGAGCAGGTGCACCTGTGTACTGGTGTTTCTTCACCAGTTGCTGATCAGTCATGAGGGCCTGGTGAGTTTGTGGGGCAGGACTAAGAACAAACCCTGCAGGTGCACATGAAAACACACACACACAAATACAGTGAGGAAACTTTATGTTTTCCAGTCACTATTACTCTGATGTAGCAATTTGAATACATTTTACATAGTTATTTGAAGAGAGGATCATTTTAAAAAGTACATGGTAATGGTTTTATTGCCATGAAGAATGATTTCTAAACAGGTTTTGTATTTAAATTCAGTTCTTGGTTGACACTGAGTGTCTAGTAACTGTTCTGAATGATGAGGATGGAGAAGATTTGGAATGAATGCATCAAAGGGACAGCTCAGGTTCAGCCCTTTGGAGAGAAAGTTCGAGGGACAAAGCCGAGGTGGTTTGGACACGTGGAGAGGAAAAGAGCAGGAGGAAAAGAGGATGACCACAGTGATGGAGAACATGGAGATCATCTGCTTTGGCAGCCAAAAGAAGAAAACTGAGTAGATGTAGAAGTATTTAGAGGACTGTCATGAATCATCTACTTTATGAGCTTTAATTAATGCAGCAATATAAACTCAAAAATTATATATACCAGGAACTCTGTCACCCTGCTGATACAAAAAGAAACGGGGCATTAGGATCTGGAATAAAATGCTTAAATTACAAAGAAATTCAGTTAATGTTTATCTGATGGTACTTTTCTGCATTCAATTCCATCAGTTTTGCCAACAGCACTTGCTGAAATGCCACACGAGAGTTGCAGCAAATACTTAACTTTTCAGTAAGAAAGCATATTTGTCACTTTAGGACGCAAAATCTTACTTTGTGTCCAAAAATAAAACGAACATGGATTTTCACACACCAGCTTACAAATTACATCCATGATGCATAACACAAAGAATCAGCTTTGGTATTTCAAAGTGTCAACTACCATGACTGGAGTTTCACAGGCAGTCACAGGGAAGGAAAGATGGGTGTTGGGTTTTAATGAGGTGCGATGTTCCTTTTTGGAAATGCGACTCCAAAGAACAGGGTACCTTCAAAGTTATGTGCTCTGCAAAAGCACTGAGAGCTGTGACCTAGACAGAAATGTGATCTCTGGAGATGTGGGTCAGTGTTTCCCAAAAATAAAGCTTAAAAACATGTTTTAAAAAGCCCTTAGAAATGCTCTGCTGATTACACAAATTAATTAATAAATACATTTTAGCATACATAAATCTTCAGGAGCTATCTGAGCTGTGTTTGAGTAATATGAACCAAGTCTGTTTAGTAAGACAGTTATTTTAGAAGTAATTAGAAGACAGTTTCTACCTTGGAAGAGACACACAGTTTGATCCTGAGCTGTGCAGCAGCAGGTTTTTGGTGACCAGACACCCTGGCTTCATCCTGTAACCCTAACAGCTCGGCTATATCTACACACGGGATGTCCTGTGAGTAGTTAAATGAACATTTCTGCATAAACATAAAGTCTAGTCAACTTTTTTATGCTTTGGAAAGATTTTTTTTGTTCTGGAGTAATGTATGCTACCGGTATGTTGCCTGATCCAGACTAGCAGGGGCGTCAAATATAAATCCCGGGGGGCAGAGGTAGCCCAGCAAAGGCATAAATTGGAAAATATAAAGGAGGGCATAAATTTTTGGACTTTTAAATTTATTTTTACAAGTTTTACAGCTTTTTCTTCTGATACTTAGCTTCCCCTCAGTCATTCACACTACATCGAAATAGTTAATCAACAGATAAACAATTAAATGACACAAAAGTTCCTTTTTTTCATTGTATACTAAATTTTGTTTAGAAAAAAGAAAAAAAAACATCAATCAACTAAAACTTTATGTTTTATAAACATGGAAGAGTCTGGCCATTGAGCGACCAGAATGTTTTCTGTGTTTCAAACATTTATCATGCGGAAAAACTGAGACATGCTGTTGAAATTATACTTCTTTATCTTATATTAGGACATCATAATTTATTGAATATGTAGTTAAATGTCTTTTCACTGACAGGAAGTGGAATTTCACTCATCCGGTCCACTTAAGTGTAAAGTGGTCTGTATGTGGGCCTCAATGTAAAATGAGTTCAGTTAACTTTATTTTTTTGCGTCATTTGTCCTCAAGGGGCAGTTTCCAGGAAACATTATAAGATCACTAGAGTCACATTTTACATGCTGAGGTCAGATGCCTCTAATGGTTTCTGTTTAGGTTTGGACACTGTGTGTAAGAACGTAAATAAAAACATAATGCAATGAAATCTCATAAAAACATTAGAAGTTTAAATGTTTAAGTGGGTAATTTTTAATTCGATGGTAATAACACGTCTCTAAAATGTTGTGACAGGACTGGGAAAATCAGCTGGAAAATTAAGTGGTGGTAAAAAAAAAATTCAGCAGTATGAGGAAGTTTGAGGATCATTAGGTTAAATTAGTGATTGGGTATAAAAAAGACCGTCTTAAGAGAGGCAGAGTTTCATTAAACTGCAAAAAAAAACCCTACGTCTACAAATTATGGAACCTTTTCAGAATAATGTGTCTCAATGTAAGATTACAATGACTGTGAATATGTCATCATCAGTACAGAGAATCTCTGCATTCTGTTTTTAATCACATTTTACACGATTTTCTTGCTTTTTTAAAAAAAAATTGGGCTGTACTTTACATCAGTTAAATATAAGTAAATCTTTATTGCTCTCCACTTGTTTTAATTTGTCTGTTTAAGGCCATCATTTTCTTTTTTCTGATTGATCAAACAATTTAATAAATCACTGATAAAATCAACAAATTCACTGATTATAAGTGACTAATAGTTTTAGTTCAGCTGTCATAACACAGCGAGACACAAAAATAGATGATGTGTCGCTGTCACAAAAGGTAAGTCAGATAGACAAGGAGACACATAAGATCTAAGCAATATATAAGCAACAAATTATAGTAAGGTGTAAACACTGTGCTTTGGTGTACTGTTTAACAGATCATACAAGGAAACCATGTTTCCCTTTCCTCCTTTCATTACCAGAGTTTATGTTAAATGATATTACCCCATTCTAAACTGTTTTTCTTCCTTTTGCAGGGTAATTATGATTTTAAAGTCCCTTTTTCTTCCTGAAAGCGTAAGATTGTGTACATTGTGTGAAATCCAGTCAGTGTTATTTTGTTTGTAGGAAAAATCAAAACAAGCACAGAAACACTGACTTTAGTTAATGGTTGTTTAAAAAATAAGAAAACAGAACCACATTATTTTTGACCAACCTTGTTTTACTTGAAAGCTCATTTATTTGAAGTCATAAAGCAGCTGTTTCGAATAAATATGAAGGTAATAAAAGTACAGTAGCATCTCTTCTCTTTCAGGAATGTATTTCCTCTGCTGGAAGGGTAAATGTTGCGTTATGTGGCCTATAATGTCAAATACAAGTGATCCAATACGCTTATGTGAGCTGTGTTTCAATAAAAATACAGTTTGTCTTTAAGTTACAAAACCTCTGTGTAATGCACTGAATGCATGTGTAAAATGACCTGTGTTTGTTGCGCCCTCTAGTGTCCTGTTCTGATCATTCAACACACAAAAAGGTTATAATAAAACAGATTTCTGAAAAGCTCTGATGTCAGCTGGTCATCTTCTCTGGATCAGAATGACTCGAACAGCTTCATCCTTTCTTGGACAGAAAGGCCCTCTTTTAAACTCTGAGGAATGAAGAGATGCACAAAAATGATTTAAATAATAAATCTTATCTGTTAAATGTCTTTTGTCATGATAGAGGGCAAAAGTTGTAGTCATGTGATAGAGAAAGTGAACCCCTATAAAAAAAACCCTGACTACACCTCTTCATTTAACTACTTGAACCATCTTTAGCGGCAATAACTTGAAGTAATCAGTCTCTGCATGACTTTATCAGTCTCTCACGTTGTTGTGGAGCAATTTTAGCCCACTCTTCTCTACAACATTGCCTCAGTTCATTGAGGTTTTTTTCACCTTAGAATAGTTCATGGTAGAATCAATGAGTGCAAGATGCCAAACTCCTCATCCCTCCTTCACCGTGCTGGCAGTTGGTATGAGGTGTTTACGATTATATGCTCTGTTTGGTTTTCTGGTGCTCTGCATTACGGCCAAACATCTCAATTTTGGTGTCCCAGAAGTCTTGTGGTTTGTTTAGATACATCTTTGCAAACCTAAACTGAGCTGCCAGGAGTCCACGCTGGACGCCCACTCCTGGGAAGATTGTGGCATTGTGCTATAACACACCTGAATCCTGCAGACCAGCAAACTGAGACAAATTCTGATTACATGGAGTTGCTCACTCTTGCTGATGATCAGGTAAGTAGCAGCCAGAAGCTTTGATTAGCAGCTTCTGACTGCTACTTACCTTCTTCATTTCTATGGAATTAATAAGAGGAATCTGTAAGTGTGCTTTTTTAAAGTGTTTGCAGACAAGATTGCAACAGTAGAATCTACTTTTTAAAGATTTTAAAACTGATACTTTTGCTTTCTGGTCAAACTGAAGACGCATCAGCTCTTACCTTCGATCTGACATCTCTTATTTGTCGCACGAGGGATGATTTCTTTGGAAAAGTAGCAGTGTTTGTCTTTCCCTCAGAGTCATCTGAGGGGGGGAAAGAGGAAAGACAAAACAGTCTATACTTGAGTTTAACTTTATTACCTATGTGCTGATAAATGATATCAGGCTTCACACTGAGGCAGCACACTTTGTATGAATGTCACACACTTCACACTTTCACATTGTGAAACGTGTCTCACCGTGGCTCGGCCCTGCAGTGACTCTTCTTGGAGACCAGGTGGAGAACTTAAAATCTTCACCAAGCCTATTGACATGTTGGTGGGGTTCACCTTGGCTGTTTGTATAGGGGGTCTTGAGCCTATTCTCAGCATATATTTTGTCCTGTGTGACACACACACACACACACACACACACACACACACACACACACACACACACACACACACACACACACACTTTGGATTAGGTTATATATATTACTACATACAGGATATTAGGTTAAATTGTAAATTAAACATGGTTGATGTGGATCACTTGTTTTTTTGGGGGGGTTTTGTTTTTGTTTTTTTGCTGTTATATTTATCCACTAATTCCAGTAAATAAGTAAATATAAAGCACGACATAAAAGTTGACATATAACAAAAGTCTAGTCTAACAAAGTTAAAAAAGATAATAATAAATTAAAATTACTACCATCTGAGCAATCTTCAACTCTTCTCTGAGAGAATGAGATTCCTGTCTGAGAAACTGAATTTCTGCCTCCCTCGACCTCAGAATCACCTGTAACATAGATTAATCGTATCAACACACACACACAGCCTATAATTTCCGTCTAACTATATTAAATATAAATGAGATGAGCAGATAAGGAACTGGACTATTGCTGTTGCTGATGCCTGTTTGGAATAATTAAACATACAGGAGCTGTATTTTCTGGACTCTGTTGTATGGACAGCAGGGAGCACTCCCTCTCTGTGCGTCTCTCCTGAGATGCTGATATAAGCTCAGTGAAAAGAAGTCTGTCTACCTGTTTCTTTTTGAGTTCCTGGTTTTCTTTTTGGCACTGCATCATTGATTTTCTCTCATCTTGCAGTTCCTCTCTGAGCTGAGAGTTTTCCAGGCATTTCTCGGTGTGCTGAACCGACAGCATCTCCAGCTCCTTCTGCAATAACTGGATCTCCTTCCTTTGATGACAAAGCAAAGCACAGATGATGACGAACGGGAAAGCAAGCAGTTGTCTCTTCCTCCATGATCTGCGCTGGTTTATTAATTCATGAATCTTATTGCAAGTAAAGATTGTGTTTTAAAACAGCTATTATAAAAGAATGTGTATTTGTCATTTGCCGTCTGTGTTTAACAGATTTCCAATGATGACCACTCTCATTACAGTTTTTTACAGACGCTAGGACACATTTCTCAATACTTAGGTCACTTTTGCAAAACTCCTCACACGGTGAGCACAACAGAAGTCTATGTGGGCTAAACTGAGGATCAGTTATCATTGTTTTGGCACAAAATGCATTCAATGACTACATCTCTCAAATTTCATGAATTATTTTCTCACTCAGACACAACAACTGCCAAAAATCTTTGTACGTACAGGACATTTTGCATGTGCTTACATACTGTTTTCAAAACTGTTAAACTTATGGCCAAAACAATAACACAATGCAAAACTTAAAAAGACAGCAAAATTCAACAACAATATTTTATTGAAACATATTTTAAATCTAAAAATGCAGTTTACATCCCACAGATTTACAATCTTGTTACAGTTTTTTCTGATTGCTTAAGCACATTTTTTGTAACTATTGCCTAATTTTGCAAAACTCTTCACACAAATAAGAAAACCTGTCACCCAATAATCAAAACATTGTAGTTCTCTTGCAAAAGCAAACACAGCTAGATTAACCCTTCACACCTTCGTAAAAATGGTGTTTCCGTATCAAACAGTACACACAAGCCATCATCTACTAAGCACACAATGCGCCAACTGCACACTGATGGTATGAATACAAAACACATCTGGCTTTTGCTTTCTCTGTGCACAAGGTAGGCTATGTCAGTTTGAGCTCATACTTCTGTCATAGATCCATAAGCATAGAGGGATCCAAACTTCAAGTACTGCTGTTTATTCAAACACATCAAAACAAACACAAGTGTTTATTTCCAAGTACAGGATTATTTGCAATCGCCATAATGACTATATGGGTTACTTGGTCTGCAGTGAACATGCTTCCTCTGCCCCAGCATCTGGTCATCTAGCAATTCTGTAAAGTAACAATTTCAGTATTTTTACATCAATGGTATTGGTGTGTTTCTCATTGGCATATGGCAGTGCTACAAATCTTTGTGCGAAGTGACTGTACTAACCGATTCTCATTTCAAGATGTCCTTATGGTACTTGCTACAGTGTAGCGGCTCGAGTTAGGCTGGACCCGTTGGCCAGCTACCCTCAGGGTCATTCCACGGTTGATTACATGGTCCACTATTGTAGCTCTGATGTCATCAGTAATTCTATTTCTTACTCTTCCTACCCTTCCTCTCCCCCCTCCTCATCTTCCTCTCCCCCCTCCTCGTCTTCCTCTTGCTCCTCCTTGTCCTTGTCGTCCTCTTCATCCTACTTCTTCACCTCCACGTCCTCTTCCTCGGCCTCCTCTACTTCTCACTCTTCCTGCTCCCTCCATTGTATTCCGCACACACAGCTTACCTGTATTATAGTGCTTAGGCTGATTGCAAAGTGAACTAATTATCTAAAAAAGTTTTCACATGTGAAAGTGTGCCAGACAGTTGGCAAATTAGTGTTAATGATAGCCATACATGTGTATACTTTTGCTAGGAGTGTGTTGGAAATTTGGTAATTGAGTGTTGTGCAGTGAATTGTGCCTACAGTTTTGCAAAGTGTGTGTTACAAAATTGCAAACTGAGTGCAAAGCAGTTTTTGTGCTTTTAGTTTTGCAAACTCAGTGAGTGGTTTTGCTATAAGTCTGAATAGTTTTAGAGATTGTGCTACAGGAATCACAGTTAGGGTTTAAGCATTCAGAAAAAACTGTAAATGAAAATGATGTTGCACACAGAGGGAAAAAATAGCACGAATTAACCTGCAGTTCTAGAAACATTTCATACCATTAACACTGTTACCTGCTCACGATATGAAGTACAGGTAACAAGTACAAATGCAGTACAACACCTCTACAGTAAATGCTGCAATAAAATACAAGCTGGTTTTTTTTTGGGGGGGGGTTGGCAAACATTTTGAAACCACACGTCACTCACTCGTATTCGCCGTGGAGCAGCGTGACATCATCGCTTTCCATGATGCGCTGGGACTGTCTGCTTTTCTCTAGCTCCAGTTTGTGAGCCCTCCTCATTGCCACAATAGCTGTCGAGAAGCAGAACTTACTTTCAGTACTGCCTTGGTGGAATTATTCCTATCAGGCATAACTCTAATATAGCATTCTTACAACTAATTAATCAAATGTATTATTAATTAGTATTAAACACAACTTAGCAATAAAAATGTTTTGACAACAGTGCATTTATGTTCCATGTTTTCTTGCTTGCCTGCCATTGTCGCGGCTGTCTCCTCCTGCAGGAGCTGCTCTTTCTCCTTCAGAAGTTCAGCCACCTCCTTCTGATGCTGCTGCTGCAAGTCTTCTATCAGATCCCTGTGCATTTCCTCCACAGCAGTCAACTCCTGTTCACAGGAAGCCTATAATGATATTTAAAGGTGGTTGTTGTGCGATATGAGTGGCTCTGTGGTGTGACGGTTTTCACATTTGCCTAATAGGTTTAATTTTAGGAGGATACCCAAATCCATCGGGTGGTGTGTCAGGAGGGGGAGGTAGCTGCTGCGACGACCTTTGTGAATAAGAGAGCAGCCAAAAATAACTTTTGTGCTTGATATAGTCTATATACACTCAAAACGGCTTTCTTAAACATAACAAAGAGTTAACTGTACTCAAATGGCCTCCACAATCGCCACATCTCAATCCAGCAGAGCACCTTTGTATCAAGTATTTATTTATTGTCATTGTCAAAGAACAATGAAATTGCGTTTGGAGCTTCTGTACAACCCGTTAAAATAAATAAATAAATAAAATTATAGTGTACTATAAATTATAGTAAAAAACAATTTTCCACAAACTGCAGACAATTTTTTTGTTTCCTTGCCAGCTTTAGTCAGGCATTGGAAAAATCTCATTAAATACATTTTTTTAAATCTACCAAGATACAAATTTTTATACCCTATAATTAGTTTGGGATTTGGTGAAGCAGGAGATTCGTGTCATGGATGTAAAGCCGACAAATCTGCAGGAAATGTGTGATGCTGTCACATCAATAGGGACTAAATTTACATCACTGTGAATCTGTGCCATGATATAAGGCAGGTCTGAAGGCAAAAGCATGCCCAACTCTGTACCAGCCTGGGGTACTAACAAAGTGGCTGATTATTATATATGTAAAGTGTAGAGAAATCTACACCAGCAGCCATAACACTGAAACCAGCAACAGGTAAAATCAGTATCATTTATTTATTTAGAATTCAATGTTCTGCTGAGAAATCATGGATGCTGCGGTATATTCATTGACTAGCTGGGACCACATCCTCATTTAGATTTAACAGCATTTCTAATAGGTAATGGCAGATGGAGTAAGCATGAATTGAGGGGAAGGCAGAAGTCAGTGCTGATTTCCCAGGAGGAGGGAAACCAAAATCAAGCAGGTGGTTTTACAGTTGTGGCTGATTGAGTGATTGTATTTTTACTTTTAGGAATAGTGTTTGTTCCATAGTTACATTGTAGCCTTGCTAATTCTGATGTAACCCTAATTGATTTAAGGCTTCAACTAAGTAAAGTAATGAATAAAGTGATGAAAGTAGAATTTGAACTTGATAGAGAAAAATAAATCTGTAAAATGAATTTTAAAAATACATACTTTAAGACTAATTATCTCACGTGATGCAAAGTCTTGGTTACCTGAATGTTTTCCAAATCTTTCTTGTAATTCATTTGGATCCCAAAGTCCTCCTCTGTTTCCCGCTCCATCACACTCTGCTCTGGTAGACAAGATGTATTTGGGATGTAAAGAGGTGCCTCTGTGCGGGATTTGCTCTGTTTCTCTCTGGAAACACAGGACTTGGTGTAGTAGCCATGTAAGTGCTTCATCTCCTCTTCGTGGATCTGCTGCAGTTCCTTTATCTTCTCCTGAAACTCGCCTTCCAGTTTTTCCACTCGTTCTGCATGATAATCCTCAATCTTCTGTATGTCTTCTAGGAGTTTCTGGTTCCCGGTCTCTACTGATATTATCTTCTTTTCAGCCAGCTCCAGTTCTTTTCTCAGCGCGCCGTTGTCTTCTTGAAGCTGGCATATTGTGTCATTTAAGGCCTCCTGCTCCTCTATTCCATCGTTGCGCTGCTCTTCCAGTTTGTTCACGTCAATTTGAAACTCCTGCTTTAAATCCATGTACATCCGCTCTGACAAATAAATTAACTTTGCGTGGTCCAGCATACATTTTAAGTCAAAGGCAGCAGCTTCCTTCCCTCTATGCTCCATGTCATCACCACCGACAGGTCTGCTGTCACCAGAGTTTACCAGGCAGAGCTGGTGTAAAAATGTAGCCCTTCTCTGCAGCCGGGATATTAGCCTCTCTAACCAGTCTGGTTTTTTCTTTTCCTCCATTTTTTTGTTATCTGATTGGTCCTCTTCTTCTGGTTCTTCCAAGCCCCTGGCATCTTCCTGCAGTCTCTCCTCATAAGAAGCCAACTCCGAGGGACTGATATCTGCCAGACCCGTCATTCGGTCCTCAGCGTCTTTGCTGTTTACTGGAGTCACACCCTCGTACTGTTGATGAATTTTTAAGGCAGCATAAATTAGCTCCTCTTCAGCACAAACTGTACAGATTAAACTTTCTAAAAGTTCATCGCTGTCACACCCTGTTCTCTCAGATCGCATCCTTTCTTGTGCTTTTAACGCTATTCTTCGAGCGATTATGTTTTTGTACCTTTGTGCCACATCCCCCTCATCGTTTCTTGATATTGAGGTTATCTGACCATGTTGGCTCTGAAGGACAGACACGATTTTTTCTACTACGAATATTTCCCTCATTAAGCACCTCTCAACACTTCCACCCTCATCCAAAGAGGACCAAGTATTAGTCGGTTTACTCATGTTACTCTTAGCCCCGGCTGATTTCTCTTCATTGAGGATCTTGCCCTCTCCTTTGCTGACATTATATGATTCATGCTGGTGTTTCACTGCATCTTTCTCTCCTTGCTGAAGACAGGCAGCGACCGTAGCCAGCTGTTTCTCCAAGTCTGGAATATCGAGGGGACTAGCATGAAGTCTCTCTCTGCAGGCCTGTATGATGTTCTGAGCCACCTGAAACCTGCCGACTAGCATCCTGCAGCGATTCTCTGTCTCTTGGGCAAAGCGCTGGCTCTTCTTGGCCTGATTGTGAAGAAGTAGACTGAGGTGCTGGGTAGTCGCTCGACTCTGGGTCAGCTGGGAGCAAAGCTGGGGGTCCCGGCAGCTGATGTGACTCTGGTGTTCCTCCAGCCTTTGTGTGATGTCTCTTAGCTTCTCCTCCGTTACATAAAGCTTGGTTTCAAGCAGCTGGATTACAGACATAAAGCGCTCTGGGTCATCTCCTGCAGTGATGAGGTATTGATATGATTCATCCAGTGATTTTGCTGCAGGTTCTTTAGAATTCATCAGGCTGACATCTGCGATATTGGACCTGTTAGACAACTGGTAACTGTCTATATCCTTTTCCACATTGATATGCTGTGTTGCTTGCTGTTGCCTCTTGTTATGCTGAATAGTCTCTGCTGAGTTATCCTGCAGCTGAGAAGAGGCACAGGTGCATGCTTTCAGCACCTCATTCAGTTTCACTTCCGTCTCCTCCAAGCTGTTACCCAAGACTTCCATCTTTAGCAAAACTTCACTCAGCTCTTGCTCCTTCCTATCAAGTTGTCTCTCATATCCTTCTCTTATGTCCTGCGTATCAGACTCCCTTTGCTGCAGTTTTCCCAGTGCCACCTGCAGTTCCTCACAGACTCTCTCATACGTGTGCTCCAGGTTGTAGTAGTGCGTTTCTTCTGTTTTCAAGCGCTCCTGCAGCTTGCCCACCTCCCTGTCTGCCTCTGCTAACTGATCCTGCAGCTCAAGGCAGCGACGATCGAGTTGCTCCCTTTCCTCCTGGAGTCGCTGTATGGCAGATATTGTACGTGCCAGCTCTTCCTGAAGCTGCCGTTGTGCCACCTCGATTTCTCTCGTCCACGTCTGGGTCTTAGTGAGACTCTCCACCTGCTGCTCAGACCTGTCCAGTTTCTCCTGGAGATCTTGTGAATGCTGCTCAGCCTGCGCCAGGCTTGCCATCAAGCTCCGTCGCTCCCTCTCCTGACTTGCTTGAAGAAGCATGAGGTGCTTCTGTAGCCGAGCATCTTTTTGAGCCTGAGTCTCTTCATAGTTATGAAGCTTTGCTGACACCTCATCAAGATTTTGCCGCAGCTTCTCAGCCTCCAGCTGAAGGTTTTGGTAGCTATCTAATTCCTGCTGAAGCTGTGTCAAGCGAGACTCGGACTCCCTCCTCTGCTCCTCGCTGATGTTCAGCTGGGACTTCAGTGAGGCCACACAGCGCTCCCACTCCACCTGCCGCTCCTCAAACCTCTGGCGATCTTGCTCGATATGGGCTTGTGCGAGTGCAGTGGCGTCACCCGTAACCAGCAGCTGAGCTTGCTGGGCTAAGAGATCTACTCTTCGCCGTAGTTCTGCCTCTCTGGCTTCCTCCTGACTTCTCTTTTGTGCTTCCAGCTCAAAGCGAAGGTCCTGATTTATCTTCTGCAGTCGCTGTAGAGCCAAAGATTGCTGTGAAGATGAGTTGGTGTTATTCTACAAGACAAAAGGTTTTGATTAAGAGAAAACTTTATATTGTATTGTATTGTATTGTATTGTATTAGGGCTAGAAACTCTGACAGTAAAGAAAAGTTAACGTTTCATGGATGGAATCTGCTGCTTTAAAGCATTTTAACTTGGAAATTTGCTCAACATTTAAGGATGCACCGGAATATGAACTGAATATCACTACTAGCCAACAATGCCCTTGCTAATTGATACTATCATGGCATTTATCAGTGTCCATGGCTGATGGTTAACTGCTAAACTTCCCTGGTTTTGTTCCAACAAAGAGGGAAATCACCATTTATTTAGTTATTTATTATTTGTTTATTTATTTTAATTTAATCTTTACCTTTTATTTTTCAAAGGAGACCTGCCAAAGAATCCACACCAGTATGAAAGGAAGTCAACAAGTAAAAAGCTACTTTCGACTGTTGCATTATTCATGAACAGTCAGCACAGCACACAGCTCAGCACGTTTGGATTGACATATTTTACAGAACAAGCTGCCTGCATGTAAATTATTTAACTGTAATCAAGCGCATTTAAAAAAGCAGCTTGTACATGTGTTTTCTTAACAGATACATTAAGACAGGCCCTATTTCAAACTCAGCCTAACCTTCCCTTTTTTCAAGTGCTCAATATGCTCTCCGAAGGAAAGTCTGCCATCGGACTAGATATATGTCACGGTCCCGGAGTCAGATTTTGACTTCTGGACTTGCGTTTTTGAAAGTGTAATATAACGATGTCTGTCTGAATATGTTGTTTTCTAAGTTATGATAAGTTTTGTGTTTGAGCTTCAGTCTGCTGTTTATGTTCTTTGTTCTAGTTTCTGTGAGTTTAGTTTCATCTTTTGTGCCTCCTTTCAATATCCTGTAACCCAGTTGTGTCCCAGGTCATGTACCCATGTCTGTCTCCATTCTCCCTCTTTCTTTGTGTGTGTGTGTGTGTGTGTGTGTGTGTGTGTGTGTGTGTGTGTGTGTGTGTGTGCTGGCCTTTCCGCATTGCTCTGATGAGCTTCTTTGGGCAGCTTCATAAGGAAGCAACAGTGGGTTAGTCTTGCTCTGGGTTGTTGCCTTGAAAGCAGACAGTGAAGCTCTACTCTTGCTCTTGTTACAGTTTGGAATTATTGTTATATTCAACAGTCTGTCCCTGTGCACGGAGTCAGGTGTGGTGAGCTGACTCGTGTGGATTCTGGGAGAAAATTGATATAATCTAGATTTAAATAGAAGACTTAAGGAGTCTCATGCATTATACCTGTGCGCCAAAGCAATCCCTTGAATGGATCTCTTTCTCTCTTTGCAGCTCGTCCTGCAGATTCCTGTTTAACTGCTGGAGTCGAGACAGTTCCCTCTGAGTTTGTTCCAGCTGATAAAAAAGAGTAATAAACTGGATGTGTTCATTTATTCGACTGATTCATTCATTCATTTTTCTTTAGTAGATTAAAGATATCTGTATTGATGTTTCCTAAAAATGCAGACCAAAGATCAGACTTTTGTACCTATATAAGTTGGACTCTGCTTTTTGGTTTGATGCATAAGAAAATATATCACGTGTGTTCTTGTTATTGTGGTGGAAATGCAAATACAATCTCACCTCTTTGACAAGTTGCCCAGTTTGCTGCTCACATGCCAGAGTTTCCTCAACTTTTGTGCAATCACAGGTGCTGTTTACCTGCTGGTCTTCCCTCTGGAGACTCTGTTTAGTCTGATATTCACTTGCAGTCTGCATGTTCAAACTGTCATTCACCACGTCCTTTGGCAGCACCACTGAGCTGAGACTTTGGCATTCTTCCCACCCTTTGCACAGAAGACCACATGCTTGTTTGTTTTTTTAAAAAAAGAAAAGTATATATATATAATATGTTAACATACATTCTGTTAGATTCATATTTATGGCATGTGTCAGTATAACTAGATATGATTTTAGATTTCACAGCAGATCATTGAATAAGTTACCTAAGTCTGAGTTCGTTTAATGGCTCACCAGTTTGTGTGGTTCCACTAAGAAATGAGCATTGGTGAGCAGCTGTGCCCTCCTCCTCCACCTGGGATGGAGAATCGGTAGGAGCTGGAGCACCAGGTAAGCCAGGGAGAAGAGACAATGAAGCGTTTCCATTGACTGAGCTCTGCACTCTTTCTACCTGCACTTTGGAGTCCTCTTTTTCCTGCTGCTGATGTGAAACTTCTCTCTGGTTGCTCATTCCATGTTCTTGCAGCTGCTGAGTCTCCGGCTCTGAAAGAGAGCTGTGAGTACAATTTAAGTAAATTCATCTACTAAGCTTGATTATAAGTATTTAGACTATCATAAACCTTCCAAAAATCATCCCATACCCACTAGAATATATATTAATATAACGCAGCACTCCAATGATGCAGCACTTATCTTTTAAAAAAGTCTACCTTGTGTTGTCATGTGTAAAACTGGGCCGCACGTTCTTGAACACTGCGTGGACCCAGTTCCGTTTCATCCCAGCAGTCATTGCACACAGCGTGTACACCCCGTCTGTGGTCTGTGAAAGTGGACACAGTTTTTATCACCGAACCTTTAAGGATTTTTTTGGCTTAAAACGGTTTCCCACTGCAGTGACACCAGTATCTTTACTTAAAATGTTGGATGACTTTGTTATTTTTCTAGAAAACTTACAGGGCTGTGATAAATTTGGGTTTTTGCATATTTGTCACACTTTAATGTTTAATATCAAACAAGTTTTCCTCGAAATAAACGATCATCACTTAAAAACTGCATTTAATATTTCCTCAACTTATCTTGGACTAATATTAAAATTTGTTTAATGATCTGAAACATTAAAGTATTACAAATGTATTAAAAAAATCAAGAAGGAAGCAAATAACAAGCTGGATTCTTGCTACCCAGCCCATGCACTAATGCACAGATGCTTGCCCTTTATTGTCAGTTTTGTTTTATGCAGTAACTGCTCATTTAAATGGTAAATGGCCCAAGGACACAACGACCGAGACTGTCGGAGCCGGGGCTCGAACCAGCAACCTTCCGATTACAAGACGAACTGCAAACTCTTGAGCCACAATCGCCCACATTTAAGGGCAGTAATGGGAGTTGTAGTGTAATAAAGGTGTTGTCCTTTCTCAAAAATAGTGAATGGTGCAAAGCCAATGACAGATGCCTGTGGCACAGATTTAATAGCCTGAATAACTCCAGCCAGGACCATTCCTACTGTCTAAATATATAAATATGGATATTTAAATTCTTGGGTTTGCCTTTATGTGGAGTGATTTTCAACCCACTATCATAAGATATTTACAGAATGGTCTGTAGCTCATCAGCATGAGCGTGTTAAGATTTAAACAGAAAACTGTCATATATACATAAATAAGATCTCAAAATTAACAGTACCAGTTTCTTTGCTTTGATGCAGTGATGGTGTTGTGCACTGGTGGAAACCAAAGAGGAGGAAGGCTCTGCTAGCTGAGGGGAGCTGCTTGTTTTCATTCTGTCAGCATTATTTCCATGGCATGGCTCTTTGCTACCTCTGATTAAAAACATAAAAGCAGATGGACAAAACAGGAAATACTGACTGCAGACCATATGTAAGATTTATTTTTCATTAGAAAAACAGCAGCATTTCAGCGTTTTAAACGAATTTAACCAAACCTGATTTTCTCCAAAGAGGAAGACAACCGACTAGAGTTCAGGGTCTTCTTCCCAGAGGCTTGTCCTTTCTTAGCTTGTGACTTCCCTAATGCACCGTCTGACTCTGACATAAAGGCAGCAGTGAAGATAAAAAACAATCTGTGAGTCCTTTTCAGTGTATTTATCATTATTTTCTTTCTAAATCAGCAACTTCTTCATCTTTAGATTAAGAAAACTATTTAGGAAGTTA